>NC_070602.1:15098571-15758214 GCF_027172205.1 Podarcis raffonei
GAAGGACTGCGTATTTGCACTCCTGTGGGAAAAGAACTCTTCGCCTCATGTGCAGAACATTAGCATGGCAGGGAGAAGGGAGAAGCTGATTCCTGTTTCTTGAAATGCCAGAATTTATATGCAGTAGTTTGCTTCCTTGCTTTAAACCTGGGAGCATTCTAACATGCACCGTAATGCCTGCAGCCCGAAATAATAGAACCGTGGAATTGTAGAGTTGGAAAGGACCACAAAGGTCATCTAGTCCAACCCGCTGCGGTGCAGGAATCTTTTGCCCAGTGTGGGGATTGGACCCACGACCCTGAGATTAGGGGTCTTGTGCTCTACCGACTGATGGTGGTAGTTAAGAAAAAGTTTTTGACTGTGCAGACTGGGCGTATCTGGTTTATTGTGGCAATGGTCTTGCCTTTTTTCAGCTAATACTAGGTTTATGCAGTAACTCCTGGAAAAATTAGAAGCAACCTCATTAAACCATCCAGTTCTCTCCCCCCCCCCATGTACTCATATGCACTTTTTGCAGGCATGTGTATAGCCAGGGATGCCAAATTTTGACAAATCTAGATGGCATCTGATGTTATTAACAAGCCCTGTTCTTGTTGCTGCTGCAGCTATTCTTGTCTGTTCTAAAACAATGTTCACAAAACACTCTGGATTCAGAGGGTTCTCTCTCTCTCTCTCCTGTGTGTTTAAAAAATCTGGGCCACTTTGCTTGACTGAAACGAAAAGGGAACAGTTGACAGCTATGTGTTACTGACTTAGGGTGAAATTAGGTGTGATACAGAAAATGCACGTTGCTGTAGTTCGGTGAAAAGGCAACTGCCTTGCATGCAGAACGTTCCAGGTTCAATTCTTGGCATCTTCCAGTAGAGCTGGGATTGTCCCCAGCCTGAAACATGCACAACTGCTGCCTGTCCTGGTCTATATTACTAGGCTAGCTGGGACAGTGATCCAATTAGGTGCAAGGCAGCTCACAGGTGTCGAGTTGCACCCAACATTTGGGGGGGGCTGACCAGGCCTCCTCCCAATGCGACATTCATGTGCCAAGCCATGCTGGTCCACACAACTTCTCCTGATGCTGCACAGTACATGACGACATGCCGCCAGGCCTCCTCAAGGTTGGGGGAAGAGGTTGAGCCCCGTCCCAGTGGACATTGTGGGGGCTGTAGAGGCCTCAGCCCCAAAGAGTTGGCACACCTGAGTTGGCAGATTCCTCTTTTCCTCTCTTTCTGTTTGCCTGTGTGTGTGTGTGTGTGTGTGTGTGTGTGTGTGTGTGTTTTAAATACAGGTAATATCAGAAGACACCAATGATGAGGAAGTCAGAGCTGTGGTGTCCGGGAAAAGAGGACATCCCCTGCTACTTTCACAATTGTCTCAATTCCTTCTTGGCTGCTGCCACCAGAGGAGAAAGTGGCCACCCTGGCTATAGTTGATAAAACTGTGACACTGTACTCAGCAGCCAATGAGACAGGGCCTCAAAAATGGGGGGGGGGGGGAGAGAGAGAGAGAGAAGGGAAAGGGCCAGAATTCCTTTGCATGCAGAAGGTCCCAGTTTCAGTCTGCAGTTTCTCCAGGTGACACTGAGGTGCTGCCTGAAACTCTGGAAAGCTTCTGCCAGTCAGTGTAGACAACACTGAGCTAGATAGGCCAGCGGTCTGATTCATTATAAAGCAGCTTTCTACCTTCCTAAAGGTCCTTAGTTTTCTTTTAAAGCTGTCACTGAATTACTATTAAGGTAGATGCGGATTCAGGGCTGTGCAACTGGTTCTACTGCACCGGGCGCCAACCTGAGAGGGCACTGCCGGGCATTTCAGCTATAGCATATGTCAGGGAACTGCCATCAGTGCTGGAGGGAGATAGCAAAATCCAGAGGGATTCCAGAGAGTGTCCAGGGAGTGGGAGAGGTAGCCCATCTTCTGGGGAAGAGAATCAGCGTAGCACCAGTGGAGAAGGGGGGCAGATGGGGGAAGCGGCGAGGCGGTCCCATGACTCCTTGCCGGGGACCAGCGGGGAGAGTAGAGGTCCTCCGCTGCCTACGCCCTCCTTGCGCAGAAGGCTTTCGTGCAGAGAGAGTAGGAGGAGACTGGGCGTCAAAGAGCTTCTTTGCTGGAAGAAGTTTAAGAAACGCCCACTGACGGATTCTGCCAGCGATTGAGACAGCCACGAGAGAGTGGCTGTCCGGACAGAAAAGGTTCACTCAGGCAACCCAGCCAGGTGTTTGCACCGGCTTATGCACGAGCAACTCCTAGAACCATTACAGCATAGTTACTGAATTGAGCAGAACAGAAGGCGAGGGGCCATAGGGCTGTCCAATTTAGGCCCTGCACAGGGCGCCGCTGAAATCTGAAAGACCAAAGACCTCGGTACCTGAAGGAGCGTCTCCACCCCCATCATTCTGCCCAGACACTGAGGTCCAGTGCCCAGGGCCTTTTGGCGGTTCCCTCACTGCGAGAAGCTAAGCTACAGGGAACCAGGCAGAGGGCCTTCTTGGTAGTGACACCCGCCCTGTGGAATGCCCTCCCATCAGATGTCAAAGAGATAAACAACTACCTGACATTTAGAAGACATCTGAAGGCAGCCCTGCTCAGGGAAGTTTTTAATGGGTGACATTTTAATGTATTTTTAATCTTTGTTAGAAGCCGCCCAGAGTGGGCGGGGAACAAATAATAAATTACTATTACCCGGTTAAGGAACGGGTTTTGTTTTATTTTGCTCCACAACTCATCTCGGACTGCTCTCTAGCTGCTCACTGTTAATTGGGGGGGGGGGTTTCCTCCTTTTTACAAAACAAAATGAAACTATTTAGCAGCTTAGCATCTAATGCAGGGCAATAATTACCCAACAAACCATGAACTCTGCCAATCACTGGAGGAGGCCGGGCGATTTACAGCTTACCAAAGAACAGATGCAAGCGTTGCCTTTTCGTCTTGCTGCTTAATGCCTCTCTAATAGGCCCCCTTGAAATCCATGTTGTTTTCAAACTGTTCCCCCCTCCTCAACCTCTTAAATGGAGTTTTAAGTCGTCTCTCCAAATGCACTGCATACAAAGGGAGATTCAAGCGACTCTGGAAAGCTGGAGGTGGTGGTGGGGAGCTGTTTGAGATAATAGTTTTAGGTACCACAGGGCGGGACAGATTCTGACTTTCAAACAAATGTATTGTTAGGAGTTGCGGGGGTCAGTCTGGATGATGCCCTGGGTAGCCCTTTGTTGTTGTTGTTTAGTCATTTAGTTGCATCCGACTCTTCATGACCCCATGGACCAGAGCATGCCAGGCACTCCTGTCTTCCACTGCCTCCCGCAGTTTGGTCAAACTCATGTTAATAGCTTTGAGAACACTGTCCAACCATCTTGTCCTCTGTCGTCCCCTTCTCCTTGTGCCCTCAATCTTTCCCAACATCAGGGTCTTTTCCAGGGATTCTCTTCTCATGAGGTGGCCAAAGTATTGGAGTCTCAGCTTCAGGATCTGTCCTTCCAGTGAGCACTCAGGGCTGATTTCCTTCAGAATGGATAGGTTTGATCTTCTTGCAGTCCATGGGACTCTCAAGAGTCTCCTCCAGCACCATAATTCAAAAGCATCAATTCTTCGGAGATCAGCCTTTTTTATGGTCCAGCTCTCACTTCCATACATCACTACTGGGAAAACCACAGCTATAACTATACAGACCTTTGTTGGAAAGATGATGTCTCTGCTTTTTAAGATGCTGTCTAGGTTTGTCATTGCTTTTCTCCCAAGAAGAAGGTATATTTTAATTTTGTGAGTGCTGTCACCCTTACAAACTGTCAAATTGTACCTGCGAGGGTAGCATGCATATTGGGGGAAGCCTGCCAACTAGTCCCTTTGTCAAGGTAATGGCTTTAGGTGGCCAGTTATGTGCTCATCAGCATCTCAAAGAATGAGCCAAGTTATGATGTCCCCAGGAAAAGGGGTAGGCATTTTCCTGAACTCTCCTGGGAAGAGGGCTGCCTTTAGATGTCTTCTAAAAGTTTGGTAGTTATTTTTCTCTTTGACATCTGGTGGGAGGGCATTCCACAGAAGTACTGAGTTGAACAGGATCCAAAATGCAGCAGTCTGATTGGTTCTAGAACAATAGGATTCAGAGTGCAGCAGTCTGATTGGTCCATAGGAGCCACCCAATCCAGCTCCAGGTGGAAGCGAATCCACAACCTGATTGCCTACAGGAGAATCCCGGAATTAGCCAATCACGTGGGGCCCATTGTGTAAATAATGTATATAAAGCAGACACCCCTTCTGTGATGTAGGCGTGATGTTTCTGTGGGTGGTCTGGAGTTTGAGGGCAGGCAATTCCAAAAGTCTATACAGTGGTACCTCGGGTTACATACGCTTCAGGTTACAGACTCCGCTAACCCAGAAATAATACCTCGGGTTAAGAACAGAAATCGCGTGGCTTCAGCGCAGCAGCAGTGGGAGGCCCCATTAGCTAAAGTGGTGCTTCAGGTTAAGAAGTTTCAGGTTAAGAACGGACCTCCGGAATGAATTAAGTACTTAACCCGAGGTACCACTGTATAAGGGCGGGCACACCTTTGTTCTGGGTCCTCCTCCTCTCTCCTGCGTGTGGGGGAGCACCCTGTTGCAACAGTTAATAAAGATCAGGCTTACTAGCTGCTTTGCTTCTCAATATTCTCTGGCTGGCCTCTGTTATTTTCTCCTACTGATAGACAACCTAAAAAAGGACTCTATACAGGCTCTTGGGTACCTCATAAGGGAAAAGGAGCAGTTTTTATTCTTTTAAAATCCACCCAAGCCTGTCTTTGCATGCAGGGGAAGTCCTTAACTCACCAAAGGTTCGAGACCCAACAGCTACCATCACCTTCTTTACAGCCTCAATTATTACGCACAATAAATGTGCACAAGCTCCACGTCAGCTTTAATTGTGAATTTGCTGGCATGGGATTGAATCCTGCCCCCAAATAGCAAGGGTCTGGAAGTGCCAGCAGTTGAAGTCTTCCACACCCACTGCTCCCTTGAACTGGGACTTGAAAGAGTCCGATCCAGGCAAAGGGACACATCTGAACTCTCTGTCAGTTAGCAGATCTTTCTTGATAGCTTTCTTTTTCTCTGAGCTCCGGAGCAGGAATGTTGCCTGGATACCTCCGGCACTTTTTAACAGGCTGCAGAAGGGATGCTTGCCTTCAGCTCCCCGAAGCAGATCAAAGCCTGCCGAAAGCGGGAGAGATTTCTCTATGCCTGTTTTCACCATGGCTCAGGTGAATCACTAAAACGTATTATTAATTCCCTTTGCTCCTTGAATTAACCTTGGAATACCCCTGGAGGCATGTGTCACTTCGCACCAGGGAGGAAGAGACAGAGCGATGGGGTCATCAGAGCTGTGTTTGCTAAAGAGCAGAACAGCTTAATTAGTATTAGCACCTTGCCAGCCCAGAATGATGCCTACCCATCGCTAACAGAGAGGCTACAGGTTCGCATAGAATGTGCATATACTAATTTATATGTGTAGATGCAGATTTAGAAAGAATTACTGTAATTTAAATGGAAATACAGGGGAGAATAAACGTAATGGAAAGTAAATAAACAGAGCACAGAGAGAGGAAGCACAATGGTGCATCTGCCCCAGAGAAACCCGGACACCTTCATCTGCCCCAGATGCAACAAAACATGTCTCTCCTGTATCGTCCACTGCAGCCACAGCAGGCTTTACCTCTTCCAACGCTTTGACTTCACCCACAAAGGCACATTCTTCCATCGTCTCCCAATGCAGTCGGATGCCGACACAACACAATACACACCTCGCCATCATTGGAAAGACTGAACCCTGGCACCTTCTGATTTTTTTACTGATTTTAGCAAAAAGAGAAAAATTAAAGTAAGCAGACTGATGGGATGTAACTTTTGCTCTGCTTTTAACTTGGTAATCCTTGGAATAGATCACAACAATCCTGTGAGGTAGGTTAGGCTGAAGGACTGCAAATGGCCCAAAATCACCCAGGGAGCTTCATAGCTGAGTAGAGATTGAAACCCTGTTTTTCCAGGTCCTAGTCTGACACTCTTAACTACTAAAAAAAATTAACTTTTGCAGGAAACACTATTGGCACTTCAAAATTCACTTGTTTGCAAGTCACCCAAGAGTTCCCTGTTCCGTTGAAATTTGGCAGAGGGCCGGATGACACACACGGTCACGGAAAATATGTTGTACCAATTAAATAGGTACACTTTGCCAGTTAAATGGGCAAGCCGTTCCTATTTGCACTATTGAATAGGAGAATATTTACAGTGTTGAATGCTGTTGAATAGGGATAGGGGACATTATGTTAATCTTGTGGGAGAATGATTTATATTCCCCTACCCCATCCCATGCACATATATTCAGAAGCATGTTTGACCCAGCTTTGCTCCTGCACCCTTCACTGGCAAGATTCGGTGATGTTATACGCTACACCAAGGACAGTGTAGATTGGGTGGCATTCATGCCGCACAATTACAAAAGTGCACTCGGCACAGACTTTGGAATCATTAAAAAACAACCCAGCTCTTCTGCTTAAGTCCTAAGGTTCAATTAATACATAGCAGAAGCTAAGTAAATCTCACTGATTTCAGTTGAGGTTACTCCCACCAAGACAATGTGCACAGGGATTGCAGCTGCAGTGCATGATCAACATTAAGGGCCACTTTATGTACTGAGTTGAATAGGATCCAAAATGCAGCAGTCTGATTGGTCCGCAGGAGCCACCCAATCCAGCTCCAGGTGGAAGTGAATCCGCAACCTGATTGGCCTACAGGAGAATCCCAGAATTAGCCAATCACGTGGGGCCCATTATGTAAATAATGTATATAAAGCAGACACTTTGGGGGGACTTGCATTCCTCACTACTATGAGCTGAATAAAGAACATGAAATCCACACTTGACTCTGAATATATTTCAGGCCAACAATGCAAAGAAAAAACATGTAAAAGAACAGGTGTAATGGTGAGAATGCAATGGTGAACAGAATATGTCTTTTTAAAATCCACCAATTCATTTTAAGACTTAGACTGTGTGCATATGAACCCATCAGTAGCGCGAAAATATAGTTTTTCTCAATCCAGAATCACTCGTGCTCATCCTCAGCATGCTACTTTCTGTTGGGCAGTGTTCTTGAAGCTACCAACATGAGTCTGACCAAACTGCAGGAGGCAGTGGAAGACAGGAGTGCCTGGCTTGCTCTGGTCCATGGGGTCACGAAGAGTCGGACACGACTAAACGACTAAACAACAAGAAAAAGAAGATCCTGACGTCCAAAAGAATGGGTGTGGTTACTTGTTACACATTTGCAAACCCTCCCTTTGGTTAGATTATCTGTTTCATTTCCTTCTCTGCACAAGGCCCAGGTGAATGAAGATGGAAGCGGCGATTGTGAGGTTGGTGTGCGCCCACCCACAATGTCATTGGGCAGAGGCATACCCTCCAACACATTCAACCTCAAAATTAGGATGTGTGTCTTCCTGTCTGTGGTCCCACACGAGTCACGTGGCCTGCACAATATCATGGAGCCCCAAGGGCGCTTTTCTCGGGGTGAGACTGCAGCGCAAAATCGTGCAAAATCACGGCGACCACAATAGCCACCATGATCTCACAGGAGGGGGAAAAAATGGGATGTCCCAGTTTTTCCAGGAAGTTTGCAGCGTGTTCAGGTGCAAATAAACACACACATAGCTAGGACCACCTACATTTGTTCTTAGATGAACACACCGCAGTCATGAAGAATCCTTCTGCGATGAGCTTTTATTTTTGGAATGAACTAGTTTCTCAAGAAGCACTTTCCACGGGCAAAAAAAAGCTTGCCGTAGACCTAGGCTATATGTAGGCTATGTAGGAGGAAAAAACAAGTTCTCAAAGTCCATCGATTCTAAAATAAAATGTTGCAGGTGCACAGCCTTACAAAACTGCAAACTAGAACTTCCTTCCTTCCCCATCTATTCCACCAGCATTCTTTGCCCCGCTTCTCTACATGCTTAAAACGCAGCCAGATTAAAACTTTTAATTAATGAACTCATAATGTTGCTTCTCTTTGGGTGACCTTTAAGTTCGTTCCAATAAAGGCATTTAGATAGGAACTACCTCACTGCCAGGGACCTGTGCGCTCCTATCCATGCTAGAGCTGAATCACTGCTGGCTTGTACATTTTCATGCAGAGAACAGCCACGCATCTCTGCTGTCATATCTTTGGTGCAACCAGAGGGATTTATTCTGCCTTTCTTTCTTTCTTTCTTTCTTTCTTTCTTTCTGCACGTCCTGACCTAATGATGGCGGCTCACATGCTAGACCTCTGTAGGGCCAGTTAGACATTGCTTCTCCATAATTAGTTGGAGGTGGGATTATAATGGAGGTTCCTCACAACCATTCCCTGTGGTTGACATCCTTCTATAAGGTTTCCCCACTACGGACAGAGCGATCCTAAATGCGTATGTGAGATCCACTGCAGAGCCAACATCACCTTCAAAGCTGTGATAGCTTGCCCCAGCCAGTGCCAAGGGCATTTCCCCACCAAGAAATGCACAGGACAGAGAGTTAGCTCTTTATTGTCAAAGCTGACATTTAAAGTCGCTTCTACAGCTCTGAAGACCTACACACACCAATCTCGCATCTAGGCAGCTATTCCCTGGTCATTGCTCTATGGTATGGTTAAAGGTAAAGGTAAAGGGACCCCTGACCATTAGGTCCAGTCATGACCGACTCTGGGGTTGCAGCGCTCATCTCGCTTTATTTTTTTTTAAATAAATGTTTATTGAGGTTTTACAAATCAAAAAATTCATCATTTCAGATAGAACATTGCCATGAATAAAGCTCACATAAAAAACAGAAGAAAACAAAGATATATAGCAAAAAAAGAAAAACAGAAAAAGAGAAAAAAGAAAAATCCACTTTTTTTAAATTTACAAAATTCCATACCCCTCTGTCCTGACCTCCTCACATCTCCCTTTTTTGTATTCCTCTTTATTCCAATCAAATTCAGCAAATTCAAACCCTTATTTAAACCATGCTTAAATCATATTCTTCTAATTATTATGTCCCAATTTTTCATTATTTTTGCCCATTCCTCATCTTGAATACTATGACATAATATTATTCTGATCATAACCCCTTCTCCTTTTTAACATTCTTCTTTTCATTCACATTTAACCAGATCCCACAAGCCCTGTTACCTTCACTTCCCACATCATATTAACACTCAAACATTTTGCAGTGTTTTTGTAAATAGTCCTTAAACTTTTTCCAGTCCTGTTCCATCAGTTCTTCTCCCTGGTCACGGATTCTGCCAGTCATTTCAGCCATCTCCATGTAGTCAATCACTTGCATCTGCCATTCCTCCACAGTGGGTAGATCTTGTGTCTTCCAATACTTGGCAAGGAGTATTCTTGCTGCTGTTGTTGCATACATAAAAAATGTTCTATCTTTCTTTGGCACCCGTTGGCCAACTATGCCCAAAAGGAAGGCCTCTGGTTTCTTAGGGAAGGTAAATTTAAATACCTTCTTCAGTTCATTATATATCGTTTCCCAGTAAGCCTTGACCCTTGGGCACGTCCACCAAAGGTGAAAGAATGTTCCCTCAGCTTCTTTACATTTCCAGCACTTGTTGTCAGGCAGGTGATAAATTTTTGCAAGCTTGACTGGGGTCATGTACCACCTGTAAATCATTTTCATAATATTCTCCTTTAAGGCAATACATGCCGTAAACTTCATACCGGTGGTCCACAACTGCTCCCAGTCAGCAAACATAATGTTATTACCTATGTCCTGCGCCCATTTAATCATCGCTGATTTGACCGTTTCATCCTGTGTATTCCATTTTAACAGCAAGTTATACATCCTTGACAAAATCTTAGTTTTTGGTTCTAACAATTCTATTTCCAATTTTGATTTCTCCACCTGGAAGCCAATTTTTTTGTCCAAATTGTAGGCCTCTCTTATTTGATAATAATGAAGCCAGTCTCGCACTTTGTCTTTTAATTTCTCAAAACTCTGCAGTTTCAATCTGTCACCTTCTTGCTCCAAAATTTCCCAATATTTTGGCCATTTGGCCTCCATATTGAGCTTTTTCTGAGACTTAGCTTCCACCTCGGGGTTTTACTTTCCAGCAAATCTTTATATCTTGTCCAGACATTAAACAGAGCTTTCCTGGGCAATGGCCACCAGCCCATGACTCCTGAGCCTCCCCCATCTCCTTCCCCCTTCCCCTTTTGTTTTGACTGATGGGGGAGGCTCGGGAGTCGCAGGCGGGTGGCCATTGCCCAGTATTTTGAAAATTCTGCACATTTATGTTTCACAGGGTGCAAAAGAAGGGCTTTGCACCTTACCCGGCGGAGAAACCGCGCGCCTTGCACCCCTCCTGGGCAACGGCCGCCCACCTGCGACTCCCGAGCCTCCTCCGATCTGGAGGAGGGGGAAGGGAGCAGGAGATCTGTACCGCCGGATGTCCCTGGTTCCCCTTCGGCAGTGGCGGTGGCAGCGAGCAGCTCTTGAAGCCAGCCAAAGCCAACGGCACTACCAGGCTGGTTCCGGGCTGCTGAGACTGCTGCTGCCACATTTCCCGGGGACAGATTTGCAAATCCTGGGACCGTCCCCAGGACAGTCTGGTGACCCTACTCTATGGAGCATTTGCAGCTACTGGGGACCACTCCCCCTCCACTAGTTTATGTACCTTCCCATAATGGGCTGTGCGCATGCAGCCAGAGATTGCGCCTGCATGGAAGCTTCCTCTGCTCTTCCCTTTTCAGTCCGCTCCTGGTTCTGTGAGACAGTGGTGTAGGAGAGGGTGGGGGAGCACCTGGCCCTTCGCTTGCTTGGCCTTCCTCTTCTTCCTCCCCATCCTGTGCTCCACCCTCCAGCTCTGAACCTCCCCCTGCCTCCAACTCTTGCTTCCTGGCTGGTACAGTTCCCTACAGACTACTGCCCCCCTCTCCTAAGTCAGACTCTAGTCCTCCCCCCCCCCCCAGTGCACACCCCAGTCCCTGAAAGCCAGGGTGAAAAGTGGGGGGGTGTTGCTTGTTTCCCCACTGTGCTATTTTTTCATTTATTTTTCTCTTTCCCCCCTCTCACTGGCACCAGTCCTTCAGGGAAACAAGAGGTTTTTGAATCTGGTGGGCCCAAGGCCTCTCCAAAATATCAGATTTTCCTCCTCCACCTCCAGCAGAAACACTGGAAACAATAGATCTGTGACTACAGAGTTTTCAGTGGGTGTTCCAAGGGCCTCTAGGATAGATTTGCTGCACCACCCAGCAAAACTCTTTTCCACCATCAGAGGGGAGCTTTCACTCCAACCTAACCTCTTTCACCCAACCTTCAAGGAGAGTTGAGGATTGCTCTTTTGGTCTCATTCCACAAAGTTCCTTTCCAGTGTTCGTTAAAAGGTTCCTGTGTACATCTCCTGTCCATTTTATTACTTCTTGTTGAACATGGCTGGGGTGATTAATGAGGAATATGCCCTCTGAACTATTCCTTGAATAGCCTCCCTTAATTGCCTCAGCACCAGTTTCTGCAAGAGGAAAAGCTTTAGGTTTTATTTCACTTTTATAGCAAGAGCAACATGGCTATATTAAATCTGAATAGGAAACCAATAACAAAAGTCTACCTCCTTGCCCCTCACCAGGGAACAGAAACTACAACTGGGACAATTAAGAGAAGCGATCCAAGGGGTTATTAAGAGTTTATTCAGAATCACTGAGTTCCTCAGCCAAGTTCAACAGGAAGCAATAAAACAGGTGGGATCTGCAAACAGGAAACTTAATTAAAGGCACCAGAGTCCTGAACAGACTTAATAATATTTTGAAGGACAGGATACTCCGTGGACAGGGTGGTGCTGTAATTCTATTCTACGGCAAAACAAAAACTTGAGATCTCAAGAGAAAGTAACAGGAGAACATACTGAACTGCAACAAGAACTGATTACATCTCTTGAAATATCTGTAAAAATTGTGAAAATAAAGAATGACAATTCCAGGAAAAAAGAGTCAGCATAGGAGCAATATTTTTTAGTGTGACACCACTGCCATTTCTCTTAATACTTGTGGACTGTAGGACCAGTGCCGGATTTATGTATAAGCTAAACAAGCTATAGCTTAGGGCCCTGCTCTCTTGGGGGCCCCCAAAAAAATTAAAGGGAAAAAACCTGGATGCACATTTCCAAAATATAAGATAAAAAACAAATAAAATAAAACCCACATACAGCAACAGTGTTTTGTGTTGTGTAGGCTCCTATGGTGTAAGTAATGGGCCCCGCCTGCTAGCCTGCTCCCTAAAATATCACTGCTTTGCTCATTTCTATATCAATTACTTTGACAAAATACATATTCTGTTATGTGCAAATGGCTTTAGATCCCTATTAGATTCATAAATGACCATATAGCATATATTCAACACAAAAAACAGCAGCAATTTGTTGTTGACAAAGGACAGCTGGACATACAAAGGGCCCTATTACCTTCAGTAGCTTAGGGCCACCTCAAACCTAAATCTGGCCCTGTGTAGAGCACAGCCTTTTCTCTCTTCTAGCCCAGGCATATCCCTTCCTCCTCTACCCTGGCTAGTTTTTCTTTTGCTTAACTTTCAGGCTGTCGTAGGCTTGGTTCATGCAACACGGTAGGCCAAACCGTAGTTCACTGTGACTGGGCAACCGTGTAGTGCTCCTCATCTTTTTTACTGCTGTGTTGCTCATATCATCGGAACCAGGACTTGTAATTAAGCACTCTCCTCACTATCCACAAGCTGTCCCAAGCCCAACATTCCCAGCATGTTCGCATTCCTGTCTCAGCGACATCTAAGCTGGCTTGGTCATATCCACAGCATGGAAGATGGCAGGATCCCAAGGATGAAGAAGAAGAAGAAGAGTTTGGATTTGATATCCCGCCTTTCACTCCCTTTAAGGAGTCTCAAAGCGGCTAACATTCTCCTTTCCCTTCCTCCCCCACAACAAACACTCTGTGAGGTGAGTGGGGCTGAGAGACTTCAAAGAAGTGTGACTGGCCCAAGGTCACCCAGCAGCTGCATGTGGAGGAGCGGAGACGCGAACCCGGTTCCCCAGATTAGGAGACTACCGCTCTTAACCACTACATCACACTGTGCTCTGTGGGGAGCTGGCTTCAGGCACCAGGCTCGCTGGCAGACCAACTCTGTGTCACAAAGATATCCCTTGCCAACATGAAGGCTGGCAACCTCAACCCTGCTAGGTAGCAATCCCTTGCAGATGACCACAGGGCCTGGAGACAGACAGACAGGTTGTGTATCCACAGCAGTGACCAAAGGAGGAATGAGCACTGGGAGGAGCCCAGAGAGAAGAAACACCATGTTGCACCTGCAGCAATACAACCAGACGCCTTCATCTGCCTGCCCCAGCTGCACCAAAACATGTCTCTCCCACATCAGTCTCTACAGCCATTGTAATCTTCCAACAGTTTGACTTCATCCCCCAAAGGTGCACTCCTCCATTGTCTCTTGAGATGGATGGATGCCAGCCAGATCATTAACCATAAGCCAGGGGTCAGCAAACTTTTTCAGCAAGGGGCCGGTCCACTGTCCCTCAGACCTTGTGGAGGGCCGGGCTATATTTTTTGGGGGAAATGAACAAATTCCTATGCCCCACAAATAACCCAGAGATGCATTTTAAATAAAAGGACACATTCTACTCGTGTAAAAACACGCTGATTCCCAGACTGTCCGCGAGCCGGATTTAGAAAGCGATTGGGCTGGATCCGGCCCCCGGGCCTTAGTTTGCCTATCCATGCCATAAGCTGTAGCCAAGAAGAAAATTACAGCTAAGAATGGGCAAATCTGTCAGTTTCAGTTTCTCTCAGTTTCTCGTTTTCCCCCACCATAAGTTCAGTCCTCCACATTTCCACCTCAATTTGCATATTTATTTTAAGAAGCAAGTCCTCATGAAAATTCAGCAGCAGCTCAGTGCAAATTGCTTCCAAAATACACGTCTTTGGATAGAATCTCGCCTAATACACGTTCTTTGCAAAGCAGAGATTTCTTTGCAAAGGAGTTTCCCCATATATGATGCCTTTGTATATGCTGTTTTCACTAATATGTACGTTTTTGTGCACATTAGTTGGAGGGAGAACTGCGTTGCAAAATTCAGAAAAGTGTGAATTTCGAGGGATGGCTGCATTTTACTTTGCATTGTTTCGGAAAAGGCAAATTAGGTAGATTTGCCTATAAATGTGGACTGAATTGAATTTCAACCCCCTCCCTCCCCCCCAGCTACAGCTCATAGTTCATGAGGAGAGGGCTTAACCAGGAACCCAGGTTCTAATAACATGCCAAGTCAAATCTTGGCTTAGCTCAGTGCAGTGTGGCAATAAAATGGACCAGGGAGAAGCAAAGTGACTCTCCTGGAGCCTGGTCATCCCTGAAAGCTATAGTTTGGCTCACTGCAGGGGCTGGCAATCATTTTGAATTTTGAAACAGTGCTGTGGGTGCCCAACGCAAAATGGCTGCCATGGGGTTGGAGCACAGAGCTTTCTAAACTGTGTGCTGCAACACATTAGTGTGTCAGTTGCAGTGTGTAGGTGTGTCACGCAAGCACTCCCTGTGCTCCTCCCAGGGCTGGAAAGGAGTTAGTTTAACCTCTGGTTTGCTAGTAAATCTGAATTACTGTGTTGCGAAAGGATGCATGTCTAAAAAGTGTGTCGTCAATGTGAAAAAGCTCTGCTGTGGCATATCACACAAAATGGCTGCCATGGGGATCAAGGCATAGCAGACTAGAGAGAGTTCAGTCACGACGAAGCTTTCCCCCCATATTATTAGAATTATTTATTAAATTTCTATACCACCCTTTACCCAAGGATAACAGGGCGGTTTACAAATAACTCCCACCCACAGTTTAAAAGATCATAGATTATTTAATTAGCCAAAGGCCTGGGAGAAGAGAAATGTTTTTGCCTGGCGCCTAAAGATATGTAATGAAGGCACCAGGCAAGCCTCTCTGGGGAGAGCATTCCACAAGTAGGTTTCTATAATCATATTTCCATACAAGAAGAGGCTTAGCCTGCTGAATTTATGCCTAGAAAATGAGACAGAAGCAGGAAAAGGGTGTTAAAGGGGAGGGAGGAACAGCAGCAATTTAGGACCCTAGGGATTCCTATTGCTTTGTGTCTAAACAACTTGCCTGATAGCATCTCCATCTTGACTGATAACACTGACAGACGGGAGCAGCCAGGTAACTCATTTCACAGCAATCGCTTAGAAGGGTACATGCATGTTTTGCTTCATAAGTTTATTTCGGGGGGGGGCAGAGACTTACTTTATAAGAAAGAAGAAGCTCCGAGTCGGGGGGCCCTTCCTGGAGGCACCAATGAAGTCATTAGACTGGTAACTCCTAGCCAGGGGCAGATTTTGCTAATATGGCATCATGAGTGAGGGCAAAATTTGGCGCTCCCCCCCTAAATATTTCTTATCTTCGCAATATTCCTTTTTGTTAAGTAGTGGGTGGACATAGCAGACGACACAGAGATTTCTCCAAGCAGTTCTTTATAAGTAAGCTGGAACTGAACTGAACTGAACTGAACAGCTCAGATAGCCTGCTTATGTAGGCAACTGGCTGTCAGCATTGTAACAACAAATTAACTTAACACCTAAATTAACTCACATGGACCTGAGTGAAAACTATATACACAATACTCCTGGTGGCCAGGGTGAGAACTTCAATACATAACACCTTTGGTACTTTGAATAGGTACCTGCATAAATATAGCTTGTTGTTGTTTTGTGCCCCCTCAGCTTGACGCCCGGCCGGGGGGACGACTGCCCATACCACCCTAAATCTGGTGTGTCCCTGTCTTGCTGCCGTGTGTGTGATCCAAGTCATAAAGTTTTAACTGATTCAAACTAACTTCATTGTTACATATTACTATTAGCCTACAGCTAGCTTTGGATTGTGCCCCCACTCCCACCTTACTGTGGGTCCATCATGGCTACCTGTGGTTTTCTCAATGAGATGTTGTTGTTGTTTTTAACATGTAGGATTTATTGTCGGTATCAGGCTTGCAACAGCACCTCAGAGGAGAAAGAAACCATCTCTTTATGTCAAACCATTTTCAAATTGGTGTGTGCAGGAGAGGAGAGGAATGAGCTTCCTTACCCCTGCTGTGATCATCTCTCTCTCTCTCTCATTCTCTCTCTCGTTCCGTGATTGGATCACCTTCCCCATTCAATACTGTGCGACGGCTCCTTAGTAACGGAACGAGAATTCAGCTCCTTCTTCCTGGTGTTACATGTCAGCCACAGAACAAGCATTTAACTGAAGATACTGTTTCTTCCGCAGGCCTTCACCTCGCTTCTCATGGTCATTGTTCTCAGCGTGAGATATAAGTGATGGCAAGCGATTATCGTGAAAGGGATCGGTCACTGTTTCTACACTGAACCAGAATCTTCTTCTTTTTAAAAGCTGTGTCTCCTCGACCCACAGATTAATTCAAGGGCGGCTTGGCATCCATTTCAGCCTTTAATCCCAAGATGCCCTTTGACAGAGAGGGGTGTGTGTGTGTGTGTGTGTGTGTGTTGTACAAACATGTTCAATAGAACGCCAGTTTCTTTCTTCTCAGATTGTACCATTATCTCCACACACACACACCCAGCCTTTTAGCACTTGGGACCTGAAAACATTTATTACTGTTTATTATCCTCCTGTTTAACTTTGATGGCTTTAAAAGAGGGTTGGGCAGATTTGTGGAGGAGAAGGCTATCAATAAGTACTTGCCATGATGCCTACGCTCTGCCTTCATAGCTAGAGGCAGGAAATGATGACTGAATATGAGTTGCTGGAAGCCACAGGAGGGGAGAGCGCCCTTGCACTCAGGTCCCATTTGGGGGTTCCCCACAGGCATCTGATTGGCCACTGTGAGAACAGGATGCTGGACTAGATGGGCCCTTGGCTGTCAACTTACAGATTTGAAAATAAGGGACCAGCAGCCAAAATAAGGGATTTTAGTCAACCCGCTCCTTTCCTTTCCCCCAAACCAGTCAATCGAAGGAGCCTCCAAAACAAATCCAAAGCCCCCCCCACGAGATTGTCGCCCGCCATTGTATTCAACCAGCTCCTTTCCTTTTCCCCCACTATGTGCCCCCGCTCCAGACAGACCTTTTCCCCGGCAAGGGTGAGTGGGCCGTCGATGTCATATCCATCCGATTCTAAGCACAGGTATGTTCAACTTCTGAGCCCCTCCGAGCCAAAGGCAGAAAGCCCAGCCAGCAGGCAAACGAAGCCTCAAGCTGTGGTTCCCACAGAACAGCAACCCGGCAAAGGGGATGCAGCAAGGAAAACCACCGTCACCTCTCCACTGGGAAGCGCTGAGCAAAGGCAACGGGGCGGGCACAAGGCATGCAAGCTCCACCCCCCAGCCATTCTTAGACTTCTTATTGGGTGAGCAACGCAGCCAAGCAACACAATTGGAGCCTCCCTCCTCTGGCAGGGAGGAAGGGAGAGGAACTGCTTCCTTTGAAACCCGGGAAATTTAAGGGACATCATCAATCCGGGACAGCAGTGGGAAACGGCGCTGGGATAAGGGAGTTTCCTGCCAAATAAGGGACGGTTGACAGCTTTGTGCCTGAGTCAGTAGACTCTTCCTAGGTTCAAGGCATACAAGGCCTTCTGCCTCCCACTTTTTACCCTGCAAAACTGTTGGGATGCTTCCAAGGAATCGGAGGCAATTAGCAAGCCCCAGCTGGCTCCAGCCCACCCGCCCGTAGCCAGGCGATCTCCGGTCTTTGGCTCAGCATGAAACAGTGACCCACAGCTTCAGAAGCCTTCAGAAACTGGAGCATGCGCTAATCAGCAAATAACTCTTCGCAACAGAAGGGCAGATAGAGGCTGTGTAAAGCGTATTTACAGGCATTTTATTCAGCATCAGGACAAAGGGAAAAACATGTCTTCTCCCCTTCGTGTCCAAGCAAACAGCATAAGCAGAAGCTATACACACAACAGAAGTTACCAGCAAGCTGTGCTGGAATGTAAACAGACATGTGACATACAACAACTCCATACATCTGTTAAGGTGGAACCGAATATCAGAACAAAAACAACCTTGTAAGATAGGTTAAGCAATGGGATTGTGACTGGCCCAAGGTCACTCGGTGAGCATCGATGCTCAGTGGGGTTATGAGCCTACAGCACCCGAATCTTAATCTGACCCTCTAACCCAGAAGTAGCTAGTGTGGTACCCTTCAGATGTTGCTGGACTACAGCTCCCATCAGCCCCAGCGAGCCTAGTCAATGGTCAGGGGTGATGGGAATTGTGGTCCAACAGCAACCACATTGGCTACTCCTGCTCTAACCACTACACAGCATCACCCTGGTTTTGGATTACAAGCAATGCTGCTTTTCATTTCTGTGACATTATATTGTATGGCTCCTAGCACTTGGATTGAGCTGTAAGGCCACATTTTGCACATGTTATTTCAGTTTGCCAGCTCTTTTAACATTGGCCCAGATAAGGTAAAGTAGTAACATGGTAATCTTTAGCCATTCCTTTGGAGGGGACTGTACAGAAAGAGAAGAGAAAGACATGCAGTCTTGCTAGTCAAATTGGCAAGGGGTCCTACTAACTTTTTTCAAATGGTAACTCTCAACAGTATAAGGACTGAGCTGGGGGGGTCAGACAAGAGGGCGGGGCACAGAAACGTGTTGTCACAGACTGGTTGGACACAGAGGAACGGTGGGAGGAACCAAGTGGGAAACCACCAAGGGAAGAAGGCTCAAAGCCCAAGGGGTAGTGGTGGGATGGTGATGAGTGGTCAGAGGAAGAAGACTGAGAGAAGGAGGCGTTGGAAGATGAAGAGGTAATAGGACTCAGTGAGCTGGTAGAGTCTGAGGCAGAGAGAAGTCCAGAATCAGAGACAGAAGCTGAAGCAGTAGAGTGGGAGGAGGGAGGCGAAGAGGCAGAGAGAGAGGAGTTAGGCTGGGGAAGGGTTACAGGTGTCTTCCCCTCCTGCTGCAAAAAGCTCTCATCCCCTCTGGTCTCCCAGAACCAGAAGAGGCATGAAAAGAGCAGAGCAGCAACAGGCGCAGTCTCCAATTGCTTGGGAAAACCCTGGAGAAGAGGGGACATAGATGGCCGTGAAGATGCAGGGAACTTTCAGTCTCGGCAAGTGATTTTCATGGAGTAAGCTGGTTTTCATGGGAAGGAGCTGCTCTGCTCATTAGGCTTGACGCTCAACCAAATCTGCGGAGAGGGCCACCTTTGAACTGCGTGATTACTGACTGGCTCCTTTGACACGTGTGCAGGAGCAGGACAATGTATTTTTCTGCCCTAGGTAAAAGGCAAGGCTACATCCTCCCCGTTCCGCATACAGAAGTGATGGCAGCTGGCTAGCTCAGTGTGGCACATACAGCCCTGCTTTCCAACACCTTGTGGCCACCCTCCCCTCAGCATCTCTTGCCTAAGGGAGTTGCCTCACTCTGTCTAATGGTTGGGCCGGCCCTGGAAACACACAAGAGCCAGGAAGACCACTGCTGCTCAGGCAAAGTGTCAGTCCAAACATCCCTTTTAAAGCCCTTCCATGTCCTCTTTCTTTTTTTGCAATGTGCGAGTGGGCCACCCTGCTTCTTGCTGAAGCCCTGTGCACGCTTCCTTGGTTCTGCTAAACTCTGTTTACTTCTGAGTAAAATTGCATAAAATCAGTTGCGTTGGTCCAGAGCTCGCTTCAAAGCAGGCCTACACGGTTGTGAGTCATCCTTGCTCCATTATAAAATGAGGAGGGGGAAATTAACTCTATGGTATGGCTAACTCAACGACGCCGGATCCCTGCCTCCTTTCAAATTGGATCCCACAAAGACAGCAAGCCCACATCTTTTGCCTTCTCGGTGGAACACGGGACCCCAACAGCACCGAGTGGGTGTCAGCAGAGAAGCTAATTCTGAAGTCCCGAAAGGGTCGGTTTCTATGCTATAATCAGCTTGGCGAAGCTTTCATGGCAGCGTAAACAGGTGCTATAGCAGAACTAGTGCTGCCATCTCCACTTAAACTACACATCACTATTGTGCTTAAATGCACCATTTCGCACAGCGTTCATGGGCTTGCATTGTGCGCATGCTGTGTGGGCTGTGTGAATGGAAGACTCTATTGTCTGATTCTGTGCCCTGTTGCCTGATCCTTATGCAAGCGAGAGGCGGTGGCACAGAGTAGATTCATCAAATTATATCCTATAACTCAGCTAATTGAGGCTAATCCTACAACCCTTATCCAAAAGGGGGGGGGAATTCTCCTAGTCCTAATTTTTTTTTTTTTTTAATAGGGATAACAATTGTAGGGTCATGCCCACAGTGCTTTGACGAAAGAAGAAGAAGAAGAAGAAGAAGAAGAAGAAGAAGAAGAAGAAGAAGAAGAAGAAGAAGAAGAAGAAGAAGGAATAATCAGTATGTGCAGAAAATCTGCAGCTCACAACTCAAAAGAACACTTGAAATCTGCTTAGCAATTTGTAACGCCCACAGAAACACAGTGTGGGAATGTTTCAGTGTGATACAAATCCACTTATCCCTTAACTACAGCTCCAGGATTTTTCAGAAGCCAACTCACAACCAGAAAAGGCAGAAATGGTGAGGAGGAGGGGGATAGCTTACATGAAGCCTGTTTTGAGTAAGGGGGAGGTGGCGTGTTTCTTTTTCTTCTGTCTTCTTCTTACGCTGTTTTATGCCATTACTGTTATTTTTATTTTTTTTAGAACCCACTGCAATTATTACCAGCGCACGCCTTAACCCCAATCATCGCTTTGCTGTATTTGCTGACAGTTTGGAATCCAAATGTCTTCCTGCCCTGACAATGTTCCCTCAACAGATTCATCAATGCCTGAAAAGGCCACTGCAAATTTCGCAAGAGAGTCTTGCTTTTTGTTTGGGTTTTTTTTGTGTGTGCGTTGTGTTATTGTTCCTGGGTTTTTAAAAATCTCCACACATTTTTGACAAGCTGCTGTCTCGTTTCTCAGCAGGCTTTTAGCATCACATTAGTAACGTATTGCTTAACTGGAATGGCTTTGGGCAGCACAGTGGCCCAGCAAGACTCTGTGATTTGTGGTTAACCAAGCTGAATGCAGCCATCACTTCCATCTGAGAGGCAGGGTGGTGCAGTGGTTAGAGAGCCTGACCGGGAAGTGTAGATTCAGGTTCAACACTAGGACCCATTTCTCAACTGTAAAGTTCTCAGCTGGGTGAAAGTCTCTGGCCTGGTTCACACATCACAGTAAGCCAAAGTATAATACAGTGGTACCTCAGGTTACATATGCTTCAGGTTACATACGCTTCCCGTTACAGACTCCGCTAACCCAGAAATAGTGCTTCAGGTTAAGAACTTTGCTTCAGGATGAGAACAGAAATTGGGCTCCAGCGGCGCGGCAGCAGTGGGAGGCCCCATTAGCTAAAGTGGTGCTTCAGGTTAAGAACAGTTTCAGGTTAAGTACGGACCTCCGGAACGAATTAAGTACTTAACCAGAGGTACCACTGTAATAATAATAATAATAATAATAATAATAATAATAATAATAATAATTTATTTATACCCTGCCCATCTGGCTGGGTTTCCCCAGCCACTCTGGGCGGCTTCCAACAAAGTATTAAAATACAGTAGTCTGTTAAACATTAAAAGCTTCCCTAAACAGGGCTGCCTTCAGATGTCTTCTAAAAGTCTGGTAGTTGTTTTTCTCTTTGACATCTGGTGGGAGGGTGTTCCACAGGGCGGGTGCCACTACCAAGAAAGCCCACTGCAAGGCCATTTAGGGCTTTAAAGCACCAACAGTTTGAATTGTGCTCAGAAACGTACTGGGAGCCAGTGTAGGTCTTTCAAGACTGGTGTTATGTGGTCTTGGCGGCCACTCCCAGTCACCAGTCTAGCTGCCGCATTCTGGATTAGTTGTAGTTTCTGGGTCACCTTCAAAGGTAACCCCATGTAGAGTGCATTGCAGTAGTCCAAGCAGGAGATAACGAGCATGCACCAGTCTGGCGAGACAGTCCGTGGGCAGGTAGGGTCTCAGCCTGCGTATCAGATGGAGTATGGCTTATAGGTGGGGGAGGGTGGTCCATTGGAGCAAATATAGCACTGCTTCATCAACCTCAGCCTGCCCTCAGTCAGCCTTCAACTGCCTTGTTGGCATCTATCTGTCTCTAGAGACAATGGAGTGTGCCTCCAGGGGTGAAGTCAAATCACTGTGTTAGCAACACCAAAGTGACTTATTTGGAGCAAGCCTGGTCCAAAAGAAAGCAGAGCAATATGTTTGGTACCAGCTTGGCTGCAGGAGTTGCTGGAAGGAGGTGTACAAGGCACCATCCAACTGTCTTAGGGACTCCACTCCAGATTTGTGAGGTTCTACTCCTTAGCCTTTTCTTCTCTCACAGATGTCCTGCAAAGTGTTATGTACTGAAGTTCTCACCCTGGGCCAGCAGGGGGATACTGTAGATAGTTATGCAAATAAGGGATTGAAAGTGACGTTCAGTGATTGGATAGTTTTAGAAAATTGTTACAGTTACGTTGTACTGGAGCTCTATATAAGCAGGCTGACTGAGCCCTTCAGTTCAGTTCTGTTCTGGCCTGTGAATAAACAAGAGCTGTTTGAAGAATCGCTGTGTTGTCTGATATGTTCACCCACAACTTAACACAAAGCAGCAGATTTTTAGAATCAGAGTCTCATATTGGGTCCTTCACCAGCCATCCATCACCTTCCTGTGTGTACAGTCCCCTCAGTAACCCAGAGTAGAGGACACACACACTCAGGAAAGCAAGGAAAGAAGAAGAAATGAAAAAGAAAAGAAAGCAAAAGAGAGAGGGAAATAAAAAGGGCTTCCGATTTTCCGACGGTCAGTTATAGGTACAAATATTTTTCAAAATATTCACTCCAAGGTCTTAGCCAGCTGTTCCTCCTTTTGCTAGGCGATGTTTCCCCAGTCTTCAAATCCAGGCACCTCCAGTTCATTCATTTCCCCTTCCACATAACAAGTCTAAAGGAGGTTCTCCCATTATTATCATTGATAAATGTCCACAATACAGTGGTGCCTCGCAAGACGAAATTAATTCGTTCCGCGAGTTTTGTCGTCTTGCGGGGTTTTTTTTGTCTTGCAAAGCACGGTGTCGGAAAAGTTTTGGAAAAGCTTCAAAAATCACCAAAGTCTTCAAAAACCTCAAAAAAGGCTACCACACCGCGTGCTATGAGTTGCTCCTCGAAGTCAAGTCGCAACTGTATTTACGGTGTTAAGAAAAAGGAAACAAACTTGCAAGACGTTTCCGTCTTGCGAAGCAAGCCCATAGGGAAAATCATCTTGCGAAGCAGCTCAAAAAACAAAAAACCCTTTCGTCTTGCGAGTTTTCCGTCTTGCGAGGCATTCGTCTTGCGAGGTACCACTGTAGTCTTTCTCCAGTCCAACATAACAACTTTACCTCCAAAAACTTCAACAACCATTCCCCCGTGTTGAGATCACGGTTGAAAATGTCCCACTTTTCCTTGGTCTGTCCCTATTTTCATTGGATAAATGTTGGAGGGTATAGAGTTCTGTGAACCCCCTAGGCCAAGGGGATACCTAACTATACAATCTTCAGAAGACACCTGCATAGGGGAGTGGTGTTTTTTTTAATTTTCCATGTTTTATTATGTTTTTATATGTGTTGAAAGCTGCCCAGAGTGGCAGTCAGATGGGCAAGGTGTAAAAAATAAAATTATTATTATTAATTGCAAGAGCTGTAGAACTCTATCTCCTACCTGCATTGTATATTTAATCTGCAATTGCAAGAACCCTAAGAAAAAGTTATATGTCCTTGCATAGTTTTTATAGGAGGGGGGGAAAGAACTAATTAAAGGGTTAGACGACCCTGGGCTGACTTCTGCAAATGGGAACTAGAGTCTAATTCCCACACCTTTCCCAATGAAAACCTGCTTTTTAGTGTTAAATCGGAGCAAATATCAAGTCACAGAAAACTCAGATTGTCCGAAAACCAGATTGTCCTTCACTCCTACTGAGCACTACAGTGCTGTTTTCCCTGAGGGGGAGCAGCAGGACAAGAGGAAGTTTGGATCAGCCCTCAGCAAGTGGCTTATTTCTATACATCGTACAGAAATAAGAAGCTGTTTTAACTCCTCTGCATGTTGAAAGGGCAGTAACAAGTGTTTCATTTACTTTTAGCTCCCTCTTGTGGTTATTACGAAGAGGCTTTGTTAGCAACGTAGCATTTTTCTCCCGTTACAAGGCCAGTGCTTTTTTTTAATAAAAAAAATGTTTAGGGGTACAGTGGTACCTTGGTTCTCAAACTTAATCCATTCCGGAAGTCTGTTCCAAAACCAAAGCGTTCCAAAACCAAGGCACACCTTCCCATAGAAAGTAATGCAAAACGGATTAATCTGTTCCAGACTTTTAAAAACAACCCCTAAAACAGCAATTCAACATGAATTTTACTATCTAATAAAATGTCCATAAAATGAAAGCAGTAATCAATGTGCTGTACTATAAAATAAATAAAACAGTATTGTAGGTGATAAATTTTTTTTTTTCTTACTTGCACGGATTATAGTCATTGTTTGGATGGGGGACTTTTATCCATTTCTGCAGTCACACAATCAATCAATCAATCAGTAGCTAAACTGGGATCCACACAGTCGCAAAAACAAATTAACTGAAAACGCCTCAAAACAAAAAACACAAAATAAATAGCAAAAACAAAAGCACCAAATATAAGCTCCACATATCACCTTAGAACACCACAATTGGAAATGGAAGTCTTGAATTACAATGGGCGGACGCAAATAAGCAGTGCAACAGGAAACACAGGGGGACTCAAACAGAGCACTTTCGGCTTCTGAAAAACGGTTTGAAAACCGGAATACCTACCTCCGGTTTTGAAGCGTTCGGGTTCCAAGTTGTTCAGGAACTAAGCTGTTCAAAAACCGAGGTACCACTGTACTCTCATTTTGACTCAAGAAAATCACCATTTTATAGTTCAAATTGGGGAAAATAAATACAGTAAACGGACAAAAGTACAAGGATTCACAAAATGTTTAGGGATATGCGTACCCCTGCGTCCCCCCCAGAAAAAAGCACTGTACAAAGCTATATTATATTGGCTCCCTCAAGAAGAAAACTACACATGCTGATATTGTGTTTGAACATATATTGTTGTTGATAATAGTCATTGAAAAACTTATGGATGTTGTGGTACTAATATTACTTGTTTACCTCATATCTTGGGCATCTTTGGGCATGGGCATGTAGCCAGGATTTATGCTGGGGGGGCAGGCTTCATGTTGAGGGGACAGAACCTCAGTTAGTTTAGTATTTTTATTGATTTACTTGATCTAAGGGGGGCCAACTGTGCCCATGTCTTTGTGGAAGGGCTGTCGCTCAGCAACAGGGCATCTGCATGCATGCAGAAAACCCCAGGTTGGATTCTGCAATTCTACAGCCCCTCTCTATCCTTCTCCATCCACACAAGCAAAATGCATCATCAGTGTTCAATAACACATTTTAGTCAGCCAAAAAAAACCCACATGAAGCAGGGACAGCAAGGGGATGTGGCTGTGGAGGCATGAGGTAAACGTAAAAGTAAAGGTAAAGGACCCCTGGACGGTTAAGTCCAGTCAAAGGTGACTATGGGGTTGCGGCACTCATCTCGCTTTCCAGGCCAAGGGAGCCAAGCCGGCGTTTGTCCACAGACAGCTTTCCGGGTCATGTGGCCAGCACGACTAAACTGCTTCTGGCGCAATGGAATACCGTGACGGAAAACAGAGCGCACGGAGACGTCGTTTACTTTCCCGCCACAGCGGTACCTATTTATCTACTTGCACTGGTGTGCTTTCAACCTGCTAGGTTGGCAGTGTCAACATGCAGCTCGGCCGTCTCCTTCCAGCCGTCTCGCTGTGAAGACCCACCGGCCTCTGCTCCGACGTAAATCAGCTTCAAAGCCAGGGCACACTATCAGCAGATCGAACTGTGCACACAGAATAGGCGTGAGGCTTGTGGAAGCATACTACAACTACAGATTTATTAATCATATGTCAGGACAAAGAAACATGTTGTCTCTCTCTCTGTCTTCTTGGTGAAAGAGTCAAAAGCAAAAGCAATACACACAATGGAAGTTCCCAGCAAGCTGTGCTGGAATGTAAACAGACATGTGACATGCAACAGTTCCACATGTCTGCTCCTTAAGGTGGAATGGAAATTCTCAACAGGCAGGAGCTGGGACAGAGCAATGGGAGCTCACCCTATCACAGGGATTCGAACCACTGACCTTCCGATTGGCAAGCCCAAGAGGCTCTGTGGTTTAGACCACAGTGACACCCGCATCACAGGTGTGCTGCAATTAAATAACTACAAGCAGCAACCGCTTTTCGCGCAAAATGAAGTCCAAGCTAGGAAGATGCTGCTGCAGTTCTGTATCTTTTCTTTTGTGCTCCATCTGCAGCTCTCAGTTCCATCAGGTGGGGCAGGGGGGGGAATAGCGCCCGAAGTAAACCCGCAGATCAGTCATCTATGCTAGTCTACCACTACAAATCTATGGGAGAAGCGCTTGCGGTCCTTCCCTTGTAGCCCTTAGAACACCTGCCCACACCTCCTCTTCCTCCTCTTCCTCCTCTCTCTGACCTGCTTTCTCTATGGTTGCCCTCGTTCTCCTCTCAAGGCTCCTCAGCAACTCATAGACCATGCCAGGCTGCCCATCTCATCTGGGTCCTTCGGCAGCACAGCCGCAGTACGGCCTAGCGGGAGTGGGAGCGGCGGTGACAGGCAGAGGGGAGGCTCCAGGCAGAGACGCTCAGTTTGGCGGCCATGAGAAGGATGGAGGCGGAAGGGCCCGAGGCTCCCACCAGTCCCGACGGGGAGGGGCTCCCGGGGGCCGAGGCTGGTGAGAGGAGGCCGGAGGGGGGGTGGGCCGGGCATCCAAGCAACACAGTTGGAGCCTCCCTCCTCCCTGGCCAGCAGGGAAAGAGGGAGAGGAGCTGCTTCCTTTGAAACCCGGGAAATTTAAAGGACATCATCAATAAAGGACAGCAGCGGGACACGGCATTGGGATAAGGGAGTTTTCCGCCAAATAAGGGACGGTTGACAGCTATGCCCTGGATGTGGGGAGACTCCTGAGGGCCAGATAGAGATACTCAGAAGGCCCCTGAACTTTTCCAGAAAACGCTGCCCCGTCTCTCTTGCATTTCTGAGTGTCGTGTTGGCAAAGCCTCTGCGCGTTCTCTCTGAGGGCAGTGACCTCCGCTTGACAGAGAGCGAGAGTTTCTTCAAGCTGAAGGAGATTTGGGTGCCAGCAGGAGCGACATTCTTGCCAGCAGGAAGGCGAGGAGAATGCTGGAAAACAGAGAGCGCTCTAATTAAGGAGATCGGTTGGGACCTGTCTGTTAAGTGCGCAGGCCGAAAACAGGGCTGTCACTGGAGCTGTCGTGATGGGCTACCGGAGAAAAACACCTGAACCACAACAGCTAGAAATCTGTTTGTGTGCCAAGTAAAGGAAAGTATTTATTTAATCTCCTCTGTACCCTGACAACACCGGTCTCTTTGACGCTACAGGGAAGTGACAGCACCAAAAATATAGCCTGAAAATTAGGGGCAGGAGGGGAAGATGTTGCAGAAGAGATGTAGTTAGTGCATAGAGCTTCAGATGAAACTGCTTTATACAGTGGTACCTGAGTTTTTGCTGTTGAAAATAAAGAGAAAATCACAAATTAAAGTCTATGTAATATTCCAACCTTGCAAGTAATCCCACAAAGGTTACTGGAATGCCATCTCACCTATACAGGTACAATGGTACTCGGGTTAAGTACTTAATTTGTTCCGGAGGTCCGTATTTAACCTGAAACAGTTCTTAACCTGAAGCACCACTTTAATAATAATAATAATAATAATAATAATAATAATAATAATAATAATAATAATAATTTTTTATTTATTATTTATACCCCGCCCATCTGGCTGAGTTTCCCCAGCCACTCTTTAGCTAATGGGGCCTCCTGCTGCTGCCACACCGCCGGAGCACAATTTCTGATCTCATCGTGAAGCAAAGTTCTTAACCTGAAGCACTATTTCTGGGTTAGCGGAGTCTGTAACCTGAAGCGTATGTAACCTGAGGTACCACTGTACTGAGAATATTGGACAAATTCACTAGTGGCTACTAGCCACGATACTGTTGTTATAAGAATCTCAAATATATAAATTAAATGTTCATAAATTTACAAAGCAAACACATACATACGTATGTAAACCACGTGTCTGAAAGAGTACAGGAGAGCAATCCTGAAACCATTTTGACTCTCCCAAATTGACCTCAAATGTTTCTCGGCAAGGAGGAAGGAAATGGAAAAGCCTCTCCATTGTGTTTTGCTTACCTTTCTTTAGGGCATCTTTGTATGAACAGGGTGAGCCCGTGACCTGGATTCAGGAATTAAAGTAGCGTATTTTTCCGTCTATAAGACGCCCTCATGTATAAGACGCCCCCTATTTTGGGGGACTCCGATTTAAGAAAATGGGGGAAGATGTATAAGACGCCCCCAAATTTTTGACATTATTTTTAAGGGAAAACCCTAGTCTTATACATGGAAAAATACGGTATTTACCATCACAAAAGAATGACCAGGCTGCCCAAGTAAGCAGTCACTGGCCATTGTCGGGTATCCTGGCAGACAGGATTTCTGTTGTAGACCGCCTCCTTCTGTAATGTATGTATGTATGATGTTTTTGGGGGTGGTCTTCAGCTACAGGGTGGACAGTTTCAAAAGTCTATATAAGGGCTTGCACACCATGGTTCTTGGTTCCTCCTCCCTCCTGCATGTGGTAAGTGAGGACCCTGTTGCAACAGTTTAATAAAGATCAGGTTTACTAGCTGCTTTGCTTCTCAATATTCTCTGGTTGGCCTCTGTTATTCTCTCCTACCAATGGGGAACCTACTTAAGGACTCTATACAGGCTCTTGGATACTCCATAAGGAAAAAGGAGCAGATTTTGTTTACATCACTGTTATATAGGGTTGCCAAGTTTTGAGCTATTTTTAATGGAATTCGCCACAATCTACACTTTCTCAGACATTTAAGCAATTTCTGCCCGGACACTGTTTACTAGGGCCGAATCACAGCCATGTCTGTGTGCCATATTTTGTGGGTGCCATACGTCCTAGATTTAATAAATGGTAGAATTTAACCAATACTTGGAGTGTTGGTTGGAGTATTAAGAGAAGGTGTCAGATGTTGAATTTAGCAGTGTAAAAAAATAACAGAAAAAAACAGGCTAAACTTGTTTTTCCTGACCAGGGAATCACCTGGAGAGAAGCCATTAAGAAACAAAGACAGAGTCATGACCCATCTAGATTGGCAATCAGCAAAGAAAAGGCTGTGCCAGTCGCAAAGGGGATAGTTAATAAGACAAAAGACCAGTAGTTTTGGTTTAGGATTGCAGTTTGTGAACAGGAAAAAAAAGTGTCCATTTAGCAAGCTGGAGAGAGGGGGCCAAAGAGGAAGGCCGGCTATCTGTCTTATGCTGCAGAGAAGGTCAGAGCACCATGTGGGCTGACTGTGACTGGTTGTAACAAAGCGGCAGAGAGCATGGCTGATTTCTGTGTTTTGGACCCAAATGCCTTTGGGAGAAGCAATAGACCTTTACTACAGCAGAGGCCTGCTTCTTGGGAGAAAAGTAATGACAAACCTAGACAGCATCTTAAAAAGCAGAGACATCACCTTGCCAACAAAGGTCCATATAGTTAAAGCTATGGTTTTCCCAGTAGTGATGTATGGAAGTGAGAGCTGGACCATAAAGAAGGCTGATCACTAAAGAATTGATGCTTTTGAATTATGGTGCTGGAGGAGACTCTTGAGAGTCCCATGGACTGCAAGAAGATCAAACCTCTCCATTCTGAAGGAAATCAGCCCTGAGTGCTCACTGGAAGGACGGATCCTGAAGCTGAGACTCCAATACTTTGGCCACCTCATGAGAAGAGAAGACTCCCTGGAAAAGACCCTGATGTTGGGAAAGATGGAGGGCACAAGGAGAAGGGGACGACAGAGGGCAAAATGGTTCTCGAAGCTACCAGCATGAGTTTGACCAAACTGCGAGAGGCAGTGGAAGACAGGAGTGCCGGGGGTGCTTTACCTTTACCTTACCATCCCAATCAGGCTCCAGGAGGAAAGCAGAATCAGCCAAGCAGACAGGACCCATTGTGTAAATAATGTATATAAAGCCTGAGGTTTGGGGTGGGGAATTATCCACTGTTTTACAAGCTGCAATAAACAGCATAAAATCACTATGCAGCTCCGAGTATATTTCACTGGCGATGAGGATGGGATCCCGCTGAGCTGTCTGCCGCGTACCGCACCGCAGCCCGGCACAGGCCACACCACTGCATCACCACACATCCAGGCAACAGCTCCAGAACCCAAGGACCCAGAATGGCAACAGACAACAGCTTCACGCCATTCAGCCCAGCCTCAGGAGACTGGGAAGGATACGGCACCCACTTCTAGTTCCTCTTGGAGGCAAAGGACATCACCGACACAGCCAAGAAGAGGGCGACATTCTTCAGCATCTGCGGAGAAGAAATGTTTGAGATCGCCCGAGCCCTCCTCGCACCCAAAAACATTGTTACGCGACTCCAAGTATATTTCATAATCCAACTCCCTGCAATGCAGGAATATGCAGCTGTCCTGTATAGGGATTGAACCTGCAACCTTCATGTTATCAGCACCACGCTGTGACCAGCTGAACTTGTGGGTTAAATTTCTTATTAACTGATTTCTTTACTTTCTAATGTTGTTCTATGATTGCAAGGTAATGTCGTATATTTAGCAGGATATGTTTCATGCAGAGGAACTAATTTTTATAGCATTACCTGACATTTTCAGAACGTAAAATTAAAATTCTTTGCTTTTCTGAGAGCAGTTTATGTACTTTTAAATCAAACCTAGATTTACCAAGCTAAATGTTGTCAAAAATAATCGCAGATTTGAATTCCTCATACCCCAAAACATATTTTTAAGACCCCTCAGTGAAGAAATTTACAAAAATTCAGTTTCACTCTCTAAAATGACAAGCCCTAGCTACTCTTAGAACCATAGAATCATAGAAGTGTAGAATCAGAAAAGACCCCGAGGGTCTTCTGTCCAACAATCTGTCTTGCAGGAATCTCACCTAAAGCATCCATGACAAATGGCCACCTGTAATGTTATGGATACCTCCACCCTAGGCTCAGGTTCTATATATGTGTGTAAATCAACCATATATCACTACAGTCTCTACGGTGCTTCATTGTCCAAAAGGAAACACAGACCCCGGTAAACACACCTGGTACCCCTGGAATCTTGCACTTCTCAGAGATTGGGGTGGCATCTAACAATACGTTCTATCTCTACTGTGGTTGCTTGGAAACACAAATGGGGAGAGTGCTCTTGTGCTCAGTCTTGTGGACTTCCCACAACATCTGGTTGGTCACTGTGAAAACAGGATGCTGGACTAGGTGGGCCATTGGCCTGGTCCCGCAGGTTCTCCTTATGCTCTTAGATCTTTACGGTATCCAGATATTTACAGTTGTTTGACCTTTTGATGGGGGAGGTGAGGTGTGGCCATCACCTGCCCCTCCGAGCTTAAGGGTAAGGAATCTGGGGGGGGGTGGATCTTGTCCGAAGCCCGGAGCTAGGCTAGGGCCATGACCCGACCCCATCAGGAACACCCGGGGGGGCTCAAGTTGGTTTTCATTGACGGGGCTCCCCCTTACTGGACTTCCTGCACATCGGGCAGGAGTCAGCTACAGTCGGGTCCATTCAATGCCTAAGCCAATTACCTCTCACATTCTGTAATCAATAAAGTCGTGGCCAAAATTTGCCCAGTAACATTAACCTAATATCTGTGTCCTGGTGTGTTTTATTCCTCAACGAGGGGTGGTTGCTGGGTCTAGACACGCAACATGAATTTCCTGGCACAAAGGCAAACAGCAACCAGCTACCAAATACCAACAACTTACCTGTTTTAAGAGCAGAATTTTATCAAGAGTTTGGCAAGCCCACTTGAACTCTTGGCTTGCCGGAAGTGGCAAAGAGGAGCTCTTTATTCTCCGAACTCCCACAGAACCCAGTAAAAACATTCCTATTGATTCCAACAAGTGCATGATCTTGAACTTCTTAAAAAATGGCGCTCCCTGGGGTCTGCAGTTCAAATACTTTACATTCTGAAGGCCAGTGCCCTAAATCCTGTGCTAGAACTTTGAACGGCTGAGACATAAAGTGCCGCGCTTGTGCTACCCACCGACTTACACAAAGCTCATAAATGTCAATGATCTGGTATTTGCTGAAGCAACACTTTTCTATTTCAAGGACTTTGGGGCCCACAAAACTCAGGAACTCCATTCATTTGCGTTTTTTCATTATTGAAGTGTATGCATGAATGAATGACTGAATGAATGATTGCTGGCTGGCTTTGGCTTTGGCTGCTCTGGATAACTTCATGCAGCAGCTCTGAACATGCCATCAAATGAAATGAGAGGGAAATGCTCTATTTCTCCATGCTGAAATAATTTCCAAGGAATGGCTCTGAATGTTTAAATTTGGCTGTTGCCTAATATTAGCCATGGCTGGATTCTTGAAAAAGCTCCATAGCTGCATTTATTTCCTCTTCATCAAGACTTTACTGGCAAAACCACACAACAGGCAGAGATTCAATATCTGTATCTAGCTGATCAAGGAACTTGGCTCTTTTAAGACATGTCGTATAAGCACAGTTTATTTCTTACTCAGACTTCATGTTAGTAATCATTCTTCCTAGAGCCAATGAGAAAATGGATTTGCCAGGTCTTCCCAGATGGGCACAATATCATGAGTGGTGAACCTGCTGTGAATCTGCACCCACCCCTTTTTGGACAAACCTATAAGCCTCCAAATGGTTTTCCCAGTAGTGATGTATGGAAGTGAGAGCTGGACCATAAAGAAGGCTGATTGCCAAAGAATTGATGCTTTTGAATTGTGGTGCTGGAGGAGACTCTTGAGAGTCCCATGGACTGCAAGAAGATCAAACGCATCCATTCTTAAGGAAATCAGCCCTGAGTGCTCACTGGAAGGACAGATCCTGAAGCTGAGGCTCCAGTACTTTGGCCACCTCATGAGAAGAGAAGACTCCCTGGAAAAGACCCTGATGTTGGGAAAGATGGAGGGCACAAGGAGAAGGGGACGACAGAGGACGAGATGGTTGGACAGTGTTCTTGAAGCTACCAGCATGAGTTTGACCCAGCTGTTGGAGGCAGTGGAAGACAGGAGTGCCTGGCGTGCTCTGGTCCATGGGGTCACGAAGAGTCGGACACGACTAAACGACTAAAAAACAACAACATAAGCTTCCAAGCTGTATTGAACTCAAAAGCTATTCTTCCCATTCCCTGGAGAATCTGGCTGTGCAGCATGCTGATTGGCTGGATCTTGTGGCAATCACAAAGTAACAACCCACTTTGTGAACAGTTGTAGTTTGAAACACACAGACACACACACACACACACTACTTGGCCTTAAAAAACAAAACAGAAGTCTGTCTTGAGAGTTAGGTAAAGGTAAAGGGACCCCTGACCATAAGGTCCAGTCGTGACCGACTCTGGGGTTGTGGCGCTCATCTCGCTTTATTGGCCGAGGGAGCCGGCGTACAGCTTCCGGGTCATGTGGCCAGCATGACTAAGCCACTTCTGGCGAACCAGAGCAGTGCACGGAAATGCCATTTACCTTCCCACTGGAGCAGTACCTATTTATCGACTTGCACTTTTGATGTGCTTTCAAACTGCTAGGTTGACAGGAGCAGGGACTGAGCAACGCGGGAATTCGAACCGCCACCATCTGATCGGCAAGTCCTAGGCTCTGTGGTTTAACCCACAGCGCCACCCGCGTCCCTGGAGAGTTAGGGATGCACAATTAAATTGCAGAAATTGCATACTTAACTGACCTTTGTTTTACTCAAATGCCCAACCTGCCTCCTTCCTAAGGGTCAATATGCTTCTTGTACAATTGATTAGCCTTTGTTTCGCCCAGACTTCCAACCTGCCTGAGCAGTAAATGTGCATCCTGCTACTACTGCTTTGACCGTGGCTTGACCTCTACTGGATAACCTAAGGCTGATCATGCCATTGCATCAGTTTCACAGGTATGTTCCTATAAACATGCAACCAAGTCCTGTGTTCAGGCTCTTTAGTTTAGAGTCAGCATAAAATCTGCTCCCTTCTGTTCATGCATCTTGTAGACAGAGGCTTTTGATTTCTGGCTCATGTACTGCTTTGTACTCTAGCTCTTCTACAGCTACAAAAGATAAAGTTTATCTGCCAATTTTATCAGGCAGGGCATATTTTAGATGTTAAAGCTAATACTGTGATTTAGTCTATATATTTCCTTGGCTGCGATTCTGTATGTTTAATTCATAAATCTGACTTATGAGTTGAAGGAAACTAGTGTGTGTTGATCTGGTGGGATATTGAATAACCATATCTCACCTCCGCATTAATGCCTTGATCCTCTCAGCCAACCCACAGCAAACCTATACCTATTTAGAAAAATAAAAAATCTGTTTTGTTGCTATTTGTATTTCTTGGATGCCTCATAAAATCGGTTCTCTAGGTGACATACAGATGAAGAAAACATAGCAATAAATCAATGGTGTAATGGAAACCACTGATAATCCCTAACACACACACACACATTTGTATAGAGTACTTGCCTGGAGAACTGCATTGCAAAGTGCAAAGAACTGCAAGTGTCAAATGATGGCTGTTTTTCAGATAAGCAGGTTCAAGACTGGCACAAGGAGAAAGGGAACTCGCCCTGCAGCAGAGAAACTTTCACCCATTCCTGAAGGGAAATATATTTGTTTTCATCTTGAATCACACTTCCTGTGTGCATACATATCGTTCATAGTAGTGCCTAAAGACATTTGAGTGTATAAACAGATCGTGAAAGGTCATATGCACTGGGCAAGGGAGAAGTGGCACACATGCCAGAATGTGAATGAACCCCAAGCAATTTATATCTTATTGTAAGCTCCCTGGGGCAGAAGGCCTGTCCTCTTGCACTGAAAGAGGATCATCATGCGCACTGAAAGTGATTTGTGTGTGTTTGTAATATCTATATATCTGTATCTGTATCTATATCCATTTCTTGCCAGCTACAGAAATATTTTTATTTACTTTTCTTACTTAAAAGCATTCATATCCCACTTAATATTTTTAAATATATATATATATATATATATATATATATATATATATATATATATATATATATATATATATCTAAGTGGCACTGGGAGCATGCTGAGGGAGGCAGATCAGGCTGAAATGTGTTTCTCTTTATTTATTTCTCTTTGCATTTGCATCTCTTCCCAAGGCACCCAAGGCAAATTGTTCCCCCTGGAAATCACTAAATACCAAGCTGCCACTGTGCATCTCCTCTAAAAAATTAAAATGCATTGTCTTTTTCTCCCAAGAGACTTGCATAGATGAGGCTAGCCACACCTGGAATTACGGTAATTTGCCTCTAAGGCTGGGCTAGTCGTGGAGGCTAGGGCAGCAATTGTTGAATCGACTGAGGCATAAGCTATCCAGCCTGTCGCTAGAGGGCACTCAAAGGTTTCTATTCCATCTTCCTCCATTCATTCTTAAATTAACTACGATGCTATATACGTGCATTATTTGGAGTCGCGAGGAAGGTTCTTTCAGAACTGTTCTATTTGGAACAGAGAAGTGGTGACAAAGGCAATACGTGTGTGCAATACAAAGGAACTTGAATGGAAGGATATCGGTGTACAAACCACAGCTTTGGTCTCGCCAGGATCAGCTCTTTACGAAAAACGCTGCCCAAAAATGGGAACATTGCGTCAGGAGAGGCTATGAAGGTGTTGTACTGGGGTTTGGAAGCAATGATGGGCTGGAGGAGGGCCAATGAATTGAGACCGGATCCGGATAAGATGAAAGTGCTGTGGGCAGCTGGTTCCTGAATTATGTGTATGACCTGCGCTTTTCCTGAAGGAACAGGTTCGTTGGGGGCACTCTTGGGTCCTATCTTGCCACTGGAGTCTCAGTGCTTTTTAATTATTATTATTATTTCATCCCATGTGAAGGTGCTTGTTAGCTTCAGTGCTATGTGCTCTGTTGACATCATGCCTGGACTACTGTAGTGCATTCTTCATGGGGCTGCCCTTGAAGACAGCCTGGAGGCTTCGTCTAGTGCAGAATGTGGGCGCCAGGATAGCAAGTGGAGCAGCCTGAAGGGACCATGTATTGCTGGCTCTGGAAAAGCACCGCACTGAGCTACCAGGCCCAATTTGGAGAGGCAGTGTGGTGTAATGGTTAGAGTGTTGGACCAGGACCTGGGAGATCAAGGTTTGAATCCCCCTACTCAGTCATGAATGGGAAGCGGGTGGCGCTGTGGGTAAAAGCCTCAGCGCCTAGGGCTTGCCGATCGAAAGGTCGGCGGTTCGAATCCCCGCGGCGGGGTGCGCTCCCGTTGCTCGGTCCCAGCGCCTGCCAACCTAGCAGTTCGAAAGCACCCGCGGGTGCAAGTAGATAAATAGGGACCGCTTATTGGCAGGAAGGTAAACGGCGTTTCCGTGTGCTGTGCTGGCTCGCCAGATGCAGCTTTGTCACGCTGGCCACATGACCCGGAAGTGTCTCCAGACAGCGCTGGCCCCCGGCCTCTTAAGTGAGATGGGTGATCAACCCTAGAGTCTGTCAAGACTGGCCCATACGGGCAGGGGTACCTTTACCTTTTTTACTCAGTCACGAATCTCCCTGCTTATTTAACTTATATGCAGAATTCATCATGCGAAAGGCTGGGCTGGATGAATCCCAAGCCGGAATTAAGATTGCTGGAAGAAATATCAACAACCTCAGATATGCAGATGACACAACATTGATGGCAGAAAGTGAGGGGGAATTAAAGAACCTCTTAATGAGGTTGAAAGAGGAGAGCGCAAAATATGGTCTGAAGCTCAACATCAAAAGAACTAAGATCATGGCCACTGATCCCATCACCTCCTGGCAAATAGAAGGGGAAGAAATGGAGGCAGTGAGAGATTTTACTTTCTTGGGCTCCATGATCACTGCAGATGGTGACAGCAGCCGCAAAATTAAAAGACTTAGGAGAAAAGCAATGACAAACCTAGACAGCATCTTAAAAAGCAGAGACATCACCTTGCCAACAAAGGTCTGGATAGTTAAAGCTATGGTTTCCCCAGTAGTGATGTATAGAAGTGAGAGCTGGACCATAAAGAAGGCTGATCACCGGAGAATTGATGCTTTTGAATTATGGTGCTGGAGGAGACTCTTGAGAGTCCCATGGACTGCAAGAAGATCAAATCAGCCCTGAGTGCTCACTGGAAGGACAGATCCTGAAGCTGAGGCTCCAATACTTTGGCCACCTCATGAGAAGAGATAACTCTCTTCAAAAGACCCTGATGTTGGGAAAGATGGAGGGCACAAGGAGAAGGGGAGGACAGAGGACGAGATGGTTGGACAGTGTTCTCGAAGCTACCAGCTTGAGTTTGACCAAACTGCGGGAGGCAGTGGAAGACAGGAGTGCCTTGCTTGCTCTGGTCCATGGGGTCATGGAGAGTCGGACACGACTAAACAACTAAGCAACAACAAATGCCAGACTGTGGTTTAATAGAATTACAGTGGTACCTCAGGTTAAGAAATTAATTCGTTCTGGAGATCCGTTCTTAACCTGAAACTGTTCTTAACCTGAGGCTAATGGGGCCTCCCGCTGCCGCCACGCCGCCATTTCTGTTTTCACCCTGAAGCAAAGTTCTTAACCCAAGGTACTATTTCTGTAACCTGAAGCATCTGTAACCCAAGGTACCACTGTATAGAATTTAGAGTTGGAAGGGATCCCAAGGGTCATCTAATCCAATCCCCTGCAATGCAGGAATCATAGCTGAGTATTGCCTACTCTGTCTGGGGTTTCAGACAGGAGACATTCCCAGCGAGACCTGGAGATGCCAGAAATTGAACTCAGGACCTTCCAATGTAAAGAAGATGTCCTACAGCTCCACACAAAGTGCAATGGTGGTGAGTACAGAGGGCCTGAATGACTCTGGCAAGATCTGATTTTGTCAGGAAAGGTCATGGCTGGTGAACTATGGATTTACAAGGGGTTGGACAAATTCATGGAGGCCAAGGCTATCGATGGCAAGTAGCCACCATGGCCATGCTCTGCCTCCATGGTCAGAGGCAGTGATGCTTCGGAGTGCTGGTTGATGGAAACCACAGAGAATGCTCCTGCGCCTGGGTCCTGCTGGAGGGTTTCCTGCAGACACCTGGGTGGCCACTGTGGGAATGGGATGCTGGATAAAGTGGTCCATTGGCCTGATCCAGCACCCTTTCTTACGTTCTAACCAGCCAAAGCTGGGAAAAGGCACCCATCCCCACTGATTTCAAGAATGCTAGACGAAGAAGTACCCTCACGCTGGAACTGTGCATTGCTATTCCAGTGTCATGAACAAACAAGTTTTCCTTCCGAGAACCTTTTGATCTCTCTGGTAGCTGATTGAGTTATTTGGAATTACAGTGGTACCTCAGGTTAAGTACTTAATTTGTTCCGGAGGTCCGTACTTAACCTGAAACTGTTCTTAACCTGAAGCACCACTTTAGCTAATGGGGCCTCCTGCTGCTGCTGTGCCGCCGGAGCACAATTTCTGTTCTCATTCTGAAGCGAAGTTCTTAACCTGAAGCACTATTTCTGGGTTAGCGGAGTCTGTAACCTGAAGTGTATGTAACCCGAGGTACCACTGTATCTTATAGGTTTAACTAGACTTTTGATTCTTGTAATCTACTGGTTTTGTGAATCCCTTTCTACACACGCACACACACACACACACACACACACACACACACTGCTGTTGTTTTTTATATTTTATCTTGCAACAAGTTGTAAGCGTTTCAGGGACCAAAAGGTGAGTCATCCAATTGATCTGTTTTTGCCACCTGAAAGCCCCGGCCAGAGTCCCCATTGTGCTAGGTACTGTACATGAATAGCGCTGAGGTCACTTCCCGAAAAGCCTTGTGGCCGCTGCAGAGAGACAACAGATGGACAGAACAAAGAGCCCAGAGGACCACAAGGTAGTAGCAAGGCAATTATGATTAGCTTAGTAAGCCTCTCTCCCCACACGCCAGCTGCCTGGCCATTGTCACTAATTGGTACTGGTATTTATCGAATTAGCTCCTTCAATGTCATCATGAAACGTTAACGAGCACCTTCACAGGGGATGAAATAATAATAATTAAAATATCCTGATTATTTCCCTTAGATCGCATCAGATTGCATTATTTACAATTGTCCCGCTGGCTTAAGTCTGCATTCTAGCAGGCACCATCCTACTGCAAAATGGTACACCTCCGACTTCTCTCTTTTCACCCCCCCCAACTCCGCCCCCCTACGAATTAGCCTTATACTATGCACTCAGCGAAAGATGCCTGAAGTGCTCCGGAAACTAGCTGGCACTTGAAAGAGCATATAAAAGATGTTCTCCCTTCTCTGTCTAGGGAATGTATGCTCCTTCTCACCATGATCTCCCTCCCTCCACTGCAGTCACAAAACAATATTTGGGAATTGCCTTTTGCCTCTTCTTTGCTGGTTGCTTACAGAGCTGGACCAAAATTCTAAGCAACTGTGTTAGGACAGGATCCCATCCCTCTCCATTCAATCCATATAGCATTTGCATCGTGAAAGAGAGCAGCTCATGTCTCATATCCAGAGGAGGGAAATGGGAACAGGCTTGGGAACTTGTGAAATTCTCTAGTCTTTCCTGAATTGTTGCCGATAACCAGTAATATAATTAGAGATACAAAGGCGACACCCTTTTGTCTGGAAAATGATGGATGGCGCAACTATTTCCAGCTTTGCTGGGGTTAAAAATGAGTAGGGTCAAGACTTGTTGCTAATTTGTGGGTGGGATTCAATCGCACACTGGCAAATTCACCTCCTGCAGTTGTGGATTGGGTGCTGCTGTGCAAGAAACCTGCAATTCGACTGTTAGCTGTAAGGAAAGTGATGGGGAGGCACTCAAAAGCCCCTGTGGGCACCCCTCTCCTCTGCCACCAGTGGCGAAGTGGAGTTGGCATCAGTGCTGGTTTTGGTCAATATCTCATTGCAAATCTGCGAGATCCTACCAGAAATTGGCACCGATGCTGGAGCCACTTCTCTGCCAGTGGTGGAGATGACTGGGCAGGGGGCATAGACAGCAGAGGCAGGGCAGGGCAGGGCAGGGCACACTTCCCACTTTGCCTCTAACAGCAAAATGGGATGTGACTGGCCTGGTGGTTGGGGTTATAACACTAGACAGAAGTAGCAATTATTCAACAGGAAAGGAATAATAACACTACAAATGTAATAGTGGCACTGGACATTGGTAGGTTTTTTCTGTTCAATGCCTTGAGAAGCCATCCAGCTTGCTTTGTGGCTGCTCTGGTGTGAGCAAGCAGAAGGCGACTCTCTTATGGGAGCCTTGAACACACAGATGGTCCTTGGAAGGGAAGCTTTTGTTGCTGCCTTCTCTCCTTTCTTCCAGAGATTTATGGTTGCTCTTTCTTCTGTTTTCTTTCTTTCTTTCTTTCTTTCTTTCTTTCTTTCTTTCTTTCTTTCTTTCTTTCTTTCTCCTTAATCAGAAATAAAAGTCATCCAGCCAAAAAAGACACATCTTCATCTCAACCCAAATGGAAACCACAAGGCCAAGAAACTGCTAAGACTTACTGTTTAGATTTCATGTCTTTAAAGACATAAGACTGTTTTGCATGGAGACAGACACGCGGGCCTAATTCAGATGTCACAATCAAACCATGATTAGGCAACTGGGAGCAGCCTGCAGACCATAGCGGTCAACTTTTCCCTTTTCTTGTGAGGAATCCTATTCGGAATAAAGGAATGTCCCTTAAAAAAGGGGAAAGTTGACAGCTATGCTGCAGACTCGCGTGCTGTCCCTGACCTGCTCACACACAAATTTGCTCCTCGCTTTTCTAGTTTGCCTAAATATAAAAATGGTTCTGTTTGGTTCAATTCAGAAAGTTGTGCTAGCCAAAGGACATGGCCAAACCATACATTGCAGGCAGTATAAAATATAAACCAGAACCTCTACTTGAACCAACAGAACCATGTATTGCAAATGAGACTATAGATGGGGAATCTCTACAACTACGCAGAGCACATTTCAATTTAGACCTCTGAATCTCCCTTACTATTTTGTCCAATTTCCTCTTCCTAATCTTTCTTGCCAACAGCGCAAAAAGGGCCTCTTTAAGAGTCACAAAGGTGTTGCAAAGCATGCAATACTACATTCGTGGTCCTTGGACCTGCTCCCTTCAATGCGAGGTACCGCCGCTTAGATGTTGTCAGAGTCTAGAAAAAGAAAAGAAAAGATAGAAGGGATTATTCCATGAAGCATATGGAGTGGCATGATACATAATTACCGTAAAACACACTGATTTCATGAATTTTGGTGAACTGTTGGAACACAGTCCTACAGATATATACAGACATACATTACGGCTCTATATCTTTGGGGGGAAAAATGAGACTTCTGAATCTTTCCGTCATTTAGCCCAGACACTGAGTTCCAGCTCCAAGGGCCATCTGGCGGTTCCCTCACTGTGAAGTTACAGGGAACCAGGGCCTTCTGGCAGTTCCCTCACTGTGAGAAGTGAAGTTACAGGGAACCAAGCAAAGGGCCTTCTCGGCAGTGGTGACCTCCCTGTGGAATGCCCTCCCATCAGATGTCAAGGAGATAAAAAACTACACAACTTTTAGAAGACATCTGAAGGCAGCCCTGTTATCGGGAAGTTTAAAATGCTTGATGTTTTATTGTATGTTTATATTTTGCTGGAGGCCGCCCAGAATGGTGGAGCATATAACTAATAAAATTATTATTATTTATTAAGCATACATGGGACTGTGTTGTTAGTGTTTTTATTGTGACTTTTGCGGTTTTATCTGTATTTTCTCACACACCTCTTCGTTGGGAGAAGGGTTTACTGAAAAAGGAACCAGTAAGTGTGTGTTATGAAGTACACACACATAATACGTGACTGATATCGCACATCTGCCATAAGGAGAGGCAGTGTTGTGTGGTGGTTAGCATGCCCATGGGGTACCAGGTTCAAATCCCTACTCAGCCAAGATGCTCATTGGGTCAGATGCTTGTGCCCAAATCCTTCCTTTCAAGACTCACCTCCCTTGAAAGGATTGTTGTGAGGAAAAAAAGGGGGGGGAGAACCAGGTAGGCTGCCTTAGTTCCTTGGAAGAAAGGTGGAATACAGATCTGAGGAAGTAAATCAATGAGTTTGGCAGGCCTGTTCGAACGGACATGTCAAAACTGAGCTCATTCTCTTCCGGTGTGGGAGAAACAATGCTATCCATTTACTCTTACATAACGCCATGAGTAAACACATCAAAGACAGGCACATCTCGGTGCCTGTAACATTTCTGAGTATTTCCTTTAAATCCATAATGTGTTTTATGTGCCTTCAGCAACAATGGATGGGCTTATGCCAGTTCACAACAGGCAGCCAATTTAACAAGCAATAGAGGTTTTCATACAGTGTTTCCCACTGTGTGTGTGTGTGTGTGTGTGTGTGTGTGAGAGAGAGAGAGAGAGAGAGAGAGAGAGAGAGAGAGTGTTAGTTGGCCAAAGTGCAACGATTTATTTCCCACCACCTCCGACTCAGATGGGAGAACAACAACACAAAAAGCAGCCTTCTAAGTATGTTAGAACCTTTTTCCTGAGTCAAGCTTATCATTCGTATTAAAAGCTTATCTAGGATTGCTCTGTTACAATGACAAGCTTCAAGAGTGGAATGGAATATCGTACAGAGTGTGTCTTAATTTCATCAGCATGTTGACAGAGCTTTCAAAAGGTGACATTATGTGCCTAGAGGCAGGGGCGTAGGAAGGGGGGCGGTGGGGGTGGACTGACCCAGGTGCCCTCACTGAGGGGGGGTGACATTCGGCGTGCCGCCCGCCCCTGACTACCAAGCCTACCCCGAGCCATCGGGATGGGGAGGGGGATCTGCGCCGCTTTGCCAGCAGCATTCCCCCCCTTCCCCCTTCATTTTGACAGCTTGGGGGAGGCTTGGGAGTCACGGGCGGGCATTGCACCAAACGTCCGCCATGGCCGGCTCCCTCCACCTCCATGGATGGCTCACTCCGCCCCCAGCTGCAGGGCACACACGCTGCTCTGGGCACTCAAGCAGCTATCCCGTGCCTGGGAGAGCACCCTCCGTGCCATGGCCCCCTCAGGAGCACGCCACAACCTGGGCAGCGTGGGCATACACTCTGCTGCTGCCTAGACGTGAACATTCCCAAGAGAGCAGTCGTAGGTAGAATGTCCACACATCGTTCTATGGCGTCTCTTCTATAATATCTTGCATCCCTCGCCGGTCCTGGAAGGATCTTTTTAAAAAGTCCCATATGCTCAGAGACCTGTTCATTGGGGGAGATAGGAAGCCCAGAGCACTTGTTCTTTAGATGTCCCTTTTATGAAGAGGCACATAGTGAGACCATTGATCCCCTGCTGGTGAGGCTCACTGACCTCCCGGAAAAGCAAAAATATGACCTTTTCCTGTTAGGCAAAGATCATAAGATGACCTGGATGGTCGCCAGATTCTATGTACAGGTCTGTAGGCGCAGACCATCTCCTGACCCAAACTAGTTCGTTAAGAAAATCCCCAAACTTGGTTCCATGAGTGACTCTGGGTCATCTCTCTGTGGTAGCTTATCTTAAAGTTTTAAGTGTCTATATGCTTATCGCATTTATAAATTTTAAATTTATTGTACATTGTTTTAAATGTTTGTTTTCCTTCTGGGATTGTACCCCCAAGTGTCTTTTATAAGCTGGTCTCTGACCGTAATAAATTATCTATCTATCTGTCTATCTATCTATCTATCTATCTATCTATCTATCTATCATCTATCTATCATCTATCTATCTATCTATCTATCTATCTATCTATCTATCTATATCTATCTTGCATCCAAACATTTTGGACTTGTGGAAACTGGCATCAGAATTTTGCTGTCAGAAGAAATGCATTTTGTTTATTCCAGTGCTATCTTTCTGGAAAAAGAGGGGCCAGAGCTAACCATGAACACTTCCTTCATTCTCTTAGAACAGGCACCCCCAAACTCAGGCCTCCAGATGTTTTGGGACTACAGTTCCCATCATCCCTGACCAGTGGTCCTGCTAGCTAGGGATGATGGGAGTTGTAGTCCCAAAACATCTGGAGGGCCGAGTTTGGGGATGCTTGTCTTAGAATGACAATGGCGCCCACCTGAGAGGTGCAGTGAGGAGGAGTTCCTGTGAGCTCTGGCTGAATTTTTTTTTAAAAGCCTTGACTTATTTATTTGGAAGGTTTCCTATCACACCTTCAACATAAGGTCCCAGGGTGAGTTAAAAAAACGTGAGCATACAGTTATCAACACAATGGCCAAACTGTCCCAATAAAAAGAGAACAGTACAGATTCAGCAAAAGAAGTGGGTCCCCACAAAACAATATACCGTATGTTTTGCTCTATAAGACTCACTTTTTCCCTCCTAAACAGTAAGGGGTGTGTGTGTGTGTGTGTCTTATGGAGTGAATGCAGGCTGCGCAGCTATCCCAGAAGCCAGAACAGCAAGAGGGATTGCTGCTTTCGCTGCGCAGCGGTCCCTCTTGCTGTTCTGGCTTCTGAGATTCAGAATATTTTTTTTCTTGTTTTCCCCCTCCAAAAACTAGGTGCGTCTTGTGGTCTGGTGCATCTTATAGAGTAAAAAATACGGTACCTTGGCTGTCAAAGAAGTGCACCCCAGTGAGTCAATGTGGCATAGTGGTTAGACCATGGGTAGGCAAACTAAGGCCTGGGGGCCGGATCTGGCCCAATCGCCTTCTAAATCCAGCCCGCGGACAGTCCAGGAATCAGCATGTTTTTACATGAGTAGAATGTGTCCTTTTATTTAAACTACATCTCTGGGTTGTTTGTGGGGCATAGGAATTCGTTCATCCCCCCCAAAAAAATATAGTCCAGCCCCCCCACATGTTTTGAGGGACAGTGGACTGGCCCCCTGCTGAAAAAGTTTGCTGACCCCTGGGTTAGACTGTCAGACTAGCACCTAGGAGACCAGGGTTCAAATCCCCGCCCGGCGATGAAGCTCACTTGGGCCAGTCGCTGCCCTGTACAGCACCTTGAATAGAGAGACGGAGGCAGTATAAGTGCTCCTGCAATCCCTCTCCAGACTCTTGTCTCCGTCTCACCTTTCTAGACGGAACAAAACGCCCCTTTAAAAACCTGCATTTATTTGAACTTCTAGTCCAAGGGCTGATTAGAGTCTTGGCGCCTGCGCCATGGCTGCCAAGTCAGGCAGGCCCATTCCAGAGAGGTGACAGCATGAGGTTTGTGATAACGGGAGAAATGTTTAACATCTGTCGGGGAAGGGCTCAGTGGCAGAGCTCCTGCAGGAGGTCGCAGGTTCGGTTTCCAGGTATAGCTGGGAGAGACCCCCGCTTGAAGCCCTGGAAAGCTACTGCCAGTTGAAATATACTCAGAGTCGAGAGTGGATTTCATGCTCTTTATTCAGCTCATAGTGGTGAGGAGGAATGAAAGTCCCCTCAAAGTATCAGCTTTATATACATTATTTACACAATGGGCTGCATGTGATTGGCTAATTCTGGAATTCTCCTGTAGGCCAATCAGGTTGCGGATTCACTTCCACCTGGAGCTGGATTGGGTGGCTCCTGCAGACCAATCATACTGCTGCATTGTTCTAGGACCAATCAGACTGCTGCATTCTGAATCCTATTGTTCTGGGACCAATTAGACTGCTGCATTTTGGATCCTATTGTTGTAGGACCAATCAGACTGCTGCATTTTGGATCCTATTCAACTCAGTACATAACACCAGTCAATATACTGAGCTAGATAAAGTTATGACTTGGTGTGAGACAGCTTCCTAAAGGTGATTGGGGTGGAGGTGTAGAAGACATGTGGCCTTGGCTGAGTGCCTGAGTTGAAAACAAACCTGAAGTGCTGCCAATCACCTTTTTGCTAGGCCTGCTATTTTACCTTGGCAGGGGTGTCTTCTAGCCCTAATAGGAGATGCTGAAGATTGAACATGGAACCTTCTGTCTGTAAATATGCTCTACCACTGAACCTCTCCCCATAAGACAGCTGTTGTAAGACAACTAGGTTCGTGACTGGGACTGGGCATATGGGACATATCTTGCAAGGACCAACCCCCCCCCAACTGGCTCCATGTCTGTTTCTGGGCCCCATCTGAGGTGCTGGTGTTGACCAGGATACTTCAAGGATTGCCTCTGTTCTCACTGTTGCCCAGGTATTAAGATTCTCCCAGTAGCTCTGTTAAGTTGCGAGTGAACGTATCAGACAACACAGCAATTCTTCAGACAGCTCTTGTTTATTCACAGGCCAGAACAGAGCTGAACTGAAGGGTTCAGCCAACCTGCTTATATAGAGCTCCACTACAGAGCAACAGTAACAACTTTCTGTAACTATCCAATCACTGAACGTCACTTTCAATTCCTTATTTGCATATGTGGACCTGAGTGAAAACTATCTACAGTATCCCCCTGCTGGCCCAGGGTGAGAACTTCAGTACATAACAAGCTCCTTGCATACCCTCCAACATTTCTCCAGTGAAAATAGGGGCGTCCTAAGGAACAGCGGGACATTCCGGGATCAAATCAGAAACTGGGGTGGCTTCTGTAAATCCAGGACAGTCCCTGGAAAATAGGGACACAGGAAGGATATGTCTTGTGTTTTCCAAGGCAAGGTGTACGTATGTGTGATTTGGTACAAGACCTTTTATGTTGTGGCACCCAACAGACGTCTGTGGAAGCTGTTGACATTTATGGGCAAAGGAGATGGTGGATTTTATTTGTACACTGCTCCTCCAATCATAATCACTCTTGGTTTCCTGGGCTGTGTGCCATTGCACGCATATACAACAAACCAGGGGGAGACAGGAAAGCATGCTAGACTTGGAAGTCCTACTTGAGTGACACAGATTCATCTGGGATTACATCTATATGATTTACATGCTGTATTGTGTTTTTAATATTCGGTTGGAAGCCGCCCAGGGTGGCTGGGGAAACTCAGCCAGATGGGCGGGGTATAAATTATGATGATGATGATGATGATGATGATGATGATGACGATGATGAAGAAGAAGAACAATTTCTCTCTTACCATGAAGCAGTACTTACTTCAGGACCAAAATGAGGGAGAAATGTATGAGTCGTTCAATCTTATCAACTCACATGCTTCTTAATCAGTATTTTCTGGCTTTCGTGCTGCTACGTGGCCTTCTCTTCAGTCTGGCAAATTACTGACACAGGAGTCATTTTTAGATAGGGGTGCTCTCAAACCGTTCATTCATATAACGCTATCAATGGGCACGACACTCGACAGAGTAGAAATGTGCAGGCCTCTGCCTCAAAGAGCTCACAATCTAACATTTGACCCAGCAGAGGAACGTTTGATAAGTTAATCTGGTACGTAGGCTGAGACCCTATCTGCCTGCGGACTGTCTCGCCAGAGTGGTGCATGCTCTGGTTATCTCCCGCTTGGACTACTGCAATGCGCTCTACGTGGGGCTACCTTTGAAGGTGACTCGGAAACTACAACTAATCCAGAATGCGGCAGCTAGACTGGTGACTGGGGGCGGCCGCCGAGACCATATAACACCGGTCTTGAAAGACCTACATTGGCTCCCAGTACGTTTCCGAGCACAATTCAAAGTGTTGGTGCTGACCTTTAAAGCCCTAAACGGCCTCGGTCCAGTATACCTGAAGGAGCGTCTCCACCCCCATCATTCTGCCTGGACGCTGAGGTCCAGCGCCGAGGGCCTTCTGGCGGTTCCCTCATTGCGAGAAGCAAAGCTACAGGGAACCAGGCAGAGGGCCTTCTTGGTAGTGGCGCCCGCCCTGTGGAACGCCCTTCCAGCAGATGTCAAAGCGATAAACAACTACCTGACATTCAGAAGACATCTTAAGGCAGCCCTGTTCAGGGAAGTTTTTAACGTGTGATATTTTACTGTATTTTTGGTTTTTATGGAAGCCGCCCAGAGTGGCTGGGGAGGCCCAGCCAGATGGGCAGGGTATAAATAAATTATTATTATTATTATTATTATTATTATTATTATTATTATTATTATTTATGCCCACTTAGGTTTCGTTACAGTGCGGCATGAGAACTGGGTGTGCCAAAAGCTTCATGGAGAAGATGGGTCTTGAAGTGGGATTTGAGTGAAATGCACCTCGAAGGAAAACTTGGGATGGTACAGTCTCTCTGTGAGGAACTGACCATCTCCTTATTCAGAGGTGTACCCCCATTGTGTTAGTGAAACTTTGTCACTCCCACATTCAAAGCCATTCCATCAGGCTGCTGAGCAGAGGAAGAGAAGGTAAGCTCTGTTGAGAAACTAGCTTCTTTTAGCCCTCTCAGTTGTTCCCTACCTCCTGTTTCCACCCCAACTTGGGAGATCTGGGTGCTTGAGCTCGCTTTCACTTTTCCTTCTTTTAGATTGTCAGGCTAAGGGCAGGGACTCTCTTGCTTTTTATTGATCTGTAAGGCGCTCAGGAGAGCTCTTCTCGTCAAAATGCTTTCAATGAATGAATGAATGAACGAATGAATGATTTAAAGCCCTTCACTTAACCTACTGTGTAGAATGAGTATGTGCAAGGGGCTGCATCGACATGTTCCAAGGGTTAGGGAGTACAGTAGATCTGTATGCCTGCTCAGGCTGCTGCCCAGTTGCCCGCTGTTGGGGGGGGCAATTCAAAATTCTTCCTGCTCTCCCTGTCATCTCCTTGGAAAGGACAGCTCTCCAAATAGAGTATGACTTCAAACGAGGGCTTTCTTTTGCAGAATAGGGAGTCACAGCCACTCTAAGAATGCCTCTTTTAAGGCAATGCCAGTCAACCATAGTTTTTGAAAGTCTTGTATTGACAGCTTGGGACTAGATTACCTGAAGGATCACTGCCTTCCACATGGATCTACCTGGACCCTGAAATCATCTTTAGGAGTCCTTCTCTGGGTGTCCCCACTGAGATGCCTTTTGAGCTGGGGCACCCAAGTTATGCAGAGACTCATCTGGCACCTTCCTCATTCTCTTTCTGGCATCAGGCCACACTTCTGATATCTGTGTATTTTTACTCTCCCAGATTTTAGTGATGCGGTGCATCTTAATTTGCTACAACTGATCCTTTTATTATTCTTTTCATTGGTTTTTTAAATTTTTTTATTCATATCACACACCCTGTTTTTGTATCATTTCATTGATTTTCAAATTGATTGCTGGTGGTTACTGTGTTTTAGTGTTCTACTGTTGTAGTCCATTCAGAGAACACTGTTATTGGGGGATCACAAGTGAATGAATAAATAAAAACAAACATCAATTCTTAAAGAGGTCTGCTGCTGCTGCCTTGAATCACCTTTCTGCTGGCTGAAAGGTTTTTTAATTGACTCATCAAACCACTTGACGTGGCCCAGCGTCTCCCCCTGGCAGGTTTTATTCAGGAGTCGCTCCAGAGAATGACAAGTGTGGGCATTTGCCAAGGCCCCCTTAATAATGCTCCTGTTCCTATTCTGCACAAAGAACCCAAGCTCAGACCTAAGAGAGAATTATTGGTTTGCACACCCTCTTTCAGATTAACAGGGCTCCCTGAGAGTGCCAAAGACTGCCCTCCAATCCTGGAACCAACATTATTCCTGAGTTCCAGGAATGATTGTCTTGAATTCACCACAGCATGAGCTATCCTAACATTTTGAGAATCGGTACTCTTCTATCTCCTTATTGGTTACTTCACATTTGTTGGTCCAAAACCCCTGATCTCTGGGTGGATTTTCCTGAAGCAGTGACACGGCCATTTCCTGTTGCCATCAAAATCTAACACAGGATATTCCTCTTGTGCTATCTACTCCATTTCTTGGAACAATGCCAAGAAACCTGGGCAAGCATCTTGGCTTAGAATATCCCCTCCACTTTTACTTCACATAAATGTTTCATATTAAGGGCCATTTCAGGAAAAACACTGTAGGAGTCTCTTCATTTTCACTGGTTCAACAAAAGCAAGAACTGAACATAATTTCATAGGACTGGAGTGAGGAAGAGAGGTCTGTATTTTTCCACCGAGACATCAGGCAGGAAAAAGGAACTGTTAGGGCATGTTTTCTTTCCTTCTAGTCAAGTCACTTTTATTTTTAGCACGTCCCTCAAGACAGACAACACCTACCCCAGGCCAATACAACTTGTGACCCACCAGGTTGAATGCAGGCTGCAGAGAATCTCTTTATTTTCATCAGTCCCAGGCTAGTTGCAAAAGCAAAATAATATTATTGGGCTACCCTGTATTTGGCTTGGTGTGTAACACTGTAGAGGCATGCCCTACCTAAAAAACTGGGTTGTTGTTGTTTAGTCATTTAGTCGTGTCCAACTCTTCGTGACCCCCTGGACCAGAGCACGCCAGGCACTCCTGTCTTCCACTGCCTCCCGCAGTTTGGTCAAACTCATGCTGGTAGCTTCGAGAAAACTGGGTATCATTTTAAATTGTGCAGATTGTATGGGATGGAAACCCCAATACAGTAAAAACACTTAGGGGCCAGATTATGTGTCTGTGCTGCACCAGTAATAATAGAGAGGGTGTATGGTCACAACTGGGAACTTGTGGTCCTCCAGATGTTGGTGTACTCTCAACTCTCATCAGCCCCAGTCAGTATGTCCAAGGGACATGATGGGAGCTGGTAGTCCACTAACCTCTGCATTACATTTTAGCATGCAGCCTATATGTAGCTCCAAGACAGTGATTTATTGATCTTATAGTAAGTGAAATAAATATTTTATGTGCAACACAGATACTATATTACTTTCAAGTAGCAAAGGACAAATATGCCATTTACCGGTATTATTTTGTTGGAACCACAGAAGTGGGTTGCGCTGGTGATGGGCGAAAGAAGAACTGTTGCTCTAGCTTTGTAAATCTAGAGTTGATAGTCACATTTAAAAACTGTATTTAAATATTTATTATTTGTTATGGCCTTTTGCCTTCGTTAAACTGTGTTCACAGCAGGAGCAGAGAAGTTTTGGCCTTCCAGATGTTACTGAACTGCAGCTCTCATCAACCAGGCCAATGGCTAGGAATGATGGGGGTTCTGGCAACATCTGGAGGGCTCAAGGTTCCCCACAGCTGCTCTAGAGCTCAGAGAATCTGCTACAGGGACAATCCGTATTCTACTTTGGCCATTATAGCAACAATAGGGAATGCAGAAAATAGATTTGCTCCTGCTTTTCCTATGTAACCTTAATCTGGGTCCCAGGAAGCACTGGGCTCCTGTGGAGAATTCCAGATTACGATAATTCTGGCACCAATCTTTTCCCCACATACATATATTCAAATTCAAACTACAGCAGTACCTCAGAAGTCGAACGGAATCTGTTACAGAAGTCTGTTCGACTTCCAAAATGTTCAGAAACCAACGCAGAGCTTCCGATTGGCTGCTGGAAGCTCCTGCAGCCAATTGGAAGCTGCAGAAGCCCCACTGAATATTCGGGTTCCAAAGAACGTTCGCAAACCGGAACACTCACTTCCGGGTTTGCAGCATTTGGGAGCCAAAACGTTCAAGTCGCAAGGCATTCGGGATCCAAGGTAGCTGTATACCTTATTCCCTGGGAATTGGGGGGGGGCATGCTCAAATAGTTCAAGGCGTACTCTTTTCACTAAGGAAAGTCACAATGAATGATCAACGTAGTGCTTGTGAGCTTTGGATTGCCACTGTGAGAATAGGACTAGCTGGGCCACTGGCCTGATGCAGAAGAGCTATTATGTCCTTATGGGTATTTCATAGAATCATAGAATTGTGGACTCGGGACCCTGAGGGTCAACTAGTCTAACCCCTTGCAATGCAGGAATTTCACTCTCAAGACTTTTTAGGACCCCATACCCCCGCAAGAGCTACAAACGTCCCCCTGCCCCTGGAATTCTTTTTGGGAAACAATGGATGCTACAGTGGTATTTAGAGTGCTCTAAATGTGCAGTGGGACACGGGTGGAGCTGTGGGTTATACCACAGAGCCTAGGACTTGCCGATCAGAAGGTCGGCGGTTCGAATCCCCACGATGGGGTGAGCTCCCATTGCTCGGTCCCTGCTCTTGCCAACCTAGCAGTTTGAAAGCACGTCAAAGTGCAAGTAGATAAATACAGTGGTGCCCCGCAAGACGAATGCCTCACAAGACGAAAAACTCGCTAGACGAAAGGGTTTTCCGTTTTTCGAGCTGCTTCGCAAGACGAATTTCCCTATGGGCTTGCTTCGCAAGACGAAAAAAATTATGGGTTTGAATTTCTGTGTGGTGGGTGGCTGGGGGAACAGTTGGGGAGGGGTTTGCAAGAATCTGGAAGCTTGTGTGTGTGTTTTTCTGCATTTTTATGATTTTCTGTGACCATTGGGCCACTCTGCTGTTTTTTTTTTAAAAAAATCTGGATTTGAATTTCTGTGTGCTGGGTGACTGGGGGAACAGTTGGGGAGGGGTTTGCAACAGTTGGGGAGGGGCTGGGGGAGCTTTTCAGGCGATGCTTCGAGGTGACTGATTGCACCACCATCACCCTGCGGGAATTCTGGAAGGACCACTTCGACATCGTCACCTGCTTGAAGATGATCACCACTGCCTGGGACGGGATCAGCCAGAGAAATTTGAATTGCGCTTGGCGCAGCCTGTGGCCGGACTGTGTGGCACCAAGTGACTCTGATGCACCAGAGTCAACAGTGGTGCAGGACATTGTTGCCTTGGGGAGGACCATGGGCCTGGAGGTCACAGAGGAGGACATTAGCGAGCTGGTGGAGGAGCACGACCACGAGCTGACCACCCAGGAGCTGGTCGAACTGCAGGCAGAGGCTGCGCAGGAGCAGGCCTCACTGGAAGAGGAGGAAGCAACTGAGGAACGGCTGTCCTCCAAAGAACTGAGGGACATTTGCCTGAAGTGGAAGGATGTGCAGGCTTTTGCACAGCGGCACCACCCTGACAAGCACGTGGCACATGACCTTGTGAACACTTTTGATACCGCCTTTCAGGGAGGTGCTGAAAAGGCGGATGAAGCAGCAGACCATGGACAGGTTCTTCAGCAAGAAGCAAAGAGTGGAAGAGGAACCTTCTTCGAGTTGTCCCCCAGAGTCTTAGAAAATGTACTGTACACTTTGTTGATTTTTAAATGTTTTTCTGTCATGTTCAGAAACTTAATTTATTGTTCCTTCAATTTTTGAAATGCTCTTTACAGTATGTGTGACTTTAAAGAGCACTTAATAAACTCTTGTTGTACTAAATTTGGCTTTGTTTGGACTTTTTTTGACCATAGGAACGCATTAATTGAATTTCAATGCATTCCTATGGGATTTCGTGCTTCGCAAGACGAAAAATTCGCTAGACAAAAAACTCGCGGAACGAATTAATTTCATCTTGCGAGGCACCACTGTAGGTACCGTTCCGGCGGGAAGGTAAACGGCATTTCCGTGCGCTGCTCTGGTGCACTAGAAGCGGCTTAGTCATGCTGGCCACATGACCCAGAAGCTATACAACGGCTCCCTTGGCCAATAAAGCGAGATGAGAGCCACAACCCTAGAGTCGGTCACAACTGGACCTAATGGTTAGGGGTCCCTTTACCTTTAAATGTGCAGTGTGGATATGAATGACATTTAAACCAGGTAGAAAAATTCTACACATGCTTGCTCTGATGTTAATCTCCCTGTGTGGATCTAGGTTTGCAGCCCGAGTCTCTGAGCGTACTGCAAGATCCCATCCTACCCTACAAAGGCAGAGTTCACCCCAAGTTGAGGAAAGAAAAGAAAACAGGTCACCACACACAACTGTGTGACAGACAGATATTCAGCAGAGGGAAAGTGATCTGTCTGTGCTGGGAGAGGCTGCTGCTCCCACCCCGTCAAAATTTCCACCATTGATGCAGCTGTTCCAAGTCACAGGGAGTGGGACAGAGGTGAAAAACAACAACCTTAAACCACTGTATTGTTTCCATAAAATAGCAGCCTCTTTCCCCTGATACAAATCGGCATAACCCTGCCTATCAATACCAAGCAGGTGCCTTCTCTGCACTGTTTTCAGCGCTTGCTAAAAACATCCTTGTTCAGACAAGCCAACCTAGATGCTTAGGAAACCGAGATTTTAATCTTAGTATTTCCAAGCAGGGCTCTAAACTTCTCTTGATTTTTAATGTTTTATCTTTCCGTAAACTGTTGTGCGATGGTTTGTTTTTTTAACAAATCAAGCAGCGTATGAATTTCACAAAACAGATAAATAACGCCCTTGAAGCGCTTAAAACCCTTGAAAGCGCCGTACAAATGTGAACGGTCCTTCAGACTCATTTTCATACTGCATTTTATGTCAGAGGCGTAGCTTGTTTTTAACGAAACTTAATACTGTATTTTTATATGGTTGCAGCCCGCTCTGGGACTTGGCAGTGAAGGGCAGGTAAGAAATAATAATAATAATAATAATAATAATAATAATAATAATAATAATAATAAATAATAAATAAATAAATAAATAAATAAATAATAATAATAATAATAATAATAATAATAATAATAATAATAATAATAATCAGCAGCTATGACTCGGCGGCTCCCTTCTCCCCGGGCAACGGCTTCCAACGGTTGCGCAAGCGGCCAACCTGAGGGAAGCTTCCTCGGGACGACACAGCCCCGCCCCCCGCCCGGCCACGCCCCTCGCCCTCCTTTCCCGTTGCCCGGATGGCCACAGCCAACGCATCGCGATCCCAGGCGCGCGTGCGCACGGGCGCGCCAGGGAGGGGTGTGTGAATGTGTGTGTGTGTGTGTGTGTGTGAGAGAGAGAGAGAGGCTGCCGGCGTTAGTGGCAGCTCCCTCAGACCGTTGGGAAGGGACCACCGGTTCGGCGGCGGCGGCCTGTGTGGCGGCGACAGCAACCCCCCCCTCCCCGCCCGCCTTCTTCTCCACACATCCACACACGCACCGCCTCCTCCTCCTCCTCCTCCTCGGTTGCCAGGCGAAGCGAGAGGGCGGGTCCGAAGGGGGAGGGACCGGCCCATGGACCAGCCGGGCCTGGAGCCGAGCCCGGAGGAGCTGCCGCCGCCGAGGAAGGCCTGTGGAAATGCGGGCGTAGCGCGGAGGCGCAGCGGCCGTCGCCAGCGCCTCAGCCGGGCCCGGGGCGCCGGGTCTCTCGCCGGAGAGCGCTGAGGGAGGAAGCAGCCGGATGCTGCCGCCGCCGCCGCTGCCCAGAGCCTGAGGCGGCGCCTCTTTCCTTTCCTCCCTCTTCCTCGGTCGCCCTCCTCTCTCTCGTCTTTCCCTCCCTGCCTCGCTTCTCTCTCGCTCCCTCAGCCTCGCGGCCTCTCCCTCCTTCCCGCCTGGTGGGCTCGGCCAGCCGCTCCGCTCAGCAGCGGCCGCCGCCACCATGTCGGCCAAGGTGCGGCTGAAGAAGCTGGAGCAGCTGCTGCTGGACGGGCCGCGGCGCAACGAGAGCGTCCTGAGCGTCGAGGCGCTGCTGGACCTCCTGGTCGGCCTCTACACCGAGTGCAGCCGGGACTCGCCGCTCCGCAGGGACAGGCTCGTCTCCGACTTCCTCGAGTGGGGTGAGAGCCGGGGACGCGAGGGGAAGCGAGGGGTGGGGGTGGGGGTGCTGTCTTGGGGAGGGATCGCCAGGGCTTGCTCTCGAGGAGCCACGGCGAGGCTCGGGCCCTGAATCGAAGAAGAAATACGAGGAAATCTCCGGCGGGGAGCGAAGGGTTTTTTGGGGGGTGGGTGGCCCGCCGCACATTTGCTTACGGGAGTTTTCGACGGAGGGGCAGGTAGCCCCAGACCCACGCAGATGACTTTGTGCAGACCTGTCAGCTGAGGGTTGGGCCCAGGTCTGTTTGGAGAGGACGGGATAGTTTCGGGGCGGGGGGAGGGTAAGGAAGAGAGCAAACTTTTAAGGAAAGGCGAGTTTTGATCACACCGGGTTGGGAGTTGGAGAATGCTTCCGGGTGCTCGGGGGTGGTTTTTCTTAGGGAGCGGGTTGGGAGAGGGATCTGACAGCGATGTGAAGGGACAATGGGCATGGTGCAACAACAGGGCCTGCATGGTGGTTGCATGAAGGAAGTGTTGGCCGGGATTGAGCAGGGCCTAGCCTAGCCCCAGACACAGGTATTGGTGTGGAGGGCGGCATCATAGCCTGTTGATGATTGTTCCATTAGGAGACTCTGGGAATGGTGACAACAATGAGGGTGAGGGAATGAGTGTTTAGTGGCGCTTGGCAAGCAGAGGACACATCGAATTATAAAGCATGGTGTACATAAAGGAAGCGAAAGCTGAGGTGGTATCCAGATTTGGAGTATGTGTGGGGATACTTGCAGTGGGAAATGGGATACAATATTATTAAGAAGATGATGAGTAGCACAAACATAGGTTAGAGCGAGCCTTGAAATAAGAGGGATCAGTCAGTGAGCTGTCTGGCAATGGGTTTTGTCAGCCTATGAATTGGCTGGTGATGGGGTGAGGAAGTTGGGTGGGGTAGGAAAAGCATTGACTCATGAATAGAAGTAGCAAGGATATGGAAGAAAGATAATGAAGCATATGCAAGATCAGGAACAGGAGCTTTGCTGGGGTGTGGAGGGCTGGATTTGTATAGCAGAATTTTTCGAGATGTGGAACAATAATTCGTGATCCAGGTAGAAGCAAGGACTGGCCACGATCATGGTTGAGGAGAATATGTTATGTGGTTTGTGAAAATGCTGCATGCTGGTGGCAGTTTGGATAAATATTGTATTGGAAATAATTGATGCTGTTACCTAGCAGAAGCAGCTCCCAGCAAGGAAGTACTACTGTTCTGTAGGAGTACAGAAATACAGGCAGAAATATATATATATGGTTGTAAGAAGAAGATTTTCACCTACTGGCTGATAAAGTGGTAGAGTGAGGGAGTTGGATGGCATATTGGGAGAGTAAATTCAGGATTAGCCTTCATATTGGTAATCTAGATGAATGATTATCTCCCCTTCCCCAATTTGGGGAGAAAAAGCCCTCTTGACTGTTGGTTACAGTAAGAGATGCTTTTCCAAATTGGGGAGCAGGAGGATAGCATTTGCCAGCATTCTGGATTGGGAGTTAAGCTATTGTAGCTAATGGACCTCTTGATATACAGCAGTAGTTTTCAACTTTTCCAGATGTGGGACCCACCTTTCAGTCAAACTGTGCATTTTCTTACCATACTTGTCATATGTGCATGGTGGAAGTGTTCCTGTTGCAGTCCACCTTAAATCACATCACAGTCTAATAGTGGGTCCCTACCTATCAGTTGAAGGCAAGTGACTTAAAGGTTGAGATCAAACTTTTTGGAGCACAACTCGATGGACTGGATTTCATAGTTGTTGCATTACCAAGTAATTGGTTTACTTATGAGTTTTGAAACGATGTGGGCCTAACTGTGTGTAGTCAGGTTGTCTGCAGTTTTGGGCTGCAAGTTGATCTGGAGGCTACACGTCACAAATTCTCCAAGTGGGAAGAGATTCCACGAATTATGGTGGTCATGTGGCAACTGACCAAGTGATTTCTTTTGTCAGCTGACCTGCCTGGAAGCAATAATGAGCCTGCCTATCAGCAAGGATTAGACAGGAGGGGGGGAGATGAAATTCATAAACCCCCTTCTTGGGAAATTCCAGGATACGGTACTGAGGGGGACGCCAGTTCAGAAGTACAGCACCTACAGCTGAGGTGCTGCTGAGAAAAACGTATAGATGTTGTGGAGAGAAAAAAAGCTTTTGTTTATACATGGTTTCAGATGAGCTCTTCTGTGTTTTGACACTCTTGTTGCGCTGATACTGTGTGTTATTTAACACTGGTTAAAGTGTTTTGCACCAAAAGGAATTAAAAAATGAAGATAAATAAAAATGTACGTAGAAAACACAGCAGTGAAATATCCTCGGCTTGGTGCCAGGCTTAGCTTAGCCTGAAATGCCAAGTTAATCCCATGACCTTTCTTAGCCTGTTCTACCTGGAATGGGTGGAGGGAGAGGAAAGGAGAAGCAGGCACTCAAGTTCCACTGTTTCAACAGTATTTCATATCCTATTCTGTCAGATTTGTTAGGGTTATGTTTGTGAGTAAATGTTCAATGCACTTAGTCAGTTTTGCACAATCCTCATGATATTTTTTGCTAACTTTAATTTTTTAAATTTTATACAGAATACACAATAATTGTGTTTTGTGATCATAGTTTTAAGCATGCTGACAGTGAAAAGTGTTCAGCAATTAAACAGACTGAAGCAGGAAAAAAGGACCGAGAATTTATTTTTTCAAGTTACTTTGTAACAATAATAATAGAAATATAAATCAGCATACTGTTTTTAAATGCTGAACGTTACATTTTCTTGATTCTGAAAGTACTTTGTCTGCTTCTAGATAGGTCCAAAGGAAACTGGCAATGGTTTCAGAATTTGTTTTTGACCAAGATTTATTGCTAAGGACAACTAACTTCCATTCAGTAAAAAGTTGTCAGGTGGAGAACCAACATTTAAGAGTATTAATGCTCCATTTCGCTTCTTTCAAAAACGATTCCTTTTCTCCCAAATGGTTGTTGTTGTTTTGCTTGGTTTTTGTTGGAAGACTTCTTTTAAAAAGTGTCAGAACTTCCCTAGAAAGAGCTTTTTGTAATTTTGGAGAAGTATTTCTTACTCAATCCTAGTGCTCTAAAATGTGAACAGCTGGCTCTCAATTTCTGTAGGGACCATTGCTCTTTGTTATACATTAACCAACTAAGAGGATTCACTTCCTGGAGTCATCTGTATTGGCGTCAATAATTGCCAACTGAATAATTAAACACTGTCCAGCATCTGCTTTGGAAGCCCACCACATTGATTGCTTCTTTTGTGGCAGAAATATGGTGCACCTCCATCATGAGTTCTCTGTATTTATGTAAACCAGTTGATGTGGATAAATTGCTGTAATATAGTTTCATGAAGGGAAAAGTGTTCTTGCATGTGCAGGTCATTTTTGTGTACTGGTTGACAGAGGAAATCGACCCGCATATTTTTGGAAGTGAACACCCTTATATTCCCATACCAGTGCAGTAGCTTCCATGTCATCATTGTATGACTGATGAATGTTTTAAAAAAGTAGAAAAGATTTACAGCTACTATTTTAAAAGCAGTTACTACAGTTCAAAAAGAAGTAACTTAGTGAAAGAAAAATTAGCTAACTGCTTTTATTTTATATATGACTTGTTACATCCTAAAGGCTCTGGGATAGTGACATAGGTTAATCAAAAAAATGAATTACACTGATTAAACTCCCATCTTGCCCTACACACATCCTGTTTTTGGCCACAAAAAGTATATATGAGTGTGAAAATTAATAATACTTGCATTCTGCTGTGTTTAGGTTTGGCACTCCCTTCAGTCAACTGGTGAAATATTGTCAACTGATTACACTCTTTACTGAAATCCAATGCTGTTTTGTAAAGAAGCACACAAAAATTCCTAGCCTGATAAGAGGCCAGCAGCCTGTGTTTCCCTGCTGGCTGGAGAGTAGGGGAAACCCTCTTTCCATTATCAGCATGGAAATGCAGGATGCTGCCCTCTTAGCAGGCAGCTCTTTTTAAAGTGTTCTACAAAACAGGTTGGTCAAGGAGGGAGTGGGCTCAGGGATGGGCTTTCCCCATAACTAGCATGGAAACTGAGCCCTCCTTTGCCAGTCCACTCACTTGTCTGTATGGAATTTCTAGTTACTTGTGACTACCAGGCTACTGTTTAAATACAAGGCTGGTTAAATAGCCCATTAAACCAAGAATACTATTCTGTCAGTACATCTTAATTTTTTGTTTGTTTGATCGTGTCGGCAAAGAGAGGAGAGTTCTTTGTCTTCTAACCTGCAGCAGTCTGGGGCAGATCTAGCAGCATAACAAAGCTTCTACTTGCCTCCTGCTATTTCTGCAGTAATCTCTGAACAGAAGCATAAGGGCTGCCTAGGACCACCCATGACTCCATCTTGCTTGCTGCAGGAACCATGGAGTTCCCTTTTTTATAGACTATCTGCGCTGTAAAGTTCCTTGTGAAGCATTTAGAAAGACTGCAGTTATTGAAAGAATTGGAGGTATTCATTCATTTTATTTGTATGCTGCTTTTCCACACACAAAAATCATGTTCTAGTGTGTAGTTAATTAACACTGTCCTGAACTCTTGCATCGGTGCAACATCCTGATTCAATTCTGATGTGGGCAGTGACCCATATTGTGACCCTTAGCACCCATTTCTACCCACATTTGCCTTGTTTAGCAGACTATAGCTAAACAAAGTGAAAGTAGTTTTTTTTAAGTAATTGAAATGCATGTGTGAACCACCATCTGGTGCTATACAGGATAACTGGATGTGTTTAAAGCCCATTACAAAAAAGTACATTTCAAACCATTTTCCTAATACCTAAACAGAAATTTCTGTTAAAGGCCCAAGTTATTTCTGTGACTTGCCATCTCCCATTAGGCTACTAGTGCTTATAAGGAAACAACAAGGAAATTCCTAGTTGTTGAACATCCTGAAATTTGTCAACACTCTGCTATGCAACTATTAGTGACAGGCCGCAAACCCTTAGCAAAGCTCTTCGGTCTTTTTAGAAGAAATACCTTATTGATAACCTATTACTTCACCTATTAAATGGTACATATAGTTTTAGTTTCACTCTAGCAGAGTTAGCAAATAGTTGAACATTAATTCAGATGGTTGATGCCAGCGACCAAGATACTTCAAATAGTGAAGCGCTATAGCTTAGTGGAAGAGTTACATACTTTGCATTTAGAAGATTTCAGTTCCAGTCCTTGGTATGCTACAACTGAAGGGTTATCAGGATTGGGAATTATTCTTGCCTCAGACCTTGGAGAGCTGCTGGCAGTTGGACTAGTCAGTATTGGACTAAATGAATGGTCTGATTCAATACTGGACAACTTCGTATGTTCAGGTGTATGACTAGCAACAGCTATTTTTATTAGTTCAGAGAAGCAGAATGTAGATATCAATTGTTGCTCTGAATTTGTTAGTTGAGGTTAGAATTGCTTTTGTAGTTTCATGAAAATCTGCTCTGGGAGATTGGGACAGGGGCCTCTGGAATAGTGTGGGAGGTGGCTGCAAGGGAAAAAAGGAAACTGGCAAAAATTATTCCCTCCCCTTCTGCCAGCTGGAGCCTTTTCTGTGTTGGAGTCCCTTATGTGAATGGAAGGCACCTTTCCTTTTGCAGAAAGGCGCTGTGGGTAAAACCTCAGCGCCTAGGACTTGCCGATCGCATGGTCGGCGGTTCGAATCCCCGCGGCGGGGTGTGCTCCCGTCGTTCAGTCCCAGCGCCTGCCAACCTAGCAGTTCGAAAGCACCTCCGGGTGCAAGTAGATAAATAGGGACCGCTTACCAGCGGGAAGGTAAACGGCGTTCCGTGTGCTGCTCTGGTGCCGGTTCGCCGGAGCAGCTTCGTCACGCTGGCCACGTGACCCGGAAGTGTCTGCGGACAGCACTGGCTCCCGGCCTATAGAGTGAGATGAGCGCACAACCCTAGAGTCTGGCAAGACTGGCCCGTACGGGCAGGGGTACCTTTACCTTTAGCTTGGGTTCCTAGCCAGTGCATATTGGAACAGGTGGTAGCACTCAAAAAAAGATGAGTAAACTGATGCTTGGTTTTATAAAGTATTACACGATTTGAGGGTGTATTATTTTCATGTTGAAGATTTGAGTAGCCTCTGCATGCACACACAGAACTCGGAGCTCTTCTGTGTAAGTTAAAATATGGAGCATGAAGTGCTTTGGGGAAGGACAGTGCCTAAGCACAGTTTGATTCTACGTTGTTCTTACTCTGCAAGCGTTGACTCAAAGGCATGAAAATGTTTCATTTTCCCATCTGAGTGTATTGGAGCATGGAAGCTGAGGTGGGGTGGAATGGCATACACATCAATGGGGATGGCAGAAGGACAGAAAATATTTTGATGAGATGGGTTATCTGCACTTCCATTATTTGAAGGATACAGCTGAGTGTGGCATCATTATTTAACATCTGTCCAGCACAGAAATTTCAACTGCTATTTAAGCCATTTAGGAGAATTTGGAAATCAACAGCAACATATCTGTTTAGTACTTGAAGATTTCTTGTTTGAAACTCTGACCCACAGAAAGCAAGAAAAGACAAAGTATATTGGGGTTTTATAGGTGTCATATACATTGGCCTGTTTAGATGCTGCATTCTGATTGTCCAAACCATGATTTGGAAGATTGGGAGTACCCTATGTGCCTTCCGGCTCCATCGTTTTCCTCCTTCCCTCTCACAATACAGTTCATTTGCACACAGTGCTAAACAAGACCATGGCATAGTATGAGGGTTCAGTGTGAGGAGAGCATGGCTGCTGTGCTTCTCTCCCAATCTTCCTTTTGCTGTGATTCAAGTCATGGTTTGTGGCTTAGAATTTTGTCTACTCCCAGGCTTATAGTTGGACTTTCTCTGGACAAACCATGAACTGTAAACCTAAGAACAAAGCTTGTTTGCAGCTGATAGCTTGTCTGGAGTGAGACAGACCATAAGCCTGTGTTTGGATGAACTGCTAAGCCAAATCATAGCTGAACACACAGCAGTGCAACAGGAGATAGCAACAGAAGCAGCAGCAGGACTGGAAGAGGAGCAAAGTAAACATGATCTCCTGTCTTTGAGCTTGCATGTTCACTGTAAGCCATAGTTCCGCTTCACTTTTTGTGAAGCTCAGATTTTTCTCCTTCATTTCCTCTAACTGAGGCTTGTTGTGATGTCCAAATGAGATTATGGTTAGTGCTAACCGTCAAACCATAGCTTGCAAGCTCATTTCATGCCATAGTTTCAAATTATGGTCTGGAGGCTTATGTTAATAGTAGTTTTTTTTAAAAAGGTAGCAATTTGAGCCCATTTTGGCTTGCTTTCCTACATAAAATGTACTCAGAAATGGCAAACCAAAATAATCTATTGTTTCTAGGAATATTATTATAAAACACAACCAATTTAAAAATGGTATGAACAGAAACAAAGCTAACTTATAAAGCACTTGGAACAGGTAAAAATAGAAAACTTGCACATCAAATGTCTGTTTAAATAAAGAAGCTTTCACAGCCCACCTAAAACTGGGAAGAGAGGAGCCCTATAAGAGTTCTCCAGGAAGAGTTGTGGTGCCATCACTGAGAAGGTCCTGTCCTCAGTTTTGTCCAGTTCATGGGATAGAGAGCAGGCCATCTTTAAGATTTGGGTAGGTTGGTTCAGATAGGTGAAGGCAGTTCTTGGGGGTAAATGTGTTCTGGATCATGAAGGGAGTTAAAAAATGAGTACCAGCACTTTAAATTGATCTCTGAAATGTGTAAGTAACAGTGGACACAGAGTCATCACACTATAATCTGATTGTTGAGCATGTCCCAGGATTTTGGCAGCTGTGTTTTACGCAAGTTGTTGTTACTGATCTAGGCAGCCGTAGGTAGAAAGCACTGCAGTAGTCCAGTCTGTTTATAACTAAGAGTATGAGCTACAGAGCCCAGGTCCACTTTCTTCAAGTAATTGTCAGTAATTTGCTTAAAACAGAAGGTAAGTACATAGCCATAAAAGATTCAACCATCAACATACAACATAAACATATGAACAAACTTACATAATAGTTGGTGTAAAATGAGGCTATGGCTGTCATTTCCAGCTTACACCATCTTATGGTGGTTCTCCCACTTACAGCACTTACACTTAGATGACTGGGGTGATCGTAATACATAGCAATATATGGAAACTTTTATTAATTTTATTAATTAAATTTATATACCACCTTTATCATCCAAATATTTCAAGGTGGTGTACATGATTCTCCTCCTCATTTCATCCTCACACCAACCCTGTGTGATAGGTTAGGCTTAGAAATGGTGACTGACCCAAGGTCACCCAGTGAACTTCATGGCTGGGTAGGGATTGAAACCCTGCAGGACAAGGGGAGGGTGACCTTGGTCCCCAGCTTCTCCATAGCTATTGACAACATAGACCATGGACTGGGAATTGGGCGCATGGTGCTACAGTGGTTCCAGTCCTATCTACATGGCCAAGTTCAGACAGTGCCATTGGGAAAGTGCTTTTGGGCCCTCTGTCAGTTTTGCTATGGGATACGGAAGAGCACTATTTTATCTTCAGTGCAATGTAATATCTTTTTGAATCTTCTGGAGGCAGTCATTAGGAGATTTGGGGGAAAGTGCCATCAGTATTTCCTGTGACTGAGAAATTACCTTTTTACTTAATATGTTGGACGATACTTATTTTCATGCATCAATGTAGTTATTATCTTCACAGAATTATTCAAACTTTATATCATATGTTGCTGAGACAATTATGATGGTGGTATATAAATGTGAACAAAATGCTAAAATCATCGTCATCATTTTATTTTCAAGCTACATTAGAAATGGTTGCTTCCATATCTTGTGGAAATCTATCATTCTTGTAATAGGAACCAGTGAACGCACAGCAGCACATAACCATGGTAGATTTAGCTGGTGTTGTCCATAAGGAAGGAAATCCCTAGACTAAAGTGGTGAGAAAGGGAGACTATTAAGATAGTGTTTGGAGCATCTTAAACTAATGCCTGATAAAGCTCAGAATATCAATCACATAACTTTGATATCATTATACATTTAATTTTAAGTAATATGTTAAAGTTCTAACTAAAAATATTTGTGTTGGATTTTTACGTAAAACATAATCACTATTGTTGTTATTAGTATTATTATTAATATTATTATTTCTATACTTCCCTTCATCCAAAGATCACAGGGTGGTTTACAATATAAAAACAAAAAATATATACAAACCATAATAACAAACAAAAACAATGCCCACCTGTATTATTATTTATTAAATTTCAATTCTGAAGTTTGCAAAACTCTTTTCCAAGGAAATGTTTTATGGTGATTCATACATTGGATCATGAAGGAAGGTTCAGCACAAGCAATAGGAAGTCACACAGAGTGTAGTTAAACTATAGAATTTACTACTACAAGATGTAGTGATGGTCACCAGCTTGGATGCCTTTAAAAGCCGATGGAAACATGAAGCTGCAAAATCCTTTCTTGTGGAAACTTACTGTTAGTCTTTATTTCACATTTATTTTTTATTTTATTGCTCTGATATTTGCAAAATGGGTGTGTGGGTGATTTCAGATTGGTGAGCTGTTTATAAAGGAACATTTCTCCTCTGATTGCAAGAGACTTTCAACAGTGATGTGTTAAAATGTATAAACAGTTAAATAAGAAGTAGGTCACACAATGAGAATAAACAGATGATTGAACACTATTCTTTCTTCTTCTGATATGACTAAATTGTCACAAGCAAGAGCACATGATCAAATGTCTTATATCTGATTAATGTCAATTTTTTATGTACAGTGAGGTTATTCCTATAATGAAGCACTGCTTCAAAATATACTGGGGTATATTAATAAAATTACACATACACACTGGAATGGACAGAATATCCTTTCAGCAAATGAAAATAACTAAGAAGGGTGAAGGGAGTCTGCATTGTAAATTTGTTCTTCTTCCCACTCCATCTCCCATATAGTTCTGGTGAGCCCCCCAACTCTCTGTAGCAGCTTTACAGGGGCATGAGGTTGTGGGGAGGAACTGATGAAAATACTTCCCCTTACGCTTTCAGGAGGATTGTCCCACTCATGGAACTCTGGATCTTACCCACCATTAATAAAGTAGAACTTAGATTTTTCTCTGTGTATAGGCAAAGGTTGAGTTCTATGTTTGTCAAAAGACTAGAAGTGTGAATAAAAGTATTTGCTTCATTTCCCCTTGTATTTTGCTAATTCCTCTTGGAAAATAGCAGTGATTACCGATTCTGTGAAGAAAGCAGTGATACAGTTTGCTATAATGATCATGTTCAGATAGCTACACCTATTTCTTGCTAGCAACAGCTATAATTTAAAAAGGCATTTTCATACTGCTTAGTTAGATGTAATTCTTAGTTAGATGTAAAGCTCAGGATTACATTTCACTAAGAATTACGGTACCTTTGTGGTCGTGTGCCACATGGCCAGCTTAACATTTAAATTGCATACCCGGTTACTGTCTAGTGTGCTACACTGCAAATGCAGGTGAGGCAATCCAGTTTAAATGAGATGATAGGTACGTTGAATGTTGCACAAGTGCATTTTCCCCTATGTAATAATTTTCATATATATTCATATGTGTTTTTTGTGAGTATGCCCTATCTCATGTTTCCGTTAGGCTTGAAAAACTGTTTCTTACATTTTTTCCCAAGAGTGTAAGGTAGTTATGCTGGAAGAAATAGGTCTTAGATCATTGAAAAATGACTCTTGATGAGCTTTTAAAAAAGAGTCTAGTTCAGATAGCAATATCTTGTACTGCAATACAAAAATAAAGGAGTAGTGTACTCTCCTAGATAACATGTTATAATTTAGAACTGATCAACTTATTTAAAATACAGACGTGTTTTAAGTGCCATTGTACTTGTTCTATTTTTACTGTGGAACTGGACATTTTTGAGGCAGCACAATAGTCTTAATGCCACGTTTGCCTTAATAAGTTAATTTATTTATTTATTTTACAGTTCATAGATGGGATGGGTGCAGTGTAACCTGTCATGCTGGAACTTGCAGGAGTGTTTGTTGCTGTGCCCTTCATGTTCTTTCTTTTTTGTGTGCTTGGAGCAAGAGTATAAAACAGCAGCCAGCACCCTTCGTTTTCATTCTACTGTTCAGTTGGATCCGATTATTCAGCTTTATAATATATTGACGTTGCTAAAAGTGCTTGACTGCTCCTACATAAAAGATTCTATCCATTTTGATGCCACTTTCAACATTTTGGATTTTTAAAATACAGTAGCTGTAACCCACCCTCGGGCCTTATAGTGAAGGGCAGTTGAGAAAATGAATTAATAATAATAAGAATAAGAAGAAGGAATAATAACCGATCATTTGGTAGATTGCACACATTAAGTTTCTTTCTGGTTACAGTTATTTTAGGACAGTGAACCTGTTTCTTAAGAATCTCTCCTGCTGCTTACATTCCCAAAAGTCAGTTCCATTTTTTAATACTGTAAATCTCTAAAATTGCATGCACTTTCACTCCGCAGGTGCCAGTGTTAAGTGCATAGGTGTGTTTAAGACCTGCAAAATATATGTTAAAATGAAAGCCCTGAGAAGAAATGCATTAGGTCTCTGGGGCTGCTGCAAAAATGCTCATCTGGTGAAGACTGAAGTGGGTGACAGCTGGTAGAAGATAATGGATTATTTCTTGGTTGGGGGAAGAGGAGTGGATGCATCCTCCCTCTCAGCCTCTTGAAATCCTTGTGGATGGATACTCTTCCTGGTTTTTGAGTGAGAAAGATGAAAAATTGTACAATGTTCACTTTAAAGCTTCTTTACATATAAGGAATGTAGACACAATAATATATTCACTAGATCAGGCATGTCCAACTCTATAGAGACTGCAATCTACTCCCAGTAGGGGGGAGATACCAGAGTTGTTGAGCAAGTGGAAATAGCGCCTGTGGCGGGTCATCGAGATCGCTAAGGAGCAACCGGGCAATCTCTTTTTTTACTCCTGCGATCGACCTGCAGAACCCTGGGGATCTACCTGTCAATCGCGTTTGGACATTGCTGCACTAGATATAACAATTTGTAGAATAAATTGAATTAATTCTACTCTAATAATATATACTGTCTAGGAATAGTTTTTTTGTCTACATTGAGCTAGGGTTGCTATATTTCAAAAAATGAAAATCCAGACACAAAAGATGTTGAGCAAAATCTCAATATATATATATATATATATATATATATATATATATATATATATATAAAAGTTTTTATTGTATTTTTAGGAAATTCGGCAAAAAAACAACAAGACTTCCAATATGGGCTGCCATACGCCCGGGTTTCCCTCAGACATTTTAACCAATTTTTGAAAATTTCGCCTGAATTCATTTTTTGCCAGACGAAACCTGTCTTTGTCCGGGGAATTCCAGGTGTACGGCAGCCCTACATTGAGCCTTCTATGACATACTATAATGCTGCAGATAGTGTAATATACTGCGTTTGGAAATTTAGCTTTCTCTTGTCCACTTATGAAAAGCTGAAACTGATCAGTTTTTTGATGATAAATGTATAGCCAGCTTTCTAGGGAGACACTTCCAAGAAAAGCGTAATTGAAATAAGATGAGATCAGTCATTAATCCAAAGCCCTTAGATTGGAAACTAGACAATATCATTACTGGAACTGAGAGCATCAAATTTGTTGTGACACCTTTAGAACATGTTTTTCATTGGGGACAGGAATGAAATCTCATTTTAAGAAGTCATGACAACAAAGGGTGTTTGGTTCTGGAAATTCCATGTGGATATTCTTTTGAATTGCCACCTGGGAGGCAGAAACTAAGAGAACTCATAATCTATAAGTATTGCACAACTTGTGTGTTGCCATCAACTTAACACCTGGTTCCCCCCTTCCAAATGCAAAATAATCTTTTTTTATGTACTTGTGAGTCCCTGCCCACAAGAAATGCTAGGAAGAGCTTGGCCAAACTAAAGTACTCTTTGAATGGACAAGGGAGAAGCACTTTATACATGGACAGGAACATAGGAAGTTGTAAGTTGACTATTGGTCCTTCTTGCCATTATTATTTATGTTTTAGTCTGGAGTTTTCCCCTAGCCCTACTTGGAAATGCTAGAGGTCAAACCTGGAACCTTCTCCATGTAGAGCAGGGGTGTCAAACTCAAATTCATTGGGGGGCCGCATCAGCAGTTTGGTCACCCTCAAAGGGCCGGTTGTATCTGTCACATCACAGGATGGCATGCGCTCAATATAAAAACAAGTGGAGGTTTCCTGAATGCATGTAAAGTGGAGGTTTCCTGTGTAGAACGGCCGGCGCTACACGGGCCACATGACGAGCCTTGTGTTTGACACCCGTGATGTAGAGCAATGCTCTATACTGAGCTGCGCCCAAATGAGTATCTGTATTGCTGTAGTAAGGCAGGAAAGACTAGTTACCTAATCCACACATTTTTAGAGTAACTGAGCAGTAATCTTAAGCATTAGTTTCATGGCTCTCTTGCTGCATTTTCCTAAACCCAATTTAATGTGAAAAGTTTTCTGGAACATGCAGCTAGGAACTTAGGAATGGCTCAGCTATATTCAAGTTCTGTAGAGCTTTTCTAGGAATGATGTGTATACTAAGAACAAGCGCTAGGGCAAATCTGTGATGCTCTAAAGAGACTAGTGCACAAACACACATGCAAATAATGTTGAATCCTACAAGCTCTTGCTGCCTTCTGATCATTGTGGAGAAGGAATTATGGAAAATAAAAGAGGACAAGGGAAAATGTTGCTTCTCTCTTTCTCTGTGTATGTAAATTTGAAATAGATTAATCATGTAATTGTATCCCATTGCAATTCAATTAAAATCCAGCTGCATCCAGAACTTGTGAACTCTCATAATTTTGCTGGCTTAATCCCAGCTGCTAAAAACCTGCTGAAATAGAAAAGTCTCATAATGCTTCCTGAAAATATTTGAACTTTGGCAGTGTTCCCAAAAGAGGTGTGTTACAGAATAGTCCCTGAATCCCCTTCCATTCGAAGGACTAGCAAAAACAGAATATTCTCCATTTGCTACCCATTGTTAAGAGATCAGGAGTATTCCTTACCTCTTTTGACTTAACCATGGCTTGTTGCTAAACATGAATTCCCTCTTAACCAAGGTTTGCAGAACAGCTTCAAACAAAGAAGTTTTCCTTTCTTCTGATTGCATAAGCAACAACAGCAACAGTATTTCTAAGCTGGGTAGTAGATAGCTTCATCTTCTGATAATTTAGTAAGTCTTTCAGCTACTTTCTGTGGCTCTTGCACATTGTAGTGAAATGTGTTGGAGTTGCCATCACTTTTTCTTTTTAAATACAGTGCTTACTTGTGCCCTCATCAGGAGAAGGGCAACTTGTAGAGTAAATGCGTGCATCACAGGGCCCTGTAAAAAGTTATGCTTAGCTCCGCATTATTACTATTTTTAATTGCATTTTCACAAGAACCAAGACCCCTTAAGCAATTCTGAATAATTTGTTCAGGATACTTTTCTGTTCAAAATGAATGTCATTGTCTTACTTTGTGAGTTCCCATTACAGTTCACTTTACAATAGAGAGTCTCTCTAGTTTGTGCCAGTTGTGGTTTTGTTTTCTCATTGTTTCTGTTAGCCAGGAATAAAAACCAAATGTAAAAAGGTTGTCTTGTTTAGCTAAACCCCTTGTATATTTACTGCAATGTGTATTTTTCAAAAAAAAAAAAAAGGTGAATGGTCAGTACTTGATACTCTGAAACATCATCTTATGTTATACTTTAGCTGCTGCATCATCAAAGAATGCCTACGCTGGAATAGGGAGAATTGTTTCCTGAACAATCTCAGACAATCCTGCAAAGACTTGAACCTGAAAAATCAGTACATGTTCATAGATGTAGCAATATTTGTCACGGCTAAAATGGCCGCTGTTTCTTTAATGCGAATAAAGCTGGGTCAGCATGACTCAGCGGTCTGCACCAAGTTGTATATATAAGTGAGAAATGTTAGTTTGGGCTGAGGCTGGTGTTTGGGTTGGTTGGTTGGTTAGTGCTGGTGTGTGTTGTTATTCAGTCGTGTTTTGCACAAAGACTTTTAAGAATAAAACTCTGCAAGGATATCCTCGTGGACTCTTTTATGCAGACAAGGGTCCGAGGACCAGACTGAAGAGACAAAAGGGAGGTCAGAACCCTTTCCTTCTTTTTTTTGCTTTTTACAAACACTGACAATATTCCCGTAATGTTACATCTCTTCCAGCACATACGGCCTGGAGGACGTAATGTGTTACCTTCTGTAGGGTACTAATGCAGGTTCAAAAAATTGCAAGGTGATTTATGAATGTAGGAGCAGGGTAAAAGCCTTTAACAGTTGTTAAGAATTGGGAAAGGGCGGTAACTCAGTTGTGCAGCATTTGACTTGTATTCAGAAGGTCCCAGGTTGAATATCCGCTGACTAAAACCCTGGAGAGCCACTGCCAGTCAGTGTCAACAATACTGAGCTAGTTGGGCCAATGGTCCAAGCTCAGTATAAGGCAGTTTCCTATATTCCTGATGCTTGAGTCTGACAGATGGTGGAATGGAAAAGGATGCTCACAAACAAAGCTGGTTACTATCAGAAAACTATGGTGATTCCAAAGGATTGAGAGAAGGGTGAGAGATTGATTTGAAGATAGATATTGTCAAACTGAGGTGGGACAAATGGAACTATTAGAAGAACATCCCACATGGTTGTACAGTTAGTGATTTCATGATTTCCTGTCCTGCTTTTTCACTCAATGGAGCAATTAAGAAGGCTAATGTTATCAAAAGAACATAAAATTACAATAATAAGGTTCAAATGCACAACAAAAGCACCAGCTATCAAACCAAAGCACCAGGGGGGAGAAAAGATCACACAGATATGAGTTGAAAAGCACACACACAAAGATTGTACTTCTGAGTGAGGTGAGACACACAGCAGGCCTTCTCTCGTCTGTGGTACAGGAGCTGACAGTCCTTTAGGTCAGAGGTTTTCAGCCTTTTTGAGTCTATGGCTCCCTTGACCATCTACATTCTTGGGCACCCTGTGGGGCTCAGGAGCCCACTTACGTCACCCCTTGCCTGCAAAGCTGGCAGCCTTTCAATCTTTTTCAAACACCCTCCCTTGTGGAATGTTCCCTCAGCCTCCTCTCCTCTCCTCTCTCCTTGGGAGTCCTCTGGGCCTCCTCCCCAAAGAAAAGTGCCTCCTCACACTGCCCCACAGGGGCCTGGGAAGCACCCCCTGGTCAGCCCCAGAGGCACCATTTGCCTGCGGAGCTTGTAGCCAGGGCTGCTGCAGCAAACAGCTGAGTAAGCCTTTGGGTGGCAGAGATGCAAGAGGGCAGCAGAGGAGGGAGGGAAGGAAAGAGGGACAGAGGCCATTGTTGTCCGTGACACCCCTGACCATCATTTAAGGTACCACGGCATGCTGGTTGAAAACCACTGATTTAGGTGCTCCCAGGCCTATTTTGTACCTGTTGCTTCTAGCAGAGTCTTTTGTATTATGGCTGTTGCCTTGTATGGTAGGGCAGCAATTTATACACATTTAACTTACACACATTCAGCTTTATGTGCGTGGCAAAAAAAAAAAATGTAAAAAATTGGAAAGGGGGCCAGAGTTCCAGGAAAAATGACTTTGACAACCCCACTGGCATTGAGCCCGATGTATTTTGACTATATGCCATTTTGGCTTTAGGCGCAATCCCCAGAATGTAACCCCTACATAATTTGTCATCAATTTATTAATTGCCTTCTGCACAATTGTCTTAAGGCAATGTACAATAAAAACAGCAACATTTCTTAAGGGTAGGCTAGCATGAAAAGCCAGAGAATGGTGGACAAACAAGCACGCTCAGAAAGGGACACCACCCTTGTAGAACTTGCAGGTTGCTAAACAAATAAACAAAAAGTCTTGTAAAACACTTTTTTTGGCCAACATTCATCACAAATGTAAAAGTCCTCAATTGGAGTCTTTGGATAGCTTTCATCACTGCAAGTATTACAGCTAATAGGAGCAATGAGTGCCTCTCATGTGTCTTCATGGATTTTTGCCCAAGGCAGAGGCTTGACTTTCGCAAACCTTTCAGTTAGAATTTTGTCTAAGGAAATGAAACAGGGTGTGGGACAGAGTTGAAGATGGCTGGTTGTATTTTGCCATTTATTAAGCGAAAGTACAGTGAACAGAAAGGTGTGCCACACCTATGTGTTCTCTGATCATTGCTCTTTGGTAGTTATCTTCAATAGGAAATAAGTTCTGTATAAATCTTTAGACTCTGTCCCAACAGTAAACACAAAACTGCTTTTACTTTCAGCAGGCATTCTATAGAAAACTTCTCCTTTAAGGAGGATTATTCTCAAATCTCATTGACTTCTAGTTTCAGATTTATCGTGCTGTATTACTGAATTGTAAGCATAAAGTACTCACCTGTTCAGAAAGTCAGTTATATTTATAGCACAGGACAGTGGTATTGTAATTCCCAATTATTATGGAAAATCTATTTAGCAATTATTTAGTTCTTTCCCCTCTTTTACAAAAAGTAATCTTAATTTTGTTTCTAATTTAAAGTTACATTTCACAAAAAATACAAACATAAGAATTCCTCATCAGTTCAATCCAGAAGGAATGCCAAATGCCTTATTATTATTAAAAGACTATCAGTGAAGTGTTCTCAGATTTCATTAATTAGAGAAAAGAACTGTTCAATATTAGCCAAATGTCAGATCCTAGACTTATTGTGCTGTCTCTGCCAAAGCACATGGAGACAAGCCTCCCACCCTGTCTTCCTGGGTGATTCAGGGCACTTGTGTGGTGAGTGTCACAGCCTGCACTGAGAGCTTGGTCTGGGGAGCTGTCTAAGTGGTGGCTGGAACTGATGCAGCAAGTTTTACTGGATGATGCGTCCGAAGGGCTGTGAACCTCACCACAAGGATGCCACTCCTCATAGCAAACAGTCGTGGCTGGAGACAACTGAGGGTTCATTTTGCTGTTTTCTCGCTCGTCATGACAAGCGCAGAAACAGTATTCCACGTACTCAAAACATACCTTAAAGTGCAAAACCAAAAGCTTTAAAACAGCTGCTTTATTTATTTATTTAGGAGTATTTATACCCCACCTTTTAACTGAAGTTCTTGTAGCAGCTCACAATATCTCTAAAACACAATCAAATAAACAGTGATACAACAGTCACTACCACCAGGGCAAAGGTAAGTTCCCCATTCCTTTGTTTCAGCACATGCCATTCTGCAGCTGAACCTCCTGGCTGTTGAAGCAGCTGTAAGTTTGCCCCACATGACTTCTTCACTAGGCGGATGCTCTTTATGACCCTCGTGGAGGTGCTATAGGTGTACACTATACAGGAGGTGCTGGGTGGAGCAAAGATGTTACATGCCTTCCTGCTGAACCCTAGTGCATAAATCAACATAAGGTTTGGTGTTTTGACATATACAGGAGCTTGAGCCTTCCTTGGCAGCTGTCTGTGCCTCTGTAGGGAGAGTTGCCTGCCCTACAGCTTTGAAAGCTACTAGTAATGAGTATAGATGTACTGTTTATCAGATAGGTTATTAAACTAAAGCAGGCTATGGCAAGTTACAACGCAGTAGGTATATTGTCAGTGGCACGCTATGCCTCTGATACCCACAAAACACAATCCGTTTAAGGGTTTGGCAACCCGGATATAAAAAGTTGAGTACTTTCCTCCTCCTATATGTAAATTTAGAAAGGTCACTCTTAGCTCAGTTGTGGAGCTGCTTCTTTGAAACTGGGGCCTTCTGTGTTCAGTTGCTGGCATCTCCAGTTAAAAGGATCAGGTAGAGGGTTATAAGAGAACAAAAGTTACTGCTGCAGATCTGTATACACTGTAGTGCCCTAGGGTGGACAGAGAGTTTGGTCTGGTATAAGGCAAATTTCCTATGATCAGTTAAAAAACAACTGAAAATACTGTCCCTCACACACAGTCTTGAGACAGCTGTCCCTCACACACAGTCTTGAGACTAAGGGTTTCCTTAGTCTTGTTTGCAAATCTCTCTTAGTTCCTTTTCAAACAGTATTTTAAATTTATGAGGATTAGTTAATTCCTTAATTAGCATCAATGTGTCTATAGTTCACTCTGAAGATATTCTGAGGTCATTCAGTACAGTGATACCTCTAGTTATGAACTTAATTCATTCTGGAGGTCCGTTCTTAACCTGAAACTGTTCTTAACGAGAGGTGTGCTTTCTCTAATGGGGCCACCCGCTGCTGCCACACCGCCGGCACACAATTTCCGTTCTCATCCTGGGGCAAAGTTCTCAACTCAAGGTAACTTCCAGGTTAGCAGAGTTTGTAACCTGAGGCGTTTGTAACTCGAGGTACCACTATAGTATCTATAATGCTGCTCGGACAGCTCACATTGTCCTCTGTTGCTTTTCTCTCACTTTATTTTCAAGTACTCTTGCAGTATTTTTTTAAGCATGCAGTTTGTTGAAGGTAGGCATGTTGGTTGCTTGGATGTAAACTGATGCAGTGACAGATCCAGGAAATCCTGATTCATTTTTCAAGTTGGTTACAAAGAGAGAGGTTGTTTTTTTTCTTGGGAAGGAGACTCAGATTAAAGGTGTATATCTTTTGTTCTGATTTAGTTTCCATGATACTTCCTCATAGCATACGTTCTCTAATATGCTCTCATTTCACCCTTTCTGAAACCACAATAAAAGTTAAAATCTTCGTAGAATATCAATGAGCCCTCTATAAAGTCTTTAAGGTTACAGCATCAACACTCAAATATGAATACCAGCTGAATGGTGAACTTGCATAACTTTGAGTACAAGTGGTTCGATAAAGTGTGGTACGTCACTGCAGTGTCATAGTTTACAGAAATGATATGACTAGGAAGACAGACAAAGTTGGGAACAATTTGAGAAACTTGGTTCTCCTTTTATTAATTTAAAAGTATTTAAAGCCTTTTCTGTGTTGTCAGTACAGATCAGTAACACACACACAGACACCCTACTCACACTGAGTGTGGGTATGAAGAGGGAAAGTTAACATCTCTTCAGTGTGATAGGCTTGATTGAATTTGTACCGTATGTAGCTCTATCCAGGCCACTTAGTAACATTACAAATTTAACATTCTGTATCACTCTGTGTAAACAGCATGGTATTTCCTAATTAGAATATAAGTGTGCATTTCTGATGGTCTCATTTCATTTGCAGAAATGATCAGAAGGTTAGTTTACTTTTCCTTATTAGGAAAGGCTTTTTTAAAAAAATACTTAGAACAAAATTGAGGGAGAACATAATGGATACTTACAAAATGGTGTGGTGTAGAAAGTAAAGAGGGATAAATCACCCAGTCTTATCATGCAGTAACGTGATAAATTGAACCCAGATTTGAGATTTTAAGGTTCTTAAAATAAGCATTGAACTGAACATGCTTTCATTGTAACTTGAGTTGATGATGGTTGTTCACACCAAAAGAGAGGGAGGATGCACATAATCCCATCTCTTAGTCCCTTAAATCCTAATTTGGCTGTACTGTACTGCGAAACAGCCCATGGCTCCTGCTGAAGCTGATGGGAAAATGTGAAAAAAATGTCAGTATGCCACTGATTAACTACATGCTGGCAGTAAAGAGCAGGGGTTGGCTATCACTGTTGCATATTAAGTCTAGGAAAAATGCCTTGGAAAATGATTTCTGTCCTAAATCATGATTTGCCTATCGTTTGATCTTATACGTGCAGCACTTTGAAAAGGCAGAATCTTCAGGTTGTAGAATGAACTGTGCTACTTAAGGTAACGTTGTAAATCTACTTCCGCATCTCTTCATTTCTCTCTCTCCCTCCCCCCCCCCCCCCGTAAGTAAATAAGCTCATGAGGGGGAAATGATTTAGCTCTGTTTCTGAGGAGAGAACTAGTTTTCTGTTTGCGGGGAGTCTTTCATTCCATGAAGCATTCGAAAATATCTTCTGCTTGTACTTTGGAGTGGTGCAATTCATACCACCATTTCAAGAGCCTACCACCTCACTCTTCTATGCTGAATTAATTAGGATCTAGACTACATTAATTAGGAGGCAAGTTAGTGTCTGGAAAATGCCACATGCGCAAGACTTTCAGGTTTGTGAGTCTGTGTGCAGATGGGGAAAGTATTAACTGCAATATCATGGAACAGGCTGTTGAAGCATGCCTTCCTGGGGAAGCAGCCAGACCCATTAAGACCTACCCAGCTATCTAATCTTGCATACTGTGGATGCTGCTGTTCCACATTCTTAAAAAAGAAAGCACACTGAAATATGATGTAAACAAGAGGCTTGGCCAGTGATCTGAAGTATTCTGAAGGGGTAACAGTAGAAATCAAAGCATAAAGCAGCATTCTGTTCTTTGATTGTTAAAGCAGAAAATATTTTCCCCTGAAATCTCTTGTAACTTTAGGTATTATCCCCAGTATTAATTAATTCCACGGCCTCAGTATCTGTTCAGCATTCTTATCAGCCTCCAGAGTCTTCTCTTACAGCAGTTTTCACAGTAAAAATCTTAATGTGTTCCTGCACTGGTTCCTAAAGCCTTGCATATGTAGCTCTGGCTTGACTGCAAAACTCTTTTTAAAAGTTATTTGCAAAGACTGCTCTCTGTCTCAAGATAGGTTGCATGTTGCACTAGGTTATGTTATTCCTATGTACATTTAATTCAATAGGAATGACTGTGCACTGCATATGAACAGCCCCTGAATCTGTGACCAACCTCTGAGGCCCTTCTCTGTCTGCTTCCTCCACAAGAGCTGAGGAGGGTAGCAAGGAGAGAAGAGACCTTTTCTATGGTGGCTTCCTATTTGTGGAATGCTCTCCCCAGGGAGGCTTGCCTGACACCTTCATCACATATACTGTATTTTTCGCTCTATAAGACGCACCAGACCACAAGACGCACCTAGTTTTTGGAGGAGGAAAACAAGAAAAAAAAAATTATGAATCTCAGAAACCAGAACAGCAAGAGGGATCGCTGCGCAGTGAAAGCAGCAATCCCTCTTGCTGTTCTGGCTTCTGGGATAGCTGCGCAGCCTGCATTCGCTCCATAAGACGCACACACATTTCTCCTTACTTTTTAGGAGGGAGAAAGTGAGTCTTATAGAGCAAAAAATACGGTATTTAGGTGCCAGGAGATAACATTTCTATTCTCCCAAGCCTTTGACTAATTAAGCAATCTATGGCTTTTTAAACTGCATTTGTGGAAGGGGTGATTGTTTTGTTTGTTGTTATGCATTTTTGTGTTTTTATACTGTAACCCTTCTGTGATCCTTGGATGAAGGGTGGTATATAAGTTTATATAGTAGTCAATATTATCATCTGTGCAATTGCATTGATTCCAGTAGTACCCTTCTGGCTCACAAGAGAGCCTGACCTTTTAAAATGGTGTTGCAATCATGTTTGGAGGCTCCACTAAGTTTTACCTCCATTCTAAAGCTTGAAGAACATGTTATCATACTTACTGTTTTCGGCTCAAAGGGGGTGGGGATAATTTGCCCTAGGACACTAGGAGTTTAAAAACCCACTCAAAGCTATGTTACCAGTCATTGTAAGAAGAGTAATTTTTTTCTGACTGTGAACCAGACCACAGTGATCTGGTTCAGCTGTACTGTTAAGCCATGGCTTAGCATTAATGAGAATGAGTCACAGCAGCCTTTGGTTCCTGTACTTTCCTCTGCTCTTCTTGTCTGTATGGGTTGCAGCAGCAGAATTGGTCTGTGGGGCCCTTTTCTTTCACCTAAATAAATGTGACTATGTCTGAAAATATGAGGGGAGTGTAGAGTGAGTTAGTTAATAACATATGTTATCTTATCATGAGACTCCAGATCTTCTGGTGGGATGTTTTGTTTTGTTTGCAAAAAGGTGGCATACAAAGCTTTTGTCAATTGGCTTCCTGAGAAGGAAAATCTGCACGTAATATTCTATCTAGTCAAAGCATTTAATAGAGTCTAAGGAGTTTAAATTAAACAGTGAGATAGATAAATTAAAATTGTGAGCCTCAGAAATTAATGGCATGCACAGAGTACATCTGCCTCTCCAATAAGATATCTGTTTGTATTTAATAAGATGAGTCCACAGCAGTAACTTCATTTTGAAGTATAAATACATTGGATTTTATCCATTGCCAGTCCAGCTTAGAGGAGACCCATGACTAATTTAGGTTTATCAATTTCAGTGGGTCTGTTCTGAGTTGGACTAGCACTGTCTACAACCACATGATATATGGAATCACTGCTGACATCAGGTGATTGGCAGGTCAGCAACCCCACCCACCTGTCAAATTTGACCTGACGGGTAGGGTGATACCGATCTAGCAAGCTAGAAAAGGTTCGTCACCCCTGCTGTAGGCTATTAGGCCTGGGAGAGAAATATGCTCAGGCGGCAACACTTGCTGGATCCTAGCATCTTCCTGTAATTTCTTAGTTGTCTGTATTGCAAATTTCTTGCCAAGTGCCATTGTGGTAAAAACAATGGGCTGTACTTAATGCATATGTTCAGTTGTCATAATAGTGGTGCCATTATTGCTTTTGAATTGAGAACTTTGACAGGACACTCAGAGAATGCTAGACCTGTTGACTTCTCTGCTACACCCAGGGATAGCTATTGCCTTATTTTTGACACTTCCCTTAGCACCTTATTTTTGTGTGTTTGTCTGAGGGAGTGAACGTATGCCTATTGGAACATAGACTATCTGTAATAGGGGAAAGGGCATAAACCTATTCCTAAATACGACTTGAAATGTTCTAAGTATATGCTTCATTCTATATTTTATGTGACTGATGTAATGCTTTAAGGCAATTTTTCTGGACACTGATTTGACTAGTCTTCGTACAACACTGATCTGCAGCTAGTTTTTGTGAGAGATTAAAAGATAGTAGGTCCGGCTTGTTTCCCCCACTCCTCATGAACTCAACAAATTTCATTCCTAGAGCTCTCTGTTAGCAATCACTTCCTTAATACATCCTGCAGACAACTGGGGTCGGGGGCAAAGTGTTACTCTTCAGAGGTCTTGATTTGGCCCTGTAGCCTCTGTTGCTATTTCGAATGCAAGGTAACATTAGGGGGAAAAATGCTGATTGAAACTGGCTAGTGTTAGCTTGTAAAGAGCTTTGTGACTGGTTACTTGTATCAGGTAAAGAAGATGTTCAGGTGGGGAACTTTTGTAAATTAGTGATAACATGCCATAGGTTGCTAATACCTGTATAGGTGAGACGGCATTCCAGTAACCTTTGTGGGATTACTTGCAAGGTTGGGCTATTATGCAGACATTAATTTGTGATTTTCTCTTTATTTTCAACAGCGAAGCCATTTACTCAGCTGGTGAAAGAAATGCAGCTTCATCGAGATGACTTTGAAATCATAAAAGTGATTGGGAGAGGTGCATTTGGTGAGGTAAGATACCATTGGACCTCGGTTTTAGATACATTGTCTATTGTAAGTTTTTGGTAAATATACTGCATGCTTTACTTTCAAACTGTTTCTCTTTTAACTATTTTTAGTTCATTGGACTAAGTGAACTCCAAACCACAAAAGCTTATGGCACAATAAAATAGCTTGGTTTTAAGGTGCTTCAGGAATCTTTATTGTATTTGCTAAATTAAACCAATTCCCCTGCCCTTTTAGAATATTTAACTCTATAGCTTCCATAGCCTAGGGGTGAACAGTTCATACATATAGGACTGAATCCAGTTGGGTCCTTCATTTTGTGGACGGGCTTTTGATCCAATGGAGGCCTCCACTAATGGAAGAGGAGAAAATACAGTTTTCACTGATTTTCCTTGCAACCCTAAAAATCTGCTCCAGAGAGTTGAAAGACAGCATGTGCAAGAAGAAGGAGAAATTGGCAAAAAATTCCCTCCCCTCCACTTGTGGATCAAAGATGCTTCCATGACACTATTGAGTAGAACCCATAATGTGTTGGAATTCCAGCTAGCCTAGCATGAGGCAAAAAGTTTGTAGCGGCTAGTGATCTGAATTGTAAATTTTACAAGTGCACAGGAAAAAATGTTAGGTTTTATTGATGGGGATATAGTGTGAAAAATGTAGAGAATTATTTGTTAATTATTTTTTATTGAGGCATGATTTTGGAAATCACATCTAAAGATAGTAGCTAAATTAGCAAAGTGATGGTAAAGAGACATAACGCATAATGTTTAGTCTTGAAGATAGCATTCTGTTAAATCCAAGGGAATGTATGCTTCCATGATAAATGGGAGTGGAATAAATGTTTTAAGAGCCTTCTCAGTCATATACAATACTGTGAGATTTATTTTGGTAAAAGGGCTATCTCGGTGTCTGGGCAAGTACTTCTGCCTTCTCAGACAGCACTTAACTAATTGTACTGGATCCCGGGAGAATGTTGCATGCTGAAAAGAGTTCAGGGTGTTCTTTGGATTCATCAGCAAAATCTGGCTGCAACTGCATAATCCCTTTAGGTTCTTCCTAGGCTTGTGTATGGGAACTGGGAGTTCTCATTTCCTACCCCCTTCCCAATAGCAACTCATTACAATGCACCAGAAGCTGGTTTTGAAGGTTGCTGGAGCTACCACTTGCTAGGGAAGCATGCGGAACTGCTTCTGAACTAACAAGGGCATTGCTCGTGCAACTGGATCTCTTGCATTGGTGTTATATTTCCATGGGAGATTTAATCATTGACCTGCGTCAGCATCCTTGATTTCTGGAAACACAAGCGGAACGGAAAGAGAATTGAAAATTGTATATCAGTGGCATTTCCAGTCCTAGACCCTGAACTGGAAGTCCAGCCTTTGGTTCATAGCCTTTGTTTATTGCATGGTATTGGTTCCCTGACAAATCAGGTCTTTAATTTATAAAGGGACATTTCCAGTCCTCGGGAACACTTAGGAGGCTGCCTTATACTGAATCAGACTCACTAGTCCATCCATCTCAGTCCTGTCTTTACTGTTCTTCAGGGTTTCAGACAGGGGCCCTCTCCTCCCCAACCTGGAGAGGCTGGGGATTGAACCCGAGGCCCCCTTCATGCAAGGCAGATGCTCTATCACTGAGCTACACTTCCATGCTTCTAGTGGTTTGTAGGAGAGACCATTATACTCTTCAGAGTATACTCTGCGTCAGTAGTCTAGGAATTTTATTTTTTGATTCCCTCTATAGCATTTTGCAAACTTAGAACAGATTAGCTAACCTGCAGCGGCACTGTTCTAAATAAGCTATTACTATGTCTTTTAATTCAGACCATTACATTGTATTTTTGTTAGATAAAAAGTTTACATAATCTTCAGAATGGGAAGCTCAAGTCTTTGTTTAGAAACCATTGATTACAACACTATTGAATTAATAAAAATGACATTTTGGGTTGTGGAATGATGTGGCTTAATATGGTGTGGCTAAGCAGCATGCATGTTCTCCCATCCCAACAGTTATATTTGCTGTGATGATGCTACTGATTTTGCTTTTGGTGTTCTCCACATCAAAGTGCAAAGGACAGGTGCATGTCTTGTAAATATGTAGGACTGTTAAAGGCCCAGGTGCATGCTCATTGCATGTTTAGGAAAAGGTATAGGTAATGATGTGCTGCTTTGGCTTCTGATTGGTCAATAAGGGAATGGTCTCTTTCTGCCATGTGGATGAAGAGTGGCTGTGTTTACCTAACTTTAGGTGCTATAGTGTTTTAGAATGGGCCCCTCTGGCTCATCTGTAGAAGGTGACATGTGTGGTGCTGTGTTTTGGAAAAGAGACTAGATAAAGGAGAAAATATTAAGAAGAGACCACAGTTACCTATACTATCAAGATATTTTATTTCTGCTTACAACCGTGTGGTCTATTTTTATAATGCAGTATGTAGAATGTGTCCTAGAAAGAGAGGATATGCTTCAAATTCCTTTAAATAGGAACCCATCAGTGAAGCAATCGGTCAGTTTTTTGCTCCTGATGTTGGTGTCTGTTCTAATTTGGTGGAGTTCCTGTATCCTATTTTAGAGCTTTACCAGCTCCTGGCTTGTATATGGTGTATGTGTTTGTCTCTCATATAGCATTTGCAACAGAATATGTTCTTTTTCTCCTTGTGTTTTCTCTCAGTGGCTTCCGATTTGGGGAAAGGAACAGAGAAAAACATCCTGTTATTCTACATTTCTGTGGTTTCCATTAATTAATTGAGTGATTACCTATTTTATTACTATTGATGATAAGATTTTTTAAATAGCAGAACATTTAGTTTTGATTTACCTTCCCTAACCCGGGGGTGGGAACAGTCCTCCAACTGATCCCTCTCCTTGATTGGAAGAGGTTTTGCATTGTGACTCTGCACTTAAGTTCTGTCCACAAACCCAGGAAGACGGGTTTTCTTGCTGTACTTTAATCTTTAATCTGGAAAGCTGTCTTAACATCTATAATCCATGGGATCTTAAATAGTTTTAGTTTATTAGAAATTTATTCAGCCTGAGAAGTATTTTAAGGATTCCTCCAAATATAGTACATACAAGTTAGATATATTCTGAAATGCACTAGAACAGTAAAGCATGTTTGTGAAAATGCTTAGACCAGTTTTAGATTATGCAAGTGCTAGTTTACATTATATAGCTTTCTTAATTAAATAACATTGTTCAAAAAGTCTGAAAATTAATATGTATTAATATGATAAGCATTTAATGAAAAGGTTAGTGTACCCATGTTGGCTTTTTCAGTTGCTTAATGTCACACCCCCCCAAGAAATACTTCCGAACAATTCTTTATATAAATAAGCCTCTGGGGCTAATTTTAGGTTTATTGGTGTTCATTATTTCATGGTAAAGGCAAACAAATTCATTATATTAAAACAGAGAATCGTGCAGCAGCTCAAATACATAAGGTGGAATTCAATGTAACAAAGGTCATTCCATCAGTGCAAACATTTGTGCTTGCCTGACAGAACAATTTCCTCCTTCATCTCTCTACACACTATTCTGGGGCAGTGTTCGAAATTAGCAGGGCACCAGGTGCATTTTGCACCTAAAGATTTTCCATTTGTGATCACCTCAAAAAGTCTAGGTGCCATTTTTTTTGCGTTTGGCTGACACTCAAGGATTAATGAAATGTATGTGTTTTGAAGCCTTGAAGTATATGTTAAGGATAGATAATATGTTAAGGAGTTTAACAATAAAGAGTAGAGTGTTTTGAAAACTCAAGTATGGTACCGGTATTTTTATTGTAAACACCAAATTAAACATGTATTAACAATTTAGGCTACAAACATGATACTAAAAATGTATCACTTTTGTGAATTGTATATTAATCCATGCTTACTAAAATAATAAATAAAAAGTGTTGCACCCACCCCCCGGCTACTAGACATTCTGTTTTGGTACCCACAACCCAGGTCCCAGAAGCCATTTGGCTCCTAGCTTTTCTACTCCAGTTTTAACAGGGGTTCTCCTGACCCTCCAGAGTAGATCTTGGGGGAGTTGTGGCGGGAAGCAACATTGAAATAGCAGAATTCCTTGAGCTGGCTGCTACTGATAGTTGAATCTGGTCCCTGTTTTATGCCATAAGAAAATGTTAAGTGTTTCAACGCTCAAAAGTTTGTTGCAGCAAAAACAACAAACAGAACTACCCCCTCTTGTCAACTGTGTTAAACAATACAGCCTGATCTTCACATTAAAATACAATGTTCAGTTTACACCTAGTATTTGAGCTTGCTCCCAAAAGTTCTAAACATTATTTTCTGGTACACAGAGGATTTGGGGTTTTGGTTGTGTGGTGCAGCCATGGTTCCACTTCCTTAAAAGCCACAGCTGCTTTGTATTGATAAGTCCATTGTGTCACACAAATGGACAAGGACATAGAGGGAAAAATGACTTCAAATCTATTTTTCCCCTATAGAATAAAGAGCAGAATGGTTCTTCCCTCCCCAAAAGAACTCTTATATATTTTGTGAGCAAGTAAGAACACTTGGTAGCTGTTGTTTGCACATTTTAGTCTAGACAGTGAATTTTATTCAAAGTACAGGCAGCAGCTTGGTTGTCAGTTTAAATGATTAATGACACGCATGTGTGAAAAATACTATATTTTTCAAAATACCAAGCAGCAGATTGGATTGAACAGGGAATCATATAAAGGGATAGCTGCCTGTATAGGTTATTTATCACTTCTGCAACAATACATTCCATGCCTAATATGAGCAAAAATCCAAGAGTTCAGTATAGCTAATCATTATTCCATTTTCTCAGTATGAAGACAGATTTAAAAATGCTTTTGTGTTTTCTGGATTGCTTTTCAGTGGCCAGAAAACTGATAATGAACCATGCAGATCATGCCTTAAGTGCCCAATCACAGTGCAAAGGTGTAGTTCTTTCATGAATGAGATACTGATGAAAATTCCTCATGTAATCTAAGCAGTAATGACTGCCTGATCTAGTGCCCAGATTTAGACAGTGGCTATGGAAGATGTACTGCTACATTTGCTGTTGCTGCTGAAACAGGCATAGGGCATCCATCAATTTCTGTTTTGTTTTAACCTCTTGGGTCCTAAAACCTTATTGTGCATAACCCCTTATCCCAACCCCTTACAGTAACTTCTTCTCTTGTCTTCCTATGTTGGAATTGTGTGTCTTCAAGGAGGGATATAATCTCGCACTCATCAATTGGTTTATAGGCATTAATCTTAATACAAAGGAGTTACTCCTCATTCAGATAGATTAATGCCACCAACAAAGTATATGAGCTGTCTGGGGGCAAATCACAAATTTGGGGGTTAGAGTTTGTATAACAGCTAGGTCATAGGACTGAATTAAGAATATACTACTGACCCACCGCATGCACTAGTGCAAGCTAGTCAATACAGCACGCTCAGTTACAGGCAGCCCCTGTTTACACAGGGGTTACGCATACATCGGTGAAATCATGTATAATTGAAACCGTAGAGAAAGCCTGGAAGTACCCCATCCCACCCCTTTAGTGATGTTTCATTGACACCTTTATGAAGTTTCTGAGTTCTGGCCCAATACATGTATACATGTTTGCACACAAATGAATGTATGTAAACGGGCTGCCTGTATAACATGACAGTATAACAGGAAGAAAAGTTTTAAAAATGTAAAATAGAGAAACATTGAGACATTGAGGCTTAATTCTTGGCCTTTCTGGATGATATGTAGACCCATTTCAATCTGGCTTTAAGTCTGGCTTTGGAAAAGAAATAGCTTTGATGACCTACTCCAGAAACCAGACAGTAGGGAGTGTGCCTTTCTTGGTTTTGTTGGCTGTTAGTGCCTGTCATTGATTATGGCATCCTTCTGCATAGCCTGGCTGGGCTGGAACTTAACAACACTGTTTTATGGTGCTTCCATTCTTTTCCGGAGAGGCTGTTCCCGAAAGTGGTGCTGGCGAACTTCTACTCATTCCCTTGGCCTGAGGAAATCTCTATGGGATTCTGTTACGTCTTCCATGTTGTTTAATATCTGTAGTGAACTGCCGGAAGAGTTTGAATGAAGATTTGGAATTGGGTTCCGCCATGCAGGCCAGACGGAGGTGCTCCTCAGTATTTTGGTGCTCCAGAGAAGTCCATGGGGTCCAACAAGGCAGCCTGGTTGCTTCAGCACCACAGAGAGCTCCGATGGAGCAAATCGCTCCAATGAGGACTAGAGGTCACCTATGATTGTTTGGGCCTCTGCCTCCAGTTTTCCTCTCCTGTGGTTTTTTTTAAAAAAATATTGGGGGTGGGGTACTCAAGGTCACACAGTACTGGCACCCCCCCTGCTTAAAAAGTGTGACACTTAACTTTAAAAACTTCTTGGTGAGTAGCAGCACCCATTTTTCTAGGGGGGAAAAGCACTGCACCCTACGAGTTGAAAAACTTCAGATGCAAAGGTCCCTGCTCTGGTTCTATGGACTCTGGTGATATAGAATCCACACCAGCAGCCTTGAACTTAACATCCTCTGGTTCAGAGGGTCTCCGATCACCACTGTTGGTCTCAAAGACAGAGTTGAGTTCCTAAGTCCAGTGATCCTGATTTGGTGTCCTAGACTCTAGAATCATGGCATTCTAGTCAGTAGAGTTACAGTGTTATATGAGGCAAGAAGCCAGGGTATAAACATTTGAATGAATAAATTTGCAAGGCTAGGGAGGGATAAAGGAATATAGTTGGAAACTTCTAAGTAGCTTTTTTATTATGAATCGTAGTATTTGGATTTCAGTGCATTTTGTTGTTTTCTATTGGCACACACAGTTGTGGCTTCTGTGTTTTAGAACTTAGCTCTGCAACCAGGAAACCTAGATTTTAAAAAAGAAAACAGTCATATACCAGATAAGCAGTTGATATTAGAAATTTCATAATTTCTTAAATTATAAGCTCTGCTTATAATTGTATGTCAGCAGTAGTGAAAAGCTAAACTAATCCTACTTTCTACTGCTCTTTAGAACCTGCTAGTGCTTGCTTCACTGATTTCTAGAAAACGTGCAATTGTCAAGGTGCCAAGACTCATTACAGTGTTGTAATGAGTCTCCCACTTAGCTGCCCAGATTTTAAGATAGTGTGTGTGTTCTCTCCCAAAATTAACTTCAGTTAGTAGAAGTGATGATACTAGCCTAGGAAATAACATCATTGGGGGAGGGCTGTAGCTAGAGGCAGAGCTACCTGAGTAGTAGAACATCTGTCTTGCATGCAGAAGGTCCCACATTCAATCCTCAGCATCTCCTGGTAGGTCTGGGGAGAGACTTCCTGTCTGAAATCGCAGAGGGCCACTGCCAGTCAGTATAGACAGTACTGAGCTAGATGGACCAGTAGGTCTGACTCCGTATAAGGCAGCTTCCTATGAATGATACATTAGCTGTAGCCAAAGGGTTCCGCCCACCCCACCCACCAAAGTGTCTCTAAAATGCATTTCATTGAGGAGCAGTCTCTTCTCTTCTTGTGACAGGACACCCACAGTTGTTTCTATTGAGCTATGGAATATAGGGAACTTCCACATTTCAGGTCAAATTTATTTGGCCTTCTAACCCAACGTAGTCTCTTGCATCACTTGCTTCCTGGTGCCTTTTAAGTAAAGCTGTCAGAGATGAGTGAAACATCCTTAAAGTCCTGGGTTAGTAACTGAGTTTTAATTGGAATCATATTTTGAATAAAGCAAGAGATGGAGAGCCAGCAATGCTGACTTTGCTGTGCAATCCAAAACAAAGGCAAAGAATTATTGAATCCCTTCTTTATCAGCATTAGCTGTGACCAGAAAGGCTGACCAAAAGGCTGACCATTCCTTCTGAGACAAAGGCAAAGGAATCCTAGAAAGAAACCAAGGTGCTTAACATAAAACATGTTTCCTTGCATCCAAGGTCTATGCTTAGGGCCAGATTTGAATCCGTGGGTCACAACTTGCTTTTCTCTTAACCTTTTGTCTGCTTTGTTCATTTTAGAGGGGTGTATGTGATCACTTTTATTATAATTGAATTAATCCAGAATAACTTCTCTGTGCTTGTGCTCAAGTCAATAGCGTTAAAGAAAATTCGCAAGTACAATTTGCAAACATGGAGCTGGAGCTGGAAAAATCTTGGGCATTTAAAAATTGTATGCTGCCCTAGGATCTAGGAGTTTCCAGTGCTTTGCCAATCTGACACATGCTGAAGAATGGGGACAGGTTCATAATCTCCACGGCTCTTTGAGCCACCTAAACTGTGTATGACAGAGTGATAAAGGTTGCAGATCCGTATTAGGAGTGTGCACCCTAAGCTTGGACAGATGTTTTTGTAGTAAAATCATGTTGCTACTAAATACTCACATATAGGTCATTATGTGCATATCTTTCAAATACTTGTTTAATTTGGCCCCCTTCAAACTGGTGGTGTCTAATTTGTTTCCTTCTAGGGTACTAGCTCTTGTTTTATGTGTGGTTACTGCATAAACTTCTTATTGACTAGAGGAGCAGTGTGAAATTTCCAACTGGTGGACCTAATTAGGTCCGGCAGGCTTCCCCATTTGGCCCCAAGGGAATTTTGGCTAAGCCATGCCCACCTGCCTTACACCTGAAGTCATATATAACATCAGGAGTGGTGCAGGTAAAGGTGCAGCTGAGCCAGAAGGATGTGCAAAACCTTATGCAAATTACTGTGTACCAGGCTTCACAAGCTACAATAACCAGGTGGTTTCTTAAGGTCTAATGAGTAGCTAATCATCAGTGCTTTGTGAATTATGCCTTTGCCAGTGTGGTTTGATTTCAAACCGTGCATGCAGAAACAGGCCACTTGTCAATATCAGGTGCTTTACAGCTGGCCCACAAAGGGTGGTGGAAATAATTACCTTACCTGCTGGCCAGATCCAGCCCCCCCCCCCGCCGCCTAGAGACATAGGGCTGGATCCAGTTGTGCTTTTCTGTTTGCAGAAGGGACTTTTATCCAACTGATGCTTCTGCTAATGCAGGGGAAGATGATTTTCATCAATTCCTTCTCACTATAGCAGCCCCCTGTACCCTGAAAATCTATTCCATAGGTTGGGAATCCTTCCAGAACCTGCTGAAAGTGGTTCAGGGGACAGCAGGGGGAAGTGGGAATCCACACACACACACACACACACACACACACACATCTCGCCGAATTATTTATTTTTTAAGAATTCTTCACACCCTTCACCATAAGATCCCAGAGTGGGCTTCACCAATATAATGTTCAGTTATTAAAACCAAGAGAACAATTACAGTTATAAAAGTGTCTTCTGTTAGTGGACACTTCTACTAAATCAAAGACTCTTTCATGAATGGAAGGACATAATAATATGCATCCCATAATAAACAAATACTGCTGTTTTTGGTAAATAATGTGCAGACAGTGGCCATTTTGTGCTGGGGTTCCGTTCCTGACCACCACGTTTGTCGGTGGAGTGTGTATAAGCATACCTGCCCCATTAAGCCTCTTTTTGGGTCCAGAAGCACCCAAATCGGTGATCGCCCCTGAAATGGTCATCACCTGTACAGGCCCCCCACATCTTCATATAAAAGGCTTCCCATTTATTTGTTCATAAGTATTTGGTGACACATGACACACTGTTTACCCTTAGGATGTGCAGGTTTGCATGTGTATATTTCCTAGTAGTCCTTATTTAAATATGAAACTGATTATCAGTAGCATGTTGGTCTCCCCCAAATTTACAGTAGGGTGTAATGTAAGATGACATTCATATTGTGATATACTTTGTTCATCAGAAAATGTATTTCATTTCAGAAGTTATCAATCCATTCAAAATTGTTAAAATGTCATTGACTTCATTTTTTAAAATTTTAAATCCAGGTTGCAGTTGTTAAATTGAAGTGCACGGAACGCATTTATGCAATGAAGATTCTAAATAAATGGGAAATGCTTAAAAGGGCAGAGGTAAGTGCAGTATTTCCAATTCATACATTTCTTTTTTTAAAAAAAAATGGCATTAAAGAAAATCACAGTGAACTTCAGCCAGATTAGAAAGAATTACTGCATGAGCATATAGGAGCTTGATTCCTCCCTGCAAACCCCCCCCCCCCAAGTGAGCTGCTTTAATGCAATCAAGTCTGACAGTCCCTTCGAGGCATCTGTTGTTCTCAGCAATACTGTGTATTCGTTTACCAGACAGTCTGCCCTAGTTTTTTTTACCATGAATTATATTGGCCAGATTTTTGTTTACTATAAAACCAAGTTAAAGACTACATGGAGGCTTCAGATTTCAGTTGCTATGACATACAGAGCCACATGCTAAATGCATTATTCAGGACAAAGAATGTAAGTTTGTGCAATTTGAAAGTCAAGTCTTCAAGGAGGATAGTTAATTGAGGGAGGATTTTTTCAGTTCCTTAAAAAAGATCAGAATGTATTTGTGAAAGGAAAACACTGATCCCTTAATAAATGTAAGACTTGGTTCAGAAATGTTATAAATTCCTTAATAGACCCTTTACATACCTTTAAAAAGACTGGGACACAATATGCTGAATAAAGCATCTTAGCATAGTAAGCATCACAGTAGAATCAGTGAAAAATGCATTAGCAAAAAACTAAACAATGATAATTTATAACAAGACATATATGACATTTAGCAAGAACTCTCAGAAGTATAAAGGAAACTTGGTTGCAAAGTTCACATACAAGTCTAGTGCCTAGTTTTCATTGGACAGACATATATATGACTGGATGCTGCTTTGCATTGTAGGGATACCATATCCAGTCTCTGGTACAATACAACCTTTATCAATCGTAAGAGTTTCATAGCTCTCCAGTTCTTTAGTTACCACTTTATTTTTCATGTAAGAAGTCCTGGGAAATAGTTTCTATTCTGCACACATAGATATAGTCCTAGCTGCTGCTAGAAATCTGTCACTTCCCTGTTCCATGGCTTGTTCAGATGTTTGAAAGGAAAATGACATAATTTCCTTCCCTACCCTGTATGGCTTGGTTTTGCTATCTGTTGAACGGTGCTAGCTTCTTTTTCTTATTACTACTGTTGTTGTTGTTGTTGTTGTTATATTGTTATATTTATACCCAGCCACTCTGGGTGGCTTATAAATGGTTTTGCTGTGTTCATGTGCCCTCTGAGGGCTATAGAATATAGAAATAAAAATTCTGGACTAGTTAAGAAGCTATATCAGACCCATTGTATAAATTGGTCAGTTGGGAATGGTTAACGAGTTTTGTGATCAAAGAAATGTTTGACTTTGTAAAACAAAAATGTAACTTTTACACTGCAATTTTTTAATGATTTGGTGGTTTATAAATATTCATAGAATGAGATACTGAGCCTTTTGGACTTGTCTTGAAATGTTCTTTTGATATATTGTAAGTAGTAAGTGGTTCCTTGCTATGAATATTGGTGTGTTGCAGAATTGGTGTAAACATCTGTTTGCACCTGTGTTTTCTGCAAAGATGTCAGATATTTAAAAGAACTCGCCTTTCCCTTTTTAGACCGCTTGTTTCCGAGAAGAAAGAGATGTTTTGGTGAATGGAGACTGCCAGTGGATTACCACATTGCACTATGCCTTTCAGGATGAAAACTATTTGGTATGTGAAAGCAGCAATTCTTTAAAGGAATGGGGCATTGACTCCTAGTTTCTCAGTTGGGTACCTTTTTTTAACCTAGAGCATTATCTGCCTGCCTGCTTGTGCCATTATTGTGGAAGAAAAACAGATTCCCAACATCATTCATATTCACTTTATTTTGCTCTTTTGATATGTTGATTTGCCATTAAATGTAATGAGCTAGAGTGAATTGAATTAGATGGATAATTTTTCATTAAATGCTTTTATTCTCTAGTTATTTAACTGGGCTCAGTTGCATTATGTGTTATTTTATACACAAGATCCCAAGGCTTCTGCTCAAAACCAGGGTGGCACGACTGATTTGAGGGCCAACTGTGGCTTTTAGAATGTTGAGTTACAGCTCTGAAATATTTCTGAGCAAAAACACAGAAAAACTCCAACTTTAGAGTGCAATCCTATGCATGCTTCTCCAGGAGCCAGTCTCACTTACTTAAAAGGGATTTATTCTTAGTAAGTATGCCTAGGTTTGCAGTGCCATTGCATATGTTTGGAGGGCTGGGGCTAAGCAGGGGGCAGCTGTACTGTCCAAGGGCTATTGCAGAGAAATTGCAGCAAAAAAATACCTTGCTTGTGTCTTTGAAGAGAGTTATTGAGGAACAGACATGCACAGACAAGGGAACTTTATCCATACAAAATGGATGCAGTTCTCGGGAACCTTGGTCAAAGTTACTGTACCCAAATGTTTGAGTAGCCAAATTTACTTTTATTTTCTTGTACTTTTTTACAGTTTTCCAAACCAAATTAACCCTTCTCACCTTTGGCGCAGTTTCTGCACTTAATTTTATTCTGTGTATCTTTTAATTTGAAGTATTGTTTTTTGAAAATATTTCTTGATCATCCTGTGGTTTGGAGACAGGAAAGCACAGAGAAAATAATGCATTTTTTAAAAAAAAGTTTAAATAAAATCATTTAAATCCCAGAAAGCATTTTTGTCAGTATTGACCAAGAGTCCCAGAATTCCTACATGACAAGCAGTCAGTATCTTTGACTGTTGGCTGACCCATATTCTCAAGCTGTTCTCTCTTGAGTTAACTGCCTGTCAAGAACTGATGATACCAAACTTCTGACCCAGCAGATTGTCTCTAAGGCATCATTTTACAAGTCTTAAGGACAACTCTATAACCATAGCTCTTGGAATCTATTTTCATAGCAAAATATCGCCACTCAGTTTTCTGTGTAAATGCTCTAAAATATTCCTGGAAGCTATTCAGTTACCCACAATGAGTTAATAAATAGAACTTTCACTGGATGCAATTAAGACAGGCACCTTCATTATAACTCAACTATTTGATCAATTTATTCAGCTACATTTGCATCCCACCTTTCATCTGTCGCACTCAAGGTAGCGTAGGTTTCTAGAACTGACCAGACTTAGAGCTGCTTAGCTTAATGTCATCTTCCTTCAGTTCTTGAGCTGGGACCATGCCACTCACACACACATTCCCATATTTCACAGAAGCTTGCAGAAGAGAAATGTTTGATGGCTTGTGGCCACTTTAGCAACTGGCTGTATGAAAGCTTGAAATAGCTTAACTTTCCATCTTTCCTGTAACTGCATTACTTAATAATTTAAAAGCACATTTTGAATACATTTAGATATTTCTGTGTTTTATTTCCATGGCTCTGATTTGCTTTAACTTTTAATGCTGAATTTTAAATTGTTGCTACCCTCCCTACGACCTGCTGGTGAAGAGCCAGTAATAAATTGGATGGTAATATTTTAAAGACATCAGCCTCTTTGACTCCTCTTTTTGTAGACACATCTTTTGTGCTGTGGTTGTGCAGTTGCTGAATGTGATCAGTTGGATCGCGTTCTGCATTGATTCTCACCCATGTTGTTTATTTTGTTTTTGCCTTTTTTCAGTACTTAGTAATGGACTACTATGTGGGTGGTGATTTATTGACCTTACTTAGCAAGTTTGAAGACAAGCTTCCTGAAGATATGGCCAGGTTCTACATTGGGGAAATGGTGCTTGCTATACATTCCATTCATCAGCTACATTATGTGCACAGGTAAGGATTCTGTCTTGTTGGTTGTGAATAAATAAATAACATCGTGGAGGAAACCCTTACAACTTCGGGGTAAGCAATTTTCTTAAAACAGAAAACCCCCACCTCCAACCAAACATTTTATACATCTCCATACATTGTGGCTACACCAAGTCTGCTGATAAACATTTCTTATTTTGAGTTTTGGCTTCATAAGCATTGACATGTTCACCTGAAGATTAGAAATAAGTATAAGATTGATGTGGTAAAAACAGGAATAGCTATGGTATCCCTCCTGTGGGGTGTCTTCACAATGATAGACATGCTTAGCAACTCTTCCAGACATATGGTATGTAGCAATTGTTCCACCACCAGTTCTGTTGTCAGTTATGTCCTTTTTGTCCCATGTTTTCAGCTTTCCAAAACATAGCTTTTATACTTAAATAGTAAAAATTTAATTCACCAACTTACTTTAAGAAATACACACCATCAAATTTTTAAATGCTGCAAGTCTTTCTCCAGGGGAGAGGATTTTGTGATACGTTATAGATGTTGGCCAATCTGTACTTTGTACAGCTGCTACGAATGAGCAAAATGGATGTTCTGATCCTGAGAATTAGATCAGGTATGCCTGACTAGAACATGCTATATGCACTTCCAGATTGCAACTCTTTATATGCATTTCATGCACTTCTAAATAATATTTCTTTCCCCAATTATTAATAAGCAGAAAAATAAGCATATAACTAAGGCGAGCCTCACACTGAAGGATGACATTATGTGGAAGTGTCTATAGTGTGCGCTTGGCACAAATAATCACAACTGTAAAATTACACATATAAGAAAATGACCCCATTTAGTAAGGGGTGAACACCCAGAATGATAAATTGTACATAATACGAAGGAAGCTTGAATATGTGAAAAAGAGGGAGATAGCTAGAGTGCTCTTGAGCTTTGATGGCTTTATTCTTGCAATAGCAAATAATAGCATTTGGAACACAATCAATGCAGAAAAGAAAGAAAGAAAAATTAACAACATGGCATCAGAAATGTCAAGTTGTCTCATCTAGAAACCTCTTAATGTGTATCAGTACATGATTAGTGAGCAAGGAAGCTCAAACTACAGATCAGCTAATATTTTGTATTAATAGAAACGCCCACAGATTCTGAGGCCATGTGGCCATTTAAAAAATAATAATTTGGGGTTACAGCTGAAGAGTTGGAAGTTACCAAACTAATTTGGGGCATATATATAAAGAATATTCACTCCTCTGTATTTTGATGTCACAGCTTAAGCCTAACAATAGTTACTGATATGTAAACTCCATGTTTGTATGCTTAATTACAGTCTAAGAGTATCAGAACAACTAATAGGGATTAATTACAATCTGGGGCAATTACACAATTGTCTAGTCTTCTGTTGTACTTGTTGAGATATGGAATTTCTTTTTGGGAAGTGCCTCAGTGTACATTGGTATAACATGGCAGCCATCAAAAATCAAGTCTGCCATTTGGTAGTTGCCCCCATTCTGAATTCTTTTATAAGACAGATTTCAACATGGTGGTCTGTTTGAGGTGATTGCAAAAAAACCCCCACCACTGGTGGGGATGTGAGAGACATAGGAAGTACATGGATCCACAGTGGTCATCCAGATGCTTATGAGCATCCTGAATCCCAGGGCACATGTTGGGATGATTTTAAAACACAGTTTAGTATACCACGAGGGCAACTTCCCACAGCAGGACATGAGGGCAACTATCTCTCTCCCATGGCTGTTTCCCAGCAACTGGTACTGAGAAGCATGTTGCCTCTGATCCTGGTAACATAACAGTCATCATGACTGATAGCCATTGATAGACTTATCCGCCATGAATTTGTCTAACCCTTTTTTAAAGCCACTTCTGGTCGTTGTGTTAGCATCTCTTTGTGATGAGCGTGCCATGATTTTGTCATTAAAGTATTTTTTATCTTGCAAAACATAACATGGCTTTTAATGACCTTTCTAAATTACTGCTACCTCAGGAAATCACTTGAGGACTTTGCCTGGGATTGAGCTAGCTAGAAAATTGGCATTTAAGTCAAGTTTTCTGAGTAAGCAAATGTAAAATGCCATGGGGGAGGGGACTCTGTAATGTGATGTATAACATAGCCGTCTAAGAACATTGTTACCTGCTTGATTGTATTTAATTTTACTAAAAAGAAACTTGTTTTTGTGTGGTGGTTGTGAGGAAAGGCGGTGCCTGCATGTTCAAGAAAAGCTTAAAAAAACAGAAGAATTCGTTTTTGACACTCTCCAATAGTTAATCACCTTCCTTCCTGTGGGAAGGAAATGGAAGGCAAAGGACACATTGTACATTTTTATTGTTGAACTGCTGTTAGCAATGCATGTTCCAGAAAAATCTTTGGTAAACAGAAGGCAAAACACTTGATCAGTGTTGCCTCAGTATGATGTGAAAATGGAAAGTGACACTCCCCCCTCCCCCCCCATTAATTGCATTATCTCTTTAATTTGGAAGAAAAGTAAAGTAGTTTCATATTGGAAACTTATATAGTCATTTCTGCTCTGACCTTCCACCTCAGAAAACTATGAAAAGCAATTATCTTAAGCATGGAATTATGAAGTATGGGAAGCATACACCTGGTTTCTTAATCCAAATACAGAAAAGGCAATTTCTTTAATGTTGAGGATGTCTCAGAAGTAATCAGTAGTCTACATATTTGCATATTTAGTTAAATGTCATTAATATATTTCCATGAAATTGGCAAGTTGGGTATATTTCCAACCAATGTGGGTTGTTGCATACCAATTTTTAAATGCCCAGTACCATCATAAAATTGTAGTGAGGTATATATAATTTTCATTTATAGCCAGGAAAACAGATTGCTTTACTGGAGAAAATATATGGTTTATTTCTAAATTAGATTACTAACTGCTCAGTGAAGTTAGTGCTTTGACCAAATATGTGTACTGTATGAAAATAATAATTTCTTTTCAAATCAGAGATATAAAACCTGACAATGTTTTATTGGATGTGAACGGCCATATACGCCTGGCAGACTTTGGATCGTGTTTGAAGATGAGTGAAGATGGCACTGTACGTATCAATAAAATGTTACGATTACTTATTTCAAATGGAACTTTGTGCATTTTTGTGGCGTAATTGCTCCATGTTAATCTGTACATTTTTCGGAAGATGCAGTATGTAATAACTGAAAACAAAACTAGAGATTTCGGGGTGGGGGTTCGGGGAGAACCTCATGCACTAAGCTGGCCAAAATAGAATTTTTAAAACATCATGCTACCAGGATATTTTTTGTAAGGTGTTCACTCAAAATGAAGATTTTAAGAACTTAACTCAGCAACATTGGCTTGGATCCCGAAAACTGCAAGCCTCCCTTACATACCCACAAAGTGCCTTTGCCTGAACCCCATGCCACATTGTCCAGGAGAGTTCCTGATCCTCTAGAGAGACTTTCCAGGGGTACGTGGGGCTTCTGGGTGGAGTAGTAGACGGAATGGGAAAATCCCTTACTGCTTATGGTTCCCAGAATCCAATCCATTACGTTTCATTACGCAGGGATGCATAGCCCTCTCTCATGCTAGGATATAGTTAATGTAGTGTGTGTAGATGAATTAATCTTAAGACATGGGTATTTATTTTACTTTTTGAAGGTGCAATCTTCAGTTGCAGTGGGCACACCTGATTATATTTCCCCTGAAATACTGCAAGCAATGGAGGATGGCATGGGGAAATACGGGCCTGAGTGCGACTGGTGGTCCCTGGGAGTCTGCATGTACGAAATGTTGTATGGTGAAACACCTTTCTATGCAGAGTCGCTGGTGGAAACCTACGGGAAGATTATGAATCATGAAGTAAGAGCTATTTAACTCTGCATTCACTAAAATGCTTATTCTTATGTACTAATTATATATTGAACATATATAACATGTTTTTGGAAGCTTTGGGATTTTTGCAGTAGATAGATAGTTCTAGTAAATACACAGGAATAGACTATGCAAGCATGAGGTCTGTCTGCCCCTAATGTATGGAGTGCAAGTGGAGTCGGTGTTTAATTTCTGAAGAACTTCTGTTGTCTCTTCTATAAGACCTTTTCCTTAATTCTATGTGGTTATGGATGGGCAGTTCCTTCCCATGGAAGAGAAACTATGTGTGTTCAACCACAATTATATTCTGGTGTGTAAATAATGGTTGGCTACCAAATTTTGGCACATTTTGTGAACCCTAATTATTATTATTTTTCAAATTTCCACAACATTTTCAGTTGTGTTCTGACTTACCATAGGCCTGTTCAAAAACAGTCCCTTAGCTAGCCTTTTCTCATTGTAGAAGTCTGAAACATTGTCTCCCCTCCCCGTTCTGTTTTCTTTAGGAGAGGTTCCAGTTTCCATCCCATGTTAGTGATGTGTCTGAAGAGGCAAAAGACCTAATCCAGAGGCTTATTTGCAGTAGGGAACGTCGTCTGGGGCAGAACGGAATAGAAGACTTCAAGGCTCATGCATTTTTTGAAGGGCTAAATTGGGACAATATCCGAAATTTAGAAGCACCTTACATTCCAGAAGTTAGCAGTCCTTCGGACACATCAAACTTTGATGTAGATGACGATGTATTAAGAAACCCTGTGAGTGATTATTTATTTTCTTCTTAAAGGCAATAGTTTTCAAACTTGCTTCTTTGAACCAAACCTTTTCATCACTGACAGGACTCCTGTATGTCCCAGGGGATTCTGGGGGCAGTTCTAATGTGCACACCAGGTTAATGTTAATTCTCTTGGGCCTCATCTTTCCTCTGCATGAACTGAATGCAGTTGAGAACATATTCAATTCTTGCCAGTGGCTGTGTGGTCTCATGTGACTACAGTAGATCATCAGCGAGATTGAAAACTGATAGGCTTTCTTTTGGATGATAATTTGGTCTTTTTTATTTTAGTTTTTTATTTTTATTGGATTATGATTTGATATGTTAAGTGGATGTTTTTTATTGGAAAATTAATAAAAAATGATTTAACAAAAAAAGAAAGAAAGGAAAACTGATAGGCTTTCAGAAAAGCTGGACTACCATTGATGAACATTTCACTGATATTTCCTTGGTGCATAGTGAAAACACTGGCAGATAAAGTCCAGAGTGAAGTATTCCTACTTTAAAAGAATAAATCAGAATACTTAATCTTCCCAAATAACATTTATATGACTATGGCCCTTTTTACATGAGATGGACAGTATACACTTGGATGAAATAGGGTTGTGGCTGTTCCCTGTCCCTGAGGCGAGGGACAAAAAAAGCCAACATGTCCTTCCAGATTCAACTTGGTTTTCATCCTGCATTCCTTTTTGTGCAGGAAATGATACCACCTGGTTCTCACACTGGCTTTTCTGGATTGCATTTACCGTTCGTTGGCTTTACCTACACAACTGAGAGGTAGGTGAAAAAAGTTCATGCATATGGGCATATGGGAAAGCACCACACTCAGATCTCGTCATTTGCCTTTCTCTTAACGTATTCAACTTCAGCTTAAAATGCTTGCCCTGCGTGTGTTGGGCTCCTGTCCTTTTTTGTTGCTTATGATTTATTTATATGAGCACCATCACTGGATATGGTGCTTTAAAGAGTAATCCGAGCAGCAGAAGACAGGTCTTTGCCCCAGGGAGCTTGAAATCTACAATTCAGCAGTGAGGAAGGGGCAAGGTGAGGTAAAAGGGTAAATTAAAGCAAATACACTTCCGCATATTTAAGCACAATTTAAATTGGGAACGAGGACAAAGGGAGTTGAGCAGTAAAATAGAGAGCGAGAGCACTTTGTCAAGGTAATCACTTAACTGGTGCCCCAAACAGTAGTTCTAAACACAAAGAAAATCCATCATCTGCAGTCTCCAGCCTCAAGTGAATTGAACATCACCATACTTCTTCCCTAGAAGTGAGCCTTAAGGCTGATCAGGGAATTAAACCAGGATTTCCCTGTCTGGGTTCTCTCCACTATACTACACTGGCTGTGATCATACAAGGGCAATAGATTGGCTTTCCACGTGGTTCGAGTTGCAGAATATTTTTTTAAAGCCGGTTTTTGTACTGAAAATAATGTTGAGGAGGTGGTTTGTTCTCTTGCGGATCAAAGGGCAAAGTGGTGAAAGGCCTGGACAGACTGATATCATAGATGCACAGGAGCTTATATGAGGTTCAGTCAGATCATCATTCTGCCTAGCCCGTTGCACTTCGATATGACTGGCAGTAGCTCTCCAGGTTTTGGGGCAGAGATCCTATCAGGTGGAGATTCTAGGAGTTCAGCCTGATACTTTTTATTGGAAAGTGTTTGCTCTGAGCTGTGGTTCCTTCACCTTTCAAAGGCAGCCTACCTGCCCTTCCTGGAAAATGTAGTGTGTCTATACTCTTAAACTTAAGGGAGAATTGTCACAGCAGCAGCATTGTTCCATTTCCAGTCTCTCCTGAATTAAAAGTTGTTGCTGCTGCTGCTTCCTCCCCGATAAGCTAGCCTGTGCTGGCTGGAGTGAGAGAAAACAGATCACACAGCACATTGCTGCCATTTTACTTGCAGGCCAGCTCAGATAGTACTGAAGCAAGGATCTCTGTTATATAATCTTCACAGTTGTTCCAAGGTTTCTGCTTCTGTTGAATTTCCAACAGGAAACGGCTACTTAGGGTTGAGCATAAATTGATTAAAACGTGTTCTCCAATGTTTCTGGTTTCCAGTTGTTTTTCTGATAGAGGCTCGCTAAAGAGTGTCATGCAGTCCAGTGGTATAACCAAAGATGAGGATGTGCAGCGTGACTTGGACAACAGCTTGCAAATAGAGGCATATGAAAGGAGAATACGAAGGTTGGAGCAGGAGAAGCTGGAGCTGAGCAGGAAGTTGCAAGGTACGCCCTCTCGCTTTCCTTTTATGTTGCTTTGCGATGGAGCAACAGAATGTTTTTCAGGTTGGACTAAACAAATTGTTTTGCTTTGTTCTTTCGGTTCAATTTAAAGAATCTACCCAGGCTGTTCAGTCCCTTCATGGTTCTGCTCGCATAACAGCAAACACAAACCGGGATAAAGAAATAAAAAAGCTAAATGAGGAAATCGAGCGCTTGAAAAACAAAATAGCAGGTATGTGTCTGGCGTGTTTTAATAGGTTTCTCTCTAGTTCTCAAAAAAAAAATACAAAATAAGTCCAGTGGTAAAGCGCTAATCCTCATAGCAGCCTATTAGACGTGAGCCTCATTCTTTTTTACTTTTGGATCTTTAGCTCAAGTACCAAGAAGGCTCAGTGTGGAAATGAAATATTACATTATGATACAGCTTTGGAAAGTGTGGCAGGTGCAACCTTAAGCAGCATTTAGATTTTTGAACAAAAGCTTATCTTTCTTCTAAAGCTTCCTTTACTTGATAGCAGATTATTCCCACTGGGGAGCCAAGAATAAAAGGCAATTTGTACGGCTTCACTTAGATAATTCTTTTGACTTCTATCCTTTCTATAAAAATCCCAGGATATCCTCTTCTAATATTTTTTCCCAGAAAGGGGCAAGCTTTGAACTTTGTACAAGTGCCATTCATATGGAAAATTTTAAGCTGCAGTGCACAATATTTCGTTTACGATGTCTACATCTGCTATGGGGAAATGTGAGAAAGTGGCTGTTTGATGTGGTCCTACATTCATTCACCATTCTGAGAACCTTCAGTTTTATAGGGTTATGCCTTTGTAACTGGTGACTCTCTTTTTGTTTGTTAATTAGGTATCCACAGTATGCACCTGAAGTTTCTTTTTGTGAGACAGTAGGGTAACTAGAGCGGGGCAGTAGGAGAACCTGCTCCAGGTGCAACCTTAACAGGGACACAAAACGATCGAAGGTTATTGAATATATTCAACACCTTCAATGAATCTGAATTTATAAATAACGTTAAATTATAATTTACATATCATTTTGCTCAGAGGCTCAAGTCAGATCCACAGGCCAGGCTGATTGGCACCATTGTACAGGCAACTCCCCTTTATGCATGACCTCTTTGCGTGCAACCGTGTACACACTCAGTGCAGCGAACCAGGAAGTGGAAGCTGAAAATGGGGAGCACTTCCTGTCTTGTGAGGACACCCTCTCCAGAGCATGTAGAGGACATTACCTTTGGGCTCCAGAGAGGGTCTCCTTGCAACCCCGAAGCTTGTTGAGCGAATCAACTGACGGGCAGGGAAGCAACTGCTGCTGCTGTGCTGCCCCTCTGGCTCGCGAGGAGACATTCCCTAGAGGTGGAAGAAATGGCTGCATAAAATACTGAATCTCCTACCTGAAGTAGCTGCTTTTGAGTGGATAGGCTACATTGCAGTATTAGAAACTAAGGGGTGGTTGTTGCTGACAAGTAAACACTCGTTAGACTTGTAGCCTTGTTTCTCTCTTCCCACCGTAGAGGCATTTCCTTTCCCTGCTCCCATGAAGTACCTCTCAATTTCGGAAAAATAAAACTGGTTTTTTTGTTGGTTTATAGTTAGCTGTGTTGAAGTAGCCATAGTAGTAAATTTGGGTGAAAATCTGATGGATGGAATTTGAGGGATCAACCCTTTTCTGAACTGGGGGCAGGGGAAGGGCTGACATTTTCCCACAGCTACCCACAGACAACAAACCTGCAAGTTTTGTCCGCAGAACCAGCACCGCTGTAATCTTCTATTTTACTTTGAATATTCAAGATCCAATTTTTCTTTAAAAAGGAAAAGAAAGGACCCCAGTAATATCATGTAACCTGCTTATATCTGTTCACAGGCGGCAGCTAAAATTGGGGAAGGAAAGATAACAGTTTCCAAAGGGGCAATCCAGTGGGGCTTCTGCTTCTTCCAAAACTGTCCACCCTCTTATACTCAAGAAAATGAATTGTACTTTGAGTTTCTGAGACATTATTTTATATACCCACTCCCGCTTTTTTCCTTTAAGCTTTCTAGTCCTATTGTGCTAGCATGGAAACTTGAAAATATGTCAGCAATGATTGGAGACATCTCTTTGGTGGTAGGGAGGTTAAGGCTAAGTCGGACTAGAGTAGGCAGGGAGCTGTGATTACATTGCCTGAACTAGTTTCTTGTTCCTTTAAATGACCTGTACTGCTTATCTGACCCTAACCTTAATGTTTGCCCCTCCTCTTCTTTGCCCTTCCTCTTCTCTAGCTCTGCATGCACAAATGGGTTTTGAACATGTGTGTCTCTTAAAAGCTACTTAAAAGTCACGCGACAAGCTGCTTTCAAAAGCGATGGGACTTTCAAGCGCAATTTGAGATATGATGGGGACTGTTGTTCAAGCAAAGCCACAGTGGTCTTATCTATAATAGCTTTTTGGATCTCATTCCTTGAAAACATGAGTATTGAAAGCAGGTTCAGTATTGTTGAAAGAAGCAGATGGCAAGAATGCTTATGTTGCATAATTTATTCTGCCTTCAGAACTTGGAATTCTTTGGTACTGGGACTGAGGTAGAATTTGGATTTTATTTGTATTTGTCGACACCGTGTACGTTGAGCTGTGATGATGGGACTTGGGGTTTTGCCAGTGTGTGTTATGTTAGAGAGAAGAATGAATGAGTTCGCTCTGAACTACCCAGTGTAAATTGTTCTTGGCAGAGAAGAATGCAGAACTGCTGCATATGCCAACTGAGCAAAAACGCTATGGAATAATCCTCCCTTTTAAAATTCATAGACTCAAATAGGCTAGAGCGGCAACTGGAAGATGCGGTGACGCTGCGGCAGGAACATGAAGACTCCACCCACAAGTTAAGAGGACTTGAAAAGCAATGCAGGATATTTCGGCAAGAGAAAGAGGATCTCCATAAGGTATGAAGTATAGAAAATTTTTCAGTCCAACGAAGTGGGTGTTGACTAGGGAATGCAAGTATAAAGGTGGTATTGCCAGCAATGTGGAACATTATGTGGAACTTTAACCATATAGAGAGTTGTTGTTGCCTGTCATACTTGTATCCTGTCCTTCATGGAGCTCAGGACAGCATACATGCAATTATCCCATTTTACATCAACTTTGTAGTATAAGCTAGGCTCAGTAATAGTGACATGCCCATGCTACCAAGCTTCATGGGAACAATCAGAAGCCAAATCCAGTTCTCCTCATCCATTAGATCACACGTGCTGTAGTAGGAACATAGGGGAAAGCAACCTTTACACCGCATTTGACCATTGGTCTCTCTAGATCAGTCTTGTCTTCAGTGACTGACAGCTCCTCTCCCAGCTAGACTCCCAAGCCCTACCTGAAGATGCTGCAGATTGGATCTGGAAACATCTGCCACTGAGCTATAGCCCTCTCCCAAAACTGTTGTGCAGGGGCACAAGTTAAACTTGTTCAGGGGAAAACCAGTTACCAACTGCCACTTGGGAAGCCCCCCCCCCATTGCAAATAGGGTACTTGGTGCAGTTGCTGTATAGTTGTATAGTTGTAGGGACTGCTGGCTGCACACCAACAATGCAGTGAATGCATGTATCCATCTTATACCGTTGTTTTCTTCCCACGTGAATCTCAGTATTACGTTTGGATTCAGTGAGCATACAGTTGAATGTGTACCTCACACTAAGACATCACATGATACTTTGTGCTTGCTTGCTTACTCTTGGTTTCACATCAGCAAAGCCTGCATTGGGTAATTCACCGTAATGCAAAAAACTGAACCACCTCTGGGTCCTTAAAAGACGGCAAGGATGTGATGTGTCAAAAAAGCACTGGAAGAAAATTAAGAAACAAAAAGGAACTTGGGTTATGGAATTCCTCTCCATCCAGAATTCCTTTTACAGTATTGAATTATGTGGGAAGATTTGGTGGTGTGAAAACATAAAGCATTAGTTTCTTATATGTTAACTGCGGCAAGAATATTGTTTGCTAAGTCATGGAGATCAGCTAACACACATCCATTCTTTAATGGATGGAGAAACTTTGGGAATTTGCTGCTATGTCAAAATTAACCCACCATCTCAGATTTAGGCAACGAAAACAAAGGCATGATAGGTTTCAGATGAGATGGAGTACTTTTGCTAAATACAGCAAAAATAAATGGTTGTGGTCAAGTGTAATGCCCAAGTATCCAAATAATGTTAGATGAAATTAGTAATTTTGTTTCTTTAGCAGGACAATATTTTTTCTTCATAATACTAGCATGCTGGCTTTGTTTAGGTTTGAAATATAGTCAACTTGCAGCTTGCACACATTTAACTTGTGTGATTGTAGTGTTAGGCACTTGCAACTGCAATCACAGAAATTAAATCCACGTAAATTGAAGCTCTCCACCTTGCGTGGGGAGGAGGGGGCAAGACCCATTTGACGCACAAGCTTCTGAGAAGGTAGGGATGCTCGCGTGGGGGCTGTTCCGGCTATACTGTATGTGATTTGGGCTTTACACACAATCCCCAGAACATAAGCCCTGTGTAAGTTGTGAGTCAACTGTATTATAATGGAATATAAATGTTGATGTGTTGTATATGTAAAAGAATAACTTAAAGAAAAGGATTATAGAGGGGGAAGGATGAGAAAAAGGCTTCATAGGGCAGAATTTCTAAGCACTTTTGAGGGATTGACCAGTAGCACCTTTTCCACTGAGAATGTCCCTCAGAACTGATATGCTATTGTGTCAGTATCAGTCCCATTCTGTCCATATTGACTGTGCCAGACTGTATGCACAATGTTTAATAATAATAATAATAATAATAATAATAATAATAATAATAATAATATAAAGCACAAATGGTTAGGGATTTTTTAAAAAAAGCAAAATAAAATAAAATTGAGCCCTATAAAAGAGAGAAGCATTCCTCCCACCCCGGACATACACTGCAAAGGCTAGAGGCAACACAAGAAAATTAAAGGGCTGATGGAAGTAGGCTGTGTATGAGGGCTCCCCAAGCTATTCAGCCCCTTTTCCCATTGAGGGAGGGTGGCATTGCTAAAGCGCTGCTCAGGTTTCTGGTGTCCTCTCTAGAGAAAAAGGGTAATCACTAGCAGTAATCAGCTCTTGTTCCCTGTGGTGTTTAACCCTTTTGTGTCCTTTGGCTCGTGGGAGTGACCGTCCTTCTGCCAGGGATTTCAACAGAAGCTTAAGCATCAGCTTATAACCTCCTTTTGCCCCTGGGACTGGCTCTGATCCCCACCACATGCAAGTGAACACCGCAAAGCAGAAGCACACACAGGGATAAAAGAATTTATCCTGATATTTATTTTTTTCTTTCTTTTTAGAAGGTTGAGTACGATTGAGGAAAGGGAGGAGTAGGGAAGAAGGGAGATGGAGAAAAGGCGAACAGAAAGAAGCAGAGATGACAAAAGAGGAAGAGAAGTAATGAGATGATGCTGGGAAGAGTGGTTGAAGAGATATGAGGAGAGACAGAAGAGGAAAGGGGGATGTATGAAAGAAGGGGAGGGAGAATAGAGAAGCTGGGAGAAGGATGGAAGCATACAATACGTTGGGATATCAGAGTGGTGATATAGAAATACTTCTGCTTATATACTGCCAAAATGCCTGTCATTATTTTGAGAGCAGGGATGGGGAGAGGTGGAGATGAGGACGTATATTGTCAAAATGTGATTTTGCAATAAGATTGAACTTCATGCTCAGGAGTGTCAATCTCTAAACACTTGTTTGGACCTTTCTTTTCACCAGCAACTCATTGAAGCGTCTGAAAGATTAAAGGCACAGTCCAAAGAACTAAAGGACGCCCATCAACAAAGAAAGCTAGCAATGCAGGAATTCTCAGAGCTGAACGAGAGGATGGCAGACTTGCGCTCCCACAAGCAGAAACTATCTCGACAGCTCCGTGACAAAGAGGAAGAAGTGGAAGTGATCATGCAGAAAATTGACTCCATGAGACAGGAAATCCGTAAATCTGAGAAAGCGAGAAAAGAGGTAGCTCGGCAGGGTACTTGAGGATAATGGATTTCAGCTGCTATTTTAGCTTGAAATAGTTACTGTGGCTGGGTTCCACACATACAAGCAGCTGGTTTATTTCTTCATGCAGTCCTTCCACACCCCCTCTGCCCTGTGGGGTTGTGTGAGCCAGCTATTTCATGGATTCACTTTGCTAAAACTCCTGCTATATCACAGTAGCACATTCTGGACCATAATTTGGGCTTCCTGTTTTCATCTTACTCTCCCTCCTTCCCTTCGTCTGTCTGTAAAGGAGAGAAAGCAAGCAATGAAAGAACCAGAAGCACTAACTTTTTTCTGTCGATTATTCTATTTATAGTTAAATGCCACAGTCATTCTTTCCTTATACTGGTTTCCTAGCTACCCAGATCTGTCCTGTTGATCTTGGATTCCATGTTTCCCCTTTTAAAGTAACTTGCTCCTAGTTGGCTACAAAATATTATAGTGCAGGCCTGCATGAGATGGTTAAGTCGCCATAGGCATGAGGATGGGTTATAAAGATGCGTGTGTGTGTGTGTGTGTGTGTGTGTGTGTGTGTGTATTCCTTTGAAGTTTCTGAAAGTTGGTAGGATTGGGAATAAAAGGTAATATATCATCTTCCAAAACTGTTTTTATCTTTTCCTCTTCTGTGACCCTTGTCCATCTAGATTGTAAACCTCAAGGTGGGCATATGTCTCCCTTTCTGTTTTTTTGTAGCTGCTCTAGTCATAAAAATAATAAGGGTTAAGCTATAGCGGTTTCAATAACCAGGCCTGTTTTCCTTCTTATAGCTAGAAGCCCAACTTGATGACGCAGCAGCAGAGGCATCAAAAGAGCGTAAGCTTCGAGAGCACAGTGAGAGTTTCTCTAAGCAGCTTGAAAATGAACTGGAGACCCTAAAGGTGACATTATTTGAAAAGCATCTAAGCTATATAAGAACAGCTTCACATGACAAGGGATAGAAATCCAGATCTCCAGGGTGTCCCATGACAGATGCAACTTACTCACTTCCAAAAAACAGCTTGCCAGAATGCGCAAGGCCCAAGATTTAGTTCAACGTATATTGGGCATTCCAACAAGATATTTTTGGATCTAGGCGGGATAGGTAGCAATCCTCCCTGTCTCACAATTTTAATGTGAGAAGCAACCATTGACATTGACACATTTATCATCCCCACCACAGGTTGACTACTTTATTTTATTCTTTTTTTGGTAGACCTTTAGATTGCCGTACATGTTATGGGTTTTTCTTTGGAAGTTTGGAGTAGTGCAGGAAAAAACCTCACATAGCACATGTTAAGCTGCATGGGGGCTACCACTGCAGGCTGTTCTCATGTGTACCAGCTCAGAATTAGCCTCTTACAGAGCCCAGACAAGATTTTATTTGCTGTATCCTCTTACACAGTCACCCCACCCCCCAAAAAAACCTAAATCTGTACCACAGTGAATAGATTTGCTTACATGATTCAGGGCCTCTGTTGTTTGACTTCTTTAGACTTTATCATTCTTAACAGTTCAGTCCCAGGAGTGCAAGGCAAGAGACAATATGTTCATTAAAACAGTAATTAAAGGGGGGGACACCATTTGAAAGTTGGCTTTCATAATAATAATAATAATAATAATAATAATAATAATAATAATAATAATAATTTTATTTATACCCTGCCCTCCCCGGCCAAAACCGGGCTCAGTGCAGCTAACATCAAATATATGACACATTACCATAATATCAAGCAATCAATTAAAATACATCCTACATCCTAAAATCAAGTCAGAATCAAAGTGAAATCCAATCAGATGGCAGCCCGCAAAATAGGGATGGGGACCTTAAATGCTCACTAGAATATGTTCAGATTGGGACTCCTGCAAATCGCTGGTGCTGGAAAAAATAGTTTCCATAAATGGGGAACAGCTAACTAAAATGATGTCTAAATAGTGGTCTGTGCTTCTTCAGGATGCAAATAATATGTGTTCATGTGTGCTCCATGGTTCTAAAGAAAGTGGAAAGTCAGCATGATTATGAGACTAGAGTAAAACCTTTCCACTTTGACATGCAGGTCTTCTACATGAAGGCAAAATGAATGAAGCATGCAGTCCCCCTCCCGCTGCAGTCTGATGTGGACTGTTTTCTGCATGTTTCAGTCTGCTCTCAGTTCATGGCTTTCAGAGAGATTATGATGAAGCAAATGAGGTCTCTAAGCTACGCAGAGACAAATAAATATGTATGTGTTTATACTTCATGATCAACTCTTCTGGTATTAAGGAGATGAAATGTGTTTTATGTCACTTTGAACAAAACTAAAGTCTCTAATATTGAATGTACTGTATTGTGGTGTTGTCTGTGTGGCTTTCCCCCCTGCTCTTGTGCAGATAAAGCAGGGAGGTCGTGCTGCTGGCGTGGCCATGCATGAGCATCAGCAGGAACTGGCCAAAATGAAGTCAGAGCTTGAGAAGAAAATCTTGTTTTACGAAGAGGAGCTGGTCAGGCGAGAAGCGTCCCATGTCTTGGAAGTAAAAAATGTGAAAAAGGAGGTGCATGACTTAGAAAGCCATCAGCTAGCACTGCAGAAAGAGATCATGATGTTAAAAGATAAATTGGATAAGGCCAAACGGGAGAAGTAAGTTCTGTGTACAACTGCTTTCTTGGAAACACCCCCCCACACACACACGCGCAAAAAAATTGTCACTATACATAATGTGGCATCCAAAAACTAAATAAGATTTATGTACTCAACTCCATAAAAAGCAGCAATAGTTTCTTTGTTCTGTGAAATGGCATTTACATGATATTATTTCACGCTTGTAGGCACAGTGAGATGGAGGAAACAGTGGGAACTCTGAAAGAGAAATATGAGCGAGAGAGAACCATGCTCTTTGAAGATAACAAGAAAATAACAACTGAAAATGAGAAGGTAAATTGTCATAACCTGTGAAGAAGCACAGTTTTTCATCAGATACAACAGTAATCGCCCATGTGGCGTCCTCCAGATGCTATGGACTTCAGTTCCCATTAGTCCCAGCATGCATGGCAAATGGTAAGGGATGATGGGATTTGTAGTTCAGCAACACTTGGAGGGCATGTTGGCTACCCCAAGATATCTTATGTTTTATTTCTATAATTCAAATACCATTCTGCCCTGCTCCTAATTCAAGAGAGGCTACAAAAATTTTTTTAAAAAATAATACAGTGGTTTTAATTGTGTGTGAAAGTCTGACTATTCCATGTCAAATGTGAAAATCTGGGTGTTTAATCTCTCTTGTCAAAACCGAAGAAACCTTCAGTGCTGCTTATACACATACTTTGCTGCTTAACTGGGCTGGCTTAATTTGACTGTTTGGAAAACAAAATGTTGCAGGCGGTTTTACACATTTGCTGCAGGAGGTTCAAAGTTACATTAAATTACAGTTATGAAAACTTCCAATTTTCTCATTGCAGCTTTGTTCCTTTGTGGATAAACTAACATCGCAAAACAGGCAGCTAGAAGATGAGCTTCAGGATTTGGCGGCAAAGAAGGAATCTGTTGCCCACTGGGAAGCTCAGATTGCAGAAATTATTCAGTGGTATGTGTGTTTTGAGGATCCTTTGAAAAATAAATTAGTGCTGTATTAGCAGAAGGAAGGCTCCCATAGAACGGAAATGTGTCATCTTGTAGATGATACACTTCAGAAATCACATGCAGCCACAAATATTGATTGATACATACTGGCTCCCTCATTTTTATTACCTTTACAGGAACTTTATTAACCTTCTATGTCAACTGATTTCACCAAAGTGAGAATGTCTAGGTCATACATTAAAAATTAATTTGTATTAAATGAAAAGGTTGCAGCCTGGCTGTTCATCAGTTCTTTGTTTCAGTTCTTCTTTTTTAAAGTCAACCTTATGATTCCTGTGCCAGACTTATAAATGAGGCAGTGTAGAGCCTTCAAAGATTTTGTAAAAATTCACATCATAACACGGACATGTAGGGGGGAGATTGAAACCATTATGCCACAGCCTTTTCCAAAAGGAGTTTATAATGCTCCTAACAACCACATATGCACAATCTCAACACAAATTACATTCTCCTTAAGGGTAGGGCAGTCTTATCTGATGGAAAGAGCTCCTTCTGTTGAATCACAAAGAATCAGAGAATTGTAGAGTTGGAAGGGACCATGAGGGTCATCTAGTCCATCCCCTGCAATGCAGGAATCTTTTGCCCAGTGTGGGACTCGAACCCATGTCTCTGAGATTGTCTCATACTCTACTGAGTCTCATGCTCTACCGACTGAGCTATCAAGTGGGCTAAGAATATCAAAGAAAACGGTTTCTCCCTTTGCTCCCAGACCAGCACTGCCTGTTAAGCAGCAATATCTCAGTTAGGCTCTTTTGTGGTTGTTGCAAATTGTTATTTTATTATTGCTTTGGGCTGTTTACAGGTTCTTAATATATTCCTTGAACTAAAGGGGAAACTCATCCTCTTTGGAGTGGTCTTCACATGACCCTGCCTGTCCATCAAGAGTAGCTCTCATCAAACAAGGTTGGCCCACTCTTAGAAGCTTAGAGATGGGAATTCACAGGTCATCACAAACTCCAAATTTCCCCTCTCAATAAACTTTACTGCTTAATTATCTCCACAGCAGGAGTGTTCTAATAGGTCTACCTTGGGATGATTGTGGGGAAAACTACCCTGGCTGTGTCTGCTGAGTTTAATCCTGAAAATTTTCATGCAAGAAAAACAACATTTTAGGGTTTGAACACTGAGACTGGTGATAACATGTTATTGAATGTGTGTGTGCCTGTGTCCTTTATCAATATAAAGGAGTGACTCTTTATGATTGTGCACTAGGGTGAGTGATGAAAAAGATGCACGTGGCTATCTTCAAGCTTTAGCTTCTAAGATGACAGAAGAACTTGAATCTTTAAGAAGCTCCAGTCTGGGATCGAGGACTTTGGTAAGCATGAATATCTTAATTGGTTAACTGAAAAGCTTTACAGTTTGAGGGGCCTCCAATTTTGTGTATCTTCAATGAATCTAGAAGTTCTTTTAAAAATGACTAAGGGCTTGTGTCCTTGTTCGCTCCAATTGCCAACCCCCTGTACCACACATTAGCCAACAATAGCGTCCCCTTCCCACCCCAGGTGACTACTACACTCGTTTTCACCTTCTCAGCCCCATTTCTGAACCCCTTTCTATTCTGCAGCCCTTCTTTGCATCCATTTTAATCTTCAGTCCCATGTCCACCCCTCCTCCCCCTCCTTCTGTGTAATCTCCACCCTGCAGACACCCCACCCCATGGTTAGTAAAGGTAAAGGGTAAAGGGACCCCTGACCATTAGGTCCAGTCGTGACCGACTCTGGGGTTGCGGCACTCATCTCGCTTTATTGGCCGAGGGAGTCAGCATACAGCTTCTGGGTCATGTGGCCAGCATGACTAAGCCGCTTCCGGCGAACCAGAGCAGCACACGGAAACGCTGTTTATCTTCCCGCCAGAGCGGTACCTATTTATCTACTTGCACTTTGAGGTGCTTGCAAACTGCTAGGTTGGCAGGAGCCAGGACTGAGCAACGGGAGCTCACCCCGTCGCGGGGATTCGAACCGCCGACCTTCTGATTGGCAAGTCCTAGGCTCTGTGGTTTAGCCCACAGTGCCACCTGCGTCCCTCCACCCCATGGTTACCACCTGCATATTCCTCATCCCCACACATTTCAACTACTAAGCGGCCTTTTCAGCTTCTACCCAATTATGAAGCCATGCTTTCATCTTCACCCCCATCCACACGTTTCCTACTTCATCCTTTTTTGCAACTCTCTTTGCACCTTCATTTTCACATTCACTCCCCTTTTCCCCTCCTCCTCCTTACTTTTCTCAACTCTCCCTTGTACACAGATCGCTCCCATTTCCATTCCTCTCTCCTACTCTGCAGCTCCTTTTGTGCACATGCCACATATGTTACTGTATCTTTGAGATTAATAGAATCTTAAGAGCAAGCCTGTCGGTTAGCTTGTTGAGTTAGAGATAGTTAAATTAAGTTGGTGGATGTGAGTATTTGCTTGTTAGCAAAATATCTGTTCTAAATTAACTACACTGAATCTGGAACTTCATGTTGAAAGCAACACATGGTAGCAGTAGTGAAATGCATTTTGTGGAGGTACTATAGAATATTTGAGGGCTCTTAATCTTTTATCTCTGACACATGAGACAGATAAGAAATGTAATGCTTGAATACAGTGAGAACAGAGGACACTGAAAGGAGAGCAAGTGGTTGTTTTAAATAACTACAGAAGTTTGAGTAAAGTGAGGGTGGAGGCACACTGAGAGGAAAATGGTGATTTTAGACAACAGCAGAGGTTGGAGTAAAGCAGGGATGGAGGACATAGAAGGATTGCCTTTAAAAAAAAAACACAGGGCAGTTTTAACAAGAAGAAATAGAAATGATGGATACAACACCAGAAAGCTAACACAACAGAGCTATTCCAAATTCCCTTCCTGTTGTACTCAAACTTTGTTTAAACTTCCACTTCCCCCTGCATCACTTCCTGCTTGCTCTACTCAAAACCTCTGCCGTTGTTTAAATTTGCCGCTTTTTTCCTCCCAGTGTCCCTCCATCGCTGCTTCATTTAAACATCTGTTGTTGCTCAAAAACTACTGTTTTCCTCTCAGTTCTCTCCATCCCTGCTTTGCTCAAATGCCTGCCTTTACTTTAAACCACCACGTTCCCCTTCTCATCATACCTCCCTTTTTGCTCCCATGTCATGGCAAATGTTGTTGTGCAACCTGCCTTTGATGTTGCTCCCCTATCCCATCCTGACTTCGTACAAATTCAGAATTGTGATGCTGCACTACAGATCTTCCCATGGGGCTGCATGATGACATTCTTATATTTTTGTTATATAGACAGAAAAGGCAGACCATTCCTCCCCCAAAGCCTCCCTCCTGCATTCTCCATAAGAACATAAAAATTGCTTTGCTGGATCAGGCCAGTAGTCCTCAGCAGCCTACTAGCAGCTATAGCCCTTTCCTTTTGATATTCCACCAACAGCTGCTATTCAGTGTCACGTTACGTGGAGCCATCGTGACTAGTAGTCATTGATAGACTCACCTAAAAGCCAACTGAGCTAGTAGTAGTCACCACATCTTGTGTCTCCAAGTTCCACAAATGACTCATATACCGTGTGAAGAACTGCTTCCTTTTTTTGCACGGAATTTCCTGCCAATAAGTTTAATTGGTACTGTACTGCTTGGGGGGGGCATTTCTCTTACTGATTTCCCAATGCCATACATAATTCTACAAATATCTATCATGTTCCCCTTCCCCAGGTAACTTCGTTTTAAACTAACCTCCCCACAAACACTGTAGCCTTTCTTCATAGCAAAGGTGCCCCAGCCTCCTGATCATTCTAGTTATTATTTTCTGCACTTTTTCCTGTGCTACAATATCCTATTTGAGACTGGAGGCCATCTCAAAGAGAATCCATTTTGCGTTCCCTAATTCTAATGTATATTATTTATGGACTGATTCTGGAACCAGTTACCATATATTTGGCTTGTTTCAGTTCTCATTATAACTGAGAATCCCCCCGCCTTGGGTATTATTTTTATTTTTAATTACTAGGATGTTCTGCTATCTATCTTTCATTGTATATACTTATTTAATGCAACCCAGTTTGGGCTACCTTTTTGAAGGAAGAGGAGTGTACAGAGTTTGAATCAATGAAAATGGAGAATCACATCATTCAGTGCGTTCTAGAAGGCAGGAATGGGGTGGTATCTAGCATGGCAGCCCTGCTTAGAAAAGATCCAAATGAGGACGGAGCGTTGCCCTTGGCAATCAATAGCAGAAGGAAGCAGCCCTTCTCAGGAAATAGATTGGCTTAAACAGCTGGTGCCTTTGCCCCATTCCCATCTCCCTTCTCAACATGCTGCTTGTTACAGCTGAATTGGCCCTAGGGAGAGGAATTGTTTCTCCTATTGGAAGCCAGGGGAAGGGTGAGTCCCAGAGCTAGTTTCCTTTCTCGTACAGTCTTTGGACAGTGTCATTGTTTACTGCCTCAGTTGCTCTTTAGAGACTCTAATGTAACAGTCTAATCTGTATAAAAACATTAAAATATGAAAAAAATAATGTCAAATGTAAGGCTAGAATGGGGAAATGGTGATTTTATCTGTTTACAAAGGATAGCAGATAGTTCCACAGTGAAATGGATTTTGGCAAATCATCAATCCAATAAATGCCTCTTTGAAGCACCTTTGAAGCAAAATTTTAAACTTTTCCTTGGCTTTGTTTGTTTCTGTATTTACATCCATCCTGCCAGCCCACCAGGGGCCCTCAAGGGCAGTATTTTGGTCAATTCATTCTCTGGGGATTTTTTGGTCAGCTCTTGCTGTCAATGTAAAACTGCTTGGTTTGTGTTTCAGCTACATTTTCCAGCTGCATTCCACTCCCACCTCCCCAATTTTTAAGTTGGAATGCATTACAAATGTTGTTCCCTGAATGCCGTCTTCCTTTTAAGATCTCATCTCCCCTCCACCCCTACCTCGCTAACGATGATGAATACAACTGAAGCTTTTTAATCGCTTTTAATATTTAAACACATGTGATAAATTCTTTAGCAGTATTAACCATTGCTTTTTGCAATAGGACCCACTCTGGAAAGTGAGACGTAGTCAGAAGTTGGATATGTCAGCAAGGTTGGAGCTGCAATCTGCTCTCGATGCCGAAATACGTGCCAAACAGCTGGTCCAGGAAGAGTTAAGGAAGGTTAAAGATGCCAACCTGTCCTTTGAAAGGTAATGTTTCAGATGATTCTTTAATTTTGCTTTTCTAATATAAAATATGGCATTCATGTAATTCTTTATGTAATTGACTTTTTGATGCATATTTCTGAAAGTACGTGTATGTGCCAGGGAGTCTAAGAACTCAAAATAAACAGCCCCAAGCCTCTGCCTTGCATTACAGTTTAAGCATAGCGGCCTAGATTAGCCCTCAACCAGCCTGGTGCCCTCCATATGTTTTGGACTACCAGCCTCTGTCATCCCCAGCCAGTTCAGTTTTGGCTAGGGGTGAGTTGTAGTCCAAAATGTCTAGAAGGCACGAGGTTGGGGAAGGTTCACCTAGATCCAAAGAACAATGCAACTAGTTCCTTCCTGCCCAAGTGGAAAGCGAAGAACTCTTTCAAACTGGGGGAAGCTTTGAAAAGCAGTTTGGGATTTGCCATTGGGGTTGTTGCTCTTAGAAACAACAGTAAAAAAATAATCCCACTGACCATGCAAAGCCCTTTGGTGAATTTGCGTAACTTTTTGGATCCTGGCTAATGCCCTTAAGTCTGTTTTGAAAGCAAACTGCCAAGTTGTGGGTTCCTCCTCCTCCTCTCCCTGCTTTTCTTGCAGCACCTTCTTAAGCTTTAACTATAGGGATGCCAACCATTTTGAAACCAGGGGTTGAAATGGGCAAGCATTAGTCATGGTTAACATTTGTATGGTCATAACACTTAGCCATGGTTTTTGGCTATTAGCATAAGGGCAGGGGGGAAGAATTGCACACAACACAAGCTGGGGGAAAGAAGCATGTAATTCTGTGGCCTGCTTTTCATTTCTCAGTTGTAAGTCATGATGGGTGGATGGAGCGCAGAACCCATCCAGTCATATTTTCTACCCCCCTCCCCAGTACACCTTTCCCCTCCCCACACCTCCGCACCATTTCCCATATCGCTTCCATCAGCACCTGCACCACAATGGCTGCTTCTCTTTCAAGGGAAGAAGTAGCCCTGTTCCTAATTTCCTGTGTAGGAGGAAGAATCGGGATTGTGAGAGATGGAGGAAAAAGGTGGCCAAGCAAGCAGTCATTTCCTTCCTCATGATACCCTAGGTCAAATTCCAGCCAGGAAGCCAAGGCATTCTAGCCCTGCAGCCTGAGCCTAGAGCTCTTGCATTGGCTTTTGTCATAGTGCGGGGAGGGGGGTGGGTTGGCTAGCCTGTTGTTGTTTTCAGCAAGCCCTGGGGCATCTCTGTCCCTGTTAGAGACTTGCAGCTGGCTTCCTCCAGCCAGCCAGCATGTGCAGGATTATGGGTCATGAAAGTGTCGTGTTGTTAGGAAGTGTCATGATTTTGGCAAGCTTTTTTGAAGTTGGTTTTGTACATCTGATGCGTGGCTTCTCTTTCTGAAACTGGGCAGTGTAGCAACCTAGAGCTTGAGCAAATCCACATCCATTGGAGCCCCCCGAGGGCAAAGAAAAGTGTTTGCTTTATTATGTTCCAAATGTTTCAAGGTTTCCATTTCACCATTTAGCAAACTAAAGGAATCTGAAACAAAAAATCGGGAACTCTTGGAAGAAGTTGAAACTTTAAAGAAGAAGCTGGAGGAGAAATACAGGACAGATGCAGGTAATGTAGACACTAATTCCTGTTGAGGCCCTTGTCTTGCTATAGAATGGACAGTAGATACTAGATTCAAGCAGGTAGCCGTGATGGTCTGATGCAGTCGAAATAAATAAAAATTTCAAAAAATGTCCAGTAGTACCTTAGAGACCAACTAAGTTTGTTCTGGGTATAAGCTTTTGTGTGCATGCACACTTCTTCAGCTACTCTGTCACTGTACAGCTCCCTCGTACTCTGGGGACTCTGAAGCAATGAAAAAGGCCAGATGACAACTAGAACACAGGTGGCAGAAATAACTTTGAGGTCGACTGAGCACTGGTTATAATCATTCTTACCCAGTGTGGCTATGAGGACAGCAAACATACCGTGTGCCTCCATGGCATCCTCAAGTAGTCTCCCAGTGGAACTGTACAGGGTGGTCTAACAGTTGTCCACGGATCACCACTGGATTCCTCAAAGGTCTGTTGTGCCATGTTTGCATGACACTTTGAGGACAGAACTCACTCACCTTGATGTCATGACTATGACAGTTCCTAGTGAGGCCTCCCGTACAACATCTTGCCCTGTTTTGTTTGGTCAGTTTCAGATTATGAGGCCTCAAGGTGCTTGCAGCTATGCATCCAGCTAAGTGCCCTCTCAATCACTGTCCTTCATGACTAATCAAATCAAGACAGCAGGGTATGTCTGGTTGGGTCTGGAGGTGATTTACATGCCTTTACACAAGGGGGTGGACTCCACTGCCCTTAAAGAGGCTTCAGTATGGCCATTCCTTAAAAAAAAAAAGTCACCCCAATAACAGCAGTTTGTGACAGGTATCCACTAGTTGAAAATGCCCTGTTTTGGGGGAAGGCGATCAAGATTCAGACATTCTTGGAATATACGCATTATCTAGACCCATTCCAGACAAGGTTCAGGCCTGGCTTTGGAATAGGCTTCCAGCAAACATCAGGCGGGGACCTACAGTATTGGCATTAAAGCACCTTCTCAAAACTCAACTTTTCACCCAGGCTTTCCCAGAGGGGTGATCCAGCTATGCCGATTGTTTACTCTGAGTTACTAATTTGTGGTGCATTTTGTAGTTGTTTTAGGAATGTAATTTTATTTAATATTGTTCACCACCATGATGATTGTTGCAAATTTTTAAAAAAGTAAAATAGCAGGATGATGACTAATTAATTGTGCTTTCTTTTTCCAGGTCTCAAACTTTCAGACTTCCAGGATTCTATTTTTGAATACTTCAATACATCACCTCTTGCTCACGATCTGACTTTCAGAGTGAGTATTAGCACCCTTAAACCTTTGCACAGGAAACAGAGAGAGTTGGGATGTTAAAAAGGAGTGTGGAGCAAGAAGGATAGCCGGATCTATACTGATAAATGACATAAAGTTATGAGTGAGGAGTGAGGTAGCTGATACCATCAGAATCGCAAAAAGGAATCCAAAGGAGGTCCAAAAGGATCTCCAAAAGGATGAACAGGGAGTAGAATGGCAAATGCAGTTCAACATCAACAAGTGTAAAGTTAAGCACATTGGGGAGATTTTGCATAGATGTCAATGGGATCTGGGCTAGTGTTTATTGGATAGTTCAGTGAAGATGTCAAGGCACCCGTGAAGAAAGTGAATTCCATGTTAAGGATTGTTAGGGAAAGGATTGAAAATAAAACTGCCCGTGTCATAATGCCATTTCATCAATCAATGGTGTGACTGCACTTGAAATACTGTTAACAGTTCCGGTTGTCTCACCTTGAAAAGGATATTGCTAGACCTGGAGAAGGTTCAGAAGAGTGCAGCCACAATGACCAAGGGGCTGGTGTAACTCCCCTACAAGGAGTTACATTTGGGCCTTTTTAGTTTAGGGGGAAAGGCAAGTAAGTGGGGATATCATAGCAGTGTATGCAACAAAGTGGATACAGATAATTACATTCAAAAACTGGTTCATCTCTTTCTAACTCAGACTCACTTATTATATGATATTGAAGTAGGTAATAGCAGTTCATAAAGAAAAAGGAACCTGTCCCCCAAGCAATCTGTATAAATTGTATAAATAAAAGAAAAGAAAAGAAAAGAAAAGAAAGAAAAAGGACCCTGTCCCCCAAGCAATCTGAATTGTAAGCTCCTTGAGGCAGGGTTCCTCTCTTTTGCTGTAAAGTGTCTTGTAAATTGGAAGTTTACTTTTTGGTAGTTTAAAGTTAGAGCACAGCGTGGAAGAAGAGAAATGAGTGTTTTTTCTTCACTAACATAAACTTAAATATCCTATTCTATGGTCCATATCTCTTTGGCTCTTCTTACAGTATTAATATATACGTGCTTATTTAGCCTCTGTTCACCTCCCTTGAGCTGTCTATTAAACCCACCTCCCATTAAGACTAAAAAAAGGGAGAGTCCACCTGTATCCATTTTTCAGACCTCCCATATCTGTATGTTCTCTCTCTCTCTCTCTCTCTCTCTCTCTCTCTCTCTCTCTCTGTGTGTGTGTGTTTCATCCCGTACAGCAGTAGTTAACTGTTGTTAGACTACAACTCCCATCAGTCCCAGCAACCTTGGCAATGGGCCGATATCATGGCAGTTGTATTCTAACAGCATTTGGAGGCCCACATGTTCCTCAACTCCATTCATTTATTTCTCTGTTGGAAAGGGGATACATGACAGTGTTACTAAAAGACAGATGGGTTATAGAAAAATAAAATCACAAGAACATCCCCAAAGCTATGCTACTCCACTAAATTATCCAGCAGACCAAGCAGACTGCAAAACCTGTCAGTTACAGCTTGCCTGACAGGAAAAATAGGCCCTTTCTTCAGCTTTTAGGTGATGTGACTGAAGATTAGTAGCTAGACACTGGAAAAAATATATATATTCTGTTCTTGATAAATTCACCTACTTAAACTAATGAGTTCTGTGTTTGTCAGAAACACATACTTGAGCACAGTTTGTATTCAGTGTCCTTATCAATACTTAATGGGTTGCATATTTGTTTTATTGTATGGAAATTCATCTGTTGATTGGAATGGGATTGGAATGACCGTCACAAGCAGATAAAAGAATGCTAACAATTGCCTTGCTTGATCAGACCAAGCGATCATATAATTCATGCGTTGCAAGCCAAAAGCTTAGAGAAGGTCACAAGATAACAATAGTAATATAATAAATGCCGTGTAGAGTCATATTACAAATTCAGCACAATCATATTCACAGTGAAAAATGAAATCTTAATGAAAGTATTTTTAATTCTCTTCCACTCTGCATGTTTTATAGAACAAACTCCCAAGTCAGTAGAAATCAAGAGTGCTTAACCTGACATGACTAATTCTGTATGCCACTTTGCTTTCCTCGGGGGATGTATGACTTACTTGCAAGTGCCTAGTCATCTGCATCTGGAATTTCATAAAGCCCAGAGAGGATATGTGTCACAACCCAGCTCAGATAAAAACCTGTATGGAGTTTGGGTCTACGATTTCACATACGATCACTGGAACTACAATTATATCTATTCTTGCGACTTCCTGGCTTTCCTTATTTCCTTTTCAAACGGCATGTTGGTTGCCAGGGAAAAGATAAATTGGCTGCAAGTCTTTGTAGAGAGGCTGCTTGCATCTCACAGAAAGTGGGCGCTGGTTTGTTGCGCTTGCAGAAGGATGTGCTGTGTGCTGCTCTCCACCCACTCTGCAGCCTCTTTGAAAACAAACTAGAATGCAAACACAAGTTGTGCCAAACCTTAGCTGTTACCGACAACTGGGAAGTAGAGAGATCTTTGCCACGTTAGATCTAAAAGCCCTTTATAGTGAGGCGTTGAATTTTTTATGAAGATCAAATATCTGCCTTCATTATATGCATCTGCAGGAAATGATTATTATTGTATGTTGCACTTACTCTCGGGTTCCTTACCTCATTTGACCTCGCAATAGCCGCTGAGACAGATCAGTATATTCCAGTATTACAGATGGGAAAAGGAGGCTGAGTGCTAGGAACTTTCCCAAGGCCACTCACCAAGTCAGAGCTGCTGTTTCCTCTGGCAACTTTTTGTTGGTTGTATTCGATAGCAAACACTGTTCAGATGTATTATGAGGAATATTTAATATTGGTAATGCACAATTTGGGAATATCAGGAAAATGTTGCCTTTGCAGTCTGCAAACTTTGCCAATTACTAACTTACCTAGTTAGTTTGCTAATAACCGCTCTGGTGGTTTGTTGCTGGGTAAAAAGTGATCAATTTTATCCTCTCATATCTATTACAACAAGGACAATGTTTCTTCCTCGTCTTCATCTTCTCTGCTAGCCTTTTGGGAAGAAGTAAGTTCATGCTGATGGCTTTACCTCCCTAATCTGTAACCTGTATGTGTAAAATTGCCATCCTAAACTAGTGACCTTTTTTTTAGTTTCCTTTATACATGCTTATTAAATTATGCTGAAGATTAACCGACTAAATAGAAATAGCTTCATTTCCTAAGAGTTCCCTTGTAAACTGCTCATTTGAAGTTGCTGTGGCAATTACAATGTGTATTAAAGGTGATTTATGCTTTTTAGAGCAATATGTATTATGGACAGCAGAATAGTGACAGGGCCAAAACTTTTCCTGTTTCCATTGAAACCTGCTATAAGATGAACAGCACATGGACTCCACTGTAGCATACGTATTTTCTAAGACCTTTCTTTCTCTAACAGCATCTTATTAAAGACTATTATTTTTCAAGATTAGCTCTGTTATGTAAGATTTCAGAGCTCCAAAGTGCGGAATTTCATTTTGGTAACAATATTAGCATTTTTTAAAGGCCCATTATCTAAGAGTCTTAGCTCTGCACCTACTAATAGCTATATTTTCCCATTTAAAATCTGAATGAAATTTTGTGTGTGTTGCATCTTCTAGCTGCTGAACAGTGTTTTGTTTTTGTTAAGTGAAATTACCTAACCCAGTTCTAAATCTTAAACGAGGAGGCCATGTAGTTTAGCAAAATAAGGGTTATTTTTATAACATTTTCTATCCTTTATTTAGATGCAACATAATAGTGCATTTCTGCATTTTCCTCCTAAGTCTTCAGTTTTGTTCTCCCCTCCCCACCAGAAATTTCATCTTTTAAATTTTGTTTTAAAATACAGAAATCATTAGTACTATCTCCATATCTAATGCTCATTAAAGAGCCTTTAACAATAATGAACAAAGTAGATACTGTATAAGTCTTATTTTATGGTGATTGGGTGGGTGCATACACGCACATACAGGAGACAAAAACACACAAGCACAGTGTAATCACACACCTGCTGTATGGAGGTAAGTCCTTGCCAGGCAGATCTGATTTTGTCTGTTCCTACAGTGAGTTAGAAGTAACCTTCAAAGGGTATTTGAAGGCCATGTATTAATACTTTACCTTAATCTCAGAATGAACTGATAACGTCACAATCTGGGGGTTTTCAGCATCAGCCAACTCCACTTATCTAATATAGCTGTGGCCTTTGTTGGTGGAGGGTTTCCTTTTAGAGTGTAGGTGTTAACTAGCTTGACATTACAGAGCTCAGCAGAATGCTCTACACAAAGCATTTTCTGAGCAGACAGGCTCTTGTGCCCCAGGCGAACTTGGTTTTGTTCTGCTACTCAGGGATCCGTTGCTGGAAGCTAACTTCCTTTACTATCTCCTCTCCTCCAACCCACTTTGCAGACAAATTCCGTTAGTGAGCAGGAGGCACAGGGTTCTAAAGCAGAGGTCTCACCATCGACATCTGTTGTGACTGCAGAGCAGCAGCAAGAAGTAAGCCGCCGTTGTTTCATTAATCCAGATTAAAGCATTTTGGGGAGCCTTAAATTTATAAATGTATGTTTACAGCCATCAGTCCGCAAGAAAACATTTTCTTTCCTCGCAGCTTCTTTCTGTGTTGACTTGCGCCAGTGTTTAAATGTACATGCTTTGTGAGCTCCCTTTTGTTTTGCTCCCCTTTCCCTGGGTCCCTGTGTATCGATGAGCTCCATCTTCTTCCTTGTTTACCTTCTGCTGCTTGCTAGAGTGCAGGCTTTCCTATGAGTCTTTCTGATCTGCAAACCTGCTTCTAGTAAATTTGGAACAATGCTGCATTTTGTGATATCTTGCTCACCTTCAAAAAAGATACTCGAGTTGTTGCCAAACCAAACGCATATTGGATCCTGGAAGTCTTTAATTGCTCAACTGTAGTTTTTTGCAATTCAGGAACCAAATCGGCTTCAGAGGATGCCTGCTGCTCCTTCTCCCACCATTCAGTCCATTTCTCTAGCTGTACCAAAGGTAGGGGGCACTTGTTGACTTATTTTGCTTAGAACTTTTTTGGAGGGGAGGGTGCAGATATGAAAAGGATTGTATCCCATTCATAAGCCATCTGTATGTTAATTTTGTCTGAGTTCGTCATTTTCATCTGTTAGGATTATTTTAAATTGGTCCTGCATAGCTGTTTACAAAGCCTTATGCAGCCCATTTGCCAGGTGTAGCAGCCCAACAGGTCTGCTGTCTCCTTGGGACTGTAAAAACAATGGGGTTGCTAAGCACGCAGCAAGCCAGTACGGGGCAGATCAGCCGTGTATGATTTTGTAGGCTGCAAGTTGTGCAGGCTTGTGCTATTAAACACTCCTGTGTGTGGTGTCCTTACTCATTGCTTTAGTTTTGTTGGGGTGCCGGAGTAGATTTCCTTTAGGTTGCAGTTCCGGTCTGCTTGGTCTACATATAGTTAAAATTTGCCATGATGCAAAACTTTATTCAATGCTAATCTACCACAGTATATTTTCTGTGTTCATTTTAAAATTTTCACCATGAAGAGTGGATAGCAAATATGCCCCCCACCCCGAGAGAGAGCTTTCAGTGCTGAAAAACCAGTGAAAGAACCAACTTCACCACAGTGGATCAGTGTACACATAATACTAAGCAAAACCAAGGCTTAGTAAAAATATTGATCACTTCACTCCTGTCCTGGTCCTGCTGCTTCCACTCTACCCAGAGCTTCCCATAGGGCTTTTCACAGACATCTGGTTGGATGCTATAAGAACAAGATGATGGACTAGATGGACATTTAGCTTGACCTAGCAGTATTCTTATCACGTTCTTAGCTAAGGCGTGGTATGGCATAGAGTTGCATCTGAACATGGGCTTGTGGCTTGCCTCCCTCAGACAAACCATGAGCAATAAGTCAAAGCACACCTTGGCTGAAATCTAGAACAAGTCAAAGCAACCAGTAGCCTAGGTTCAGATGTAGCACTAAGCTAAGCCACTTATATAAGGGCAAACTTCTTCCCTCATATAGGTGGTGAGATCATCTCCCAGTGGCAGAGCAAGGGAGTCCCAGTCTCAGAACTGCGTCGCCCACTGCTTCCACCATGCATCTAAGTGTAGGAATGAAAACGGTGTGATTTGTATAGAGAGCATATTTTTTAGCATTACTTCCTACAAGTGTTATGGTTAACATGGGAGAATTTGAACTGCTAGATCTCTACATATTTTAAACATTTTGTAAGTTGCATTGAGTATTATTTCAAAAAGATGCCCAAATAATAATAATAATAATGGTTCCTGTTAAAATTCCATTGCAAGTAAATGAAGGCGTAACCAGGGCCACCTCTTCAAATCAAGGTCCACTGAAGTGGGAACTTCTGCCACTGATACAATTTTACAATTACTTGTCATTTTATTAACCTTTTGAAAATGTTATTTACCCTGAATTTATATTCCAGCCTAAAGCTCATCAACTCAGTATCAAATCCTTTTCAAGCCCCACTCAGTGCAGCCACTGCACCTCCCTCATGGTGGGATTGATTAGACAGGGCTACGCTTGTGATGGTAAGTTGGCTTAAGTCTTCTAAGTACTCAGAGACTTAACAGCATAATTTTTACATCTTTATTGCAGCAAGACAGTTACCTGGAGGAAATGGTTATATGCCTCATTAAAGCAAAAGGCTGGGTGATCTAAAATAGAAGTTAAAAGCAACTGCAAAGGAGCTGAATGTGATTGTCATTTGCGCCATATTTGAAGGGTCAGCTGCAGAAATGGGTTATTTACGTTACTAATGTGAGCCCATGAAATTTTCAGGAAGGGCGAGGCATTAAGAGAGGATTGCAGGGGTTCCAATTCCATTTTGACCCGTAGAGTTGAAGCTGTGTTATCAGTCACATGTGTCAACTGTTTTAATCAGAAAGCCTCATGATAGCAATACACTGTACTTGTATGATGCTGTGCTCCTTATTTTTAACTGAACTTTAGGTTTTATTGTGTAACAGCAAAGAACTTTGACAAGTTCACCTTTTCTTTCTTAGTGTGTTCATTTGCATGCCATGTTTCCTGCAAGGACAGCGCACCACAAGTCTGCCCTATACCTCCAGAGCAAGCCAAGAGACCCCTTGGGGTAGATGTTCAAAGAGGCATAGGAACAGCCTACAAAGGCTACGTCAAGGTAGGAAAATTATACAGGAGCAGAGGCAGGGAGAGAATTATGATTCTAACAGTAATGTTAATTGAATCCCACCTATCTTTAAAAACACTACTGTGTTTTTACCCCAAAATCCAGTAGCTTGATTGGCATAGGTTATTAGGTACAAACTCAACTAATTCATTCAGTGCCACATTAAATAATAATCTTCAAGCATGGAAGTGTACAATAAAAAGTACAGTATATTGTGTAATTATTTCTTCACTGCATTTTGCTCAGGTGGGGTATAAAACCTGAAAGGAGGGCTTTGTTTGTTTGATCTGCACTTCATGTCGTAGATATATAATAATATATTTTATTCTTTACTGCTTTAAAAAGACATCACCTTTCTTTCAGGTTTCATACCCCACTTCAGCAAAATGCAGAAATTAGAAAAAAGGATTTGGTTTAGTTAAACAGGAAGCAAGGGTACCGAAAGAACACTGTGTACCAAAATCATCTGTGTATCTTGGTTCCTGTTGGTTTTGGTATGCTTTTGGTTCCTATTGCATCTCCTAAAATGTACTGTAATCGTGTTGCGCTCCATGAACTCATGAGGCACACCCTGCATCAAAGCTAGATGGAAAGTTGCACATGTAAATAGCTTTGACACTTAACTAAGCAGCAGACTAGTGTAAAAAATAACTGTTGCTTTTCAGAGACGCGCAAGTATATATGAGAAAAGAATCTGTGTGTGTTTGATATCACATAAGATGGGGCATTAGAATTCCAAGCTGAAAAGTCCAACTGAAAATACAAACTTTATGCAGAAGCTAAAGGGAAGAAAACAAAATGCTTGCTTTGTGTCATTTTAGCGTACTGCTTCTTTACAGCAGCAGTAGCTGGAAGGCATTTGATTATCTTAGTATATTACAGAAATATTTTTCCTTTGGCGTACGGCTTAGTATCTTCTGCACTAGTATCTGACATGCTAGAAGGGGCAAACTGCATAAGAGGATCTTCCCTAGAATTGTGCCGAAAACCCATTCTCTCTCTATCCATCCATCTTGCCAAATTATGATAAAGCCCCAAGGCTTTGTTTACAATTTATAGTAATCCCCTTAGTGCTAATCTTTATACTAGTGAGCACAGCAGGTGATTTGATAAAAAGTTCTGGAAACTGGCAGCTGGATTGCCACAGACTGAAAGTTGAGAAAGAATTCTGGGAAAGGTGATAGAGGTTTGTTTCTAGCCAAACTTTAAATGGGAGAGATAAATGTTCTCATCATCTTACGCTCTCTTTGATATTTTCCAGTTGCAAGGCTGAAGTGCACACATCCTGAAGTTAATTTTGTAAAAGGGGAATGTTTTGTAAAAGAGGAGTGTTTAAAAAATCTGTCTTCCCTGGAGTTTCTTTATCTATCTATATTTCCAGACACACTAGCATTTCCATGCTTGAATTCACATATGACTATGCATGCCGTTTGGTTTCTTATAGCTCCATGATCTGTAGCACTCCAGAATTCCATGGAGGTCATAGGTCCTTCAGTAAGCGCATCATGTTTATAGCATAATGCTCAATACATTTGCACATGCATCTAAGCTCATGGAACTCATATTCTGTACTAGAAATTGTAGCACTATAATAAAAAATTATAGCACCAAAAATTGTAGCACTAAAAATCAAAGTCAAATGTCGCATGGAAATGTGCTCAAGGGTCCCGCTTCTGCTTTATCTGCTAAGATGTGAATGATGTGTGTGTGCATTTGTTTATTTACAGGTTCCAAAGCCAACAGGAGTTAAGAAAGGATGGCAGCGGGCCTATGCAGTTGTCTGTGACTGTAAACTATTCCTCTATGATGTACCTGAGGGGAAATCCACCCAGCCGGGAGTGGTTGCAAGTCAAGTCCTGGATCTCAGGTTTGTATTGGTGTAGTAATTTTGGTGGTAACCCCCCCCCCCCTTGCATGGTAAATTTACACGGGATTTTTTGGGGATACAATTAAGCAATCAGAAATTGGCATACAACCCCTTAATTTTCATCAAAATAGTGTACTGTGCTTTGTTATTTCAGGGAACGATTTGGCAAAATGGCCATGTTGGTCTACAAAACGACGTTAGAGTGAGCCTTGCATTTGCACATGTTGTTACTGTGTTCGTCTGTTCCTTCACCTGCTCTCCCTGCTAAAACCTAATGGTTTACTTTGTCGCTATAACTAGCTTATCTGTACCCAGGGTCTGCCTGAACTGCACAACCAAGAATTAACACCAGTTCATGTGTTAACGTCCTAGGGAAAGGGGGCCGACAGCTTTTGCTTTAGCTGTACTTTGAAATAAGTTTAAAATCCAACGCCAATGACTTGAATTATTTGGTTTCTTACCAGAGATGAAGATTTTTGCGTGAGCTCTGTCCTAGCATCGGATGTTATACATGCAACCCGCAAAGATATTCCTTGCATATTCAGGGTATGTTCAAATACGGTTTTTATTTTACTGCCACTTCTTATTCTCATACCTTGCTTCAGTGAATGACTGCTAAATAGTTGTATTGTCTGTCTCTAGTATAAATCTCAGTTTTAAAACATCCATTTAACATGTAGGTAGAGGGACACTTCTTGAAGATTAATAAATTCGCTGTAACTGTTCTGTGAAGGACAGGCTGTGTGTTTACAATTCAGTTTTTATATGAATAATTTGTGCTTTCAGATACTAAAATTAAGTGCTCGTATCTGGCAAAAAAAAAATTAAAATTGGGATGCTGCTGAAATATATTAAGGTGGTTTATGCTAGAGGTGGGCAACCTGCAGCGCCCTGCCCTAATTTCATACGAATGAAGGAGCACCAAGGGAGATGAAGAGAGTGGGAGGAGGGAAAAGGGGAGGGGTGGGAATGCTGAAATTAATGAAGCCATGGGAGGAAAGAGAATCCCTTTGAAAACAATCATTTCTGACTTCTAGCAAAAGATACATGTTCCTTCCCCGGCAACCTTCTGGAAGAGGGGAGAGAAAAAGGGTGTCCCTGCCCATATTGGGCTCTGGCCATATCAACACCAGAATGTGGTCCTCAGCAGATTACCCCTGAGGGAATGCAGAAAAAAATTTCCCACCCCTGGTTTGCACAACTCTACCATACATGTGTATTAGACTAGGCTGTTGTCCTTGTCTAATAAATTAGCAGGGTGCATTGCCTAGTAGCAGGTAGGCGTCTAAACTAGCTGTCTCTTCCTTGCCATTGTAATTTTTGACAACTGGCATATAAGGGCCACCTTTTTAAAGAGCAAATAAACAAAGAATTTTAAAAAGCATATTAAAATGTAAAAAAGTAAGTTAGATACACTAATCAAAACTATTCACAACATCTGGAGGGCCAACAGTTCCCCATCCCTGCCGTATGGGACTGCATCTCTTGTCATTAACGATTCCTATACATTGATTGAATGGACCTATACCTACATATACCTCCCTAGCAACAACTAGTAATCTATCATAGGTACTACAGATGTTACCAACCTTTCATTTGTTTGCTTTGGGTCATAACACATTTGGGACTTTCATACCTTTTTATAATAAGCATGTTAGGGGTAATGTAAGTTGAACGATCAATGCAAGTGGCCATCGTGCCGCCAGGCCTCATAATACATCCACAAAGGAGGAATTGTGGACATTTCTTGATCAGTATCCATAATCTCCAAGAGGCCCCTTGGAAATGTGCCTATCTCAAGAGCATTTTGTGCATTGTCTAGGCAATATTCATATTCTCCGGTCAGTATGCATAGTGTCAAGAAACATGCCTTTTTTACTGTTTCTCGTTCAGAAGTGTGCAGTCTGTTCCCCCAGCTTCTTTCGGCCCACTGCATAATGTTCTGTGGAGCACAACATACCAGCCAAGAAATAAGGAACGAGGCTCTAGACAAAGATTAACATTTTTCTCCCAGCTGTTTCCCCAGTCATATGGGCAAGCTGGTGTTATCATGTGACAGCAGTGGGGCTGGCCAAGCCCCACCTCTGAAGCGATTTGCCTGCTCCCACTACCATCTTTTGAGCAGCAGATGCAACTTTGCCACTGCCTCTCCCCAGCCAGGATTTGAATGGCATTGCCAAGAAATGGCACTGGCCCCATTGAAAGTAAATTCTTGAGAATATTTCTAATGACCACAATTTAGATAGAAATGCAAGGTTGTGGGTCAAGATGATGCACATCATCCCCCTAAGCGTGCATCATGCTGAAAGGAATGCAGTGTGGACAAACAACATCCACTTCCCGAAATACCGTAAATGTGAGAATTTAGCTCAGCATTAAAATGGATTCTGCAAAGATTGCCAAATCATTGTACTAAGGGAAATGTTAGGAAGACTGAGGTTTCACAAAACAGGATTTTACACATAAGACTTTAAGAGGAACTGGAAGGGCTTGTGTATATTGAAGCTGTCACTTTTACGAAGCCATTGCAAGTGATGTATTTGCCACTTACTTTAGCCAATGTATTTCTCCGGCAATAGAGAGGCAGCAAATTTCACTTGAATATTTTCATCTTGCTTCCTCTTGCTGTCAAGGTGACAGCCTCTCTCTTAGGCTCGCCTTCAAAGACCTGCTCTCTGCTGATCCTAACAGAAAATGAGAACGAGAAGCGAAAGTGGGTTGGAATCCTAGAGGGGCTGCAATCTATTCTGCACAAAAATAAACTCAAAAACCAAGTTGTACATATTCCACAGGAAGCCTATGATAGCACACTTCCTCTCATTAAAGCCAGTTTAGCTGCTACTATTATAGGTATGTTGAATATAATGAGACATTTGAATGTTTGCTGTTGCAGCTGCAGATGGAGCTAATGTGTTGCCTGTGCTGCCATCCTTGTGCATTTTTCCTCATCTGCATATGTGCCCAGAGAAGCTTAGTAGTGTGAAATTTACTAATTGATTTTTAAAAGCTAATTATGATTAACTCTGTTTGCAGTAGGTATCTGCAGTGCTTGAATGAATCGTCTTATTCTTATGCCCATTGCTTTTTGGCTTAAGGAAAAACAGCTAGCTCATACACTAATGATGCCTTAAAATGCAATTGTGCATATTTTCCCTACAGACCTTCTCATTTGGGGGTATTATTTATTTTCATATTTATAGCCTGCCTCTTGGACAATGGGCCTCAGGGCAGCTACCAAAATTATCACAATGGCACCACATAAAAAAACAGTTTTGGAGCAATAAATAAGATGCAATATTAAGAGCAGCTTAAAACCACAGAGCATATAGCTGTAGATATGTAAATTACCAGGCTGGTTAAAGCAGTAATCCCCTTCACCCTCTGAATGCTTGCTGGGATAGAAATTTCTTCCTTGCTTCCTTGCTTTACCAGCCTGGTAAAGGGGGAGGGCACTGCTGCAGAAAAAAGCCTTCTCCCCACCAATCTAAATTAGAGAAGGAATTTAGAGTAGAACATCCTCTAGTGACTTCTGTGTCCATGGAGTCTGGTACAGAAATGTTAGTTCCATTAGATAAACTGGCCACTGGAGATTTTAAAGGTTAGAATAATTTCTTTTCATTGGTGCCCAGAAATAAATTGGGGAGCCGGTACAGTTGTGAAGTCCCTCCAGCTCACTATCACTATCAAATGGGTCCCTTCCATTACAACAGCAGAAGCTCGCAATTTTCAAACCTGTTTATATTAATAGTGGTTTCCCTCCCCCCTCTCCCCACTACCATTAGATCGAGATAGAATAGCAATTGGTGCTGAAGAAGGCCTCTATGTTGTAGACGTGACCCGTGATGGTAAGTGAAGTTCTTTCTACAATCAGCTTTTTTTTTTAATTGAACCCCATCACTTAAAATTTCCGTTTTAAAGTTGGTTATACAGCAGTCCATCCTATACAGAAAACTTGTTTATCTGACAAAAGCTGGCCGCTCCCAGTTGCCTTTTTGGTGGAAGAGAATCTCATTGGTCATCTTACTACTGAGGGTAGGTAAGGACTGTTTGCAGTTCCCCATGGACACCTTAGAAGTCCCTTTCAGGACATTTCCAAACTCCATAAATGCAAAGGCGCTCCTGCAGTACTAAGCATTCGCATGCCCCTGGCAGTTGACACCCTAGAAGAATGATCATCCAAGGATTCCCCATACAGTTTGCACAGATGAGCTTTCGGCTATGAAAGAGGGGCCAGAAAAGGTATCTACTATTTTGCCTCTTTCTGCACACTTCCATGCTCATGCTAGCATTGAAACCAAAATATGCAGGAGTGTAATATAGTTTAAGAATGTAACTGTGATCGACTCTTGTGCTAACGCTGGGCATGTTTGCCATGCAGGGCTTCGTTGCACACGAAGCAAAAGTTTTAAAAGTTTACAGACCTGCTTTATTGCTACATATTATAGCAAATAGAACACACACACATATCAACGGTGAAAGGGGAATGATGTGGTGGTGATAAAGACTTTAATGGAGGCTTGCACCATGCCCATCAACACCTACCAGCTATATATTGTGACCTGCCAGGTATTGCTCTCACACACCATTTTTGTAATCTCAGGCAGGCAGCAAAACCAGAAGATTTATTGAGCCCTTTGTGAAACCATAGATGTCAGCCGTATGTTGTTGTTTTTGTGAGTCACAAGTTGTCCAGGCCATCTCTGCCGAGTTCACCCAGCATTGATTGCTAGTGCCATGGAGTAAACATGACTTATGAAAGCATGTTAAATGTCAGTGAAATTTGCGGGCTGTTTGCTCCATGTACACTCTTGATAGACTTGAGTAATTGGAAACAGGTACAATTTTCTCTGGGTTACAGGAATAATGATTCTTTTCTCTCACTTGGCTGTCTGAAGGCAGTGGTGATCTTCAGACAAATATTTCTCCTCTCATGCTCTCATTTATTACAGTAGAAGTGAAAAATCTTTATGGCTTGTCAACGAGCTTTCAGAAAACTGACTATCTCAAATGAATAACTAGTCTGTAGACATCAATATCTATTCTCCCCTGGTTAGAGGCTATTTTATTTTATTTTAATTTAATTTTATGGGTACATCTTGTGGCCATATTCTGCGTGTCAATGTGACTCTCCTTATTCTAACAGTCTCATTAAATACTAGAATTAATTAGTGAGAGTGTGTTTATGTATGCACCTTGCATGCCCCTGAGGAAAATAATTGTATGATGCACCATGTTTTCTGGCAAACTAATGAATAGCAAAGTATAAACTCTATCACATTTTTCTCTCTACCAAAGAAAAGTAGACTACTTTCCTGAGCCTTGCTCAAGAGAACCATTCTGGCTTCTCTGCATGTGATTAAACTGAACAATAGTAGTGTCATGCTACTGCTGCAATGGAATTGTATAGGTTTGCTTCTGTTATCAAGGAAATGAGTTGTACAAAAAACAGAACCAGCAGAATGAAATTTATGGCAGTATTTATAATGCTAGACAGAGAGGGTAAGAAAAACCAGAAAGTTACCTTTTAGCTAAGTCACTGTGAAGAAGTGGCTATAATTTTGTTAGTTGTTAACAAAGGAAGATTTTATCAGCCCTTCTTGACTGATAAAAACTAACAGGAAGGGGACAGTTGGCTGGGCCGGAGAGGTGATTAATGCCTCCCTGCGAGTGGGTGGTCCCTCCTGCTTAAAGGCAGCAGTGATAAAAAAAACCACTCTTCAAGAAACCCCTCATGGATCTGGAAAATTTAAGTAACTACCAGCCAGTTGCCAATCTCCCCTTCTTGGGCAGAGTTACTGATCAGGTGGTTGCAGATCCTGACCCAACTGTACTGACTGCTGATTAGTTTTTGGACCCAATTCAAAGTGCTGGTTTTGACCTATAAAGCTGTAAATGGCCCAGGACCTCAATACCTCAAGGACCACCTCTCCCCCTATGAACTGACCCAGATTCTGCAATCATAATCTGGGGCCTTTATTTGTGTGCCTCCTCCACAAGGGGTCTAGAGGGTGGCAACACAAGAACAGGCCTTTTCTTCAGTGGCTCCCCATTTGGGGAATTCTTTTCCCAATGTTTGCATTACTAGAATATATGTTCAGAATGGTACAAATAGTTCAGACCTAAATTGCTGCATTTAGCTTTCATGGGATTCACTGACATTCACATTGCATCTGGCCAGTTTTAGTATTTCATATATTGTAATTGCAGAATATTTTATTTGAAGTAAAGCTCAGTGTAATGTTGAACTCCATCCTATCTTTCAGTCTTCACTTTTTTTGCACTCCGTGTGTATGCCTGCTGTCAGACCCCTTCAACTGGGTCAAATAATTGTTTTTTCTTTAATGCTGCATCATCCTCACCTATCTTTGCATTTCCCAATATCTTTCTTCCCCGTTCCATTTGTTCATTAATAATGAAAAACCTTTCCTTTATAAAAAAAATGAGTTATTAATAGAATAATAACTTATGTGTGTTGACCTTTAAAATACAATGTAAAGTGCACTTGGCGTTTCCCTGGATATAAGAAAATAGGAAGGTTTTGTCTGTCGGCGGTGGGTACCTTAAAAATATGTTCACTCTACATCAGGGATGATTGATTGGAAGGCCACTAACTAATTTATGGTGGACAGCATAGTACTATGTTTCCTACAAAAATACTGGATTGAGTGGACTAATCCAGAAAGGGAAATATAGGACCATTTGACACAGTTTATTTATACCTTATTGTTAAAAGATGAGAGTATGTACTCCTGCTTTGTATGTTTAAAACATACCAGTGGTCCATGGAAATTGCATTTTTTTTAAGAGGTCAAAATATTATTTCTCTATAACAAGTTCTATTACAATATTGTTGTACAGTTTTAAGGGGAAGTTGAGAGTGAGACTGGGTCAAAACTATGTCTTCCTACCACCAGCCTCCCATAACCCGTGGCCCTCCAAAAGTTGAGGACTAGAACACCCATCATCACTATCCATTGGCCATGCTACATGGAACAGGCGAGTGTTGTAGACCACAACATCCAGAGGGCATCAGATTGAGGAAGGCTGCTATCACTATGGAAATATCCATATATCCTAAGTAATTACATTGCTGACACTTAAAATGGCTCAGCCTGTCTGCACTCCTATCACTTACTCACATTGAGCTGTTGTTTTCACAGTGATCGTCCGAGCTGCTGACTGCAAGAAGGTCTACCAGATAGAGCTGGCTCCCAAAGAGAAAATCATTATCCTTATCTGTGGCCGGAATCATCACGTTCACTTGTATCCCTGGTCCTCTCTGGATGGATCTGAAGGCAGTCTTGATGTTAAGCTTCCTGAAACTAAAGGCTGCCAGTTCATTACAACTGGGACACTGAAGAAGAGCTCTTCAACAAGTTTGTTTGTGGCAGTCAAACGGCAGGTTCTGTGCTATGAAATTCATAGGACTAAACCTTTCCATAAAAAGTTCAGTGAAATCCAGGCACCTGGCAGCATACAGTGGATGACAGTGTTCAAAGACAGGCTTTGTGTTGGCTACCCATCTGGTTTCTCTCTGTTGAACATCCAGGGTGACGGACAATCTATAAACCTGGTAAATTCCAATGACCCATCGCTTGCATTCCTCTCACAACAGCCTCTTGACGCCCTTTGTGCTGTGGAGCTCAGCAATGAGGAATACCTGCTTTGCTTCAGCCTTTTGGGAGTGTACGTTGATGCGCAAGGTCGAAGGTCACGCATGCAAGAGCTAATGTGGCCTGCAACTCCTGCTGCCTGTAGTATGTATATGTTTTTTTTCTGTTGCTGCTTCACTTGTCTGAAAAATAATCGGCAAATAACTGTTTTAACCATCATAGTTTTAAATCGCGCTATACCACCATTGTTTTTGATGAACCTATACATGTTGAATAGGGCTTTCAGTGCCTACTAATTATGACAGCTAAGTGAAGGCTGTATTGCTCTACATACCAGCTGCTAGGTGGCTGGGTGAGAGGAAACATTCATTACCGGCCAGTTACCAATCTCCTCTTCTTGGGCAAGGTTCTTGAGCAGGTGTTCACAGACCAAATCCAGGTGCTCTTGGAGAACACTGATTTTGTAGTAAAGGCTTAATTGTAAGATATGAGCCACCCCCTAAAACATGTACTTCTCATGTTGATAACCAATAGTTTAGTTCAGTCAACTTCAAGCACAGTGTGTAAATGTGTACTCCCTAAAACATCTGACTGACCTTTTCAAATGTCTTGTTCTAAAAGGCAGATTTTAACCCATCTTCTCCTAATCACTGTACAGTCATACCTACAGTCATTTTTGGGTTGCACTTCGCCTCTTGTGCATGCGCAGACGCTCAAAATGATGGCATGCGCGGAAGCGGTGAAACGTGACTCGCAGCGCATTACGTTCGCTTTAGGATGCAAACAGGGCTCCGGAACGGATCCTGTTCGCATCCAGAGGTAACACTGTACTGTGTGAATGTGTACCCTGTTGTGTTGATAGTGCTAGTGCACAGAGGGAGTACTCCCTGCCCTCCCACATTTTTGCAAACCTTTGTTAGCCTTGTCCGTGGGCCTTTTTTATGGCATGCTTAGTCCTGTATGGGCTTGTTCTCTTGCAGTTTGCTTGCCCTCACAACTGCGATCTGTAGCAACCACTTCCAACAAAGCGGGCTCACATAACATCATGGAAGTTATTCTGGGGGGGGGGGGATTAAACACTTGAAACATTGAAACATTTAAGAAATGTGAGTAAGGCAGTCAACAAAACTAAAGAGTGGCTTAGACTTGCCACGTCTTTTCCTTTTTCTCCCTTAAAAAAACAGCACCACCTGAGTCTTCTGTGCTTTAAGCAGCTGTATGGCAAACATAGCTGCAGCAGCTATACCTTTTCCAATAATGAGAAATACTTCAACTGGTGCACATCTCATTCATTCAACGATTTAAGGCACAGGAGCTTGTCCTTAACAAAAGTGCCACCCCTGCAGTAGCTGCTAGCTGTGATGGTTCCAGCTGGAGGCGGGGGGGGGGGGGAAATAGGAGAGGTGTTGCTATCTGGCGCTCCATTTTGAAAGACCATTGGTAAAGACCATTGCACACTAGAACTATGGGGGAGGGCTCTTTTTCACGAGGGACCCAACCACGCGTTGGGAGAAATGGTCTGCTGTGTTTCCTCTGAATCACTTCTGAAAGGGGTTTTCTTGTGTAGGCAACTTCCTATGACCATAGCACACCACACTTCCCTTTGGGAAAACCCCATAGCTTCTGGAGTTCACCTCATCCTCATTCAGCGACTGAGTGCAATGACCTTTCTATTCCCCTCACTACCAGGTGCAGCCGAAGAGTTTATGCCACACTCCTCCTCCTTGCTCCCCCCCCTTTCTTTCTTCCAGAGCAGTTGGGAATTCTGTTTAAACTTTCTAACATACCCAGAATGCCGTCCTCTGAGGAAGGTCCCCCTTGACCCTTCCTCGGAGCAAGGCATGGCAGAGGGGCTGAGGCGGAGAGCCCTTTCGCCTTCCCTTAGCTTGCCTCTTGGAAGTGACAGCCCTGCCCACGTCTTTCCTTCTTCCTCTGTATTTACGCAGATAATCTTGCCAGTGGAATAGGTATTTCTGCCTTGCTACTGTGTAAAAGGACTTGTCAGTCTTGTTCTTCTTTGCAGGTGTCTTTTATACAGCAGAAAGCAAGTCAAATGCATCTCCCAGAAAGTGTGTCATAGCCAGCTGGTGTTTGGAAACCATAAATCAAAACACCTACTCAGGCAAAGGGCTGTATTTTCCAAAAAGGCAGAAATGAAGGCGTGTAGCATAGCTACACCTCTAACTGATTTTTTTTACATATTTTTCTCATTCTAGAGATGTTGCTAGACATATCTAGTACTGTGCCTTTAAAAGCACCTTCTGAAGCAATCTTGGCTTTCCTGTAGCCTTCCAGTCTCTCTCAGAAAAATAAGACTCTCCTCCCATCTTCAAAGAATTAACCCTTTGAAGGCATAGCTGGTAGATAGCAGGGTGGCTTGTTAGGCTGGACCAAGGAGAAATCTTCCAGCTTCCATTTTCTGTCTTTAAATGGGAAGGATGACCTGCCTTGCAGGCTGGTGGAGAGGGGCTATTGGAAAGGACCCTGCAGATTTAAACTGCTGATGATCTATAATGAAATACTTGCAACAAAATTGCTTGCTCCAGAGAGGCCTGATCTACAACCTGCTTCACGACCTTTTTTCTGTATGGTCTGTGGCAACAGAGGAAAGGCCTTTCGCAGCACTCGTCCCCCAACTATGGTATGTAGTATAGCCACATTGCTATCTTTTTTGTGCCCCCTTAAAAAAAATTGTCCACCTGCTCATTTTTTGTGCATTTTTTATTATTGTCATTGATGGTTTTATCTATTTTGTCATTGTATTTGTGTTGCAATATAACTGATGGCACACTGTGCTGAAAATCTATATAGAATGATGGGAGGTATAAAAAGGGTTTCAAATAGACAAATACCTAGATAGGAATCTGTCTAGGCTGTACCAATGCAGGATGGGAGCGGGAGGGTGTTCTCATGATGGAATGCTCCCTTTACAATAAATCTTTCCCACATGAAAAGCTAAATGTCAGGAAGAAGAGTTCTTAATATGCTGACTGCCAGAATCAATGCCTTTTCATTTACTTATATCAGCGAGAACTAGACCTGAGAGATGGCTTGAGAAACAGTAACAGTTGAAATAATGATGGTGCTCAGCTTTATCTCAGAAGTATGCAGCCATAACCAGCTTTCGTATTTTCTCTCTAGGCTGCAGTCCATTCTATTTAACGGTCTACAGTGAATACGGTGTCGATGTATTTAATGTCAGCACCATGGAATGGGTTCAGACTATCGGCTTAAGAAAGGTAAGTAGCTTGCCCGTACTGTAAAACACAGGGCCTTATTCGTTTACTCCAAACTTCTTGGCAGTGTGTTGAGGATGAATTTTAAGATTCCCTTACTTTGTCTCCATAACAGATCAGACCCCTAAATGTGATGGGCACACTGAATCTCCTTAACTGTGAACCTCCTCGACTGATCTATTTCAAGAACAAGTTTTCAGGTTAGTGCGTTCGGTGGGGGTGGGGTGGGGACAGAAAGGAAAAGGGGTAAAGAAGAGTGGTTGTAATGTGTTGGTGATGCAGGGAAGGCAAGTAGAGTCTGTGTAAAATTACAGCCACGTGTAAAAAATTACAGAGGCAGCCATGGGTGGCTAGCCTCCTTCGCCCCAAGGGCCACATTCAGCCTTGCCTGCCCTCTAGGGGCTGCATGCAGGTAGTGGATGGGGTTAGCCCACACTCTCCACATGTGTGCATGCAGGGCAAAACTCTGTAGATCAGATATGAGAGGGCTGTAACCCTGCCTCACTCAGCAAAGAGTCCACCTGATGCTTTGTAAATTCCTAGGTTCCTCTGCAAAAAGAGCTTAAGGATTCCACAAAGGTCTCCTGCATGAGTCTCCTTCACTGTAGCAGGGCTTGTACAGACCTTCTGCCTAACCTACCTCAGGGCTGTTCTGTTGTGAGGATCTACTAAAGAGGGGAAGAACCTGTATAAACTGCATTATGTCTTGTTACAGCAGGAGCCGCCCTTAGCGTGCCGGAGACATCCGACAACAGCAAGAAGCAAATGCTTCGCACCAGAAGCAAGAGAAGATTTGTCTTTAAAGTCCCCGAAGAAGAAAGAATACAACAAAGAAGGTGTGGCTTTACTATTTCTCTTCTCTCTCTCTCTCTCTCTCTCTCTCACACACACACACACCGCAATTGGTGGTAAAGGAGACTCTACTTATGCAAACCCATCATTTAATGTCTTTGTTGGTTTAGGGAGATGCTCCGAGACCCTGAACTCCGATCCAAAATGATTTCCAATCCGACCAATTTCAACCACGTGGCTCATATGGGACCAGGAGATGGGATGCAAGTGCTCATGGATCTCCCACTGGTAAAACTTCTTGTTCCTAGGGAAAGCAGATAGGCAGGCCTGTGCTCAGCCACAACCCGCAGATCTTGGGAACAAGCCGGCAGAAGAACCTTATAGCTGGAGCAGAACGGCTGTTCATTTTCTAAGGGGCAGCTGCAATGTTTAATCTGGGCTAATATGCCTCTTGGAAAGTATCAGGAGGAGGCCTTGGCCATGCCTGCTCTCTCCCCACTTTTCTTCAGCTCGTGTCACTGTAGGGTGATGCAAATGACAGGATAGTTCTTCAGTTGTAGGAGGTCTTCTAACCCTGGGAAATCAAACTCCCTTTTAAAAGGGGTTGTATCTCCTAGGAACCCCCCAGGTCTTTCCCTAGTGAGAGGAGCAAGCATGCCAGCCCAACCCCTGCGACAAATCTTATCCAGGAGGGGGAGGGGAGGGGAGGCAGATGCCTGAGCAGGCGGTGTGAAAACTTTCTTTGAGAATGCCAGCACACGCACACGGCACTGAAAGTAAGCAGGCATCACTGCCAAGAGTGCAATAGTGTTTTCTAAATAACTATTCTCTCCTCCTTCCTTTTTCTTGTTTGTCTTGTCTAAAATAACAGAACGAATTTCCTTCCCCTTCACTCTCCCGACATTCTGCTCTGATATCACCTCCAACAGGCTTTGAGCACGTCTATCACATGAGCCCTATCTCTGCTGAAATCTTTCTCCAGAGTGACCATTCTTCCTCACTGCTTTCCTCCTCTTCCTGTCCCTCCTCTGCTTCTGTAGCAAGGGTAGGAGCAGCTCTTTAGGAACTGGATGGTGACGGTGGGCATTATGCCTCTCTGCCAACATTAAAGAAAAGTTGGGAGGGGGCACTAGCAGTTTGCAGAGAATTACTAACCTGTATATATATATAAACTAGTGCTTGCTGCTCTGAATCCTCCACTCCAGTTAGCAGGTTGTCCTGCTAAACCCCTACACAGACTAGATTATGGTCCTTCCAACAGCAGGTGGCAAAGGGAAAGCTCACTGGAGAATGCTTTGAAAGCAGTATTTACTGTTCCAGGTGTCAAATATACCATAGCTCAGAAACAATTTTCATATGTTTGTAATTGGAAAAAACCTTGAGGCATGATCTGCAGTCAAACTCCATTCTTTTCTTTTACACAGTCTGGTTTACTGGTGAGTTCTGTTATCCTGCCTCCAGCACTTGGAAGGAACTTAGACTGATGACTCAGTTTTGTTTCGCTTGCTTTTTGGGAGGCGGGGGGGGGGGGGAGAGGAGGGATAAATTGCCCCCTTGTCGGTTATTTGAATGATGTGCCTTTGTGTTAAATGGCCCTCTTTAGCAAGCAAAGCTTAGTTTGTAAAAAATACCACCATACAATAGCTCTGAAAGCAGTATTCCTTCGGTGTTTTAAAAAAACTCTGCTAAATGTTTCACTGAGACAGAAAATAATGTTGAAAGTGTCTTGTCTAATTGTCTGTGGCTACATTTCTGCTGCAGAGTGTCTTACCTCCTTCACAAGATGAAAAGGCTTGTCCTCCCACGACCAACATTTCACGCCAAGCACCTCAGAGAAACAAAAGCTACATTTCGTGGCCATCTTCAGGTAACAGTAGAAATGGATCTATTTATAACCTGCAGTTTTGTAAACCTATCGGAGTGGAGAGTCTCAGACATATTTGCTTTACAGGTGGCAGTGACCTAGGAGCAGCTATGCCCTTGAGGAGTATGTCTGATCCAGACCAGGAGTTTGACAAAGAGGTGAGATCTATCTGTAGACACCCTTTGGTTTCCTCATATTGGTGCATAGCTCTCTATGTAGTCTGGAAAGAGCCTTCTACGTAAACAGCAGCTGTTTGGTTGTTTGTGTATATCTCAAGTGCCAGATCTCAGGTTTCATAGAGCTTCAGGAATCTTGATTCTAGAAGACTCCTTCACTACAAAATACTAGGGAGAAATGTTTTGAAAGCTCTGATTCCCAAGAAACACACGCTCAAACACTTTGTGGGTGTCTTGGCAACAGTTCATAACTGAGGATCCAAAATAGGTGATAAGCTTTAGAACAGTGTTTCCCAAACTTGGGTCTCCAGCTGTTTTTGGACTACAACTCCCATCATCCCTAGCTAGCAGAGGATGGGAACTGTAGTTCAAAAGCAGCTGGAGACCCAAGTTTTGCAAGCACTGCTTTAGAAGAACACAGCCTGGATTCCTTATCCGAGTACTCTTGCCAGCAAGTTGGTCTGCCACCTTGCATAAACTTTTAGCAACGTTTCTGGAGTGTTAGAGAGATTATCAAACAGTACCAGCTGCATTTTTTAAATTGGTTCCTAATTCATCAAAACCCAGGAGCTGCCACGGCTGATTTTAATGACATGTACAAGGAGCATAAGAGGTTGCCTTGTACTGAGTGAGACCATTGGCTAATCTGCTCTATATCGTCTGCACATTGGCAGTAGCTCTCCAGGATTCAGTCAAGTTTTTCCAAGCCCTGCTTGGAGTTGCCGGGGATTGAACCTGGGACCTTCTGCATGCAAAGTTTGTGTTCTACCCTTAGCTACAGCCCTTTCTAATCAAAGGAAAACAATTCTCCCGGTGGAGGATGTCTCTGAGACTGAAATCAGGAGCAAACATAGCCATGCACTGGTTTCCTAATTTGTGGGTTCGCACAAATGCTTTCCTTCCATCTCTTGCAAAATTATTTTTGCAGTTGTATCATAGAATGCTAATACAGCAGTCGCTGGATGGCTGGACCTTTTTAAGAAGCCTGCAGCTTTTAAATCTGTTCTTCTTCTCCTTCTCCTCCTCCTCCGATACCCTCTAGCACTGTTAGCAGTGGCAGTGATGAGGCTGTTTTATGAATATGTAGTGATTGTAGCCTCTTTGTTAGTGAAGGAGCCATTGGGGACTAAAGTAACGGCCAATAGTAAACAAAATTTAAGGTAGTATATTTATATGTCAGTTTTCAACTGTAGTCATGAAAGTGCTTTATAGTATTTATAAAATGCAGGGTACGCCACAAATGACATGCTCAAAGCAAAACAGACAGGCTGGAGCAGGAGCTGGCATCTTATGTTCCAGTTTGCCCATGGCGGAGGAGGCAGTCCAGTTGCATCAGGCTCTGAGGGTCATGTTTGCCATCTGCTTCCCTCACCCTCCTATTCCTTCCATTAATGGAGGCGCTTCCAGTTTTGAGAGAGGTGGAATAAAAAATACCTTTAAATAAACAATAGTGCCTGGTGGTTTTCGTGGGGGAAAGAAGCATGAGTCGGGAAGGTGCATATGAAAGGGTGAAAGTGAGCTTCAAATCATCTACTAAAAACTCCCCAAATATCTGTTGACCCTTGCCACTTTCCTACTGAATACTGCACTAGAGAGAGCCGCACTTGTGGAAAGATCCAGCACCCTTTGGGCTGTGGGCTGTCACTGGTGTGTGGTGGTTGTTGTTTTTTTAAATTTCTGCCATCTGCACCTTGGGTCAGCATTCTGTTGATTTTGCCCCATGAGGACTGCAGAAACCACACGGCTGCAGACTCCATCCATGGCGACCCAAACAAGAGGCGAAGCTTGGCAGGGGGTTGGACTCGATGGCCCTTGTGGTCTATTCCAACTCTATGATTCTTGCAGCTGTAGCCCAGCAGGTTGTCATAAGTGTCAGGTTTTGAGGTGGCATTTTCAGTTTATGCTTACAATAGTTAAGATCAGAGCATGTGAGCTATTGCCTGTATACCAACAGTGCGCTGTGAAACTCGGGGTCATTCTGCTTGGTGGCTCCTTGCCTTGTCACAGCTCTCCCTTAACAGATCTTGCCTAAACGATTGTCTGAAGTTGCTGTTTACACCCACAGCAAAACCTTGCTGATGGTATCTCTCAGTGATATCGCCTTTTAATCTGTTGGCTAAATATAAATTCTTCTTCCCCCAATTAAATGGGCTGGCGCAGCAACAGTTCTGCTGTACTTTGCAAAGAGCTAACTGCATTCCAAAATGCTGGGAAAATGTCCAAGCAAATGGCTGAAGTGAAAAGGGAAGGGCTACACCACAGAGCCATCAGCAACAAATCTAGAAAATAATGCTGGCTGGATAGGCACAATTGACTGTCCAGTGAATTCCTCATTTTGGGCTGCCATTTGTGTCTTCCCTGACACCATTTGCAGTCAGAAACCTTCAGTTTCTTTCTTGCTTGCTTGCTTTTTTTTTTTTTTTTTTGGCTGTCAAGGACATAACATAAATAACCGGTGGACAAATTCATCTGCTGTTTTACATAATGGTCTTTGCCCCTGCTTTTCCAAGCTACTCACTACTCACAAGTGAGTGCTCCTTTCCCCTATCTGGGGTTTGGGGTGGTGGTGTGTTGCTGTTGTTGCTTTTAATGTAAAACAGCCATCCAAGGCTGCTGTCAGGAGCAGGAAGAGAGACGGGAGTGGATACACTGCCTTTAATACTGTCCAATCCTGCCCCACTCCTTTCCCACCTGTGGGGGTGAATGTATGCCCATAATGTTTTCTCCCTGTGGATGAAAGAGGTGCTCCTATGCCCACCCCCGCCCCACAGAGAGAGAGAGAGACAGAGACTAATCGGAGTTCCATAACAAGCTGAGGCCCAAACTACATTTGCTGCTTATCACATGCATGGCTTGGACCCCGCGAGTTCAAACAACGGAAGGAAGGCTTCTCATCCTCTCCTCTCCTCTCCAGCAACCCTTGAGAAGCCTCTCTGGAAGCATCAGGGCACCATCCTGAACAACGTGGGATGGAGTTCTGGGGGAGAAAGAGACAGGAAACTTTCCTTCCATGAGCTTCCTTAGTTTAATTTGTCTTAGGATCCAAGCCTGCCTCTTCAAGTGACTTTGCCTCAAACCTTTCTAAAGTAGGAAGGCTGCAGCATAAAGCACAGAAGGATCTATGGAGGGTGTTTGTACTGAACACTCCTCACCCCGCCGTTTCTCTTTCCCTCTGCAGCCGCTTCCTAGGACACTTTTTCTCCCATTTTGGCTTCATGTTTATCAAGACAGCAGGCTGGGTGCTCTTTGTGCAAGGACTTGGGAAATGATGAGCTCTGGCTTCTGACTGAAGACGGTTTAATGCATAGAAACCTACAAGGCAGCTGCTTGAACTAGAGATGGGCTAGTCTTAAAGCTCTCCTCAGGCTGGGTTGAGGGTCCCCTGCCCCCAAATCCAGAAACTCTGAGAAATTTTCCCCAAGACCATCTAAATGGCTCAGAAGATTTGCTCTCAGACAGCCCCTGGGAACACCACACTTCCTTGGCAGGGCCTTCCGCAATAGGACTATGCTGGGAAGAAAGAGAGGCTTTCTTTTCATCCTTCCTCCTCTTCCTGTCTCTCCCTTCCCTCTTATCACACTGTCAGCCAGTTGTCCACACTAATAGGTGCAATATGGGCCCAGTTCTTTTGGGAGCTCTTGCTGCACTGCCTCTGTCTCCCATCAGAAGCATCCTAATGGTTTCAGGCGCTTGACATGCAGTATTTTTCTTTTCCTTTTTTTTTGCAGCCTGACTCAGATTCTACCAAACACTCGACTCCTTCCAACAGCTCGAACCCAAGCGGGCCCCCAAGTCCCAACTCCCCACATAGGAATCAGCTGACGCTAGATGGGTTGGACCAGTCGACCTGCGATGCATAACACTACGGCTCCCCCCTCCCTCCCCAAATCCTGTTCGGGACCATCGGCATCAGGAGCAGCTACTCCACGGAGTATTCAAGAGCAGGAGGCCCTTCTCCAGCAACTGTGCCAAGACTTGATACTGAATTTCTAGTGTTGCACAAAAGTAAATTCTATAATTAGAGGTGTAGATTTGGGAGAATAAAAAAAGGAGGAGCGAGTTCTTTATTACGACACGGATCAAGTTGTTACTGTTTTTTATGCAAAACTGTTTGTTCTTAACCCTATGGTGGATCAATTTCTGCACAGACGTGATATTAATGTGACATACACTACAGGCTTTTGGTAAACAGTCTTCATATTTAAGTTGGAAAGAAAATAGAGAAGAGTCGCTGGTAGTTTTTTTTTTACTACAGTGCGGTGTCAGGAATATTTTTCTATAGGATGATGTAATGTCTCGTTAACAGGAAATCCTTTTAGGGGGGGAAATGGTCCTTTTGAGTGGGAAGTAAAAAGCAGGCTATAAAAGCAGGCTAGTTGCATCCTTGGCTAAATATATTCTAAATATATTCTGGTTGTGTGTTTTTTCAAGTTTTAGGAGAATGATAGGAAGCTGTAGGGCCATTCCCAGCATCAGTAGAAGTATGTCAGGAAGTTGAAAACCGAGGTTCTAGTTTGTGGCCTTTTAACTTATTTAGCCATTACATACATTCTCAGCTTTGTAAATGTCCTTCTCCCAACTTTTTAGTCATGTACATAAAACTATTGCCGGTAACATTTTATCCTTACCCTGCTTTTTTAGACCTCTTCAGTTCATCATTAGCCGGGGCAGGGCTTTAAAAAAAAGATGAAAAGAAAAAAAGACTGCTGTGAAACAGGTTTTACTTTGCTTTTCCTGCTACCACCTTCGCGGACATTCTTGTAATTCCTCTTTTTGTTTTGCTTTTGTTCCAGTGTTAAAGATACACTACATTAAGATAAAGTAAAATACGCTAGGGAGCGTTCTCTTGGGATCGCTCCCTTGAAGGCTGCTTATGCGAAGGGATTGTGTAGTAGTACTTAAACCATCGGTCTATCTTGATTGGTAACCAAAGTGGAAACGTTGAAGGATGTGTATATGAGGGTGCCTCATCTTTTCCCCACCACCACCTTCCCCAGTTCATTGTATCCTCGCCTGCATGAAGACCCCATGATTGCTAATCAAAAGTATTGATCATGTAGAGAAAAAAGGAAAAATGCACAGCACACTCCTGTATATTTTGCTACGGCCCATGTGCAGCGGTGACATATTGCGTGTATATTTAATCTCATGCTTCCATGTATTATACATTTAGTAATTTTCCCTCTTCCCCACCTCCACCTCTCCACACCCCCTTCCCGGGGGGCGGGAGGAATTGTGATCATGTTTCATTTAAAAATGCGTGTGTAATTAATTCTGTGGCTGGCATATCCAGTTTGTCATTGTCACATTAGTGTGCCTTCTGTGCCAATTTGATGACAGTTGGATGTCAATTGTTTTTTAAAAAAATCTGGTTTCTATGGGCTAATGCTATACCAATGGCTAATACTCTTTCCTGAAACACTGTATAGGACATGCACTTATCCCTAGTTTTAAATCAAGTGGCTCTAGTCAACATTTAATCCTGTTACATTAAGTGTTTGACAATACTTGCTCTTTTCTCAGATTCTTGATCAATGAAGCTCAATTTGAGCTGGACACTACTGCTTTTGGGGTTTTCTGGTTTTTACACCTTTTTTTTTAAATGTAAGTCTGAAGTCTTTGTAATTATTGAATTGTGAGAACATTTTTGAACAATTTACTTGTCAATAAAGCAGAAGAGGAAGGTTTTAAAAAGTACCCGGAGCTCCTGTCTTCCTTCTCTGGACAAGCATGCATTGGCCTCTTATACCAGTCTGGTTCATTTGAAAGTCACCAGGACATGATTTGAAAGGGGAAGAACAACCCTGTGTTCTGTGTTTCACCTTCAACCAACCAAATACGCAACCTCGATACAAACAGCAACTCTTGGGTGGTCTTCTGAGGACGAGAAATGTATCAGCACCTGAAGTTGCTTCCTGCAGCTTGCCGTAGTCTTTCAGTTCCTTACTAGAGATTGCAGAAAGAGTGGTAATTGCTGCTGATGTTCTGTTGCTCTTTTCCTTTGGCCCAAGGGTCATCCAGTAGACTTGAGGCCAGGTCAGAGCAGTAGACAGCAGGCAGCTTGTCTTGGAAATAATAGCTAGATGAGAGTGGTATTAATAGTCTTGATTAACCTTGTTGTTTTCCTCAATGCAAATGGAAAGCACTTTTCTTATTCTTTTTGGGTGGGGGGGCACATAATGGGGCATTGCCAGTATTACCCACAAGCATTTTGACCAGGCCCTGGAAAAACATTCATGTGGGATTTTGTTCCAGAAATGCAGAAGCTTTTAAAGGACTGTTGACTCTCTCACACACACCCCAACAAATTTGCTGCAATATATTTTAAGTAACTTAGAAAAATTAAGGTGGGAGAGGGGTGAGAACTAGGAATTAAATTCTGGTGTTGAATATTCTACATCAGGCATGTCCAACAGGTAGATCGTGATCTACCGATAGATCACTGGACGTCTGCGGTAGATCACTGGTAGAACATTGGCTCCCCCCAAAGAAGCTGAACAACTGGCTCTCCTAAAAAAAGCTCAATATTTTACCTCCTCCCTGAAAAAACTCAACTTTGACCCCGAACCCCCAAAAAGGGTGTAGAACACTGCCAGTTTTTAACTCTGTGAGTAGATTGCAGTCTCTTGGGAGTTGGCCACCCCTGTTCTACATCAATGAAGTGGATTCCAGTCCACAAAAGCTTGTGCTGCCAATAAACTTTTTGGTCTTTAAAGTGCCACAAGATTCTCCATTGGTTTTGCTGCAACAGACTACTGGCTGCCCCTCTAGACGTAATTTAACACTGCGGATTTGATCATGCACAACTTGTTCCAGGTTGCACTGCAGACATAACAGCAATCGCGGAAGAATCCACATGAATCCACTACTTAGAGACAGAGAGTGACAGTGAAGAATATGTGCAAAGGCAGGAAGTTTAAATTAAGCAGCCCTCTTCTATCTAGGGACAGCGCTTGGCTGAAAAGCTGTCAATTTATTTGCAGCATTTAGGGAGCAGGTGAGAGCTGCAGGCTGGACCTGAACCACAATTTACTAATGCAAAGGCATCACTGAAATGAGGTATCCTAGCAAATAAATGCTAGTATACTTTGACCTCTTTTGCTGAATTTTCACTCGGATACAACCAAGGCATAACTTCATAAACAGGCCAGGAGCTTTAACATGGACACCAAGTGCCAGATCAAGCTCGCTGCCACCAAATATTTGCTTCTCCAAATATTTTCACGCTAATGGCAAAGCTGGAGTAAATTGAGCATGATGTGGCTGCACAATTTTGCTTTATTTTAGACCCAGGATCTTCTAAAAGTCATTTAAGCTACATTCCTAAATACATTTTTCCTGGGAGTAAGATTTATTGAACGCAGTGGGAATTGCTTCTGCATGAATTTATTTTTATCATTGACAGATGTACACTTCCCATTCAGCAAAGTTCTCTGGGCAGTAAACAATACATAGGATTGCACTTTAACAGATTATATTCATTCTCAGTAACTTTGCCATGCTGTAAAATGACTGAATAGCTAGAGCAGAACTGGTAAAGGTAAAGGGACCCCTGACCATTAGGTCCAGTCGTGGCCGACTCTGGGGTTGTGACGCTCATCTCGCTTTATTGGCCGAGGGAGCCGGTGTACCCGAGGGAGCCGGGTCATGTGGCCAGCATGACTAAGCCACTTCTGGTGAACCAGAGCAGCGCACGGAAACGCTGTTTACCTTCCCGCCGGAGCGGTACCTATTTATCTACTTGCACTTTTGACGTGCTTTCGAACTGCTAGGTTGGAATATGCCTTAAACCAAAGAAGAAGTACATATTTAGAAGAGCACTTTAGCATAGAGGAATTAAATGATGAAACAAATCTCTTGAAAACTTGCTAGCCTTTTATCTTAGGCACAGATTGCAAAATTTGCCACACCCCCAGCATTCCAGACCTACTTCCAGGAATAGTTGTCCCCACAGGGGAAAACCTAAGACAAAGCAGGTGGATTGGGAAATGTGTCTTACAATAAAACACAACTGGAAAAATGGAAGGGACATTACTATTGTCTATGAGGTTTATGGTCATATGTACAACATCCTAGTGGAGGACCATGTCATAATTAAAGGCTTTTCCTCCTTGAGAACATAAATTGAGTTTGCCATGAAGAAAGTATAAGCAGACAGTATACAGCTACTCAGTTTGAACTGGTCTTCAAGAATTAACATCAAAAGCCAGTATGTTAAAAGCTTGATTGGCTATTACTGTTGAAGTATAAACTAAGATGGTTAATAAACCTCTTATCTAAAAGTCTTTGTAAGAGTCCCAAGAGAGCTGAGAGTTAACTTAGGCCTCAAATTAGGGTTTCCAAGGGGGAAGACCTTCCCAATGCTCGATGGTGCAATTTGAAAACTAGGGCAAGCTCTGTATATACAGAACACCAAAGGGAATATTTGAACGGGCTGTTGATTTGCCTTTGGTTAGCCCTTGAATTGAACCTTTAGTTTATGAGGAAAACCTTAGAGGTTGTGTCCTCATCAGAATGGAAGATGGCAGGGAGCTAGCTTCAGGCACCAGGCCCATTGTTCAGACCAAGTCTGCAATACACAGATGTCTGCAACCTTGACTTGAAGGTTGGCAACATTAACCCTTCCGTGTGGGAATCTCTTGCAGGCAACTGCAGTGCCTGAAGACAGACAGACAGGTCATGCAACCACATCAGTGACCAGAGGAGGAATGGCCACCGGGAGGATCACAGAAAGTGGCCCCTAGGGCTCTTGTTACAAGCGATTGATGATGATGATGATGATGATTTATTATTTATACCCCACCCATCTGGCTGGGTTTCCCCAGCCACTCTGGGCGGAATCCAACGAAGTATTAAAATACGGTAGTCTGTTAAACATTAAAAGCTTTCCTAAAGAGGGCTGCCTTCAGATGTCTTCTAAAAGTCTGGTAGTTGTTGTTCTCTTTGACATCTGGTGGGAGGGCGTTCCACAGGGCGGGTGCCACTACCGAGAAGACCCTCTGCCTGGTTCCCTGTAACTTGGCTTCTCGCAGCAAGGGAACTGCCAGAAGGCCCTCGGCACTAGACCTCAGTGTCTGGGCAGAACAATGGAGGTGGAGACGCTCCTTCAGGTATACTGGACCGAGGCCATTCAGGGCTTTAAAGGTCAGCACCAACACTTTGATAAGCTGCAGTTCACGGGGTGGTATTCAACAAAATTTTGGTCAGAGCAAACCTACTCCAATTAATGGATTGAACTTCGTCATATTGATTTCAGTGGGTCTGTTCTAAGTAAAATCTTTCTGGGTGCCAACCACAGGCTCAACCAGAAGGGGGACCATGGAATAAAATAAACCTCCCACCAGCCCATCTCATTGCTATCTCCTGGTTCCCTATACATCACCCAGAGGCAAAACAGATTACCAAAGCAATTTTCCTCCTTGTGTCAGCACGCTCAGGACAATATCAATCACAGAAGGCTTGTTCCCTACACCCTGCGAACTTGGCGTGGCGGCTGTGTAAACCAGCAAAGAAGCTATTCTGAGGTCAGTTTGGATCCAGAGAGCTACAGTATAAAAATGGATGAGATAAGCCATCTGCTGCACTCCTTGCAGTTCCGGCACCTCAGTCCTTTCCAACAATAATAACATGACCAGGCACTGCCTTTTCTGGCTGGGAGTGGGAAGTGATCAGAGGCAGGGAGCGAGGCTGGTACATAGGTGTGACAAAGGCATCCAAGGTTATCTTTTTCCACTGACAAGCTATGATTAATTTGGGTTTCTTTTTTTCAGAGGCCTGAAAGGGTCAACATCCGTTTGAAATGACATGATCCATACGCTGAAAAATATTGCTCCCCGCTGCCCAAAAAAGTGAAACAGAAGGTCAACATTATGGGCATATGAAAATGAATGGGCAATGAAAATTACGGGCATATTTGTGCTACAAATGTAGTGCTTTTACATTCTATACAAAAGTATACTGACTTTGAAGCACACAGGACATGGGTTAAATGGAATTGGATAGCTCTTTTACCTGTGCTGGCACCTGTGGCACTTTTAGCAATTTATGAGTATTGGGTTTCTCTTTTATTTTTACTGCCCCTAATACACACACACAGAGAGAGAGAGAGAGAGAGAGAGAGAGAGAGAGAGAATATTCAGGGCTACACTGGGTCTCCCAGAGGGCATAAAGCAAGGGTCTTCAATGCTGCACCTCAGGCACCCATGGGTGACGGCTGGTACCTGCTATGGCACCCACAAAAGGTTTCAGCAAATATCCTCTTTAAAAATTCACAGTACAGGTGAGACTGTGTACTCTGCCTGCTCGCTTCCTGTTTGCACCGGCTCCACCTCTCCTGTATTGAATACATTGCGGGTGGCGCTATGGTCTAAACCACTGAGCCTCTTGGTCTTGCCGATCAGAAGGTCAGTGGTTCGAATCCCCGCGAAGGGGTGAGCTCCCGTTGCTCTGTCCCAATTCCTGCCAACCTAGCAGTTCGAAAGCATACCAATGCGAGTAGATAAATAGGTACCGCTGTGGTGGGAAGGTAAACAGTGTTTCCGTGCACTCTGGTTTCTGTCACAGTGTCCCATTGCACCAGAAGTGGTTTAGTCATCCTGGCCACATGAGCCGGAAAGCTGTTTGTGGACAAATGCCAGCTCCCTCAGCTTGAAAGCGAGATGGGCGCCAGGATTGGAGACACCCCCACCCTCCCATTCTTAATAGAGAAGAGGCACCAAGAGCTGTGAGTGAGTGGCAAGGATGGTTATCAGTGCTCTTTCCCCACTGATATAAAGCCATTCTGGCACCATTTTGTGATGCTACCTATTTTTTTAAATGCACTGCCTATTTTTTTGTGACTGGCACCCACAACACTTTCTCATAATCTTAAATGCACCCAGTGGCCCAAAAGATTTGGTAACAGAGCACCCAACGTATCCAATGTGATGGCTTGCTTTTCCCCCCACAGCACATTTCCAAACTTTTCACAGCACCGAGTTTGGCAATCTCTGTGGTCTACCGAAGAATCAAAGGAACCTGGGTGGGTGGGTGATGACTGCAATGAGCGTATTCAAGGTAAAGGGACCCCTGACCATTAGGTCCAGTTGTGGCTGACTCTGGGGTTGCGGCGCTCATCTCGCTCTATAGGCCAAGGGAGCCGGCTACAGCTTCCGGATCATGTGGCCAGCATGACTAAGCCACTTCTGGTGAACCAGAGCAGCACACAGAAACGCTGTTTACCTTCCCACCGGAGCGGTGCCTATTTATCTACTTGCACTTTTGACATGCTTTCGAACTGCTAGGTTGGCAGGAGCAGGGACCGAGCAACAGGAGCTCACCCTGTCAAGGGGGTTCGAACTGCCAACCTTCTGATCGGCAAGTCCTAGGCTCTGTGGTTTAACCCACAGCGCCACCCACGTCCCTGAGCGTATTATATGCCCCCAAAATGGCGAGACGATGCAGTACCTACAAAAGAGGAGTGGTGGATGAAATGGATGGAATATGCTGAATCAGCAAGTTTAACTCGTCAAATGAGGCAGCCTTCAAGGAGGATTGAAAACCATAGATTTTTATTTTTTAAAAAAAATTATTGTAAACATGCTAAAACGCTAGCCAGTTTGGAGTATGCTCAGCAGAAAAAGTTATTTTGAGAATAAGATGGAGGAAAGAAGGAATAGAATAATCATTTGAGGAAACCACGGAAGGGAAGTTAATCACGAAGGGACACTGGACACTGGAACTGATTGTATTGCGTTTCTGGGAAATTCATAAACAAAATTTTAAATGGAAAGGAATCGCCCGGGAGCTTTGTAGCCCAACTCTTTCTGCGAGAGAAATCAGTCCTCTGATGGAGGAAATGCCTCTCGCACCCCTTCCCATCCTTCCCTCCGGCCCTCAGCCCCCTCCAAGGATGAGGCTGCAGAGGCATGCAGCTTAGACCTAAAGGAGTGAGACCAGCTTATCAGGGCACCCCACCATTTCCAGCAAGTTCACAGCAGCCAGCCCGGCCTCCCACTTCTTTGAAAAGCCCCTGAGTGGGTGATGGGACGTGTCTTCCCTCAGGAAGGGAACAGAATGTGCTTTGTTAGCACGCTGACAGAATTGATCACCGCTTTAATTAAAGTCTTTTCAGTAAGTGACCTTAAGCTCTCGCCGCTGATGCTAATGCCTTGCGAAATCATCCTCGCTTGCAGAGGGAATCCTGACTCCCAAATACCAAACCGCTAACCTGCCTTGATAGGTGGCATAAATTTCACGCCGGCTGAAGCCCTCCTCCTCCTTGACATACCCTGCAGTTTGCCATGTTATCCCTGGCACACGCTCTCCTTAGATCAAAACATCCCTCTGCGTGACTCACTCGATTTCGCGCTGGTATATTTGTACCAAGATGCCCTCACCTGCTGCACCCTCTTGGCTGAGAAATTGCCTTTCACCGCTGAGCTGGGCAACGGTCCCTGTCATTATTGCTTTTTTCTTTTCCTGGCCCCTTAGTCAGGGTTGTGCTCAGCAGACAGCTTTTCTTTCCTTTTCTCTCCCAAGCACTGACACAAGTAGCTGCAAGGATGAAGAGAGCCGAAACAGACTGAAAATGCGGGAAAGAAGGGATCGGAAGGAAACGCTGAAATGTTTCCAGGCGGAAGTGTACAGCAGAACTTTAGAGGGAGCTTCAGGCTTGGGGAGCAAAGTGGCCCCTGAGGCCTCTCTACGTGGCCCTCATAACCCTCCCCAAGCCACATCCCTCACTGGCCCTGCTTAGCGCCCCCCCCCGTTTTTGCCAGGTGGGAATATGTCCTTCAACTAGGATGCTACCTCTTGGCAGGCTGGAAGGAGGATACAGAAAGGAGGGCAAGGGAACGCAGAAACTACAAAAGGAAAATTTGCATGGGTTGCTCCACCCACTTTTACCTCTGGCTCCACCCACCACAGGCGTGTAACCCTCAGTAGGTTGCACGGAAGGGAATACACACACACACACACACACACACACACACACACACACACAAATGTTTTCCCAACTCTGCCATAGGATGTGCAAACTTTTTCTTTTTTTAGCTTGGCTTACTTCTTTGCCTATAACATCAGCCACAGAGAAGCTTTCCCTGGCATGAAAATAAAACAAACAACATTTGCAGAGGGCCTTCTCAGTAATGGCACCCGCCCTGTGGAACGCCCTCCCACCAGATGTCAAAGAGAGCAACAACTACCAGACTTTTAGAAGACATCTGAAGGCAGCCTTGTTTAGGGAAGCTTTTAAAGTTTAATAGGTTATTGTATTTTAATATTCTGTTGGAAGCCGTCCAGAGTGGCTGGGGAAACCCAGCCAGATGGGCGGGGTATAAATTAATCATCATCATCATCATCATCATCATCATCATTATTATTATTGTTATTATTATTATTATTATTATTATTTGTAGAGCACTTTCTGAGTGTTCAAAATGTGTCACGTGTACGATTTAGTTATTACAACAACCTTGTAAGTCCAGGATCGGTGACCTCAGGCCTAGGGAGCGAATGTGGCCCTCCAAGTCTTTCTGCCTGGCCCCCCCGGAACTCTCCCCAGGTTACACCCCTTATTAGCCTAGCTTTGCACTTTCCCATACTCATCAACCATCCCGATTTGACCAGGACATCCTGGAATTACCGATACCATCCTGGCATGTCCTGTTTTGGGTGCTACGTTCTTCCCCCTGAGCTGTAACTGCCCCATCTCCCACCAACCAATCACATGTGGTTTGAAATCAGGAGGGAGCAAGCGACCACAGCATCTTCTGCCCTCCCACTTGATCCAGCACTGCTTCTGATGCTTAGCTTGCATTTCCAAAAGCCTTCCTGAAGGTCATTGGAAAGACCTTCCCATCATTTGTGTCCATGCTTTCCTCCTGCTCCCATTTATGGCAGTAAACCAGCCCATGCCAAGGTTTGGAAAAGGAGGTACATCTGATCTGGGCTAGAAACATATTGGAAGACAAATTCAATTTTCATCCGCACATCTCCAGCGAGCCATTATCCTGGAGACAGGTGCGCAATGCTTTTAAATGCTATAGAGTAGCTGTCACATTTTGGCAGTGCTCGTGATATATATCAAAATGAGTTCCAAGGTCTCCTCTCCAAAGGGAGAGAGAGAGAGAAGGAAGAGGGATTCTAGCCACTAAAATAATAACAGTAAAAAAGAATAAGGGTGGGCGGGGGAGAATCAAGTTGCCATAACTTCCTGTGCAGATCATCTGCCGGCAGGCTCCCATCAATAAACCGCAGTTGCGTGTGTGTTTTCGTCACTTTCCCATTTGCAGAAGATCCTGCTGTTGGCCTTTTAAAAATGAAGTCTTGTAATGCAATGCCAATGTGAGGGAAGAACTGGTTCTCTTTGGTTTGAAACTGGAGGTATTTGCCTGCTGCTGCTGCTCAAAGCCGGCCCTATCAATTGGCAGAGTAAGGCAGTTGCCTCATATGGCAGGGTTTGTGTGTATGCTCAGGGAGGGAGGGTAAAAGGTCGGAGGACTGACTTTCCTCCTTGCTTTCCTGCAAAGCCCTAAGCTTCCTGTCAAATCTATGAAGTGATGCTTATAACTTGTCCAAGAAGAACCGAGGGGAAATCCCTTTTAATCTCTCCTTCCCATTTTCATGAAGGAACATTACTGAACAATCAACTCCAGGGAATGGGGCAAATATAATAATAATATAATAATTTATTATTTATACCCCGCCCATCTGCCTGGGTTTCCCCAGCCACTCTGGGCGGCTTCCAACTGAATATTAAAAACAATACAGCATCAGACATTAAAAACTTCCCTAAAGAGGGCTGCCTTCAGTTGTCTTTTAAAAGTAAAATAGTTGTTTATTGCCTTGACATCTGCTGGGAGGGCGTTCCACAGGGCAGGCGCCACTACCAAGAAGGCCCTCTGCCTGGTTCCCTGTAACCTTACTTCTCGCAATGAGGGAACTGCCAGAAGGCCCTCGGCGCCGGACCTCAGTGTCCGGGCTGAACGATGGGAGTGGAGATGCTCCTTCAGGTATACAGGACCGAGGCTGTATGCAAATACCTTGCATACCCTTTTGCTGATTGGATACATGTTCTCTTTCTTTCTCTCTCCCACCCAATCCATCACGCTGGGAAAACACCATAAGATGGGATGATTGTAAGAGTTGCCAGGCCCCGTCCTGCCACAATGAGTGGTCGAAGGGAGAAGAGGGAGAAGGCTAGGAGGAGGAGTTGTCATAAACTGAAAACAGAGCTTAGTGGGCAGGGACAAAAAAGGCAAAAAAGCAGAGACATCACCTTGCCAACAAAGGTCCATATAGTTAAAGCTATGGTTTTCCCAGTAGTGATGTATGGAAGTGAGAGCTGGACCATCAAGAAGGCTGATTGCCGAAGAATTGATGCTTTTGAATTATGGTGCTGGAGGAGACTCTTGAGAGTCCCATGGACTGCAAGAAAATAAAACCTCTCCAGAGAAGAATTTAACTCCAATGGAAAAGGACAGGTTTCAGAATGAAATAGGTTTAATTGTGGTTAAGAAAGTGAAATACCTAGGGATAAATATGACTGCGAAAAATTTGAACTTATTTAAAGATAATTATGAGAAATGTTGGTCAGAAGTTAAAAAAGACTTAGAAATTTGGTCTAACTTGAAGCTTTCCTTGTTGGGTCGAATAGCAGCTATAAAGATGAATGTTTTGCCAAAAATGTTATTTCTGTTTCAATCTTTGCAAATTTTGGACAAGATGGATTGTTTCAAGAAGTGGCAGAGAGATATTTCTAGATTTGTCTGGCAGGGCAAGAAACCCAGAATAAAGTTTAAAATTTTAACTGATGTAAAAGAAAGAGGTGGATTTGCCCTGCCAGACCTTAAATTGTACTATGAATCAGCAGCATTCTGCTGGTTAAAAGACTGGCTGCTTCTTGAGAACACGGACATTTTGGATTTAGAAGGTTTCAACAATGTTTTTGGGTGGCATGCATATCTGTGGTATGACAAGGTTAAAGCTCATAAGGCATTTAAAAACCATATTGTCAGGAAATCTCTGTTTAATGTCTGGACAAGGTATAAAGATCTGCTGGAAAGCAAAACCCCAAGGTGGTTGTCACCTATGGAAGCTAAGTCTCAGAAAAAGCTCAATATGGAGGCCAAATGGCCAAAATATTGGGAAATTTTGGAACAAGAAGGTGACAGATTGAAACTGCAGAGTTTTGAGAAATTAAAAGACAAAGTGCGAGATTGGCTTCATTATTATCAAATAAGAGAGGCCTACAATTTGGATAAAAAAATTGGCTTCCAGGTGGAGAAATCAAAATTGGAAATAGAACTGTTAGAACCAAAAACTAAGATTTTGTCAAAGATGTATAACTTGCTGTTGAAATGGAATACGCAGGATGAAACGGTTAAATCAGCAATGATTAAATGGGCGCAGGATATAGGTCATAACATTATGTTTGCTGACTGGGAGCAGTTGTGGACCACCGGCATGAAGTTTACGGCATGCATTGCCTTAAAGGAGAATATTATGAAAATGATTTACAGGTGGTACATGACCCCAGTTAAGCTTGCAAAAATTTATCACCTGCCTGACAACAAGTGTTGGAAATGTAAAGAAGCCGAGGGAACATTCTTTCACCTTTGGTGGACATGCCCAAGGGTCAAGGCTTACTGGGAAATGATATATAATGAACTGAAGAAGGTATTTAAATTTACCTTTCCTAAGAAACCAGAGGCCTTTCTTTTGGGCATAGTTGGCCAATGGGTGCCAAAGAAAGATAGAACATTTTTTATGTATGCAACAACAGCAGCAAGAATACTTCCAGCCAAGTACTGGAAGACACAAGATCTACCCACCGTGGAGGAATGGCAGATGCAAGTGATCGACTACATGAAGATGGCTGAAATGACTGGCAGAATCCGTGATCAGGGAGAAGACTTGATTGAACAGGATTGGAAAAAGTTTAAAGACTATTTACAAAAATATTGTAAAATTGTTGAGTGTTAATATGATGTGGGAAGTGAAGGTAACAGGGTTTGTGTGACTTGGTTAAATGTGAATGAAAAGAAGAATGTTAAAAAGGATAGGGGGCTATGAACAGAACATTATTATGTCATAGTATATAAGATGAGGTATGGATTAAAATAATGAAAAATTGGGACATAATAACTAGAAGAATATAAAATTAATTATGGTTAAAATAAGGTTTTGAACTTGCTGAATTTGATTGGAATAAAGAGGAACACAAAAAAGGGGGATGTGAGGAGGTCAAGACAGAGGGGCATGGAACTTCATAAATTTAAGAAAGTGGTTTTTTTCCCTCTTTTTATTTTTCTATTTCTTTTTGCTATATATCTTTGTTTTTCTGTTGTATGTGTTTTCTATATGAGCTTTATGTATGGAAACGATACATGTTGAAATGATGAATCTTTTCTTTTGTAAATTCTTAATAAATATTTATTTAAAAAAAAAAGAAAATAAAACCTCTCCATTCTGAAGGAAATCAGCCCTGAGTGCTCACTGGAAGGACAGATTGTGAAGCTGAGGCTCCAATACTTTGGCCACCTCATGAGAAGAGAAGAGAAAGATGGAGGGCACAAGGAGAAGGAGATGACAGAGGATGAGATGGTTGGACAGTGTTCTCGAAGCTACCAGCATGAGTTTGATCAAACTGCGGGAGGCAGTGGAAGACAGGAGTGCCTGGCGTGCTCTGGTCCATGGGGTCACGAAGAGTCGGACACGACTAAATGACTAAACAACAACAAGTGGGTAGGGGGAGTCTGTGGCAGAGAGCAGTCCAGAATCAGGAGCAGAAGCTGAAGCAGGAGAGGAGGGAGGCCAAGAGGCAGAGAAGAGTCAGGCTGGTGGAGAGTCACAGGTGTTTCCCCCTCCTGTGGTGACAAGCTCTCCTCCCTCCTGGTCTCCCAGAATCAGGAGAGGCATGAAGAGGGAGGAGAAGTTAGCTTCACTCAAGCTCAGTCTCAGGTTGCTTGAGGAAAACCCTGGAGAGGAGGCAGCTGTGGGAAGGTGGGGACATTCAATCTCAGCCATGGCTTCATGGGGGCAAGACCTGCCGGAGATGAGTTGCTGTGCTCATTAGGCCTGACACTCCTCTGCAGATCCTGTTTTTGCTAATAAAGAATTAGCTTCAACTTGCTCAGTGTGATTTACTGCTGGCTCACTCCTGTCAAGGAGTTTGGGTGACCTTTGCATGAAAGGAAAGTAGTGAATTGTGTTGAGGTAAGAGTCACATACACTGTTCTGCCCCCATTTTCCTCTGCCCCTTCCTGTCACTGACCCACATCTCTCAAAATGTTCCCCACCATGGAAAGCAAGACATAGGTGGAATCTTCACACATAGAAAAATGCTTTTTATTAAAAACGTGTTTTGAAAAATACATTGAATTTGGCATAGCTCACTGTTGCCATCTGGTGTCACATTTGTATATTGCACTTTACAACATGTTTAAAATGTTATAGCTGAGTCTTTGGGCTCAGAAGGCTTCCCCGCCCCTGTTTTAAAGGTCTGGGTTTGCAATGTGTGAATGTGTCTGTGATCTTACCCAGGGTCCTTTGCACCTCACCTCTCTTCACCTTCTCATTCTGCAAACGTATTTCTCTTCTGGCATCAGAACTGTTTGGAGAATCCCAAAGAAGCTATGAGACCAAATGTCAGACTCCGATAAAATGAAATAAGAAAATCTGAGCGTAAGTAAAAGACGGGAGGAAGGGAGCACTTGCTAAGAATTCTGCCGAGAAAATCTCTAGATAATCTCTCTAAAAGCAGCCAGAGGAACAAGCAAGTGACATTGAAACTTATCTGTGCCAGTCCTGTTCACACAAATCACTGCCTGATTGCATATGCAGCCCCTACAATGCTGAGCGAAGCACTAGAAGAAGAAAATATGCGAATTCTCACTGAGAATTCATTGGGGGAGTGTGTGTGCCTGAATTCATCGCCTTTCAAGGTGCCTTTCTACAAGGCAGCAATTTGATGGTGAGGATCATTAAAAGAGAGAGACTGTTCCAAAATTCTGTGAGAATTCAGATATAGATTCCAACCTATTGAGTTCAGCTAGAAGTCCAGCAATGCAGGAAGCTGCCATATATTGACCCAGGCTATTGCTCCATCTAGCTCGGTACTGTGTCTATTCTGAGTGGCAGAGACATGACACGTTTTCAGCCAGAGAGTCTTCCCCAGCCCTACCCAGAGATATTAGCGTTTGAATGTGGGACGTTCTGCATGCAAGCAGGGGCGTAGGAAGGGGGGCGGGGGGCGGACCGCCCCGGGTGTCCTCACTGAGGGGGGTGCCATTCGGCATGCCACCTGCCCTTGACTCCCAAGCCTACCCTAAGCTCTCGGGGAATAATAATAATAATAATAATAATAATAATAATAATAATAATAATAATAATTTATTATTTATACCCTGCCCATCTGGCTGGGCTTCCCCAGCCACTCTGGGCGGCTTCCAGCAAAATATCAAAATACCGTCATGCATCAAACATTAAAAGCTTCCCTAAACAGGGCTGCCTTCAGATGTCTTCTAAAAGTCTGGTAGTTGTTGTTCTCTTTGACATCTGATGGGAGGGCAGGTGGAGAGGTTCTTGGGTGATGCCATCCCACTCATTGCTCTCCCTTAAGGATGGGAGGGAATAGCAATGCACAAATGATATGAAATAGGCTCTAATTGCTTTAGTGTGATAGGCATTCTTTATTGAAATTCAGTGACGATACATATTCCACTACTGATGAGAAAAAGATTTGCAGACCCTTTCTGATTTTCATGAGGACCACCCAGCAATTTGATATGCTCTCCCATTTGAAAATTAAGCAGTATTTTTAAGACAAGGCAGCGTCAAAATAACTTTGGGGGCCGATCACCAGGGAATTCTTCTGCACTGTCCCCATTGAAGTGAGCAGGATCTGTGCATTGGTGAGCTGGTCTCTGCAGTGGCTGAGCCTGTTTGAAACGGCAAGCAAAGTACAGGATGGCAGGATTGTCTTCCTCTGACAGCTTTGATGTTAAGCACAAAGTTCCGTTTCATCATATAAAGGATTAATGTAATAGAGCTCGCTATTTTTGCTCGCCATCTCCTTCGGTGCCTCCTCCTCCTCCTCCACGGAGCACGCACCAGCTAAAGCCTAGAAGAGAGAGAGACCAGAGTGTTTAATGCGGCTGGTGCAAAATATAACTCTGGAGCTTAAATCCTTTGAAGAGAAAGTCGATCTTATGGGTTGAGATGAATCCATATTGTCAACGCAGCACTTACGTTTCACAAAGCAATGCTCAAGGCTGTTCGTTTGCTGTGCACATGATAACCCACTTCTGCACTTAGAAAAGCTGGATATCTGGGGATATATATATATATATATGCAAAGTTGCTTATACTGCACAAAACCTTTTCCCTATCTTTGCTTTATTCTAAGGACCAAACTGCATGCTGTGTTAAGCATGCTGTTCACAATTGCACTCTTTCTTGGCTTGGGAGGGTTCAATCCAGAAAGCAACTGTGGTGCATGTAAATGGTTAAATCAAAGCTACCTCCTGATCCTGATTGCTGCTTTTTAACAAATGGGGGTATGCTGATGATGTGCTCAATGTTACATGTGGTTTAGTCCTAAATCTACAGCTTGGTGGGTTTTGGAATATTCCATCCTGGACTGCTGGAACGAAGAATGTGGAGGGGTGATGAATTCCAAGATATTTAATATATCGTGGACAGATCTGAAAGCCTGTCTTCTCTCTTAATTCATCATGTAAATCAACTGGTACATTCAGATGCAACCATTCCGATTTTGTTTTATTATTTCCCAATCCAGTCAAATCTAACAAACGTTTTAATTTCCCCGATGGCCTCCATTAGCGACACTTCTGGATCAGAGACCACCAGAGCTATATCATCAGCAAGCAAATTGAGTGGATAGGATTGACCGTTACATATAACGTCGTTGATTTTATTATTATTTTGAACAGCGTTTGCAAGTGGTTCCATTGCAAACATGAAAGGTAGCATTGACAGAGGCAGCCTTGCTTTGTACCTCTCTGTACATCTACAGAGTGGAAGAGTCGTGTACATTAACCCTAACTACTGCCTTGCTATTAGTATATAAAGGTTGTGGTGCTAATATAAAACCATCATCAAAGTTCTTTTGAGAGACAAGTAGGTACAAATAATTCCCATGCATTTTATCAAAAGCTTTATGAGCATCTAATGAAGCGATTGCACATGGATTTCTATACAGTTTTCCGTAATATACTGCGTTCGGCATCTTACATACAGGAACTGCTATATGCCTATGCTTAATGAAACCTGCTTGACCAGCACAGATTATACTAGGTACCTGGCTGTGACGGGCTGCCCTTCTCCCTCCTCCGGGAAAAGCCTGCAAGCGCCGCACACATGCTCCACACGGCTCGTGAAAGGGAGCGCTGAGCAGAGCCTGGGATGCATACAGGCTCTGCTCAGCGCTCACTTTCACGAGCCGCATGGAGTGTGTGTGTGGCTCTTGGGGGCTTTTCCCGGAGGAGGGAGAGGGGACTGACGGGCTCCCCTTCTCCCTCCTTGGGGAAAAGCCCCCAAGAGCTCCATGCGGCTCTTTAAAGGGAGCGCTGAGCAGAGCCTCCCGCCTGCATTCGCTCCATAAGATGCACACACATTTCCCCATACTTTTTAGGAGGGAAAAAGTGCATCTTATGGAATGAAAAATACGGTAATATATTTGCCAATCTATTAGCTAAAATACCTTAAAATATTTTAGCATCTTGCCCAATGACTGAAATGGGTCTATAGGATTCTGGAGTCTCTGAATCAGGAGAAAGGGAGGAAGCCTCCAGGTGCACAGAAGGACCTTTGTTGAGCACTTGGAATATAAATCCTCCTTTCTTCTCCTGCCTTAACAATTTCATTATTTATTTCTACAGTGCCATGAAATGTGCACTGCACCAATCAAGGGGGCTGACCCCTGCCCTGGGGGGAGGGCTACTATCTAACCACCCCCCGCCCCGCTGCCATTTAAAAGAATCCCTTGGCTTTGCTGCAAGCTACCCTATGAACATAAGCTGCAATCGGACATTTGTGCAACTTCATAGCCGTTCATTTTGGGATCCATTGACTTGTGCAGCAGCCTTCTCTCTGTGCTAAAATGATGCAGAAGGAACTACCAATGATTTACATAAAGGTGGAATTATTACCGCTGGGTCACATGGTGTGTCGAAAATGGGATTATCAAACCCCTTGTCGGCTGTTTCTCCTGAAAGATCCTGGTCCCTTTTTCGGCTCCACAAGGAGGTAAAACGAACGGACGCAAGAGATCTGTAGAAGGAGAAATGACTGGAAATCAGCACAAACAACCGCCATGAAATTCTATGATTCTGTGTTGATCTATAAGAGGTTTCATTTGGAGGCCCTGAACTCAGGGAATGGTCAGAGATTTAAGCTATGCACCATCACTGAACACTGGCCGAAGGAGGGTGGACAGCCAGATACAAGAGAGGCTTCTTGAGGCCGGCGGTTTGAATCCCCACAACAGAGTGAGTTCCTGTTGCTCTGTTCCAGCTCCTGCCAACCTTGCAGTTCGAAAGCATGCCAGTGCAAGTAGATGAATAGGTACCACTGTGGCAGGAAAGTAAACGGCATTTCCGTGTGCTCTGGTTTCTGTCACGGTGTTCCGTTGTGCCAGAAGCGGTTTAGTCCTGCTGGCTACATGACCCAGAAAGCTGTCTGTGGACAAACTCCCTCAGCCTGAAAGTGAGATGAATGCCACAACCCCATAGTCACCTCTGACTGGACTTAACTGTCTAGGGGTCCTTTACCTTACCTCTTGATCACCAGTAGGCCAACAGAGGTCATGTGAGAAGTCTTGACCCTTCCACTTCCCCTACAAAATAACTTCTTCCCTGGCAAGCTTCTCCTGTCCTAACCCCTGCCTCTTGCATCTGCTTCACCTTTACTGCACCTGATCATGCTACCCTCATGTCAAGTTGCTTCTTGGCTATTGCTCCCCCCCCCTCCCCAAGGCTCTGTAGACCTGACGATTCACAGTGCTAGAGAAGAAACTAAAAAAAAATATTTTTTTTAGATTCTTCTCCCGTTAGATTCACAAAATGTTTAGGGGTATGCGTACCCTTGCGCAACCCCCTCCCCCCAAAAAGCACTGGGTGTATATATAGTGTGTATGTTTGAACAAGTGACCATGAAACTGAAACACCATTGATGACGACAGTCGCATAACTTACATGATTGCTTAACCTGGGATAAGGAGAAATGAGTCAAGAGACCTTTGTCTCCTCTCGAGTTGTTGACCATTTCAAACTCTATTCACTCTCTTACTCACCACCTGATTATAGTCACAAACCAACAGGCTGTAGTGACTTCAAAGAACATTTTCCCAGGACAACCGATAATGCAAATAGGCACAGAACAGGAAGGTTCCTTGCCTGGTTGCTCTGATCCTCTATTTACAAAAAGATTTCCTCCAACACCTCCTGCCTTTAAAAAAAAGGAGGGAGAGGGAGAGAGAGAGAGGACATTTTGTCTCAATAGAAAACCCAGTTTCCAAATCCACACCACAGGGAAATGCATGCTATATTCTCAGCAACGGAAGTTTGGAGTTTTATTTAGAAATTAAACAAAGCTCCTGTTTTATTGCTGGGAAATGCTAATCAGCTTGACACTAGCAAGGAAAACAAGCAAGGCCCAGGAGCTTTGCTGCCTGGTGTGTGTGTGTGTGGGGGGGGCGAACGGCTAGCACTAATGAACAGGAACAGCCCAAGCGCACAGAGCATGGCGCATTGGTTTGCCAGCTGGTGGAGCACACCGAGAACGGAGATTACCCCTGAGAGCGCATAGAAGGAGCATTTGGGACTTCAGCTGGAAGCTTGCCAGGGGCACGCACGCACCGTGACCAAGCACTACGCCCACTGGATATCTGCAGCATGTGTTTATATAGTCTACTGAAACGGCAGAATGGCGATGAGCAAGCAGGTCAGTCTAGAGCAGAGGAAAGGGCTGCCTGTCAAGCTCTCTCCACCCACCCGCCTCCTGCCTATAGCATAGGCATAGGAAGATCTGGGGTCTGTCAATGGTTAGCACGTCTACTCTACATGCAGGAGGTCCCAGGTTCAATCTAAGTTATCTCCAGGGAAGGGGGAGGTCCCTATCTGAGATCCTGGAGAGCCACTGCCCATGTAGACAATACTGAGTTGTGCAGAAGCTGTGAAAAGGGGTCCAATTCCATGCTAGAGAAGGTTAGGAAAGGGCTGAAAGCAAAACTGCCTGGAAAACGAACGAGGTCCCAAGCAAAGAAGAATGGCAACATAAACTGATGGAATACACAGAGCTTGCAGATTTAACATATAGAATAAGAGAACAAGAAAAATGTATGTTCAAAGAAGACTGGAAAATGTTTACTGAATGCATGGGTGAAAATTGTGTTCATTTAAAAACGCTGGCAGCATTAAGACAAATTCAACAGTGTAAATAAGTTTTCATGGATGTAACAATGGATTACTGAATGGTTTAATTAATGCAAAATATGCAGGGATGTATGGTATGCAATTAAGCCGGAATTAAGATTGCCGGAAGAAATATCAACAACCTCAGATATGCAGATGACACAACTTTGATGGCAGAAAGTGAGGAGGAATTAAAGAACCTCTTAATGAGGGTGAAAGAGGAGAACGCAAAATATTGCCTGAAGCTCAACATCAAAAAACTAAGATCATGGCCACTGGGCCCATCACCTCTTGGCAAATAGAAGGGGAAGAAGTGGAGGCAGTGAGAGATTTTACTTTCTTGGGTTTCATGATCACTGCAGATGGTGACAGCAGTCACAAAATTAAAAGATCCCTGCTTCTTGGGAGAAAAGCAATGACAAACCTAGACAGCATCTTAAAAAGCAGAGACATCACCTTGCCGACAAAGGTCTGTATAGTTAAAGCTATGGTTTTCCCGGAGTGATGTATGGAAGTAAGAGCTGGATCACAAAGAAGGCTGATCGCCAAAGAATTGATGGTTTTGAATTATGGTGCTGGAGGAGACTCTGGAGAGTCCCATGGACTGCAAGAAGATCAAACCTATCCATTCTGAAGGAAATCAGCCCTGAGTGCTCACTGGAAGGACAGATCCTGAAGCTGAGGCTCCAATACTTTGGCCACCTCATGAGAAGAGAAGACTCCCTGGAAAAGACCCTGATGTTGGGAAAGATGGAGGGCACAAGGAGAAGGGGACGACAGAGGATGACATGGTTGGACAGTGTTCTCGAAGCTACCAGCATGAGTTTGACCAAATTGTGGGAGGCAATGGAAGACAGGAGTGCCTGGCATGCTCTGGTCCACGGGGTCATGAAAAGTCGGACACAACTAAACGACTATATATGCATGCAAAACTGCCAATGCCAGAATACCATTATAGAGATCCATGTGTGATCACACTTGGAATACTGTGTACAGTTCTGGTCAACTCAACAAGGATATTGTAGCGCTGGAAGAGGTTCACAAAAGAGCAACAACAACAACACCACCACCAACAACAACGTTTATTATTTGTACCCTACCCATTTGACTGGGTTGCCCCAGCCACTCTGGGGTTGGAGTAACTTCCCTATGTGGAATGTTATACCATTTGGGAATTTTTAGTTTAGAAGGCTCCCCTCTCCCCTGGTCTCCCAGGACCAGGAGAAGTATGAAGAGGGAGAAGCAGAGACAGGCGCGCTGGTATAGTCTCAGATGACTTGGAAAGGACTCAGGGGAAGAAGAGACTTCGGCAGCTCAGGGAAGGCAGGGATCTTCAGCCTCCACAACTGCCTCATAGGGGCAAGACCTACGAAGAAGAGTTGCTGTGCTCATTAGGCCTGACACTCCTGAGCAGGCCTTGTTTCTTTTAATAGTGAGTTAACTTCACTTACTCCTTGTGATTTATTGCTGGCTCGCTCCTGACAGAAGGCCAGCTCCATGGGAGTTTTTGTTTTCATACTGAATGATGAACTTTCGTACCAAACGGGAGAGCAACAGATCTGATGATTGCTGGAGAATGCTGGACACTACTTTGCATTGTGTGTCTGGGTGGGTCTGAGAACCTATCAAAACCTAGCATGCCAAGGGGCAAAATTCCAACCTTGCCTTCTTCCTGACATGCTTGTTTTCTGCATGCAAGAATTTTTTTAAAAAATAAAAAATTGCAGGGGGGTATTTATATGTGCTCTCCCATGGTACATACGGTTCCTGAAATACCATACCACATACTGAATATGTAGCCCAGTCCTGTTACCTTAAAGTCCCTTTTCTGTAGAGTAGCAGAACAGCTCCCAAGAGCAGCAAGACAAGGAACAGAACAACGACTGTCCCAGCAATTGTAGCACCAGCCTCTTGAGTACTCCGGTTACTGCCAGTGGCTGCATGCAGGGTCCTCACTGCAATGCCAAACGACACTCCTGCAAAAGCCAAACAAAATGTTACGGCCCTGATGAGGTGTCCAATTAGTTTGCATGGAGTAAATGATCCATTTTCTGCTAGACAGCAAATGACTCTATTCTACCTGTTGCCTCCATCATTATTCTATTGCTGATTTGCTTATACCAGACAGAATTGGTGCTGCCACTGCAATGTTATTTCCAAGGGCACATTAGCACTGTACAGTGGTACCTTTGTTTTTGAAACACCTTAGTTCACGAACAACTTGGAACCTGAACGCTGCAAAACCAGAAGTAGGTGTTCTGGTTTTCAAACTTTCTTTCAAAAGCCGAACATGCTCCATTTTGAGTCCCCCTGTGTTTCCTGTTGCGCTGCTAATTTGCATCCCCCCATTGTAATTCTGAGGTGATATTTGGAGATTATATTTGGCGCTTTTGTTTTTGCTATTTATTTTGCGTTTTTTGTTTTGAGGCTTTTTCAGTTAATTTGTTTTTGTGACTGTGTGGATCCCAGTTCAGCTACTGATTGATTGATTGATTGATTGATGATTGTGTGACTGCAAAATGAATAAAAGCCCCCCATCCAAACAATGACTATCATCAGTGCAGGTAAGAAAGTTTTTTAATTCTAATTTTTATCATCTACAATACTGTTTTGTTTATTGTATAGTACAGTACATTGATTATTGCTTTCATTTTATGGATCAATGGTCTTGTAAGGTAGTAAAATTCATGTTAAATTGCTGTTTTAGGGGTTGTTTTTAAAAGTCTGGAATGGATTAATCCGTTTTGCATTACTTTCTATGGGAAAGCGCGCCTTGGTTTTGGAACGCTTTGGTTTTGGAATAGACTTCCAGAACGGATTAAGTTTGAGAACCAAGGTACCATTGTACACCCAAAGCACTATAATACCATTTTCTCAGTGATGGCCTCTCCTAAAGATTCTTGGGCATGGTAGAATAATAGAATTATAGAACAGGAAGGGACCACAGGGTCATCTAGTCCAAACTGCTGCTATGCAGGTATCTTCTGTCCAAAGTGGGACTTGAACACACAACCCTGAGATTAAGAATCTCATACTCTACTGACAGAGCTATAGTTAGTTAAGGGTGCTGAGAGTTGTTAAGAACCATAGAATTGTAGAGTTGGAAGAGACCTCAAGGTTCATTTAGTCCAACCCTGTGCAATGCAGGGATCTTTTTGCCCAATGCAGGACTTGAACCCATGGCCCTGAGTTTGAACCCATTGCCTCCCAGAGCTACAATTCCCACAGTTCCCTGGGAAGAGGGATTGTTAAACCCCTCTGGGAACTGAAGCTCTGTGAGAGGAATAAGGGTCTCCTAACAACTCTCCGCACCAGAATTGTGGTCCCAGAATTGGAAAGAATATTTTGTTCATCACACCTAGTATTGCTCAGATGAAGAGCACTGGGCTAGATTTGACCTGCTACATGGCAGCCACTCAGATCTTTGGCAAAAGGACTTTCCCATCACCTGTTACCTGATGCTTTAACCTGGAGACACCAGGGATTGATCCTGAGGCCTCCTGCTGTGGCCCCTCCACAGCTATGGGGGATAAACCCAATTTGGTTAGCATTTTACCTAATTCACACTTCCTGTAACAATATGTCTGAACTGAAACACAGCCATGCTTCAAGATTCACAAATCTCTGAATGTCATGATGCAGTTCCCTGATCAAATAATGTGTACAGTGGTACCTCAGGTCAAGTACTTAATTCATTCCGGAGGTCCGTTCTTAACCTGAAACTGTTCTTACCTGATGCACCACTTCAGCTAATGGGGCCTCCTGCTGCCGCCGCGCAATTTCTGTTCTCATCCTGAAGCAAAGTTCTTAACCTGAAGCACTATTTCTGGGTTAGCGGAGTCTGTAACCTGAAGCGTATGTAATCTGAGGTACCACTGTGCTAAAATGTGTATATTAGGGGACAGTGTGCCAACCCCCCCAAACCCCAAACATAGATTAGCTAAAAAAAATCACACACACAATGCATTATTTTAGGGGAAACTGCTTGCAAAAATGGTTATGCAACCAAAACGATATTCCAAAGGAGAAATTCACACCTGGTGGGTTTTCATGAGGAAACAAAGGTTCTTTTGTGAAGTGCAGCCTGTGTTTTAATAGAGAGACATGAAGGGACAGAAACATGATAATAGCATGGAACCATTTTCCTGCAGTGAGTTCTCTCTCCTGGCTTGTAACACTTGTAAAGGGTCACTGCTGTTTTGCTCATTTCATACCTCGGCCCAGTATACTTGAAGGAGCATCTCCACCCCCATCACTCAGCCTGGACACTGAGGTCTTCCTCTGAGGGTCTTCTGGTGGTTCCCTCATGGTGAAAAGTGAGGTTACAGGGAACGAGGCAGAGGGCCTTCTCGGCAGTGATGCCCTCCCTGTGAAATGCCCTCCCAGCAGAGGCCAAGGAGATAAAGAACTACACAACTTCTAGAAGACATCTGAAGGCAGTCCTGTATCAGGAATTTTTTAATGTTTTACATTTTACAGTGGTACCTCGGGTTACACACGCTTCAGGTTACAGACTCCGCTAACCTAGAAATAGTGCTTCAGGTTAAGAACTTTGCTTCAGGATAAGAACAGAAATCGGGCTCTGGCAGCGCGGCGGCAGCAGGAGGCCCCATTAGCTAAAGTGGTGCTTCAGGTTAAGAACAGTTTCAGGTTAAGTACGGACCTCCGGAACGAATTAAGTACTTAACCCGAGGTACCACTGTACTATGTTTTTATATGTACTGTAAGCCAGCCAGAGTGGCTGAGGAAACCCAGCCAGATTGGCGGGGTATAAATAAAAAAATTATTATTGTAAGTCATGCAGAAATGTAGAGAACTGAACTCGAGAGAAACTGAAAGCCACAAATCCGCACATCCCTGCCACACCATCAAGGCACACATTGCTGCCCAGGGCAAAATGCTTTACCCTAGCATTGGAGGCTTCACACGAGACCAACAGAACCAGGACCTGAAGCAGCAAGGGGCTGGCAAGCCTTACCATGCTCTGCTATATCCTTCACGATGTCCTGGGCCAGTTGCTCGGCTTGAGTCCCCGTCTCAGATCCGGTCCTGTTGTCGACCAGTACAATCTGGATGAACGAGGCTGAGCTACGCGGTATCGTTCCCAGGAAAGTCTGCCGCTCACGCACCTTTGACACAGCTGCCTGAATTCCTGCATTCTTGGCCTTTGCAAAACACAAACAACACACGGAACACAGTCACCATGTCTGCTGTGGTGTGCCCAGTAGAATCTCTATACAGTGAGACCTCAGTTTTCAAGCAGCTTGGTTCACAAACAACTTGGAACCTGAACACTGCAAAACCGGAAGTAGATGTTCCGGTTTTCGAACCCTTTCTTGGAAGTCAAATGTGCTCTGTTTTGAGTCCCCCTTTGTTGCGCTGCTAATTTGCCCCCCCCCCCGCATTGTAATTCAAGCCTTCTGTTTCCGATTGCAGTGTTCTGAGGTGATATTTGGAGATTATATTTGGTGCTTTTGTTTTTGCTATTTATTTTGCATTTTTTGTTTTGAGACTTTTTCAGTTATTTTGATTTTGTGACTGTGTGGATCCATGTTCAGCTACTGATTGATTGATTGATTGATTGATTGACTGATTGTGTGACTGTGGAAATGGATAAAAGCCCTCTATCCAAGCAATGACTATCATCAGTGCAGGTAAGAATTTTTTTTAATTTTAATTTGTATCATCTAAAATACTGTTTTATTTTATAGTATAGTACATTGATTATTGCTTTCATTTTATGGATCAATTATTCTCGATGTTTGCTAATTGCTTATCTTTAGCTATATTTTGAAGCTGTTATAGGATGACAATGTGACTTAGAATCATAGAATCATAGAATCATAGAGTTGGAAGAGACCACAAGGGCCATCGAGTCCAACCCCCTGCCAAGCAGGAAACACCATCAGAGCACTCCTGACATATGGTTGTCAAGCCTCTGCTTAAAGACCTCCAAAGAAGGAGACTCCACCACACTCCTTGGCAGCAAATTCCACTGTCGAACAGCTCTTACTGTCAGGAAGTTCTTCCTAATGTTTAGGTGGAATCTTCTTTCTTGTAGTTTGGATCCATTGCTCCGTGTCCGCTTCTCTGGAGCAGCAGAAAACAACCTTTCTCCCTCCTCTATGTGACATCCTTTTATATATTTGAACATGGCTATCATATCACCCCTTAACCTCCTCTTCTCCAGGCTAAACATGCCCAGCTCCCTTAGCCGTTCCTTATAAGGCATCGTTTCCAGGCCTTTGACCATTTTGGTTGCCCTCCTCTGGACACGTTCCAGTTTGTCAGTGTCCTTCTTGAACTGTGGTGCCCAGAACTGGACACAGTACTCCAGGTGAGGTCTGACCAGAGCAGAATACAGTGGAACTATTACTTCCCTTGATCTAGATGCTATGCTCCTATTGATGCAGCCCAGAATTGCATTGGCTTTTTTAGCTGCCGCGTCACACTGTTGGCTCATGTCAAGTTTACAACTTCCGTTGTATGTTTTGTCATTTCTGTGTCCTGAGGGTACTGTTGACGGGTAATATACAAAGTCAGTCAGAACCAACAATTGTGGGTCAGCTGGGGCAGTTAGCTGGACGCATATCAGTCAGGTGCATATGACTCTGGCCTCCAAACTGTCTCTTCCCATTCTCAAGTTGTTGTTCTGTAGTGTCAATACTGATTTCTCCCAGGTGGACTGAGGGCCTCCAGCCCCACTTAAACCATGTGCAGCTCTAAGAACAGGAGCAACATACCAAACTGAGAAATGTGTGGAGTATTCTGTTCTGATACACCTCGATCTCAAAACCAGCAGAATATTCCAAGGAAATGATGGCTCCTGCAGTTTTTTACATAAAAAAGAAAGAAGGCAAGAAAACATAACCATTGGTTTAGCAACTGCTATGAACCGCCTACCTATAGGTGGCCATTCATAGCTCTAGCAGCTGAGTTGGTTGCTACAGGGTGGTGTGTGTTTTTAGATGACCCTGTGAATCCCAGAGCAATCCTACAATCCTAATTGGCACTTCTAGATCGTTGGATACAGTAAGCCAGCAACTTACACAGGGGTTATGTTCCGGGGATTGCACCTAAAGCCCAAATTGTGTACAAAGTGGTACCTCCGGTTACGAACTCAATCTGTTTGTAACCCGAAACCGCTCGTAACATGAGGTGCGCTTTCGGTAATGGAGCCTCCCGCTGCTGCCACGCTGCTGGCACGCGACTTCCGCTCGCATCCTGGGGCGAAAGTCGCAACCGGGAGCATCTACTTCTGGGTTAGCAGAGCTCGTAACCCGTAGTGTTTGCAAGGGGGATGGTACATAACACAAGGTTCCACTGTAGTCAAGACACATTGGGTTCAGTGGCAGGTGGGATTGCCAAAGCCTTCCCTCCCCCCCAGATGTGTGCCCCTTTCAGCACCATTTTTAATTGTATTTCCCCCAAACGCATAAAACTGAATGTGCACAAGTTAAATATGTGTAAGCTGCAAGCTTAAGCCCAGCAGAGGGCAGGGTTGAGGCTAACAGACAGTCAGGGAAAATGCACATTCTGGCCAAATTCCCCCTCTCCCTACCCTCTCTCTTTCTCACGATGCAGCCATGATTAACCAACTCCCACCTTGTAGACTTAGAATCCAATTCCATCCTTGTAATGTTGAAGAAACTGCAAGAACCTTTTCTTCGTTACCAATTGGACTTCTGTGTGTTTGACGTGTGAATGTGGCAGAACAGGGGCTGGTGGGACTGGTAGCTCCACCTCTCTAGCTTTTAACTCTGCTATATACACCAATCTTATTTTTAAAACCCAAGGTAGACTTCCTGGGGCCTGGAGTACCCTTGGCCCTGTAGCAGGTAGCATATCTCGCTGAAGTTCTTAGCTCTTCTGCCATTCTCCTCTATAGTCTACCTGATCTCTTGCAGGTGACACATTAGAAGCTGTAGCTGTGAGGAGTGGCTGGATAAATCACCCTACATCATGCCAGTTGGTTGACTAGATACCCTTTTGCTTTCTCCAGAGCTCTCCACCTAATCATAATATAATAATAATAATTTATTATTTATACCCTGCCCATCTGGCTGGGTTTCCCCAGCCACTCTGGGCAGCTTCCAACAGAATATTAAAATACAATAGTCTATTAAACATGAAAAGCTTTCCTAAAGAGGGCTGCCTTCAGATGTCTTCTAAAAGTCTGGTAGTTGTTCTTCTCTTTGACATCTGGTGGGAGGGTGTTCCACAGGGCGGGTGCCACTACCAAGAAGGCCCTCTGCCTGGTTCCCTGTAACTTGACGAGGGAACCGCCAGAAGGCCCTCGGTGCTGGATCTCAGTGTCTGGGCAGAATGATGGGGGTGGAGACGCTCCTTCAGGTATACTGGACCGAGGCCATTTAGGGCTTTAAAGGTCAGCACCAACACTTTGAATTGTGCTCGGAAATGTACTGGCTCTGTGCACTTGAGATCCATGCACGCATACTCTTCAGTCTCACACGTACCCCACATTTGTAGGGGTGGCCCTTCTTATACTAGCTATTTCTGCAAAACCATCCAAACGAATTGCCTACAAGGCCACTGTCTTAGAAGCTATGCAGAAGCCGAGGACTCCGTAGCTCATATGTGATGAACATGCTTTGAAGGTCCCAGGTGCGCTTCCACTGCATCTGCAGGTAAATGGATCAGGTGGGAGGTATTGGCAAAGTCCTGTGCCCAGGACAGATGGTCACAGGATGGAAAAGAAGGAAGGGACAGCCCAAGCTTCAGGCAGCTTCATGTGAGATGAATTAATGTGCATGCACACCTGGCAGGCAAAAGATCAACCCCTGGCATCTCCTGCTGAAGTTGGGAGGGAGAGACCCCTGCTTGAAAACTGGAGAGCCCCAGTCAATCAGGGCAGACAATTCTGAGCTAGATGGACTCTGTATCGGCCATCTTCCTATTGTAATAAAATTTTAAGGTCTTATATATATAATAAATGTTCATAAATGTACCATGCAAACACGTACATAAATATATAAACCACATATATGTCTGAAGCAGCACAGGAAGACAGTCCTGAAACCATTTTGACTCCCAATCTGACCAAATGTTTCTCTGCCAGGAGGGAGGGGGTGAGGGAACCTTCCCATTGTCTCAGGAATTAAGTGATTACCATCTCAAAGGAATGGCCAGACTCCCAGAAAATGCAATCAGGTAAGGCAATCAGGTAACTTGCCAGACAGGAGATAAACAGCGCACTCAGATTTCTGTTGCAGACCGCCTTTTCTGTGATGTAGGTATGATGTTTGTGGGGTGGTGGTCTTGGGTTACACCCCTTCTGTGATGTATTTATGATGTATGGAGGGGTGGTCTTGAGCTCCAGGGCAGGGAATTTAAAATGTCTATATAAGGGCGGGCACACCTTTGTTCTGGGTCCTCCTCTGCTCCTCCGCTGTGTGTGAGGAGAGCACCCTGTTGCAACAGCTTTAATAAAGATCAGGCTTACTAGCTGCTTTGCTTCTCAATATTCTCTGGTTGGCCTCTGTTATTTTCTGCTACTGATGGAGAACCTACAAAGGACTCTAAGGGCTCTTGTGTACCCCATAAGGGAATAAGGGGAGATTTTGTTTACAACACTATGTCTCAATGTCTTCTGCTCCCACCCAATGCAAAGTGCGAGACAGCTATAATGTGCCACTTTCATGGAAAGAGTCGATGTGGCTGCATCCGTTCTACAGGGACTCTGATCCATTTAATTTGCTGCTCTATCAATGCTAATGGGACTTGGCTTCCTCTCTGCAAGGGGCACCGTTTTACAGACAGCTGGAGCAACTCACATCGGCTTATTCTTTCCCCTTCACCACTCCACACTACTACTTCTCAGATTAGACCTGTCTTCCTACCACATCGTTGCTCCCGCTCCCAAATGCTAAATTCTGCCCAGACTGAATCTCCACGCTTAGATCGCTTAAACCAAGGGTGCGGAAACTCAAACTCGGGGGGTGGGGGGGTCAAATGTGCCCCTCCAAGACCACTGGGGCTCCAAACCACAACCCTTCTCTCTAGGCTGTGGCTCTCACAAACCCGACTTTGCACCTTCAATGTTTTCCCCTGGGTGGAATATATCCTTGAACTCTGATAATGCCTCCTTCTTGCCTGCACAAAGAAGAGAGAAGGGTGTGTTGCAGAAACTAGCCTGCTGTACTATGTGCAGTGGTACCTTGGTACTGAAACGGTTTGGTTCCAGAACAAATCGGCTCCCGAATGCCACAAACCCGGAAGTGAGTGTTCCGGTTTCCCAACATTTTTCGGAAGCTGAATGACTGATGCAGCTTCCGATTGAGTGCAGGAAGCTCCTGCGGCCAATCGGAAGCTGCACCTTGGTTTTGGAACCGTCTCAGGAGTCGAACGGGCTCCTGGAACGGATTACGTTTGAGAACCAAGGTACCACTGTATATTCATTACTCCATTTTGCTTCTGGCCCCATCCATCACTTGAACGTGGCCACCAAACGTTACATATGGCTCTCTGGCGGAAAAAGATTCCCTGTCCATGGCTTAGAGTCAGTGCTTCTTCTTTTTCAGCTAGAGAACGCCAGGGTGTAGTTCTGGCGCCTCTCAAGTGGGTGCCATTGTGGGCCAATGCTCCCTCTGCCTGCGTCTTACTTTTAAGTACTTCCGAGAAGCCCAAAACAAACATTTCAAGTCAAAACAGAAGCTGGTCAGCATGTGCGAGTCTAGACTTGTTGTTTTTTGAGATCTGTGAGTCCACCTAGCTCCTAACTGCTCCTAGCCCTGATTGGTCAAGCTGCGAGGTGCAGTCAATTCATATTTCCTTTTCTTCAATCCATATCTCGTGTAGCAGCGGCTGGCTATAAGCTTTGCAGCAAGGCCTCTATCGTTGCACACACACAGGTTTCTGCAAGGGGCCTTCCGAGCTGCTCTAGCCATCCTCCTGAATCTCAGAGGTGGCAGAGGTGCATTTATTTGACCTGCACCAGAACCAGGGGTGCACCCCCCAAAACCAGCTAGAGAGACAGCATGCCGTGGTTTTTTTCTTGGAAAAAAAGCACTGCTTATAGTCATGCAAAATCACCTCTTTTTATGATTTTAGCCGCTCTGAGCCTGGCTTTGGCTGGGGTAAAAATAAAAATGTATTATTATAATTAAAAACATGGTGCAAACTTAGCACAAAAAAGCCTGCTTGCCAGCCACTTAGAGGTTTGAGTAAACCTGGATTTTCCTGACACAGAACTGGTGGTTGTGGGTGTTTCAAGAGGTGCAGCCAGCCCTGTCTTTACCCAGGAGGAACTACAGTGGCAGGCCACTGAACTTCATGTTCTCCATGGCTCTGTATTAGTTTATTGGTTTTTCCCTGGTGAAGAAAAAAGCGGCTTCTGAAAAAAAATGTTATTTTAATTCCTTTAAAAGACTCGCCTAAGCAGCATATGGTGGCCCCCTAAAGCATTCAGTTTTCATATGGTAATTAGGAACACTGTACAGAAAACCTCCACGTTTGCCTCCCAGGTAAACTAACAGACAAAAACCATGAGGAAGAAGAACGAGAAATGGAACTAACCTGTTGGATATATATGTCTCATTTTTAAATTGCATTTCAATTTAGGTCCAGCACAGTTGTCTTTAGTTGGCCTCATTTCCAGCTGTAGGCTGGAATGGGTTCCTAGCAATACATAGGGGATGAAATAATTTGGTAATTCGCGACCTTTTGCTTTTGTGTTCAGGGCTGATATAATTACGGTATAGACAATGAGATATAGACAACGCACCAGGCCCCTTGGGTGATCTTGTCTGATCTCCACGCTGTGATAAACTTCCACCTGCTGATTTCAGGCTTGTTGCTGATAGCGCTAAAGCAGCCCAAGTTCGGTTTCCCCCTGGCCACTTAGCAACTCTAGGTTTAAGATGAAGCACTGTCTGTCGTGACCCAGCCTACCAGACTTGGGACTCCGCTACATTAGCCAAGAAAAAACACTTTATATGCATTGTTTATACATTCTAACACTGTGGCACCAGGTGGCGCTGCAGAGTCCCGTTTTTGCTTACCCGATTTCTCATACAAAGTTTGCAACGCTTTTAACCGAAACACTTCTTTCATGTGTCTAGCTCCAGCCTTGGACTACCAGGAGCTGGGCACTGCCTCAGCAGGAGGGAGGACAGGCAGATCTATGATAAAATCCTCAACCTGGTTTTGGACTACAACTCCCATCAGCCCCGGCCAATGGTCAGGAGTGATGGGAGTTGTAGTCTAAAACCAAGTTGAGGATTTTATCATAGACATGGGGCAAAGTCACTGTTTCCTCGTTTCCTGGACTTGAAGGGTTTTTTTTGTCAGATTTCTCTACATTAAACTCACTTGAGAAGTACTGGAGAGAATTGAGTTTGAAACCTCACTCAGCTACAGAGCTGACTGACAGGGTGATTTGGGGTAAGTCATCATATCTCAACCGAATGTACCCCACAGACTTGTTGCTGAAAGGGAAAGAGGGAAAGAACCATGTGTGATGCCCAGAATTCTTTGGAGAAAGAGTAGGATATTGATAAATGTGGAGAAATAGCCTTTATCTCTCACCCTTGCCTAGATCACAAAATTATTCCTTAGGAAAAATGAGATAATCCTGTGGATGTCAGGCTGGGGCTTTTAAGAAGAAGGATAAGATAGGACTGCATCTGGCAAATAAACTGACTCCCCATGCAGTCTGAGCTCCCATTGGAGAAATTTAAAGAAGCTACCATATGATGGATGGTTGTCTAATGTGAAAAGAGCAGAGTGTTATGTAATGGATTGAGTATCAGAATGGGGAAAATCTAGGATCACATCTCCATTAAAAGCTGATAAATTCACGGTGTTAGGGGCTGCCAGGAGAATAAACTTGTGTGTGTTTAAAATATGCCATTCTGTCATGACATCTTGGGAGGGTGGCAAAGATGCAAAGCTACTTAACCATTTTTTATTGCAAGATGTTTGCTGGAATTTCAAATTCAGGATGCAATGCTATCCACACTTAGTTGGGTGTAAGCCCCCCTGCATACAGTGGGTCTTACTTCTGAGTAAACATGGATAGGATTGCATTATTAACTAATCCCTCCCCCAATATTTTCACTTATAAGTCCTCCTGAGTTAACTGTTGATGAGACCCCAGGTATGTACATAGATGGGGATGCAGGAAAGATGCTGAAAAGGAGGGAGGGTACCAACTGGGTAGCCATCTATGAAATGTGCCTGCCCATATTCTGAAGTGGGGGTGGAGAACCTGTAGCCTGCCAGATGTTGCTGGACTACAAAGCCAACTTTTTATTTTGTTTTTCTCATCAATGTCCTGTAATGTGTTTTTTACTGCTTTTGGTGCAGTACACATATTGCCATGAAGGGCTAATCCACACTTAGCTTCCCTCTGCTTTTCCCAGGCACAGTCTGAAGTTTAAAGCTCTGTGTCCAAACACCATCCCATCCCCCCGCCCTTTTTCTCCAAAGCTTTCCCTGCACAAATCCGCTCTTTAAACCTCAATTGGAGCAAACGTCAATCTGCAGAAAACCCCAACTAGCGTTTGTTCCGATTCAGCTTAGAAGAGCAGATTTGCATGGGGAAAGCTTGGGATGGGAAAACAAACAAACTCAGACACGGAGTGTTAAAGCACAGACCTCTGTCTAGAAAGAGTGGGGCAATAAGTAAATGTAGATAAGTCCTAAGATAGGAACAAGGGAATCTGCCTTATATCATAGAATCATAGAATTGGAAGGCACCCTGAATATCTAGTCCAGACATGCTCAACCGGTCGACAGCCATTGACAGGTAGATCCCCGGCGTGATCCTGGTCGATCGTGGGTGATCCTGGTCGATCACAGTATTAAATGAAGAGGGCTAGGAATGTTGCCACCCAACACCCCAAAAGAAGCTTAACAACTCTTGGTAATTTCCCCCCACTTCCAGTTAGCCGCCACCTTCCACCCACCCCACGCACGCTCCTCCTCCCTCCAATGGGTAGATCACAGTCAGTTTTTTAAAAACTGGGAGTACCGTATTTTTCGCTCGATAAGATGCACCAGACCATAAGGCGCACCTAGTTTTGGGAGGAGGAAAACAAGAAAAAATTATTCTGAATCCCAGAAGCCAGAACAGCAAGAGGGATCTGGCTTCTGAGATACTGTGTGGCTGTTCTGGCTTCTGGGATAACCGCGCCAAGCCTCTTCAGGGCAGCGAGATGAAGGCTCCCCCTGCCAGAGGCTGCGTACGGCTAAGGCAGAAGCCAGGACAGGCGCGTCGCTGAAGGGGTGCTGCGCAGTTCTCCCTCTCTGAGAGGGAGAACTGTGCAGCGCCCCTTCAGCGAAGCTGGAGAAGGAACAGAAGGGTCTCCGTTCCTCCTCCCGCTTTGCTGAAGGGGCGCTGCGCAGCTCTACCTCTCTAAGCAGCGCCATTCGCTCCATAAGACGCACTCACATTTCGCTGGACAGGCGCTGCGCAGAGAGGGAGAGTTGCGCAGCGCCCCTTCAGCGAAGCGGGAGGAGGACAGAAGGGTCTCCGTTCCTCCTCCCGCTTTGCTGAAGGGGCGCTGCGCAGCTCTACCTCTCTGCGCAGTGCCATTCGCTCCATAAGACGCACTCACATTTCCCCTTACTTTTTAGGAGGAAAAAAGTGTGTCTTATGGAGTAAAAAATACGGTAGATTGCAGTCTCTTGGGAGCTGGATATGCAAGAATATGCAGCTGTCCCATATGGGGTTCGAACCTGCAACCTTGGCATTATCACCACCGTGCTCTAACCAACTGAGCTATCCAGGCTGACCTCAATATTGAGTCAGACCACTGGCTTGTCTAACTTAGAGTTATTGACTGGCAGTGACTCTCTCGGAGTCTCAGGCAGGAGATGTCAAGGATTGAACCCAGGGCCTTTTACATTCAAAATACAATATATGCTGTATTTCCCAAATCCTTGCAATTGCACCTGTTGGCAGAGCGAATTGCAGGAGAACTGATTTGCTCCTCTGTCCTGTAAACTGCTATAACAAAGCTGGTCTTCACTTACCGCACATTTCACAGCAATGGCCAATGGGCTTTAGGGGGTCCTTGCACATCACCTGTGGACATTGATTCCCAGACTTCTGGAGCAAGGCAGCGCAGATTCTGTCGTGGTCCTTCAACAAGAGCAGGTAGATTACTCAGGGAAGAAAAAGGTTTCCTCCTGCACAAATGAACTGGTTTCCAGAGATCTCCAATGCAGATACCTAGGTGCTGCAGACAAAGACCACTATACCCAGTGATTTTCTTCCTGGGGGGACGCAGGGGTACGCACCCCCCCCCATAACATTTAATCTAAATTTGGTCTTATTGAGGGGCAGGATTTCAATAGAGGAAGGAAAATGAGAGTACCCCTAATCATTTTTTAAGAAAAAAAAAGCACTGACTATACCTATTGCCTGCCTGCTTGTAAGAAGAATGTAAGAAGAGTCTGCTGGATCCGGCCAAGGGCCCTTCTAGTCCAGCATCCTGTTCTCACAGTGGCCAACCAGATGCCTGTGTGAAGCCCACAAGCAAGATTTGAGTGAAGGGACAGGGAAGGTATTCCCTGTATTTTATATTTAAGTAAATTGTTCTGCTCTGATAAATTCTTTTCTAAATTGCTCTGTTAAAATTGCATATTATCCTGCTTTGCTGAATTGGGAAGAGGCCCACTTCCTCTTTCTGCCGGCTAGCAGACAGCGAGCAGCGGCTTTGCAAGCTGGGAGCTACTTCCTCTTTCTGCTGGCTAGCAGGGAAGCCCATTTCCTGTTTTTTCTCTCAGCTAAGTAGAAACTGCAGTACTCTCTGCACATGCTCTCTGATGCAGTAATGCAAGAGAAGAACACACGAACAAGGGAAGGAGGGGCGTTTAGATAGCCATATGCCATATAAGGAAGTAAGCTAAAACTTGCCAGCTGATTGGAGAAGGTTTTGGGGAAGCTTGGGGAGGGAAGGGTGTTTTCAAGGTATAAGAAAGTTTGCAAATGTGAAATTGGGCGTAGCCAGTCTTTGGAGAGGACTCCACTGGCTGCCTCTGCGCAGATCTCAATAAATCTCTTTTCTCTGACCAAGAAATCTCTGGAATTGTTTTTCCCCTCTGGCCACGGGGTTGGCGGACCGCTGGACCTCCGGGTGCTGCTAATCTAAGGCTTCATTTTGGGGGCTCGTCCGGGATGGGTCCCCACCCCACGAAAGGTGGACCGAGGGGCCAGACTCGACCGGGTGAGCAACCGGGACCAGCGCTCGCAATCTCCAGCGCGCACCCTGCCAGTTCGTAGGGGGAGATCGCCACGCTGTGCCTGAGCCGAGACACCCAGTCGGGAGAGAAAAGAGGACGGCCGAAGGAGGGGTCCGCAGCGGAACAGGTAAGCCCAAGGGAAAGGGCGTGGTAGGAAGCCTGATCAGCTTCCCCTGGCCGTGAGCAGTAGAGTGCCGCCAGGAAAGGGTCTGGCTGTGAGCAGTAGAGTGCCGCCAGTAAGGTTGGGGAAAGGGGAAACAGAGGGAAAATTATTTTGGTGTGTTTTGTGTGTTGCATGTTGGAATTATATTGGGGTGTGTTTTGTATGTTGCATGTCAGATACTCCAGTGGTTGAATTGTCAAGTGTGGGCCGGGGCTTAGCGTCCCCTTGGCCGAGCGATTGCAGGGCTGTGCATTTCTTGGCAACGAGAGTTCGCCAAGTCACAGTCTGTAGTAGTTGGTGTGTGAAAGGATCTTAAGCCCGGTTAGGAGCGGAGTATCTGAAAAAAAATGGGGTCTGGGGCAAGCTAACGTAGTCCTCTGAAATGTTTTTTAACCAACTGGAAAGCAGCTACGAAGCATGATGATTGGGTTCAAATTGAGAAGAGAGAGGATGTGAGGTTGATTGGCCCACCCAAGGAACTAATTGGCCCTTGGAGGGCAGATTTAATTTGCAATTAATCAACCCACTATATCAAAATATCTTGAAGGTCCACCCAGACCAGATCCCTTATATTTCTACCTGGAAAATCAATGTAGAAAAGAATCCACCGTGGCTGAAAGCCTGCCGAGGCGACGCCCCACAAAATACAATATGTGCAGTCCAACCGGCAGGGAAGTCAGAAAAGCCTCCGGTGATATCAGAGCCGGAAGGAGAGGAAGGAGAAGAGGGGGAAGTCATTAAACCGCCGCCACCCTATGCTCCACCAGCTGCCCCTCTAGCGAATCCCCCAGGCCCAGGGCCCCAGGACCAGGGAGGAGCCGGCCCTCAGCCTGAACCCTCCAAGGTTGATGAATTAGAGAGCAAAGAGGAAGAGGATGATGAGGAGTTTATGAAGGGACTAATTGAGTTAGCAAAGAAAGGAAAAAATGTGGACACAGTATCAGACAATTGAGATTGCAACAGTATGTACAACCCTATGTGAAAGAAGTGGATGTTAGTTCCCATTTGTTAGCAGCAACCAGGGTGTCCCTCTATAAGTCCCATAAGGCACAGAAAAAGGGTGGGACTGCAATGATGCCTCTATGCAGAGTGTATGACCCACCAGCCCCCCAGGACAGGGTGGGGAAGCACCACCATGCACTTATACAGTCCAACATGTGCCTTTTTCAAGTGCTGATGTGTGCAATTGGAGAAATTAGAACCCTACCTTTGAGGAGAACCCAGATGATATTGCCAACGCCCCATTATAAAGGCTGCCTTTGTAGCTCAGGCAGCGTCCAATATTCGCCAAAAGAAAAAATCCAGAAGCATGAGGGGTGCATCGGCCATGGGCTGGAATAGATGTTGAAGTTAGCTCAAACCACTTACAATCAGAGAGATGAGGAAGCCCAGAGGAAAAAAAAAAAAAAGGAGAAGTATCAAACAAGGAAGTTGACGGCATTACAGGCTACCACACCCACCCCTCAGGAAAGAGGAAGTGCCCGGGGAGGAGGGCGAAGCCGTCTCGGACGGAATCAGTGCGCCATCTGCCGACAGGAAGGGCACTGGAAGAGAGAATGCCCTATTCTATTATTAGGAAGAGATTTGTTGGTAAAGTTGCAAGCCCAAATTACTTTTAAAGCCATCGGGAGAAGCCACAATGTCCATTATGTCACTTGGGGAACTGGTTGTGGAGGCACCCCTGAGGGAGTACTGGCACCTCATGATGGTAAAAGAAGAGGAGGGACCCATCCCCGCCAGTATTCTGGAACAAGTGAACCCCCCAGGAATGGCAAAGAATATCCCACCAATAATCGTGAAGCCCAAGCCATTTGTCAATCCTGTTGCAGTAAATAAGTATCCCATCCCACGAAGGGCGACTGAAGGAGTGTAGGTGCATCTAGAGCGACTGCTCCAACATAGGATCTTGAGGCAATGCCAATCACAGTGGAACACCCTTTTGTTACCAGTGAAGAAAGGAAGCAGGCTATTATCCTGATACCAGAGGCAAAGAACTGCAGAGAACTCTGTGGCTTTCTGGGGTCTGCAGGATTTTGTAGGATATGGATATTTAATTACAGCATCATTGCCAAGCCTCTACATGAGTCAACCAGAGGAACTGAGAGAGACCCCTTTGTTTGAAGCACAGAACAACAGCAAGCCTTCGTGGATTTGAAGAGGGCACTACAGCAAGCCCCAGCGCTTGGCATCCCAAACCCTGAGAAACCCTTTACTCTATTCGTGGATGAGGACCAAGGGACAGCGAAAAGGGTTTTGTGCCAAAATTGGGAAGCTGGCAACAGCCAGTGGCATACCTAGAGCCCTGACCCTAGCAAAGGGACAGAAGATAAACATTTATACTCTAAGTATGCCTTTCTGACTTTACATGCCCATGGAGCCTTATGGAAGGAAAGAGGTTTGCTTACCTCCAGAGGAAACCAGGTGGCCCACCCACAAGCCTTATTGAACCTTCTGGATGTTGTATGGGAGCCCAAGGCAGTGGCAGTTATCCATTGTTATGGACACAAAACTGGACTAGGAGAAGTGGCCAGAGGAAACCGACTAGCAGACAGAGTGGCCAAGGAAGCAGCCAGGGAACCAGCTCCCGCGTCAGTTATTGGAGCACTGGTCCCTGGAAGGATCTTGAACACCGCTGATAAGCCAATATACACCAAAAGGAGAGGGACACTGCAGATGCCCAGGGGCTGACTATGTCCAAAGAAGGATGGTACCTTACTCATGATGACAGAATATGGATTCCAGAGTCCCTTTCTCGGCAGATTATTCAGAGATACCATGAGTCCACCCACATGGGACCAGATGCCACAACCAGACAGCTGAAGCAGTGCTTCTACATAGCCCACCTTTATCAACTGGCAGCCCAGATTTCCAGGAAGTGCCCGCTATGTCAAAAGAATAATCCCAGAACCGGACCCTTGGCTCCCCCGGGGATTCAGCATAGTGGAACTGCACCCATGGAAGACCTTGTTGTGGATTTCACTGAATTGCCCCGCTGTGGACTATACCGCTACCTGTTCGTGGCGATCTGCACGTATATAGAATGGGTTGAAGCCTGGCCCACCAGAACTGAAAAGGCATTTGAAGTAACCAGGTGCCTGCTTAGGGAGATCATTCCCCGCTATGGACTACCTAGGTCAATAGGATCTGACAATGGACCAGCTTTTGTCCACTCAGTTTTGCAATAACCCCCCATGCTAGTCAAAATGTGCAGTTTGATAATTATGTGCAGTAATTCTCCCGAGATTTTCTCTCTTTCTAACAGGTGGACCCAGGCCCACTGCTGTTACCTCACCCCTTGGGTCCACCACACTTAAGTGAAGAAGGCTATTTTAGATTGGACAGTTACACCAAATCCTGATGATCCTCTGAAGCTAACCATCTCCAGAAGAGCGCCAGACGGCTGGACAAGTGGATGGGAGGGACGCCCGCGGGCAGCGTCCCCAACGTAGAGACTTTTTTTCCCCAGCAAATTTTAAGGCACCGCCAGGACTTTTGATATTGGGGCCAGAACTCTTTGATATGGTCACTCCGTGTGTCAGGCCTCTGCAAGGGTGGATATATATATTCCTGTGGGTATATGTTAATATATGTAGAGGGAGAAGCCCCTTTCGGATACAGTATGTTGGGAGGAAATCATGAGAGTATTAAGCATCCACAAGGACAGGTGGGAAAATTGGTTAAGATAATAGGCTCCTCCTCAGAGAGGTGGGACACAACCTCCCAAAAAGCAAGGCAGCTGATAGAGCACGAGTATCAGTGGGCCCTTCAGCAATAAAATAGATATGTCCTAGATAATATTTCAGTCACCATTGATCACATGGAAACAATGATAGCCAGGAACCCGCTGAAAACTACAGGAGGTGATCTATGGGGTTGGTTATATTCCTGGCTGCCTCATGGCAGTTGGCTCAGGCATATTGTGGTATTATTAGCAGGGCCGCTGTTAATCCTTCTGCTTTTTTTTTTTTTGCTTCTGTATATCCTGCTTCGTGCAATGCTTACAAGGTGTGATGCAAAAAGAATCATGGCCCTTATTGCTCTTCCCCAGGATTATAAACCCGAGAGACCAGGACGAACCTAGGAGATAGGTTGTCCCAAAAGAAGAGGAGGGAATGAAGGGACAGGGAAGGTATTCCCTGTATTTTATATTTAAGTAAATTGTTCTGCTCTGATAAATTCTTTTCTAAATTGCTCTGTTAAAATTGCATATTATCCTGCTTTGCTGAATTGGGAAGAGGCCCACTTCCTCTTTCTGCCGGCTAGCAGACAGCGAGCAGCGGCTTTGCAAGCTGGGAGCTACTTCCTCTTTCTGCTGGCTAGCAGGGAAGCCCATTTCCTGTTTTTTCTCTCAGCTAAGTAGAAACTGCAGTACTCTCTGCACATGCTCTCTGATGCAGTAATGCAAGAGAAGAACACACGAACAAGGGAAGGAGGGGCGTTTAGATAGCCATATGCCATATAAGGAAGTAAGCTAAAACTTGCCAGCTGATTGGAGAAGGTTTTGGGGAAGCTTGGGGAGGGAAGGGTGTTTTCAAGGTATAAGAAAGTTTGCAAATGTGAAATTGGGCGTAGCCAGTCTTTGGAGAGGACTCCACTGGCTGCCTCTGCGCAGATCTCAATAAATCTCTTTTCTCTGACCAAGAAATCTCTGGAATTGTTTTTCCCCTCTGGCCACGGGGTTGGCGGACCGCTGGACCTCCGGGTACTGCTAATCTAAGGCTTCATTTGCGCAAGAGCATTCTTTCCTCCTGCGGTTTCCAGCAACTGGTATTCAGAACCATTGCTGCCCCAAACGGTGGAGGCAGAACATAGCCATTATCACTGCCACTCTCCTCTCCTCAGAAAAGAAGAAGAAGAGTTTGGATTTGATATCCCGCCTTTCACTCCCCTTCAGGAGTCTCAAAGCGGCTAACATTCTCCTTTCCCTTCCTCCCCCACAACAAACACTCTGTGAGGTGAGTGGGGCTGAGAGACTTCAAAGAGGTGTGACTAGCCCAAGGTCACCCAGCAGCTGCATGTGGAGGAGCAGAGACGCGAACCCGGTTCACCAGATTGCAAGTCCACTGCTCTTAACCACTACACTACACTGGCTCTCTCTCCTCAGCTGCAACTGTCCTGAAATCACCCCTACAGAGCAGTTAGGCCGGGGGAAGGGAGAGCCTTTCTTTCAATTTCTTTGTCTGATGTACTGTTATTGTATATTCTGTTGGAAGCCGCCCAGAGGGGCTGGGGCAACCCGTTCAAATGGGCAGGGCAAAAGCTGTTGCTGTTGTCTAATTCCAGCAAGGAACATCTCTGCAGGCACACCTGTCCCCACAGGTGCCATGTTGGTGATCCATGTGTTGGGCTAGCAGTCTTGCACCCTCATGCACATGTTTGTCCACCTAATGCCTCCCATTTCTGTCAGAAGTCTCCAATATCCCTACTCCTTTCTTTACTGAATTTATTGTTATTCACGTTTTATACTGTATTTTATGCTGTTTTTTGTTGCATCAATTAAGTGTTTTAAATTTCTTGTTAGCCACCCTGAGCCCAATTTTTTGAACTGGGAAGGGCGGGGTATAAATAAAATTTATTATTATTTATTATTACTGGTTATGCAGCAAAAGAGCCCCAGAAAGCTTCACTGGCTGCACTGATCCTTATATCTCTGCGAAGTATTCTCAGTGAATCAGCTTCAATTGTCTAGCAGTATATGTGCTCATGTGGGTTTTCAACTGGCCAGACTCCTTCAAATTCCTCTCTTGAAGTCTCTTGATAACAGAACCTAGTGCCTCAGAGAATGCCAGTGGCCAAGAACTTACCGCAGCATTTCCACATTCGCAGCCCGATTTGTCTGGGCACCTGGTGTTTGACAGCTGGAATGCCCCTTGTCCATGGAACTGTAGCTTTGCAGAGGAACTTTGCATATACTCTGCCAGGGTGTTGTCACTGGTGAACTTCTAATTCCCGTTCAGGAGAAAGTGGTGGCAATGGGGAGGCAGGGGGAAAACAAAACTCAGAAATCAACAGTTCCCTCAAGAAAAACCACCAACAAGATGATCAGATAAAAAGTACAGCTGTTTTTATGTCTCACCAACAACATGATCAGATAAAAAGTGCAGCTGTTTTTATGTCTAAGCAATGTAAACTGCTGTGATTCTGAAATAGCAACCAGCTGCTATTAGAACGGAAGACCCTGTGACCTTGGATAAGCATTGAAACAACAGTGAGGGATAAGGCTTGATTCATGCAAATCAGGCCACTTGAAATTGAGAGTGTGCATGAACAGAGAGAGGCTTTTCATGTGTGAAGGCTGCTTGACATGGTGATGTCGCTTTATCACAGTGCCAGAGAAAAGGATGTTTCAGACCACCAATGCGCTTAATACAGAGGTGGTTAACTCGCTGTTTGAGGTCTCGATCACAAGCAATTTTTTCCTGACCTTCCAAGACCGCACTGGAGGATGTGTATCTCTGTGTGCACATATATGTGTGTCTGCTTGCATGTGTGCATGCAAGAACAGAAGTGGATTTAGGGCATCACGAGGGGTGCGGGGGCACTGGGTACGCAGCTGAAGAATGTTCTTTTCAAATCTGTTAAGTGCTTGCCAGGCTTCAGCAAGGAGGCATGAGGACTCTGACAAGGTCTTAGAGTCTTCCTGCCTCCTCCCCCCAAACCTGGGAAAGAGAAGGGAGGGCTTTAGAAGAGTTTGGATTTGATATCCTGCTTTATCACTACCCAAAGGAGTCTCAAAGCAGCTAGCATTCTCCTTTCCCTTCCTCCCCCACAACAAACACTCTGTGAGGTGAGTGGGGCTAAGAGACTTCAGAGAAGTGTGACTAGCCCAAGGTCACCCAGCAGCCGCATGTGGAGGAGCGGGGAAGCGAACCTGGTTTACCAGATTACGAGTCTACCACTTTTAACCACTACACCACAATGGCTCTCTTCAATAGTGGACACTTCAATAGTGAAGACTGAACCATGCCCTCCCCCAGAGCATTCTAGCTTAGCTGGCATGGGGAGGTGGGCTGTTGCTTTAATCTAGCTAGCAGTAGGGCTATACCTGTTCCCCTCCCCAGGCTATTCACAGTGAATCTGGAAGAAGTTGCCCATCTCCACTTGCAATCTTTTATTTTATTTTTGGAATCGCAAAACAGAAAATGGTGAAGCAGCCACGGTTTCATCTCACAAATGCCCTGTTTTACCTGCCCCATGATTGAAATGCTCCTGAGCCGTATGGCCTGCTCAGACGACTCGATGTTCACACGGAAGGACGTTTCGGGGAGAAAGATAACGTCATCGTACTGGCACGGGACTCTTTCTTCATCCACAGAGAAGATGTGTTTGCCTTGATGGAGGTTGTCCAATGAGGTTGCAGCAAGCCACAGGGTGGGGTCATACCAATGGAAGTTGTCTGCACCGGCAAAGGTGACTTCTGAAGCTAATAGGAGGAGGGAGGGAGAAGCTTGTGGAGTCTGTTCTGCTTCACTGATATTTATTCTTTTTATTTGTTTATAATTAACGCTAAGATTTCTTTTTTAAAGTGTGGCAAGTGCACGAGGGAAACTCACCAATCTGCACTGCCAGCCGCTGCACATGGGTGACTTCCGATTTTCATAATTAAAAATAAATGAGAACAAGGACCCTAGGAATCACCCATGCCATATTGATATAGTAAATTGCAGAACAGAACCTCTAATACCAAAGTTCATAAATCCACTGAAATTCCATCATCTGAGCTTTCGTTAGAAATATAGCGCATTTCTAACTTATTTCAAATGTTCCAGTATTCTTTTTTGTTCTCCATTGAATTCCCCATATATATATATATATATATATATATATATATATATATATATCGCTGAAGAACTGATGCTTTTGAATTATGGTGCTGGAGGAGACTCTTGAGAGTCCCATGGTCCACAAGAAGATCAAACCTATCCATTCTGAAGGAAATCAGCCCTGAGTGCTCACTGGAAGGACAGATCCTGAAGCTGAGACTCCAATACTTTGGCCACCTCATGAGAAGAGAAGACTCCCTGGAAAAGACCCTGATGTTGGGAAAGATGGAGGGCACAAGGAGAAGGGGACGACAGAGGACGAGATGGTTGGACAGTGTTCTCAAAGCTACAAACATGAGCCTGACCAAACTGCGGGAGGCAGTGGAAGACAGGAGTGCCTGGCGTGCTCTGGGATCACGAAGAGTCGGACACGACTAAACGACTAAACAACAACAACATCACCTAGATGATCGACATCACCTGCAGTGATCATGGAGCCCAAGAAAGTAAAATCTCTCACTGCCTCCATTTCTTCCCCTTCTATTTGCCAGGAGGTGATGGGACCAGTGGCCATGATCTTAGTTGATGTTGATGTTGATGTTGAGCTTCTAGGTGATAGCCCACAGCTGATTACTGTGGCTTCATACATATCACCAATCTAAAGCACATGACTACTCCCCCAAAGAATTCTGGGAACTGTAGTTTGTTAAGGGCGCTGGGAATTATAACTCTCAGTGTGGGATAGACACTTCCCAGGGTTCTTTGGAGAAAGTGATGTGCATTGAATGCATGGTGCGCATGCAGCCCGGATTGGCTTGGTGTGATCCAGTAGTTTAGCTCTCAGTTGGCAGAGCATGAGACTCTCAGCCTCAGGGACGTGGTTTCGAGCCCCACCTTGGGCAAAAGATTCCTGCATTGCAGGGGGTTGGACTAGATGACCCTCAAGGTCCCTTCCAACTCTACAGTTCTATGATTCCACGCGGCTATCCTCTGGTTTATTATCCCAGACATATTACAAGAATGCTGCACAGATCTTATGGAAGTCTCTGGGGAGGATCTTCCACAAACATCAAGAGTGAGTAATCCTGGGGAAAGCCGTGGATGACGATAACCGGAACAACTTTATTAGCAATGTATCAGCCACTGGTTCCCCTGCCCCACCCCAGACCCGGCTCTCTGCAAGTGCAATTGTAAACATGCCATGCACGAACTATATCCCATAGTTCCTCTGCTGGGGAATTTAATATGAAAATAAACAATACACAGGGGCAGCTGTACACAGTCTATTTGCCGAGGTTCATATTTAATTCATTAACAACTTTCTTCCCGTTCAATATTAACGAAGCTGTCACAGAATTGCGCATAAGGCAGCACGCCCGTAAGAACGAAGGACGTCAAGGGCCTTGGTGTAGAATTTAGGTCTGACTTCTGGTCTCCTTAGATGGCATGGGGCCATAGACATCCTGCCCACTCATCTACAGATAAAGCCTCAGCCTCTGTCTCCATACAACAGAGCTCCATACATGCACATCTCCCTGTGTGGAGCTCTGCCTGCACCATGCAGTTCCATCTGGATATGACAAGGAGATGCTGGTGAAGGGGATTCCCAGTTCACTTAAGCAGAGGGCTGCTGTTCATGGGCCATCCCATTCCGTGCACCGTGAGCAAGGCCAGATTTAGGTTTGATGAGGCCCTAAGACAGCGGTTCTCAACCTGTGGGTCCCCAGATGTTGTTGGACTACAACTCCCATCATCCCTGAGCTCTGGCCTTGCTAGCTAGGGGTGATGGGAGTTGTAGTTCAACAACATCTGGGGACCCACAGGTTGAGAAAGGCTGCCCTAAGCTACTGAAGGTAATGGAGCCCTTTATACGTCCAGCTGTCCTTTGTCAACAACAAATTGTCACCATTTTTTGTGTTGGATATATGCTATATGGTAATTTATGGACCTAACAGGTATCTAAAACCATTTGCACATGTTGCCATGCAGCCAGTCCATGCAGAATGCAGGCACTATATATATAGAATGCGTATCCAGTAGACGTGCAGTCACACACAGGCGCATTGCACTGAACCTGGAAGTGCATTTAAAAACTGCAAAAGTGGGCTATGGTTATTGGGCATAATATTGGGAATTGCTGAGTGGGGGAAATTATGGAACTCAACAAGGAACTTCTCAGAATGTTACCAAATAGGAGAAAATATGCAGCAACAACAAAATGCAATATGGATTGGCCAAAAAAATTGGCCAAAATGTGCAAAAGAGGTTCAAAATTGTGCTGGAAATGTCTGGTTTGCTTATTCATTTATGATGGAAATGCAAACAGGCAAAGGAGTTCTAGGAGATGGTGTACAACGAGTTAAAGAAAAAATTAAAAATTTACTTTCCCCAAGAAACTGGAAGCATTTCTTCTCGGTGTAGTTGGGAACGAATTACCAAAGAAAGCCCACAACTTGTTTCTATATGGAACGACAGCAGCAAGGATAATATATGCAAGATGCTGGAAACAGAGAGAGATCCCAGGGAAAGAACAATGGCCATATAAATTAACAATATGCAGAACTAGCCAGTATGACATCTAAAATAAGAAATCAAGATGATAAACAGAAGAGGAGTGAGTGGAAATACTTGGGGGAATATTTACAAAAATTCGACCTAAAATATAAATTCCAGGTAGGGGGAACTTTGTGACCAACAGTTGACAATATTAAAGATACGAGAGTGTGGAAAATAAGGTGAATGAACTGGTGTATATGCAGCCAATCACGATCTGAAAAGAACTGTCATGGAATGCTGGGTGGGAAGTCAAACAGAACTACTGTATAAGAATGGAAAACTGGAAAACTTAAAAATAAAATAAAAAAATAAAAGTGGCCCTTGAAGAGACCGAAAAGGATGAAAAAGAGCACAAAAGCAGCACCTGGCGACCCCACAAGTCTTTGCAAGTGCAATGCCAGGAGCCCTTGCACTGACCATTGAAGCCTAGTTTGGCATCTGGTAAGTGCTGCTGGTTTTCCAAAGGATTTTCCAAAGGTTTCCAGATGTTTAGAGGGTATTTGGAGGTTTTTCCCATAGTGTTCCCAATATATGCAATTTCATGTAAACAACACGCAGTGCCTCGGAACTTAACCCCGGTGGAAATGGGGAGTCGCCTGTATCCACAAAAAAATGAAGCGCATCCATAATAGTGTTAGGTTGTGCTAGTCCTTTGGACAGTGCGGGAGATGATCAGAGGGAAGAGAGGCGGGGGGAGTCCCATTGCACAAGCGGAAGTTGTTTTGCTTGCTTGGTTATTTAGTTGGGTACCACCCATAGGTTCCAAGACTTGGCTCCAGATTAAGTTAAGCCCAATGCATCCTTTTTGTAATAGGCCTTGAATCCAGAGAACGTGGATTTCAGTCTCACTATGCTTGTACTAGACGCAATGGAAAGGCAAACAATGAGCGTGATCCCACTGGGAATATTCCCCCATGTAAGCTGCACCGAAATGAATGCAGCTCTCTGGCAAGAGCAAAACAACTCATTTCAATGGGAACCTCTACGGAGACAGTCCTGCAGGAACGCCTGCAACCAATGCTTATCATTTTCTCCACCTCCTCCTCCTCTCTCTCTCTCTCTCTCTCTCTCTCTCTCTTTCCCCCACCCCCAATTATGAAAAGGAAAGCTAGTTTTGAAACTTTGGGGGAGGGGGCTCCAGGGGAAAGTTAATTATGACTGGGAGAATGACTCGTGAGCAGCAGCGTAACGGAGGCATATTCTCTCTGCGCTTAATTTGCATGACTAATGAACGGTAGGTCGAGCACAATACCTGTCTCACATCCTGGATCAAAACTGCCGTCGAAGGCTGCAAACCCAGCACCAGGGGCCAGGATGAATTCTCCATCCAGTGGGATGTACTGAAAAAACAAACAAAAGGAAGAAAGGTTGCATCTTGGGGCTCTGTTCTGCCTGAGCCGGCCTCATAACTGAGCGACGTTAACAACATTCTTACACGGCTCCTCTCCGTAAATCCTTTCCACGCATGATGAGCTTTAATAATATAGGGCTGTACCCAGAATCCTCTGTCCGCTAGCCCAAGGGCTGTTGGGTTAGTGGACGGGTGAATTTGCTTATTGCAGAATGAAGGAATCCAACACAGCCGCTGCGCTAGACGAAAACTATTAGGCAACTGATTGCGCTCTCTAAGGCCGATCGCCGAAGAATTGATGCTTTTGAATTATGGTGCTGGAGGAGACTCTTGAGAGTCCCATGGAGTGCAAGAAGATCAAACCTATCTATTCTTAAGGAAATCAGCCCTGAGTGTTCACTGGAAGGACAGATCCTGAAGCTGAGGCTCCAATACTTTGGCTACCTCATGAGAAGAGAAGACTCCCTGGAAAAGACCCTGATGTTGGGAAAGATGGAGGGCACAAGGAGAAGGAGACGACAGAGGCCGAGATGGTTGGACAGTGTTCTCGAAGCTACCAACATGAGTTTGACCAAACTGTGGGAGGCAGTGGAAGACAGGAGTGCCTGGCATGCTCTGGTCCAGGGGGTCACAAAGAGTCAGACACACCTGAACGACTAAACAACAACAAATTGCACAGCAAAGTTAACCTGCTTGCATTTCTCTTGTGCAATAACGTTCCCTGGAGCAAAACATTTCATGTACTGCTAAGTGACTTCAACTTGGCACTACATTGGGTACAACCCATAGATTCATGGATTGATTCGTTCTCAAAGGCCAGCCCACATAGTCTGAAGTGCAGTAGAGTCCCACGCCAAGCCAGAGGACTCAAAGTTTGCACAAATATGATGTTGACTTTTGCTGTCTGGGTGTCAGAGTGCACATCCACTCTTCTGCTTGCCCCATGCTTAGAAAGCATGGGTCCAAGAGGTTTTCTGCTGGCTCTGTGCTTTCTAGACATGGGTCCAAGAGGATTTTTGTTTGCCCTGCTGCATTCCCCAGGAAAACATACTCTTTACTGCTAAACCAGAGCAACCATCAATTTGCAGAAAACCCGGTGGACGTTTCCTGCGATTCAGCAGTAAAGAACAGGTTTTCCCTGGAGAAAGCAGTAGGACAAGTGCTCCCTCCTCCCCTGTCTCATGCTCTCTCCTTTCCTGTTGGGCTGAGATTCTCTCCTTTCTATTAGGGAGCAAAGGGCAGGTTGTTATTGCTTTGCAAACCAGCTCAGGGATGAAGCACTCTCCGGTGCATGCAGAAGTTCAAGGCTTAGCATCTCCAGTTCAAAGAATAAGATAGCAGGTGGTAGAAAAACCATTTGCCTAAGACCCTGGAGGATCCCTGCCGGTCAGGTTAGACCATGGATAGGCAGCCTAAGGCCTGGGGGCCGGATCTGGCCCAATTGCCTTCTAAATCTGGCCCACAGACGGTCCAGGAATCAGTGTGTTTTTACATGAGTAGAATGTGTGCTTTTATTTAAAAGGCATCTCTGGGTTATTTGTGGGGCATAGGAATTGATTCATATATATTTTTCAAAATATAGTCCAGCCCCCCCCCCAAGGTCTGAGGGACAGTGGACCGGCCCCCTGCTGAAAAAGTTTGCTGGCCCCTGGGGTAGACAATCCCCAACTAGATAGAAAAGCTATCTGCTTTGGTGGAAGGCAGCTTTGGGTCACTGAGGCCCAGGATCATTCATGTGGCACCAAACTGTGATTTGGCACGATGTCTGAATCAAGGCAGTATTTCTCCAAAGGTCAGACTCAGTGCTACCACAACCACACTGTAAAATTTCAAAACCCATAATAGAGCAAGACCTTGATTAGGCCAGCCAAAAGTGTCACAAAACAGCACACCAACTTTTGTATTCTAGATGGCAAAAGCTTGTACACTGTTTGGGGACATTTTAGTTGACCTAATAACCTAATATGGATTTTCGAATTCTCCTCAGGGGCCGAGGTGGCTACTTTTACCATGAAGTTTGCAATAGTTTGTGTCAAATGTCATTGGATGAGGAGTTTGGATTTGATACCCCGCTTTATCATTACCTGAAGGAGTCTCAAAGCAGGTAACATTCTCCTTTCCCTTCCTCCCCCACAACAAACACTCTGTGAGGTGAGTGGGGCTGAGAGACTTCAGAGAAGTGTGACTGGCCCAAGGTCACCCAGCAGCTGCATGTGGAGGAGCGGAGACGCGAACCCGGTTCCCCAGATTACGAGTCTACCGCTCTTAACCACTACACCACACTGGCTCTCGTCTCTGGATGATGACTCCCATCATGGCTGCCTACTGACCATGGGAACTGGAGTCCCAAACATCTGAATGGTGAAAGTTGGCTTGTATATTGAGCACATTTGGCAGGGCAGCATAAATTGGGGAGCGGAGGGAGCCCACTTTGTCCTTGCATAATAACCCAATGTGGCAACAGGCTAATCAGAGAGAGAGAGAGAGGTTGACCCACAGGTCCTGGAGGGTTCAAGCCCAAGTCTTCCCAGTTTCAAAAGTATCCAGGACACCACACCAGAAAAAAGCTGATGGGAAAAGGGCAGGGAAGAATTAAGTTCTTAAAGCTGATACCTCCTGCTATGGAGTCGTTTTAATTTGGTTCCTCCGAGCCAAGAGCTCTCTCTGCTTCGCTCCGCCTGCAGTCGTGCCAGAGCTGTCCTGCTCTCCTGTCACAGACTGCATCATCAGAGCATGCTGTTCTGCAATGCTGGAAGCACTTGGGAGTGCTGCAAAGAGCTCATTTGCAATCAAGCCTCTGTGACGGCGCTGATTGGGCCCCGAGTTCCCTTCTCCCGCCATAAAGCGAGAGCAAGAGCCATTTAGCTAGCCTGGCGCTGATTAAGGTGCCTCTTGGGGGAATGTGGGACTCTTAATATAGAAGCTTCCAGCATGTCTCTTTGCCCTGGACCACATCTCTGGGATTAAAACTGGGGAAGGAAAAGAAGAAGAAATGTAGATTCCGCTGTTACCCAGTTAATTACTTTCGGTCTGTTTCCAGCTGCCTTCGCCTGTCCTCGCCAGCGCTCACCTGCAGGTGGCAGCAGTTGGTCAGAGCTATCTGTACTGTCTAGAATGAGGCGCAATTTCCCTTTCCAGCTGGGGGAGGAAAAAAGGTAATTTAAGGATAAAGAGGCTGGGCCTGTGTCTTCTGGCTACCAATTCAGAAAAACCGTACACCTTTTTCGTACATAGGGGAAATTGGGCATGATCAAAGGGAAGAAAGGAAAGGGGTGCTGAGGCCATAAGCTGCACTCGTGGGCTCTTGCACTAGCCGGCACGTGTGTTTTAATGTTGTGCAACAGAGAAATCCAACGCAACAATTGCGCTAGTGGAAACGGTGTGTTGCTAAGAACCGTCTAGAACAGCAGCATAGCGGACACAGCAGCCTGCAGCTGGGAAAGCAGCAAAGCAGTTGAGTTCCCTGTTGCATCTTCTTTCCTCTGGTTACATTTAATCCTTGCTGTGTGATGAATGTCGGAAATGGAGAACTTGTAGCCCAACAGAAATCGGTGGACCCCAACTCCCATCAGCCTGAGCCAGCATGGCCAATGGTCTGGGATGTGGGAGTTGTTGTTGTTGTTTAGTCGTTCAGTTGTGTCTGACTCTTTGTGACCCCCTGGACCAGAGCATGCCAGGCACTCCTGTCTTCCACTGCCTCCCACAGTTTGGTCAAACTCATGCTGGTAGCTTCGTGAACACTGTCTAAGCATCTCGTCCTCTGTCGTCCCCTTCTCCTTGTGCCCTCCATCTTTCCCAACATCAGGGTCTTTTCCAGGGAGTCTTCTCTTCTCATGAGGTGGCCAAAGTATTGGAGCCTCAGCTTCAGGATCTGTCCTTCCAGTGAGCACTCAGGGCTGATTTCCTTAAGAATGGATCGGTTTGATCTTCTTGCAGTCCATGGGACTCCCAAGAGTCTCCTCCAGCACCAGAATTCAAAAGCATCAATTGCCTCTTGCCCTTTTCTTACACAAGCTTGTGGACTTCCACAGGCAAGACATTGCTGGTAACATCCTCTTCAAGTCCAGAGGACTCCCTATGCGATTTTCATGCTCAATTTTACTTCCTTACCAAGTAGCATTGATTGCAAACAGCATCTCCAAATGGACCTAAATGTGGAAGTTGACGTCTGGAGTCATAATGACGTCAGGTTATTGGCAGGTGAGAGGCTCCTCCCACTTGCCAAAGATGGCCCATGGAGGGTGGAGGTAAGGATTTGACCTGCCAGCCAGCTCCAGCTTCCCATCTTTACTCCAAGACACTATGGGAAATACTTTATTTTATTTTATTTTATTATTTTTAAATTGAATAAAATTGTAACTCCCAGACCCAGCTGCTTGCCATAGGGCTTAGAACCTGGCTGAGCATGACAGAGCCCAAAATCAAGCGCTGGACCCAAGCCTTAACTTTATCCAATTTATCTAAGCCGTTTTTCACGCCATCCTGCTGACTGACTTGAATCACCGCAGCAATGCATTCTGCTCTGTCCTCCTGAGAAGTCTTAAGATACCCTGAGCTGTCAGAATCCTTCTGTTGGCTGTCCATAGCTGTGACCGTGGCAGCGCTCATAAATCTCTGCGCAGGACACCGTAACACTGACCCAGCATTTCAGGAAAAATCTGCCTTCCTGTGATTTATAGCAGGAGCTCCACGGATCAGAGGCAAGGAGAGACTTTGCTGGGTTCTTTACAGCTCCAGAAAGGGGGCTCACCCCACAAGCTGCAGGGAGCCTGTTCTTGCAGAGAACAGAACCGCCTGGAGAGAAATAAGGAGACAGCAGGTTCCGAAGCAAGCAAAACATAAAGTGACCCAGGGGCGCCATTTTGGATTTCTGCAGGGAGGTGGGAAACGATGGGAGTGGAGCAAGATAGGGAGAAAGGTTCAAAGGCTGTAGTGCCTTTGTTCATCAGGGGGGATCTGTGTACCCTGAGAACATTTCTTGCAGCTACTCTTCATACTGCAACATCTTAATTTATTTCATTTACGAATTGCTTCCTACGAAACACCTCACAGGAATTGAACAATAAGAACATCAACCATGAATACATATTTGTACAGCCGTTTCATATATAGTAGAGCATGTTGTTGTTTAGTCGTTCAGTCGTGTCCGACTCTCTGTGACCCCATGGACCAGAGCACGCCAGACACTCCTGTCTTCCACTGCCTCCCACAGTCTGGTCAAACTCATGCTGGTAGCTCTGAGAACACTGTCCAACCATCTTGTCCTCTGTTGTCCCCTTCTCCTTGTGCCCTCCATCTTTCCCAACCTCAGACTCCTTTCCTGGGAGTCTTCTCTGCTCATGAGGTGGCCAAAGTATTGGAGCCTCAGCTTTAGGATCTGTCCTTCCATTTAAAGACTATTTGCAGAAACACTGTAAAATTAATGAATGTTAAAATGATGTTGGTTTGAAAATAAGCGGCATTAGCAACAAAGTTAATATGAATATGCAAAAATGGATTGATAATGGATGAAAATATTGAGTTATAATATGTTAAGATATAGAGTTAAGATAAATGAAAGAGGGTAAGGATTTGTTGATTTAATTATGTAAATGGGAATACAAAAAGGGGAGGTGCGAGGAGGTCAAGGAAACAAGCTAATGAGTTTAAAGATTAAAAAAATGGATTTGTTTTTAATGTTTTCTTATTTATTCGGGTTTTTTTGCATTCTGTATTTTTATTCTTTTTTCTCTCTTTTCTATTTTATGTATTTTTGTATGTTTTTTTATTTCTTTCTTTTTATATGCTTTCTTTCTATTCTGTAAATCTTTGTTTTTTGTAAAATCTCAATAATTTTTTTATTAAAAAAAAAAGGATCTGTCCTTCCAATGAGCACTCAGGGCTGATTTCCTTCAGAATGGATAGGTTTGATCTTCTTGCACTCCATGGGACTCTCAAGAGTCTCCTCCAGCACCATAATTCAAAAGCATCAATTCTTCGGCGATCAGCCTTCTTTATGGTCCAGCTCTCACTTCCATACATCACTACTGGGAAAACCATAGCTTTAACTATACGGACTGTGCTGGTCCTGGTAGTTAATCATAGAATCCTAGAGTTGGAAGAGACCACAAGGGCCATCGAGTCCAACCCCCTGCCAAGCAGGAAACACCATCAGAGCACTCCTGACATATGGTTGTCAAGCCTCTGCTTAAAGACCTCCAAAGAAGGAGACTCCACCACACTCCTTGGCAGCAAATTCCACTGTCGAACAGCTCTTACTGTCAGGAAGTTCTTCCTAATGTTTAGGTGGAATCTTCTTTCTTGTAGTTTGAATCCATTGCTCCGTGTCCGCTTCTCTGGAGCAGCAGAAAACAACCTTTCTCCCTCCTCTATGTGACATCCTTTTATATATTTGAACATGGCTATCATATCACCCCTTAACCTCCTCTTCTCCAGGCTAAACATGCCCAGCTCCCTTAGCCATTCCTCATAAGGCATTGTTTCCAGACCTTTGACCATTTTGGTTGCCCTCCTCTGGACACGTTCCAGTTTGTCAGTGTCCTTCTTGAACTGTGGTGCCCAGAACTGGACACGGACCAGGAGGCAAGGACCAAGTCCAGTCCGTGGTCGATGAAGCAATATGAAGGCAGTCCATAAAAGTTGAAGCTGGGTGCTGGGCAGGGTTCAGGCAGGGGCTGACAACCACCGACGTTGCTCCAAGACTGGGGCTGGCTGGCTTTTATCTGCCCCGAGGCATAGGGTGGTCCCGATCCTCAGGTGACTTGCCTCTCCTGGCCTGGAGGCGAGCACTCCTCCTGTGGGAACTTAGTTCCCTCCGCCTCTCTGCCCTGAGCCTCTGCAGCTCAGGAGAGGCTGAAGGGTTACCGGACCCAGAGGCAACCCCAGCTTCCCCTGATGGGGCTGAGAGTGGAGCACTTGAAGGCAATGGGTCCTCCATCGCCTCAGGAGCCAGAGCAGACTCAGCTGGTGTCTGCACCTGAGGATCCAGCACAGGTGAGGACCCTTCAGGCTCATGCCCCAACCCCAGCTCAGCTGGTTCTGGAGGCAGGGGATCCTGTGCAGGCTGGGATTCCTCAGGTTCAGCATCTGAATCCGAATCCCAGGCCATCACACGGACCTTTGTTGGCAAGGTGATGTCTCTGCTTTTTAAGATGCTGTCTAGGTTTGTCTAGTAGAGCATGGGGCTCTTAATCTCAGGGTTGTGGGTTTGAGCCCCACATTGGGCAAAAGATCCCTGCACAGATGACTGTCATGGACTGGCTGGACGCAGAGGAGTGGTGGCAGGCACCAGCTGGGGAACCAGCAAGGGAAGAAGGCTCAGAGCCAGGGCACTGGTGGTGGGACAACGATGAGTGGTCAGAGGGAGAAGAGGGAGTGGACTGGGAGGAAGAGGTGATGGAAGCTGAAGAGGCAACAGGGTTTAGTGAGCAGGGAGAGGCTGGAGTAGAGTATTGGCAAAACCTATTGGTGTTTCGCAACTTTCTGAATAGTTGCAGGACCTTAGCCAGCCCTAGCAGAGTAAACGCAGAATCCACGGAAGCAACTGGCGACTTGGCTGCAGATAGGATAGATGAAGCAGGAACCAGGAACTTGTAGTTAGGTGTTTATTATATACAGTGGACTATTTACAGGAACAGAACAGAACACGGATCCTTGACTAGCTCTCTCTCACACAACTCTCAACTCCTGAACTCAACCTCATACTAACACATTCCAGTTAGTAGGCCATTAATCATTATTGCCGTGAGAGAGCTTGACCAATCATGGAGCTGTCTCCATGCGTCTGTATTACCAGGCAGACTTACTCCTTCACATTGCCTTGGCTGTCGGCCAAACCCTAATTGACTCTGTGTGCGTAGCTGCACGTATTCAGATTCCCAACATAGAGGACAGTCCAGACTTAGAGGCAGAAGAAGAGAGGGGCCAGGAGACAGAGATGAGGCAGGCTGCTGAAGAAGCCAGGGAGCTTCCCCCTTCTTGCTGTGACCAGTTCCTTTCCTCACTGGTCTCCCAAGAGTAGACCCATAAAATTCACAAGCATTCTGAATTTACACTGTGCAAGTAGAAGTGGATAGCCAAGGAAGACGCTCTATTCCACTGCAAGATTCTGCAGATGCATCTCTATTTTAAAATCATGAATTACAGCCTTGGAAGAACACTAATGAATATTATTAATTGGAGTTAATTGCAATGCAGCAGATATGAATAGTCATAATTGCGGCATATAAATATTCAGCGTGTTTACTTTAAACATATAGATAGTTTTATTGCACACTCTGAATGTTCTACCCAGGATGAATGTGCTATTTTTAGGGATCTCCATATTTTTTTTAAGAATGACAGAATTCTCTCAGTTCTCCCTTCGGCAGTAAATGCAAAGCCCTTCTTCCACTAGCGATGGTGGCTATGCTCTGCCTCCAAGGCTGGCCCAAGACATTTCAGCACCTGAGGCAAACCACAAAATGGTGCCTCCTTTGGCCAGGGAAGAAGGAGCGAGTGAAGGTCTACATCAGGAGGAAGAGGAGAATAAAGACATCGGAAAGGAGGAGGGAGTAAAAATCTACATTGGGAACACAGGGAGGATCAAATCAACCTCACTTGGGGGTTGGAGAGGGAATCAAAGGCTGTTGTGGGCGGCACTCTGAATCATGCCAAGTGGGTGCAGAGCCTAGGAGAAGCCAGAGGGCAGCCCCAGCCATTTCCTATGGTGTGGTGGTTAAGAGAGGTGGACTCGTAATCTGGTGAACCGGGTTCGCTTCCCCGCTCCTCCACATGCAGCTACTGGGTGACCTTGGGCTAGTCACACTTCTCTGAAGTCTCTCAGCTCCACTCACCTCACAGAGTGTTTGTTGTGAGGGAGGAAGGGAAGGGAGAATGTTAGCTGCTTTGAGACTCCTTCAGGTAGCGATAAAGTAGGATATCAAATCCAAACTCCTCCTCCTCCTCCTCCTCTTCTTCTTCTTCTCCTCCTCCTCCTCCTCCTCCTCCCTGGGAGGAGACCAGCAGCACCTCCTATTCACCAAGAGGCAGATCAAGTTTCCAAGGAGCCCAGCGCACCACAGCCATCACTGTTCAGACTTCAAGGCTGAAACAGAATCCCAGGACATCTGCCTCTCCCGTTGTGACAAGCTCCCTCTTTCCCAGGGTCTCCAAGAACACACAGGATAATGAGGAGAGCAGAACAGGGACCAGAAGTGCACAGACACAGTTTGAGACTGCTTGGGAAACATCCAGGATAGGAGGAGTCTTAGAAAGGGTGGAAGGCAACTGGCAAGTCCCCCATAAGGGCTACTGGGAAGGGTTGCTGGGTTGCACGTTCGTTTCCTCGAACAGTTAACTTCAGTGGCAACTGCCTCTGCTTCTTCACGCTGACCTGCATCTGCCTGGCTTGCTTTCCCTGCTCACAACATGTGAACCGCCCTGAGACCTCTGGGTATAGGGCGGTATATAAATTCAATCAACAACAACAACATTGAAGGAACAAAGCAAGAGCACCAGCAATGCGCTCATTCACAGTAAACCACAGTATGGCGGAAAGCCTGGCTTATTGTTGCAGGTCAATGCAGGCTGGAGGAGAAAGAGAGAATTCAGATATGTAAACAGGAGCTGTGATCTGTACACCTCTGCAAATGTGCTTGGGCAGGTTTTAATCTTCCACTAGCAGGAATGTGGCTGATGGCTCTAATGGCATTCCTGTTAGAATCCCACTAGCACAGCTATGTGCCACCAGCCAGCCAGCCCCCCCCCCCCAAACATGGATGAGGCTGGACGCACTGAAAGGCATTAATAAACAGATAAAAAATCCCAGTAATGATGAAGCTTAATGGCTTCTACTGAATGAGCAGAACAGGCGCAGCCTGCCAGATCCCATAAAAATGACCAGGCAATGTGTTGCAGACCGTGGTGGTGCAATAAATGACCGAAGAACCAGCAGGGCAGGCTGAGGAAATTCTGGTGTCACTTGAGATCTGGAAGCGATGAGATGGCCTTCTTCCTAGAAACACTCCTGCCCTCTCTGAGAGCTCAGAGTTCTTTGACGGGGTGTGTCAGTCATGGGATTCCACAGAAGCCACGTGCTCGGCATCAGGAGCGAAGTGCCTGGACCCGGAGGAGCAGGTGGCAATTTGCTGCCCTTTGAGCCACCAGGACTGACTGCCAGAAAAGACAACTGTGGTTAATTTATTGCCAGCTAAGAGCTGGCTGCTGAGAAGTGTCTGCTTCTAGCTACATACTTTATATTCCCTGCCATTAACAGAAATGAGGTGTTTGGATTCTGCAACTCTGTGTCTGTGCCTGAGTGCGAATGGTCACTTGAGAAACGGACCCTTCCAGGAAGAGATGTTGTAGAATTTCAGCGGAAACGGGAGTGGAAACTGCTGGTGTTCACTTACTCCTCCCACGTCCAGAACAGAAATCAATCCAGCAACTACGATCAATAATTGCTGTTGCTGTTTTCAGTCCACAAAGGACTGAATTGCTTACCCACTCCCCATCGCCTGCCCAATTTGCATTGTGTTTCCTTTGCCCTGAAATGGACGGTGTCGAATAGCGTAACGATAACTGCATGAATAATTATGTGGAATTCCACCAGAGTGGACTGCAAGGCAAATAATGTAGTTTTATCAGAAGCTGGACTGCAGCAGGAAAGAAACAGCACTGCTTATGAGGAACATAGGTCAGGATTGAAATCAGTATCATAGCTATGCATGTATATATCCATATATTTCATTCATTTATCCATGCTCTACAGCAGCCTTTGCCAACCAGACCCCCTCCTGGTGCTGTTTGACATTGCATTCAACATGCATCTGTACTCAATATGCCAGAGGATTTCAACCATTTTTGAGTCCACAGCTCCCTTGACCAACTACATTCTTTCTGCAGCACCCTGTGGGGCTCAGGAGTCCACTTATGTCACCCCTTGCCTGCACAGCTGGCAGCCTTGCAATCTTTTTCAACACCCTTGTGGAGTGTTCCCTCAGCCTCCTCTCCTCTCCCCTCTCCTTGGGAGTCCTCTGGGCCCCCTCCCCAAAGAAAGGTGCCTCCTCACACTGCCCCACAGGGGAATCACACATGAGGAGAATGCTTTTTCACTCAGCTCCTGTTTGCGGGCTTCTCACTGATGCATTTGGTTGGCCACTTTGAGAAGAGGATGTTGGGCTAGATCCATCTTACGCTCTTACATTTCATTAAATTTATCCAACAAAACCTGAAGGCCTTGTGTGTACCAGTTGTGCTTTGCTATGGGGACAGTTGGGGTCTTGTGGAGTGGGATTCTGGCTCCACTCTGAAAGGAAATTTCCCCCTCCTTTCTTTTGAAAATCTCTTCATTTGGCTTGGCCCGGCTTGGCCTCTCTTTGAAAGCCTCTGAATTTTTCTTCTTCTTTGCAGTGCCACACAAAAAAAGAGCACATCTGAAAATATAGACCATTAGGCAGCCCAAGCCAGTTTTTGGCTGTCATTTACTCTTACGCAACCTGATGGAGCAATCTTCTCGACACTGGGCCGCTGCCAATCGTGGAATTGATGTTCATTTTGCTGGGAGCACTGCTGCTAAATGATGTATTGATCAAACTCAGGAAGGAAGGGTTTGGAGCAGAAATACCCTATATTTATATGCCCAAATTTTCTGCTGCTCAGAAGCAAATGAAAAAAAGAGGAAAAAAACCCATATACCCTCCTCCTTTCATGCACACCAGCACACCACTGCCTTTGCTAAGCAGCTGGCAGTACGGTTTTTTAAATCGTCCTTTACAAAGCAACAAAAGCAGCACTGTTTATCTCTGATGTGATCTCTGGTGTTGCTGCACATGATGGGAGGGTGAGACAACATGGGCAGATGAACTGCTGGGGGAGGGATGTGTCCTACTTTACAGAGGACCATTCTCTAGTTGATGGGCTGTCTGGCCCAAGACCTCTTGAAAGGTCGAGAAGCTTTGAGAGCAGATGGGCCTTGAAGTGACTCACCAGCAATTAGCACCTGGGCAGGTGACGGACCACCTGGTCATGGCCTTTTCCACTGTGCCAAAATGTGCTGCATTTCTATTGTATGGGAGTAGAACTGATGGGAGTTGTGGCCAAAAACATCTGCAGACTTCGGATTCCTTGAATAATATCTCCTTCTTCCAAGAGGACCTTGTGAACTATAGCTGTTTAACAGGGCTTTTACATATCTCACTGCATTTGTAAAACACCGAGAGGGTCCTTCTAAGTGACTCAGTGGGGCACTAAATATCAGAAAATAAAGTTTGGGGTGTTAGGGGAGGTAGGACCTCCGTTAGGGGGACATATTGTGCCCCTTCTGGGGTAGCTTCTCCATCCTTGGTCCCCAGCACGCATTTAGCTCTCACCTGTGGCTCCTAGAAGCTGTCAGCATGTGACAGCGGCCATACCCTGGGACCGATTTGACTGGCCGGCTAAACCAGGTGAGGGTAGCTGATGGGTCTCAAACCCTCAGTGACTTCCCCTCCATGTGAAGACAGACTTCTGAGGATTGAGCAGACGAGACCAACAGCAGGCCCAACAGTTTGGAAGGCAGTTATACTGGCCTCGGCCCACTATACCTGAAGGAGCGTCTCCACCCCCATTGTTCTGCCCGGACACTGAGGTCCAGCGCCGAGGGCCTTCTGGCGGTTCCCTCGCTGCGAGAAGTCAAGTTACAGAGAACCAGGCAGAGGGCCTTCTTGGTGGTGGCACCCACCCTGTGGAATGCCCTCCCACCAGATGTCAAAGAGAAAAACAACTACCAGACTTTTAGAAGACATCTGAAGGCAGCCCTGTTTAGGGAAGCTTTTAATGTTTAATAGATCATTGTATTTTAATATTCTGTTGGAAGCTGCCCAGAGTGGCTGGGGAAACCCAGCCAGATAGATGGGGTATAAATAAATGATTATTATTATCATCATCATCATCATCATCATCATCATCATCACATTCTGCTCATGCTGTAGAGGGAAGTGAGGGGCAGATGGGGCTTGTCGACCTCAGAATTTAGCCCATCTAAGAGAAGGAAAACTCTGATCCCAAACCACTACCGCCTTGTGGGATATCTTTGGGAGAAGAAAGGTAGGTAAAAGGCAAAGGACCCCTGGACAGTTAAGTCCAGTCAAAGGCAACCATGGGATGCGGCGCTCATCTCCACTTTCAGGTCGAAGGAGCCGGCGTTTGTCCACAGACAGCTTTCTGGGTCATGTGGCCAGCATGACTAAACCGCTTCTGGTGCAACAGGACACCATGATGGAAGCCAGAGGGCACAGAAATGCTGTTTACTTTCCCACTGAAGGGTTACCTATTTATCTACTTGCACTGGCGTGCTTTCAAACTGCTAGGTTGGCAGGAGCTGGAACACAGCAATGGGAGCTCACTCCATTGCAGGGATTCGAACCGCTAACCTTTCGATTGGCAAGCCCAAGAGGCTCAGTGGTTTAGACCTCCTTCCGGCAACTACTGCAGCCAAGCTGTTGTATTGCTTTGCTTTCCTTTGTACCACATCAGCAAGCCCCAGAGAGGGGGGGGGTCTTGTCATCTGGGCAGCCCAGGACCTCCACACACACTGCCCAGGCTTGCACACTTCAGCTTGATTTCTCCCCCAGAGGCGCACTGTGTTGTCTCTCGAGACGGACGGATGCCAGCAACAACAACAACAACAAACTGGTTGCCCAGGTCCCTTGGACAGAAACTGCATCAGTTCAAGTCATATGAAACTAATGGAAGTTTGTAGTGTCGATTCACCCTTTGAGATAAGAGTGGGTCTGTACATGTCTCCAGAGGTAGAAACTAAGAGAGGGGATGTTTGACAGGGTATATTCACAACCTAGATTATTTCCTAGGACATGTCATGGGAAAAGTCAAGGCTGATTTCACCAGCTCTCTGGAGGAGTCACTGATGAAAGTTTCACTTCCAGGTAAGGATGGGTGACTGTCAGTTCAGGGCTCCACATTTCTGCATCAGTTTGTGAGGGATTTTTTTTAAAATAAAAAAATAGTCCTCACGAAAACCCAGCAGCATCTCAGTGCAGACTCCTCCCAGTACACACCTCTACATGCAGTGTTCCCTAAAACACATTTTTGAAAGCAATTTCTCCTTATACAAAGCATTTTTATGCTGTTTTCACTAATAATGTATATTTTGAATGTGCATTTTACCCTTGTATATGTATTTTTATACACCGTGAATAGGATTTATTGCAATCAATACAACTTGTTAATTGAAAGAAATAATTGTTTTGTACACGTTACTTGCCTCGAGAAAGGGGAATGCAAAAGTGTGAATTTTGAGGCATACCTGTGTTTCAATTCGCTTCAGGTTTCAGAAAATGAGAGACAATCAGGTTTGCTTTCAAAGGGAAACGGCATCAAATTCCTTCCCCAACCCTGACCCCCCCACCCCACCCCCCACTGGTAAATAGCCTCTGCCTGAGTTTGGATTCACCAGGTTGATGTGAATTGTCATAATCCCTTTCAGATCTCTGCTTCTTTTTAACCAGTATCCCCACTATTTTAGAGGAAAGTGGAAGGCTGAAAACATTTGAGGCCCTTAAGACTTCAGTGGAACATTTCAGCTGGGTAGGAGCTGCCTCTCTGGAGAGCAGTTGGCATTTCAAGATCAACCTTCCTGCTAGCTGAAGGATGCTGAAGAGAAGTTTGGTACATTCTTCCCATACCAATTAGGAGGCTAAGAATAAACTGCCGGGACCCCAAACTCTTGTTAGACGTTGTCACCTTCTGCCTCTTCCCCGGCAGCCATCTCTTCCCTTTGCTTTCCTCCTCCTTGCCTGCCTAAATAGCAAGGATGCAGTGTGCAATGGACCATTCCCTGAAGATGCTACTCAGAGGCCTTAGGTCTCTGGTTTGGGGTGGAATGGCTGAAAGAGTTGCTGGAGAGATACTCTATGTTTTTGGTCAACAGTTCAGGCCTCGTTATTTGCTCCTTTGTTTTCCTTCTTTGGCCATATCTTGATCCTGAGGGTTAGACGAAGAAATGCCAGACGAGCAGCTGTCAGCAACTCTTTCTTCAGAGGTATGAGCTGGAGCTACACGTACGCTTGCCCTTTATTTATAATGGAAGAGGGGGACGTGATTTGTCAATGCGGCGTTCGTGATCTACAAAAGCAAAGTCCCGAGAATTCGGAACAAGAGCAGGGAATTGTGTGTTGCTCGCCACGACCGCCTCTCACCTCCCCATCTGCCGCACAAAGGCGGAAGCAACTCCAGATATTGGCAGTCGCTGCCCAAGCTTATAAAAGGGGGGCCCCTCCTTGTCCTTACATCTGCAGAGCTTTCTCTTCCATAACGCCCCCATTCAGCAGCCATATGGTGCTTGTTCTATGGAATTGGCTTTTGCCCCTGCTTAAGCGACTTCTGCGCGAGAGTGAAACGAAGCCGTTGTGGGCACCCAAAGAGCCTCTTTGAATTCACAGCCTCAGGGCAGGGCTTAGATCCACGAAGGCTGCCAAGCCCTGGGGCACCAGGCTGCGACCTCTCGTTTGTCACAGGTCGGCTGAGGCAGCTTCACACATGCAGTCTAAGTCCACTGGGTTTCGTGTGCGGCTGATTCGCACGCCACCTTCCCTTGGTGTGCTGCACTTAAGGCTGTGCACCAGAAACTGTGAACGTAACGAACGTGTTGAGGAGTGTAAGACATCAGTAGGTTCATCAATGGGAATCTGAGGGCAGCATTCAGATGCCTTATGCTCTGCATCACTATTAGGAAGCCTCCTTACACTGAGTCAGACCACTGAGTGTTGTCAACCAGGGCCAGATTTAGGTTTGATGAGGCCCTAAGCTCCTGAAGGTCATGGGGCCCTTTATATGTCCAGCTGTCCTTTGTCAACAACAAATTGTCGCCATTTTTTGTGTTGAATATATGCTATATGGTAATTTATGGACCTAATAGGTATCGAAAGCCATTTGCACATGCAGAATGTTGTTGTTGTTGTTTAGTTGTGTCCAACTCTTCGTGACCCCATGGATCAGAGCACGCCAGGCACTCCTGTCTTCCACTGCCTCCCACAGTTTGGTCAAACTCATGCTGGTAGCTTCGAGAACACTGTCCAACCATCTCTCATGAGTTCTTTCATGTCTTTTGCATCTCACTCCAGCTAACAGATCACAAGGAGATGATTTAAAAAAAAACCCCAAAAGATCCCACCAGCCTGAAGTTTGCCTATTGTGGCTCTAAAGAAACAAAAGTCAGACTCTAGCTTTGCTTTGTAGTCTGCTAACAAATATATATGGTGAGCCTATCTTAGGGTGGTTGAATCTGCCAGTCATGGTTTCCCTCGGGTTCTCGTTTTTCCAGTCTTAAATTCAATTACCCACATTTCCACAGCAGGTTGTGATTTTTTTATTTTATTTTTAAAGAAATCCTCATGAAAATTCGTTTGCACAGTCGTTCCCAAACTCCCCTGCCCCCCTGCCCTTTGAAATAATTTGTTGAGGATCTTGGCAACCCATTTCATAATTTTGCTGCCTGTCATAGCAATTGTAATGTGCTGGATGCCGGACGATTTTTAAGCTTATTCTTACAGACATGCTGCAAACCACTTGGATGAAGCTCGCGGACCACAGTTTGGAACCCCTGCATTTGCATTTCTTTCTGGATTTCTGCTCATACGTATACACGTTTTTGTATGCAATTTGGCTTAATATACACCTTTTTCCTCTTTTTTTGCAAAGCAATTCTCTCTAATATAATGCAGTGTTTGTATGCTATTTTCAAGAATATATACCTTATATGCAGACCTTATCCTAGCACGTGCATTTTTGTATGCATTACTTGAGCTGGAGAACTTGCATTGCAAAATTCAGAGAAGGGTTTTCAAGAATGGCTTCTTTCGCTCTCCCCTGCTCCTGGCCTGCCCTATCCCTTTAACGCTTTAAAAAATAAATGGGTTGGGGGTGGCTAATGCTCTCATTGTCTCCTCTGTGCCTGTTTCAGAAATTAGGTTCGATTGGGGAGCTGCAGGTACTTGGAATCCTCGCAGGATTTAAGCTCTAAAAGGAAGCCCTGCAGGAGAGGAAGGAACTACCAGGGCCGTTTAAATGTTTAATGCCAGGCCTCCTCCTTGGAAATGTGAGGGGTGAACCAGTCAGCTGGGAAGCAAGTTCTGGCAGCCTGTTCCTCCATCACAGTTCCTATTAGATTTCCACTTGCAGCTGGTTTATGGGCCACTGTTAAAACGGGAGCGAGATTAATATAGGAAAGCGTGGCAGGCGTACGGAATTATGTGCGTTGCACGAACATGCCGAGATTTTTAAAAGGAGCCTCGGCACTGAGGAGACTTCAAAACAGAGCCCTGATTCTCTCCCCTCCTCCCAAAATCTGACTTTAACCTTGAAAGATTTCCAGTTTGGAGGATTCTAGTGCGATAAATGCAGGTCTCTGTTCCCTTCGTGTGATGGCCTGGGACTCGGGCTCGGACTTGGAACCAGAGGAGTCTCAGTCCGCACCGAATCCTTTGCCTCAGGCGGCATCTGAACCAAGTCTGGGGCCTGATTCTGAAGAGCCCCAGTCTGCACAGGTTCCCCTGCAACAAGCACCAGCTGGGCCGAGTCAGGGGCCTGAGCCTGCCCTGGCTCCAGAAGCGGGGATTACCTCGTTGCCTCCAGCTGAGCAATCACTTACAGCTGCCCCACTATCAGTTGGGTCAGGAGAGGCTGAGGGTCTAGTAACCCACTGACATCTCCCAAGCTGCAGAGACTCAGGTCTGAGAGAAGGAGAGACCTGAGTACTCGCAGGAGGAGTGCTCGCCTTCGGGCGAGACAGGGAGGTGAGTAACCAGGGGATCAGGACCAGCCGCTACCCCGACAGAGGTAAAAGGCTGTCGGACCCCACCCCAGGTTGTGGGAGCAACATTGCTGTTTGCTAGAACCTGCCTGAGACCCTGTGCCTGACCCTCACCCTGCCTTGTGTCCTGCCTTGGCCCTGTCAGACTGACTCCTCGCAGAACACTTGGATTTGGGACCGGACCTGGACCGCATTGCTCGGATTACCCCTGGGCCCAGCACACTTCACCTGACGGCAACTAAATAACCTGGTAGAAGTTGCCTTGGTCTCTTGTTATAGGGACTTGGCATAAGGCCAAGTACAAAACCCTGGAATTGCAAAGTTGGGAGGGTAATCTGGTCCACTGTTTCCCAACCCTGGGTCTCCAGCTGTTTTCGGACTACAATTCCCATCATCCCCAACCACCACTGGTCTTGCTAGCTAGGGATGATGGGAGTTGTAGTCCGAAAATAGCTGGAGACCCCAAGGGTGCTAAACAGCGATCTAGTCCCAACGCCCTGCAATGTTGGAATCTCAGCTAAAGCACCCATGACAGATGAGCAAATGAGAGGGGGAAAATAGCACGAGAAAAGTCACCCAACACACATTCTTGTGGGCTTCATCCAAGCCACCTTTTAACAAAATCATATGCATGGAGGCATTGGAATACAAATGTCCACATTTGATTTTTTTTTAAAAAAATGTATTTTTGACCCTTGGAGCCACTTCCAAGTCTACAATTCTATTCTATGAGTCTATGATATCAGGAGCTGCCCCTGACCACATTGGGTACCAGGATTTTTGAATCAGAGAAACAAAGACTTGTAGGGTTGGGAGGGGCCACAAGAGCCATCTAGTCCAACCCCCGCCATTGAGGAATAACAACTAAGGAACCCCTGACAGATGACCACCCAAATTCCGTTTAAAAACCTCCCTTCTGAGGGAGCTCATTCCACTGCTGAACAGCGCTTACCATAAGAAAGTTTCTCCTAATGTTTAGAATCTCTTTTCTTGCAATTTGAATCCATCAGTTCAGGTCCTACCCCTTTAGCAGCAGAAAACAAGCTTGCTCCATCTTAATGTGACAGCCCTTTGGACAGGGCCAGATTTAGAAGAGGAAGAAGAAGAAGAGTCTGGATTTGATATCCCGCTTTATCACTACCCAAAGGAGTCTCAAAGCGGCTAACAATCTCCTTTCCCTTCCTCCCCCACAACAAACACTCTGTGAGGTGAGTGAGGCTGAGAGACTTCAGAGAGAAGTGTGACTAGCCCAAGGTCACCCAGCAGCTGCATGTGGAGGAGCAAGGAAGCGAACCCGGTTCACCAGATTACAAGTCTACCGCTCTTAACCACTACACCACACTGGCTCTAGGTTTGATGAGGCCCTAAGCTACTGAAGGTAATGGAGCCCTTTATATGTCCAGCTGTCCTTTGTCAACAACCAATTGTCACTGTTTTATTGTGTTGAATATATGCTATATGGTAATTTATGGACCTAATAGGTATCTAAAGCCATTTGCACATAACAAATAGGAGCCTACACAACACAAAACACTGTTGCTGTATGTAGGTTTTATTTTATTTGTTTTTTATCTTATATTTTGGAAATGTACATCCAGTTTTTCTTTTCCTTTAAATTTTTTTGCGCCCCCCAAGAGAGCTTATACGGAAATCCGGCACTGTCTTTGGATATATCTTCTCTCAGTCTTTTCTTCTCCAGGCTAAACCTACTCCAGCTCCCTCAATCGCACCTCATAAGATTTGGTTTCCAGATCATCTTCTAGCTTATAATATCACTCTTAAATTGAATCAATGGTTAGTTTAAACCTAGTGCCCCATGGCAGCGACAGTGCATTGAGGTAGTTTTAGACTCTGGATTTAATCAGCTTTTGGGGGCAGGGTGAGGAGACTGTTTAGACGACCCGCATGGATTATTTTACAAGGTTTGTTAGCTAGCCCTGCTCAATTTGGGGGCACTCCTGTTTGTTCTGCAGAGTGGCCCTCGATTTTGGCAAAGGCCCTCAACTTTGCAGCTCAGAGTGGCCCTCGACTTTGCAGCTCAGTGGCAGAGTTTTCCATGCAGAAGCTCCCAAATTTAATGCAGAACTGGCCAGTTTCTGTTGGAGTGGGAAAGGGTGGAAGCAGTTGGAGCAGATCTGGCTAATTCTCGTTTCATCCCCAGTTTCTTCTCTGCTGAGTTAAACAAGGAGAACACCAAGGCTAAGGAAAAGGAAGCAGACAGGTGGTGCCGCCCTCTGGACTGCGTTCAGGTAAGAAGGTAGGCAGGTGGGGGCTACCTGAGAGTAAACAGAGGCTGATGGGAACAGCACCATACAGCACCCAAATTAACAATCTCAGAAAATTAGAATATTAAATGAAATCAGCAAAACAAGGATTGCAAATAGAGCAACATTGGACCTCTGAGAAGCAAAAGCATGCATATGTACTCAGGATGCTTCAATAGCAGCATGAAGTGCTCCAAATCAACACAGACTGTGGAAACTTCACACTGGACTTCAAGCATCTGGCATTGTGTGCCTCCCCATTCTTCCTCCAGACTCTGGGTCCTTGGTTTCCAAATGAGATACAAAAGCTGCTCTCATCAGAAAAGAGATTTCGGGAGCCATGTCATCAGCTGGTGTTGGTCCACTGTGCTTCATTAAGTCCAGGGTCAACACAGCTGTCTACTAGGAGATTTTGGAGACTTCATGCTTCCTTCTACAGACGAGCTTTATGGGGATGCTGACTTCATTTTCCAGCAGGACTTTGGCACCTGCCCACACTGCCAAAAATACTAAAACCTGGTTCAATGCCCATGGGATTACTGTGGTTGATTGGCCAGCAAACTCACCTGACCTGAACCCCATAGAGAATCTATGGGGCATTGCCAAGAGAAAGATGAGAGACATGAGACCAAGCAATGCAGAAGAGCTGAAGGCTACTATTGAAGCTTCCTGGTCTTCCATAACACCTCAGCAGTGCCACAGGCTGATAGCATCCATGCCACGCTGCATTGAGGCAGTAATTGATGCAAAAGGGGCCCAAACCAAGTACTGAGTACATATGCATGCTTCTACTTCTCAGAGGTCCAATATTGCTCTATTTGCAGTCCTTGTTTTGCTGATTTCATTTAATATTCTAATTTTCTGAGATTGTTAATTTGGGGTTTTCATCAGCTGTACCCCATGATCATCACAATTGTAACAAATAAAGGCTTGACATATCTCGCTTTACATGTCATGAGTCTATCTCATATATTAGTTTCACCTTTTAAGTTGAATTACTGAAATAGTTTTCTGAGTTTCACCTGTATTATGGATAGGCAATGGGTAGGCAAACTAAGGCCCGGGGGCCGGATGCAGCCCAATCGCCTTCTAAATCTGGCCCACGGATGGTCCGGGATAAGTGTGTTTTTACATGAGTAAAATGTGTGATTTTATTTAAAATGCATCTCTGGGTTATTTGTGGGGCATAGGAATTCGTTCATTTATTTGTTTTTCAAAATATAGTCCGGCCCCCCACAAGGTCTGAGGGACAGTGGACCGGCCCCCTGCTGAAAAGGTTTGCTGACCCCTGGTCACTAGCCTCTTCTTCTGGCATTTCCAGATAGGGCTCCTGTCTGACATCTGCCCCAGAGGTGTGCCCTGATGGCTGTGCTTCTCATGGCATCAAGCTTTATGATATCTGCTTTTGCAGCCAGTGTAAGCAGAGGTGAAGCTGAGACCAGTTAATGATCCCTAAATAGAGACTTCTATGCAAAAACACGAAACACTCCCATTATCATGGTCCATGTTTCCTTCTCCTAAGTCTGATAAAAGCACTCGGTTAAAGAAGTCTTTAATTGAATGAGCCTTAGCCAATTATTCTATCTATTATGTCTGCATCAATTTGCATGCGAGCATAAAAACAGTAGTTCGGAAGGAAAAAAAGGATTATTTGCTTTTAGACAAGGTTTGCATGAGCTGCAGCTAGGATCACCTTAGGAAAGGCAGTCTCTGCAGTGGGAAAGGGAAGGGGGGATATTTTCAGATGGCGCTTGCTCTCAGCATGGTTTAAAGATAAAATACAAATCACTTACAATTCAAAATAGTATTATTATTATTATTATTATTATTATTATTATTATTATTATTATTTTTAATGAGGCCTGATTAAGGCTGCAATCCAAGCCACACTTACCCAGACATGGGGGTGAATAAGCATTCTGCTGCTTGCTCCATAGTTGCAGAGTACTAGCAAGAATTCCAATCAAATGCTCACAAAAGCATGAATGTGCATCCGATTCAAATGCTCACAAAAAAGCTCAAAGGGCAAGCACCCTCTGCTGTCACCATAGTAAGGTAAAGGGACCCCTGACCGTTAGGTCCAGTCGTGACCAACTCTGGGGTTGCGGTGCTCATCTCGGGTCATGTGGCCTGCATGACTAAGCCGCTTCTGGCGAACCAGAGCAGCACAAGGAAATGCCGTTTACCTTCCCGCCGGAGCGGTACCCATTTATCTACTTGCACTTTGACGTGCTTTCGAACTGCTAGGTTGGCAGGAGCTGGGACAGAGCAATGGGAGCTCACCCCGTTGCGGGGATTCAAACCGCCGACCTTCTGATCGGCAAGCCCTAGGCTCTGTGGTTTAACCCACAGCGCCACCCGTGTCCTGTTGTCACCATACCAAGGCCTAAAAGCTTATCTTGGAGCAGGGTGCTGGCAGTGGGCACTGCCCACGTCCCACAAGATCATCTTTCCCTTCTGGAGATGGAACTATAAGTGCCAGAATCCCAGGTTGAGAACTGATACTGAAAATTTAGGTTTGTGCATTCTGGCACAACAAATCATCTTTTTTTCTTTTCTTTTTAAGGACTTTATAAGGTTATGGAAATCATGAGGAATTGCACTACAACATATGGGATGACCAGTTAAGAGGAAAATGCACAGCCACTGGGAAAGCAAATCAGGGTGCAGTCAGGGTGAATGCTCATTGTCATATAACCCTCCAGCAAGCAGATCAGAACAGATGTCCAATAAAGGCTGGAGGTTTTCTATTCTCTACGTAAGTGTTGCACAAGCAATTCAGTATGAACCTTGAATAATCAGGTTGTCTGAACGAGCTCACTGGTTCCATCAGGGAGAAAAAACCCTTTCGGAACCCTTGTGAGTATTTGAGTCAGTGCCGGATTTACATATAAGCTAAACAAGCTATAGTTTAGGGCCCCACTTTCTTGGGGGCGCCCAAAAGAATTAAAGGGGAAAAACTGGATGTACATTTCCAAAGTAAAAGATAAAAAACAAATAAAATAAAACCTACATACAGCAACAGGGTTTTGTGTTGTGTAGGCGCCTATGATGTAAGTCATGGGCCCCGCCTGCTAGCCTGCTCCCTAAAATATCACTGGTTTGCTCACTTCTATATATAGGGTGCCGACATTCTGCATGGACTGGTTGCAAATTACCATGTAGCATATATTCAACACAAAAAACAGCGACAATTTGTTGTTGACAAAGGACAGCTGGACATATAAAGCGTAGAACCTTACATTTGTCTCTACTGAATTGCATCTGTTTGGACCCGATTCTCCAAACTGTTAAGATTCACTGGAGGACATACAACACACCCTTACACTGAGTCAGACTATTGCTCCATCTCTCTCAATATTGCCTACACAGGCTGGCAGTGGCTCTCCAGGGCTTCAGGCTGGGTTATTTGGTTCCATGCCTAAAACCCTGAACAGCGGCTGCCAGTCAGTGTTGACAATACAGTGGTACCTCCGGTTATGAACAGGATCCGTTCCAGAGGCCTGGCCGTATCCCAAAGATTTCGTAACCGGAGGACCGCTTCTGTGCACATGCGCAGAGCCACAGAGCGCTTCTGCACATGCATGAGCGGCAAACCCACTTCCGGGTTTGCCGTGTTCACAACCCAAGGGTCCACTGTACTGAGCTAAACAGAGCAGTGGTCTGATTCTGCAAACGGCAGCTCTCTATATTCCCAACCCTTTGTGTCAGGAAATCAGATACTTTGCAGTTCTCTTTGAATGGGAAGTGCTTTGCCAGAAATAACCACAAACCATTAAGCCATAAACCTTCTGCGGGAATTGGAACTGTTCAGCTTTAACGTTATAATAAGGCCAACATTTCCAAACATTCCACCTGTCCATTTCCTGTCTGCTAACATTCCTCATGCTTTTTTTTTTTTAGAGCATACACAGGGAGATACAAAATTCCTCATGTGGGTGTTTATAGACCAGTTAAACACAGCATGCTGTCTTATTAAAACATCCAAGTAATTAGCAGTTTAAGCAGCTTGGATAAATTATGGCACATAAAATTATAGTGGCTATTTGAACAGAGGCACTTGCACACAAACCTTCTTACAACCCACCCACTCCAAACAGTGTAAGAGGCAAAACCACACACACACACACACCCCATAATGACTAAAAGCCAAGTGACCTTCTTCCCCCACACAATTTTCCTGTATTATTTCAGCTTAGTTCTGTCTGCTTCCTGTCAGTGGACATTAGGAAAGGGGAGAAAAACAAAGGGGAGCGTGCACTAATGGTTAGAGTATTTGATGGACTAGGGGGGAGCAGGATTCTCCCGTTAAGCACACTAGGTGAACTTGGGCCAGTCAGCCTAGCCTACAGGGTTCTTGTGAGGAAAAAGTGTGGATCATAGAGTTGGAAGGGATCCTGAGGATCATCTGATCCAAACTGCTGCAATTCAGGAATATGTAGCTATCCCTTATGGGGATCGAACCTGCAACCTTGATGTTACCAGCATCACCCCCTAACCAGCTGAGCTATCCAGCCAATGGCATGGAAGGGACTAAGATTAGTACACCGAACGCCTTGGAGAAACGGTATACAGTCATACCTCGGGTTGAATGTGCTTCAGGTTTAGCACTTTCGGGTTGCGCTCTGCGGCAACCTGGAAGTAACGGAGTGCATTACTCCCGGGTTTCGCTGCTCGCGCATGCGCAGACGCTCAAAATGACATCACACGATGAGCGGAAGCGGCAAAAATGTGACCCACAGACCCGCCATCGCGTCTTACGTTCCATTCAGGATGCGAACGGGGCTCCGGAATGGATCCCGTTTGCATCCCAAGGTACCACTGTATGCAAAAAATTAGGGAAGCGGTGATTTAGGTGTGACCCAGACTTCCAAGAAGGAGACTGAGCAGCCTGCCTCCCCAGAAAGAGAAATCATTTTCAACTTGCGCAAGGCTCTGCTGGAAGATGCAAAGAGGTATTTTGGAGCAGATTTGTGGCAGACACTAGGAAGGAGCTCATCATGTACCACACAATGGATCCTTAGAACTTCCAAACACATCGACAGCCAATCCTGCTGGGCCAGACCGATGGCCCATCCAGCCCAGTCTCCTGTTCTCACAGCGACCAGGCAGATGCCAGTGGGCAACCCACAAGCAAATATTCAGAAGCAAGGCTGCCTCCAGCTACAGAGGCCGGACATAGCCATCAAGAAGAAGAGTTTGGATTTGATATCCCGCTTTATCACTATTCTAAGGAGTCTCAAAGCGACTGACAATCTCCTTTCCCTTCCTCCCCCACAACAAACACTCTGTGAGGTGAGTGGGGCTGAGAGACTTCAGAGAAGTGTGACTGGCCCAAGGTCACCCAGCAGCCGCATGTGGAGGAGTGGGGACGCGAACCCGGTTCACCAGATTACGAGTCTATCGCTCTTAACCACTACACCACACTGGCTCCACAAGGCTTGTAGCCATCGATAGGCAAACAAGTGCAGGGGAGACTGGCTGAGGGCAGGGGGAAGGGACATTATTCACTCCCCACCGACTGACCCTCATTGGCCCTCCATTTTTTTGTCAGTCCCCCCCTCAGCAGAGCATTTCCAATCAGAATATGTTTGTCACTATCACCACACCAATTGGACATGGCACACATACCCTCCACTGTCCTGAGAAATCCTCTTAAGCCTGATTTTATTTTATTTTATTCTTTGGTAGACTTGCAATACTGTCAGACTTCAAGGGAATCCGTTCCCCCTCCCTCATGGCTGGATGCCAGAAATGGGGAAAACAAGACGTTCTTGCCAATGTATTTATTCAAGATTCACAGAGAGAGACGGAAAGGCATCCGATTGGATAATGGCGTTGGACCTACTGAACTCCTCCCGCCTCCCTTCCTAGCAACAACACTTTCCCCCCAGCCACCAGGGGCTATTTCTCTCTGAGTTCTTTGCTCATGCACTTTCAATGCACGCCGGGTTCTGGGAGAAGGGGGATTGAGAATGCTTTCCAGTGACAACGTGTCAGCTGGCTGCTCTCTGTCTCTGTCTCCCCCAACTCTTCTGTTCCCCTGTCTCTGGGCTGTGCCCTTCCTCTAACCACTGCTGTAAATCAAAATTGTCTTCCTCTTCTCTGGAAGGTTCAAGAGGAGGGGGGCCCGGTCTCCACCATCCCTCCTCAGTCCAGTCCCCCTCAGACCAGTCTCTGACAAAGCCACACACCAATAAATAAATTTGAGAAAGGGGCAAGATTAGACATGAATCCACAAAGCATTAATAATAATTATGGCCCCTTGTGCTCTGCTCCATTCCCCCTTTCTTCCTGCCCAGGGCAGCCCTTTGCCGGCACCTCATAGCTGGCACCTCACTCGAGGCTGGGTCTCAGCAGGTACAGCATCTCCTCCTCCTTGCCTACTCTCCAGTAGCCACTACGAGATGCCCAGAGGAGGAGGCTGGGAGCAGCAGTTGTGGAGAGCCAACACGATGCTCCCTTGCAGCTGCCACTAAGGACAAACATCCTCCCCCTGAGCTCAGCAGCGGTAGCACTGGCGGGGGAAACAGGATCAAATCAGAAGCTGGGATGGCTTTCTTAATTTCCAGGACTGTCCTTGGAAAAATCAGGACACTTGGAGGGTACCAGCGATAGACCAGCTTCCACCGCCAACTGGGTCTCCCAGGGTGGAAAGGACGACAGCCTAGTACAGCAGCTGACAAGACCCTGTCATGTGTCCCCAACCAAGTGCTCTTGTAATGGAGGCAGGACCTAGAGCTGGGCCGACGTCCAGGGTGGGTGGGAAGAATCCTGCATGGGCAAGACAGCCCTTTCATTTTGTCCTGTGCCACTGCAGAATACAAACTCTCCCGAATACAGCTGGATAATGGCTGGTAAGTCAGTGGCTGAGAAAAATCAAATCACCGTAGCAACCTCAGTTGCCATTTCCCAGAACAAGCGCTGTTGGAAGCAGAAGGGCGGGGAGAATTAAAAGGCGTATATTTTGACACAATCGTTGTTTACAGCAGCAACAAAGGGCTACTTGCTGCAAAGTAGTTTTGCTTCGTCTCTGTGTGCTCACTTGGCTATTTAAGTGCTTTGAGAACGGCCGAGCATGGGAGTAAAAAATGATATTCTTGGATGGGAAACGGCATCTCAGAGTATAGCTCCATCCTTGCGAGACGCTCTCTTGCTAGGGCACTGGATGAAGCAACAAAATACGGAAGAGAGGAGGGGAAAACCACTCAGTCATGTAGCAATTCACAAACGTGGAATTGTTCCCTCCAGAACATGCCCGAAAACAGGCTCTGCTCAGTCAGTGGCATCCAGGGTTGCCATATTTCAAACAGTGAAAATCTGGACAGAAAAGCTGGTGAGCTTTTTTGGCCAAAGTTGTTGAGCTTTTTGGGCAAAATAACAAAAAAAAATGCTGTTTTTGAGCTATTTTTTTATGGAAAAGCAGCAAAAAACAGCACTGCTGCCATGGGCTGCCATACACCTGTATTTTCCTGGACATTGTCCGAATTTCTGCTGCCGACTGCAGTATTCCGGATATGACAACCCTAGTTGCATCATTGCAATTGGATGCTTTGGGCTCCTGCAGAGATAGCATAGACTGAAAAGAAAGACAAGAGAGGGAAGCTATAATGTTATGGCTGCTGAGTGGCCTTTCTTGGCTGGACTGCTGGCTAGCAGTCTGGGAGGTTTGTTGTTGTTTATCAGTGGGAGCTCATGGTTAGGCAATGGTCTCTGGTAGCAGGGAGTCTCTCTTGTGTTTTGAATGAGAGGCCCATCAGAGCTTGGAAAGGGCCATGGCTTTCTCCGGCTAAGGTTTGAGTGTCTGAGAAAGAGCTGGCAGTTTAGGAGAAACAAAGGACTGTATCTCATTGAATGAACCTGCCTGGGCTTTGAGATCTTCTGGAGAGGCCTTTTTCTCAGTTCCACCACCTTCACCGGTGAGTTTGGTGAAGACACCAGAAGGGGCCTTCTTGGTGGCTGCTCCTAGATTTTGGAACTCCCTTCCACGAGAGGGTAGGCTCTCCCCCCCCCCCCCGCTTTCCTTTCACAGGCAGGCAAAATAGTTACTCTTATAGGCCTTTGGCTATGAACTGGCTGTTGTAGTAGCAGGGTCTTCTGAGGGTGTGTGTGTGTGTGTGTGCATGCTTTTAAATAGTGAGTGTTTCCAGTGCTGTTTCCAGCAGGGTTATTTATTTAATCATGAGGTTTTCTATATTGTGGTTTGTTGTTGTTGTTGTTGTATCTGTTTTATTTTATGCTGTGAGCTGCCTTGAGTTCTGCACTGGCAGAACAGCAGGATATAAATTTTAAGAATACAAATATTCTACCTGGAGATGTTGGGAATCAAACTAGGACCTTTCACATGCAAAGCAGAAGTTCTATCACTGAGCCACAGCCTTTCCCAACTCTCCACATTTCAGTTATTGTATATCTTTGTAGATGGCTCAACATTAAAGCACAGTGCAAACTGTGAGCCACAAAGCCCGGCATCGGAGACAAAGGGGTCCATTAGCAAACAAATTAATGTGAGTGTAGAAAGCTTTAAAGCCACTGCTTTAGTATTTAGCCTGCTTTCTTGTTACATTATAAAAACTGACATTCGTGCATGAATGCTATAAAAAAATCACTCCTGGGCCAGAATTAAATTTATTTGATGGCAGCTCCGTATAGTTAAAGCTATGGTTTTCCCAGTAGTGATGTATGGAAGTGAGAGCTGGACCATAAAGAAGGCTGATCGCCGAAGAATTGATGCTTTGGAATTATCGTGCTGGAGGAGACTCTTGAGAGTCCCATGGACTGCAAGAAGATCAAACCTATCCATTCTAAAGGAAATCAGTCCTGAGTGCTCACTGGAAGGACAGATCGTGAAGCTGAGGCTCCAATACTTTGGCCACCTCATGAGAAGAGAAGACTCCCTGGAATAGACCCTGATGTTGGGAAAGATGGAGGCCACAAGGAGAAGGGGACGGCAGAGGACGAGATGGCTGGACAGTGTTCTCGAAGCTACCAGCATGAGTTTGACCAAACTGCGGGAGGCAGTGGAAGACAGGAGTGCCTGGCATGCTCTGGTCCATGGGGTCACGAAGAGTCGGACACGACTAAACGACTAAACAACAACAACAAGGTGGTTTTTAAAGGGTGAATGCGAATGACTTTTTAAAAATACCTTTCTTATAAAACTAGACATCAATGTCATCCAACAAACGGCTGTAAAGTTGATTTTGTTGTTGTTTCAATACCCCCAACATGGCAAAACTTGCAGCTAATACAATAAAATAAGAATCTACAGAAAAATGGACCCCTAGTCCTACTCCAACATAGTCAACAAGCTAGTTCATCTAACTCAGTGGTTCTCAAACTTTTTCAGTTCACCGTCCCCTTGGTTCCATAAGCTCATCCCCAGGGCTCCCCACCCTATAAAAAACATTATTCAGGATAGCGGCTTGCACGACCCACCAAGGAAGATAATAGTGCAATAAAATTCAGCAAAGAATGTTGCATGAAAAATATGTTTATGCGTTCTTAGTAACAAAAACATGAGGCTGAAGGAAATTTATAGCATAAAGTATTTATGTAGAACTACTTACCACACATGCACAAAACTTCACCTCTCGCAGGTAACTAACTTATAAGAAAATTAGTAGCTATTGCCAATAATTGCTTCTCCTGTGACTGGTGATGACCCAGAACGGTAAATACATACAAGCAGCAAAACTTTAAATATGAAACGAGGAAGGTGTTTCACTCTGAGCTCTAGCCTGGTCAATTGTAAATAAGCTGTTGATGTGCTCCAAAGGCCCTGCCTCCAGCACCCTCCTGATACCCACTTCCCTCTTAGTGACCCCTACTGCCCCCTCAGCTCCTAATGCACCCCTCCCTCAGATAATCCCTGCATCCCACTCTTTACCCTGTTTCTTACTGTGTTTGAGATTTGTTTTCATCCATCTGGCTCAACAAACAATGGAGTGCGCTTCTGGGGGTGAAGTCAGAACCTCAGTGTTAGCAGCACTGAAGTGACCTACCTCCCTGGCAGTGTGCATGGAGGTCCTGGGCTGCCCAGTTGACAAAAGAGCCGTCTTGGCCTCTCTGACTGGGTCCAAAGGAAAGCAGAGCTTAGGGCCCTCGTATTTACAGGACCGCCTCTCCTGGTCTGCCTCGCAGAGGACCATCCAGGAATAATAATAGTTTAGAGGTGCTGGGCCCTAAGGAAGTCAGATTATCCTCCACCAGGGCCAGGGCCTTCTCAGTGATGGCTCCGACCTGGTGGAATGCTCTGTCCCATGAGACCAGGGCCCTGCAGGATTTAACTTCCTTCCGCAGGGCCTGTAAGACAGAGCTATTCTGCCTGGCTTTCAACTTGAACTTAGTCTGATCTTTTATTCCCCTTCCTTCCTTCTCTCCCCCTCCCCTTTTTATGAAGATTACCCGCTCTGGGATCCCACAGCTAATTCTCCCCTGGTCTCCTCACTGGCCCAAATAGGATTAATTTAGCCAGCTAGCCCTGGTGATCATCTAATGTATACTGGATGAATTTCCCCCCTAAATTGATCTTTGAATTCTGAATTTATTGTTATTCACGTTTTATATTGTATTTTATGTTGTTTTTTGTTGCATCAATTAAGTGTTTTAAATTTGTTGTTAGCTGCCTTGAGCCCGGTTTTTGAACTGGGAAGGGCGGGGTATAAATAAAAATTCATTAATTATTATTATTATTATTATTATTATTATTATTATTATTATTTACATTTGGCACCAGCTTGGCTGCAGCAGTTGCCAAAAGGAGGCATACAGTGAGCCACCGAAACATCTTAGGGACTTCACTCTGGATTTGTGTAGCGTTTACACCTTGGCCTTCTCTTCTCCCAAAGATGTCCTGCAAGGCAGCGGAGTTTTGGACCAGGGTTTTCCTTCTCCTAGATGGGCTCCTTTCCCAGGTAGACAAGTCCCACCTGCCCTGTGTTCGATTCTACATGCCACGATTTCAGGTGCACTTACTATGTCTGTCAAGGAGTGGGATGACTGGACATAGACTGACACGACCTGGAAGAAGAAGCAGGGACATGGTTTCACAAACTGCCAGAAAAACTCGCCACAGTAAATTTTATGTGTATGTGTATTTTTTAAAGAAACAAAACCAGGTACCTCGCTGCTTCGAAAAAGAACGACATCGTTGCCGCACGGGGTTCGGCCCTTATCCCAGTTGGAAGCATTTTCAAAATTGGTGTCTGGAATCCATTGTTTGTACACTGCGCTTGAAGTCCCTGAGAATGACCAAAAAACCACAGAAGGTAATTGTTAAGTTGTGGGTGAACATATCAGACGACACAGCGATTCTTCAAACAGCTCTTGTTTATTCACAGGCCAGAACAGAACTGAACTGAACTGAAGGGTTCAGCCAGCCTGCTTATATAGAGCTCCACTAGAACGCAACAGTAACCATTTTCTGTAACTATCCAATCACTGAACGTCACTTTCGATCCCTTATTTGCATATGTGGACCTGAACTATCTACAGTATCCCCCTGCTGGCCCAGGGTGAGAACTTCAGTACATAACACCAATAACAATAAGCTTTGACTGGGACTGCTGTGCCTGTGTGGACACAAGCGTTGCAGAAATGGCTTCTTGGTTAGGAAGACATGTTGTTGGCTGGCAGCAATTCTCCAGGTCTAATGAAACTTCAGCTAATCCCAGAGAGGGTCCAGAAGCAACTTTACTCCACGTTGCTTTTTTTTTAAAAAATGGATCTAAGAGACCCAATCTGAGTCATATTGATTTGAGTCAAATTGATTGATTTATTTTCTTGTATATATTTCAACAACCCCAAAGTTTGAGAGTCAGTAAAGAAGGCTGATCACTGAAGAATTGATGCTTTTGAATTATGGTCTGGAGGAGACTCTTGAGAATCCCATGGACTGCAAGAAGATCAAACCTATCCATTCTGAAGGAAATCAGCCCTAAGTGCTCACTGGAAGGACAGGTCCTGAAGCTGAGGCTCCAATACTTTGGCCACCTCATGAGAAGAGAAGACTCCCTGGAAAAGACCCTGATGTTGGGAAAGATGGAGGGCACAAGGAGAAGGGGACGGCAGAGGACGAGATGGTTGGATAGTGTTCTCGAAGCTACCAGCATGAGTCTGACCAAACTGCGGGAGGCAGTGGAAGACAGGAGTGCCTGGCGTGCTCTGGTCCATGGGGTCACGAAGAGTCGGAGACGACTAAATGACTAAACAACAACAACAAAGCACAGATGTTGTAAAGGTGTGTTGATTTGTTGTGGAACAAGCCCACTGGAGAAGCTAACAGTGGTAGTGGGATAGGAGAAATGAAAATAATACCAGTATATTTCACATCTGAAATGTGCCCCTTTGATTTCAGATAGCACATGGATAGACGAGTCTAAAAAGTCCAGGACACAAATTTTCATGGCCCTCTAGCTGCTATGGTGGCTCATTTACCAGAAAAAAACAAATTTAGTGTTAAGTCTCTACTCAATTCTGATTGAAATAAGCCTCATAGAGCAAACTATATACACCAGAAAGCTTAGGTGAATTCCTAGCCCTGAGTGAAAATGCAGGGAATTGGAACCAGGAGCTATACTGTACCACAGAACTACGGCTGTTTGCCAGAGAGAGATTGCCCTGCTGTTCCCACAATGTTCTACTGTTCAGCTCACAAAAGACTAGAGCCGAGTCTGCAGGCGATTTCTAGGCAGAGAATGGCTTCATATATTTTGGTAAACTCCAGCAAGCACTACAGCACGTAGATTGACAGGCAGTTCCTGCTTTCGCTGCAGCATCCAAAGCAGAAATGGCAGAGGGGTAACGGCAGCAAGCTGTTAACTGCAGAAACAGGGGGTGCATGGCAATTGCTCACCGCCCTCGCCCCCGCCCAGCCCTCTTTCACACCTGAAGCCAGTCCCAATCTACTGAGAAGAGGGCAGCCAAGAAAGTGCTTTGTGCTCATTATGGCGAAGGATTGCCGGCTGCCGTTATTTAGAAATGTTGAAGAAAATCTACAAAGCAAAATGTGGCCACAGAAGAGCCACGCTTGAGGAAGCATCCTGAGTCCTGTTGCTTAAATCCCAAACCAAAAAAAGGATGTTTACAGTGATCACTTGTCAGAAGGGCAGTTGGTGAAATCTTCGAGGGTGAGGGAGTTGCTGAACAGGTAAAATCCAGCATATTTGGGCAAGATGTCTGTCCCTGTTGGATTCACCTCCCCCTGAAGTAGTGTGTGTATGTGTGTGCACATGACAGATAGCAAATGCTGGCAGGACTTCTGCCCCTTCCAGATTTTAGGCATGTTCGCTGCGAGTCTAGGGTAGACAAACAAAGCCAAAAAAATCGCACCTGTAGCTTGAGCACAGCGACATACAGCCTTTGCTTTTGGACCGTGGTATTAACATGCATTTCGATCAGTTTCCCAGCAACAACACTGAGTGCTCCTGATTGGAGCACCACGAGCTTTACTCTAAACCTCCAAGGGTATTTTGCTTCTTCACAGAGAGCTTGCTATGTCTTATTAGGAGGCCTAAGTCATCTCCGTGGCCCGAGAATCTTCTTTGCCTTCCTACTTGCATTGGTGAGTGACGCTAAGGGCCAGTAGGGTGAATTTTGCAAGCGATGTGATCTTTCTTTTTTCGTCTGTGTGCCTGATGCTCAAATAATGTGCTGCTTGCTTTGAGGAGCATCTTAAAAAGCAGAGATATCACCTTGCCAACAAAGGTCTGTATAGTTAAAGCTATGGTTTTCCCAGTAGTGATGTATGGAAGTGAGAGCTGGACCATAAAGAAGGCTGATTGCCGAAGAATTGATGCTTTGGAATTATGGTGCTGGAGGAGACTCTTGAGAGTCCCATGGACTGCAAGAAGATCAAACCTCTCCATTCTGAAGGATATCAGCCCTGAGTGCTCACTGGAAGGACAGATCCTGAAGCTGAGGCTCCAATATTTTGCCCACCTCATGAGAAGAGAAGACTCCCTGGAAAAGACCCTGATGTTGGGAAAGATGGAGGGCACAAGGAGAAGGGGACGACAGAGGATGAGATGGTTGGACAGTGTTCTCAAAGCTACCAGCATGAGTTAGACCAAACTGTGGGAGGCAGTGGAAGACAGGAGTGCCTGGTGTGCTCTGGTCCATGGAGTCACAAAGAGTCGGACACAACTGAACGACTAAACAACAACAACAATTAAGCTCCTTGCTCTGGTGGAACTTCCTCCTGCCCCCTCCAGCCTGCAGATTCAAAAGCTCCCTTCTGATCCCTGTGTCTGCTTCTGCCCAACCTGTCCTCATTAGACACGGCGATAAACATGGCGAGCCAGAGACATCCAGTCCATGCCTTTCCCCACCAGCAACCCCTCGAAACAAACCCAATATATATATATTACTGCTTGCAGTGATGGCTGGCGCCCATGGTGAGTGGTTGAGCAGAAGGTAGGGAGCCTAGACAGTAGGGGGCGCGAGAGCCAATGGTACACGAGAGCCAATGATACACAGAGGCAGTGTGGTGTGATGGCTAGAGTGGTGGGCTATAGGCCAGTCTCCTTGGGCCAGTCGTTGTCTCTCAGCCTAACAACAGGGTTGTTGTGTGAATGAAATGAGGAGGAGAACCGTGTTACACCTTGACCTTCTTAGGAGAAAAGGTGGTATTTAAATGTAATAAATAACATGAGGATTGGCCTTTTCTGTGGTGTCGCCCCCACTGGTGGGACACTCTCCCCAGGGAGACTCACCTGGCACCTTCAGTACTTATATCTAGGCACCAGGCAGAAGCATTCCTCTTCTCCCAGGCCTTGGGATTTAACTTCCTTCCGCAGGGCCTGTAAGACAGAACTATTCCGCCTGGTTTTCAATTTGCACTTAGCCTGATCTTTTATTCCCCTTCCTTCCCTCCCCTTCCCCTTTTTATGAAGATTACCTGCTCTGGGATCCCACAGCTAATTCTCCCCTGGTCTCACTGGCCCAAATAGGACTAATTTAGCCAGCTAGCCCTGGTGATCATCTAATGTTTATTGGGTGAATTTCCCCCCTCAGCTGATTTTTGAATTCTGAATTTATTGTTATTCACGTTTTATACTGTATTTTATGCTGTGTTTTTTTGTTGTTGTTGCATCAATTAAGTGTTTTAAATTTGTTGTTAGCCGCCCTGAGCCTGGTTTTCTGAACCGGGAAGGGCGGGGTATAAAGAAAAATTTATTATTATATTATCATTGCGTTAATTAAACAATCTATGGCCTTTTAAGTTGGGTGGTGGTGGTATAGTTTTGCTTGTTATGTATTTTTCTGGCTTTATACTGTAAACCGTGCTGTGGAAATGTGGGGAACTGAATTTAAGATTGGGAAAATGAGCAACTGAGAGAAAATGAAACTGACCAATTCGCCCATCCCTAGTTAACAACCCAGTAATACTCATAGTAATACTTGTGATTAAACAAAAATGGGGCGAGCTCCTCTTAGAACTAAATTACTAGATATAATGTTAAAGGCGTTACACGTTTCAAGACATGTAAAGTTTTTCTTCTTCTAAATGGTCTCCTCCAAGGGGGTTTCCCCCCCTCCAACGGCTGTTATTTTAGAAGGGGAAACCTGGGCACATGAATGTCACGTCAAGTTTCACACTTACTTTTTAAATTTTCTTTTTGAGTCTATAAAAGTAAGTCTAAGTAGTGAATTTCTCTTAAGTCACAGGGGTGAGGGGGAACAAAACCACATGGTACAACCATGATCAGATCTCCTGATATGTTGCTTAAAAAACCCCCAAAACTGTAATGTGTTCTTTAAATTACAGCTGCCTCAAGAGTTTCACTTTCCATTTAAGTAGTGTCGTTGGAGGAGAGGCTGTTTAAGCCTTCTGCACACCAATCTCCTCATCTAAATCAACTGCCCACAAACAGGGACCTATATTTAGCCCAGACACGGATTCAAAGCCCACCTTTGAATTTTTCACCATATTTTTATATGGTGGTAGTCCTACTGCTGGAGACCACTATAGGTCACCATTGGGCCCTGATCCACTCATTTGAAGGCCATAAGCCCCATAAGCTTTGATTCGCCACAAAAGGGGGAGGGGAAAGATAGCCGACACAGTATTTATATTTTCCCAGGTGCAGAGCCATTAGGAGTGGTCATTTACACCAGGAAAACACCCTCCTCAACCTCTATGGCAGCTCCAGTCAAAATGGGAGTCCTCTTGACTACTGTGGCGCAATGAGTCAGCACAACTGGCTGTTAACCAGAAGGTGGGTGGTTCAAGCCCAACTAGCTGTGGGCAGGATTTCTGCATTGCAATGAATTGGATTAGATGAACCTCAAGGTCCCTTCCAGCTCTAAGATTCTACTTAGCATCACACTTATTAGCCATGCCAAAGTAACATTTAGTTGTTTTTTAAGAATTGCCTTTTAAAATGTTTTTAGCTGTTTCTATTTTAGTTGTTCCAGAAAGACATCTACTTCTGCTTCATTGACTATGCAAAAGCCTTTGACTGTGTCGACCACAGCAAACTATGGCAAGTTCTTAAAGAAATGAGAGTGCCTGATCACCTCATCTGTCTCCTGAGAAATCTCTATGTGGAACAAGAATCTACAGTTAGAACTGGATATGGAACAACTGATTGGTTCAAAATTGGGAAAGGAGTATGGCAAGGCTGTATATTGTCTTCCTGCTTATTTAACTTATATGCAGAATTCATCATGCGAAAGGCTGGGCTGGATGAATCCCAAGCCGGAATTAAGATCGCCGGAAGAAATATCAACAACCTCATATATGCAGATGACACAACCTTGATGGCAGAAAGTGAGGAGGAATTAAAGAACTTTTAATGACGGTGAAAGAGGAGAGCGCAAAATATGGTCTGAAGCTCAGCATCAAAAAAACGAAGATCATGGCCACTGGTCCCATCACCTCCTGGCAAATAGAAGGAGAAGAAATGGAGGCAGGGAGAGATTTTACTTTCTTGGGCTCCATGATCACTGCAGATGGTGACAGCAGTCACGAAATTAAAAGACGCCTGCTTCTTGGGAGAAAGGCGATGGCAAACCTAGACAGCATCTTAAAAAGCAGAGACATCACCTTGCCAACAAAGGTCCGTATTGTTAAAGCCATGGTTTTCCAAGTAGTGATGTATGGAAGTAAGAGCTGGACCATCAAGAAGGCTGATCACCGAAGAATTGATGCTTTTGAATTATGGTGCTGGAGGAGACACTTGAGAGTCCCATGGACTGCAAGAAGATCAAACCTATCCATTCTTAAGGAAATCAACCCTGAGTGCTCACTGGAAGGACAGATCCTGAAGCTGAGGCCCCAATACTTTGGCCACCTCATGAGAAGAGAAGACTCCCTGGAAAAGACCCTGATGTTGGGAAAGATGGAGGGCACAAGGAGAAGGGGACGACAGAGAACGAGATGGTTGGACAGTGTTCTCGAAGCTACAAACATGAGTCTGACCAAACTGCAGGAGGCAGTGGAAGACAGGAGTGCCTGGTGTGCTCTGGTCCATGGGGTCACGAAGAGTCGGACACGACTAAATGACTAAACAACAACATTTTAGTTGTAAGCCACCTTGAGTCCTACAAACAGCCTCGGTCCAGTATATCTGAAAGAGCATCTCCACCCCCACTGTTCTGCCTGGACACTGAGATCCAGTGCCGAGGGCCTTCTGGCGGTTCCCTCCCTGCGAGAAGCCAAGTTACAGGCAGAGGGCCTTCTCAGTGGCAGCACCCGCCCTGTGGAACACCCTCCCACCAGATATCAAAGAGAAAAACAACTACCAAACTTTTGGAAGACATCTGAAGGCAGCCCTGTTTAGGGAAGCTTTTCATGTTTAATAGGTTACAGTGGTACCTCAGGTTAAGTACTTAATTCGTTCCGGAGGTCCGTACTTAACCTGAAACTGTTCTTAACCTGAAGCACCACTTTAGCTAATGGGGCCTCCTGCTGCTGCCGCGCCACCGGAGCACAATTTCTGTTCTCATCCTGAAGCAAAGTTCTTAACCTGAAGCACTATTTCTGGGTTAGCGGAGTCTGTAACCTGAAGCGTATGTAACCCGAGGTACCACTGTATTGTATTTTAGTGTTTTGTTGGAAGCCGCCCAGAGTGGCTGGGGAAACCCAGGCAGATGGGTGGGGTATAAATCAATTATTATTATTATTATTATTATTATTATTATTATTATTAGGGGGGAAGGTGAGATATAGATATAAATAAAATGATAATGATAATAGTGCATCCATCATCAGTAATTTCTAGCACACCCATGCAGTCATATGTTTGCCCTAGGTATGAAAGGAGGAGGGGTGAAGCATGTTAAGACACCTTATCAGGTGTCCCATTCTCATGGAGGACCTGTACCCCGATAAACACTTAGGCCACCTTTCTCACATGCCGAATCATGTACAACTTCCAGGAGGCCTCTCCAGAGCCTGGGGGCATGGCCGGCAGTGGCAATATCCCACTAGGGCATGTTGAATTTTTCAGCTTTCAGCTTCTAAAATGAGGGGTGCTAAGAAGTTGTATCCTGACTTGGGAATTCCAATGATATTTCTGTTAAATTGGTGAGTAAAATGTGTGTAAAATGGCTCAGAAACCATGAAAAATGATTACAGAGTACTTGCAGTTATATTATGTATTGTTTATTTGTTTAGCGTCACCTGGCATTTTCAGAAGGTAACGTTAAAATTCTTTGGCTTTCTGAAAGCAGCTTATGTGCTTCTTACTCAACGAGATGTTGTGCAATCACAAAAATAAGAGCAGATTTGAATTCTTCACACCCAAAAACATATTTTTACGACCCTCCCCCCCGTTAAGAAAATAGCAAAAAATTAAGTATCACTCCCTAAAATGGCACGCCTTAATATCCCACTCACCAAGAGGGCATGTGTGCTTGTCTGAACTGCCCACCTCAGGAAGCCCTGTCACGGTTCTCCTGCATCCTGCTCCGCCTGTTCCCTCAACCATCCTAAGTTTGGGAAAGTCTGCTTTACCAGTTTCTCTGCCAAGGCCAGTTTCTCTCGCCGGCGTGTGTGTATCTATGGGGGGGTGCCTTTTTAGAGAGGGAGCAAGTGTTGCCTGCCCGTCTCCAGATATCCTTCTCAGTCCCTCGCAAGTTGTAGGCCATGCCTGGTGGTTGCTAAGCAACCATCAATTATTTTCCGTCCCCATCCTCCCTTCCTCAGAACTAGCAAAGAAGCCAGCTTGGGGGGCAGGAGCTAGGGGTGGCTGGGTAGGGGCAAATGGCCGTATGTGGGGAACAGACACGTGGCAAAGGATCGCACGAACAGAGAGTCTGTTCCTCGCATCCCCTATATACCTGCCTCTCTCCAGAAATTGCTTATTAGCAGCCAGGAAGCTCTAGCCAGAAACAAGCAAAACAAAACACGGGGGGGGGGGGGAGGAACCAATTCCTTTGAATAATCCTTCTCCCGCCCCAACCTTGCTCTGAGCCTAAAATGAGCAAATGACTTCCAAGCACTTCTTGAAGCTGGACAGAGAAGCCCCCCCCAGCCCCCCCAGCGCTTAAGTGCCTTTGGTCCATTGATTGTGAGTGAGTAAGTAGCAAGCGTTGTGAGTGGCCAAGTCACACCAAGCTGAAGGCTGCTGGCTGAATAAGGGGGCGGCAGCACGACTCACGATAATAAAGCCTTTTCCTGAAGAAATGGTGCCCTGTGGGCCAACGATGGTGGAAGTTTAATTAGTTGGATTCCAAGCTCCGAGGCTCTAGGAAGGTTACTGGGTTTGTCTTAGATGCGTCCAATATGAAAGATCTGACTCCGGAGCGAACATTCTATAAAAGCTTAGAACAATTTCTTATCCTGCTTCGTCTTTTTAATTCCTCGACTGTCCGAGGCAAGGAAGCAACAGAAATTGTGTGCTTTTTGGCTAATGAGGCAGCCGTGAGTAAGAAGGGATGTCTTTATGGTTCACAATCAGCTCGAGATTAAGAGAAAACAGAGTAGATTCCAAAGAATGGCCGTTCCATACTCTCAGGGCCTTTGATATTTATTTGATGAGCATATTTGTTGGAGGCAGGGAAGGACAAAATCTGTCACTTTTGGTTTCTCTCAGATTGCTACATTTCCACATCAGTTTGTGATTGTTTTGTTTTTTTAAGTCCTAATGATGCTTTTGAATTATGGTGCTGGAGGAGACTCTCGAGAGTCCCATGGTCCACAAGAAGATCAAACCTATCCATTCTGAAGGAAATCAGCCCTGAGTGCTCACAGGAAGGACAGATCCTGAAGCTGAGGCTTCAATACTTTGTCCACCTGATGAGAAGAGAAGACTCCCTGGAAAAGACCCTGATGTTGGGAAACATGGAGGGCACAAGGAGAAGGGGACGACAGAGGCCGAGATGGCTGGACAGTGTTCTCGAAGTTACCAGCATGAGTTTGACCAAACTGCGGGAGGCAGTGGAAGACAGGAGTGCCTGGCGTGCTCTGGTTCATGGGGTCACGAAGAGTCGGACACGACTATGTTCAAAAATATGTGAATTATATGAAATATGCACATTTGCCCCCTAGCAGACACATGTTTGCATTAGAGATCTGCAAAACAAAATTTGAGAACTCTGAATTTCAAATGATAGCCATGTTACAGTTTGTGTATTGTTTTGGAAAATAGCAGTCTGGGGAAGGGGAAGCAATTTTCACAAGGAAAATGATGCTCAAAGAAATATTCTAAAAACCTCTTCCCCTGGAGCTTGATTTTCATCAAGTTTTTCTGTTTATATTATTATTTGTACTAGTATTTACTACTGCTGCTGATTTTGCAAGGACTGCTGCTGTCCAGTTTTCATTCCAGTTTTCCATTTCTATAAATATTCTGTCTTCTGCTTTACTCGGTTCCCGCAGTAAGCAATTGTGGTCTTTGAATGCTAAATAGCCATGCATATTCAACAGAAGTCATTTTACAGTGCATCGCTTCAGGCCTCACATGGGGTGGGGGTGGGGTGTCGGGAATTCGGGGATAGAAGACAGAACAAAAAACTTAGAAAATACCCAACTTTCATAATTGCACCACTCTGGATATGTAGATTGCCACTCCAATGCTATCTCTTTGTCCATCTGGAAATGATTTTTTCCCTCTGCTTGAAATTTAAATAACTCACAAAACTACCAGATTCATAGTTCCATTGCTCATCACAAAAGTTGGGCATGTGGGTGGACTGGTTTCTCCCTCATCCTTCAGCTTTAGGTGCTTCTCTCGTCATCTATTACTTACCAAGGAGATGTAAGAAAATGTAGAAGAAAAGCAGACGCTTCATTCTGCAGCCTGTGGTTTGCACTTTATCTCCTCTTGGGCTCCCAGTGAACTTTGGAGTGTCACGTGACACCTGGGAACTTGAAGGGGACTTTGTGAGACTGAAGAGGTTCCTGTCTCAGGGAGCTGAGAGGAAGACACAGAGTTTTCTCTTTGCGTCAGAATAGGCTGTGTAGGAATAGTACGATCAGGATCACGGTTTCCTTGCACCAAAAGAGTGGCATCCAAAACACAATTCAGAAAATCACACCTGCATCTCAAGAAAAGGAACCTGAGTACGATTACAAGCATGTGAACCTCTAAATCGGGGGGCGGGAGAAGGTGGTGCTTTTTACCTTTAACCCTTGGAACTAAGGGTGAGCAAATATGGCAATCTCCGTTCCCTTGGTTACTCATTTTTCCACATTTCCACACCAGTTGGTGACTTATTTTTTTAAGTCTTCGTGAAAATTCACCAGGATGTTAGTGTGAATTTATCCTAATTTTCACACATTTATCCTCATATCCACACATTTTTGTATGTAATTTTATAATAATAATAATAATAATAATAATAATAATAATAATAATAATAATAATAATAATTTATTATTTATACCCCGCCCATCTGGCTGAGTTTCCCCAGCCACTCTGGGCAGCTCCCAATCAAATGTTAAAAACAGTACAGCATTAAATATTAAAAACTTCCCTGAACAGGGCTGCCTTCTACCTGCTAGACACATTTTTGCAAAGCAATCTCCCCCGCTGCAATGCATTTCTGGCGTGCTATTTTTCACCAATACATGCATTTTCATGAATACATGCAGCAGTGTGGCTGCTGTCGCATGCTGGCAGTTTTTGGAGCCACAAATGAGAGCTGAGTGCAGGCTGGGGGCAAACAAACCCAGAAGGAGCACCATGTGACCCCCACCAGAGGTACTGCCCCATACCACCCCCCCAAAGCACATCTAACGTGCATCAGATCTTCATGCGCTGCTTGTGTCTGTGATGAATGAATGATAAAGATTCAGTTAGCAAGACCTCCCCTTGAGTCTATAAAATGTCAGGGAAGACGTGACATTGCTAGCATAAACCCTTGGGTAAAAATATGAAAGGGGAGAAAACTTTAAAAGAGATGCAAGGAAATAAATAGCAGAAAATGCAACAGTTAGTACCCTTTTCAGCACATATTTGACTTCACAGCTGATCCCAGGATCTTGCTGTTAGACTGCAATCCAAAATTCACTTACTCCAAAGTAGCATTATTAACATTAATGGAACTGCTCCTCAGGAAATGGGGTTGTAGGTTAGGACGATGAGAGCCCAGTTCTGAAAATGATTTGGAAGATATCTTTGAGCCTTAATTAATTGGATTTTATTCCCTGCTTGCACAATGGTAACATTCTACATAAGCTTTATCCATTTCTGCTCATTCCTTCTCTGAAATGCTTGTTATCTCATAATTACTAATAATAGTGCCAAATGGCACTCTCCCTCTTTTCTAATTAATGCTCTTGAAAGAAAGCAACTAGCAGAAATGGCTTCACATTGTCCTTTGGACAGTGGGTGGTTTTTCATTCTTATCCGACGAATTCAGTTGTGGCTCCTTTTCTAACCCCACATATGAGACGTCAAGCCAGGGATGGGTCAAAAGAGGAGAGAATGGAGAAGGAAGAGAACCATGTCTTTTTTTGGAGTTTTTGCCCCCCTCTCTCCCTGGAGGCAAAATTAGGACAGAGTCTCAGAAGCAAAATTTGTAACACTTTCCCTGATCTCTCAACATGTGAGAAATAGCAACGCTTTACTGATACCACCAATTTTCTGCAAGAGTGCTTACCCTCTGCATCTCCTGGTTATATAAAATAGAGATTTCATAACAGAAATCTCTATTGCTTGGATAAGTTGAACGGAATCTGTTCCGGAAGTCCGTTTGACTTCCAAAATGTTCAGAAACCAAGGTGCGGCTTCCGATTGGCTGCAGGATGTCCCTGCAGCCAATTGTCAGCTGCGGAAGTCACGTTGGATGTTCAAGTTCCAAAGAACGTTCACAAACTGAAACACTCACTTCCGTGTTTATGGTGTTTGGGAGCCAAAAAGTTCAACTCACAAGGGGTTTGGGATCCAAAGTATGACATTATTATTATTATTATTATTATTATTATTATTATTATTATCATCATCATCATCATCATCATCATCATCATCATCATCATCACAGGGCAGTTCACAACATAAAAATACAAAACGAGAACACAAAATATATAATAAATCAAGAACAAACCAATAACTCCCCTCCCATAAACACATTAAAAAGACCAAAGAATGTTATTCGGCCAGGAGGTCAAATCGGTCATGATGAAATGGACAGAGGATATAGGACATAATCTACAATTTGAGGAAAAATTGTGGAAAGTAAATCTGAAACTTTATAGATTGTTCTCTTTTGAAAGAAAATTATATGAAAATGATGTACAGATGGTATATTACACCAGTACAAATAGCAAAAATGTACAAAACTGGGTCAAACACATGTTGGAAATGTAAAGAAAAAGAAGGGACCTTTTATCATATGTGGTGGGAATGTAGAGAAGTTTAAAAAAAATGGGAAATGATAAAAAATGAATTGAAAAAAATGTTTAAAATGACATTTGTAAAAAAAATGACATTTATATAAAAAAAAAACCAGAAGCATTTCTGCTAGGGATTGTAGGACAAGACCTGCCAAGAAAAATAAATAACTTATTTATGTATGCTACAACAGCAGCAAGAGTCTTGATAGCACAAGGATGGAAGAATGAGGAAATCCCAACGAAAGAACAGTGGCAAGAAAAATGGATGAGCTACGCAGAGCTGGCTAAATTGACATACACATTGCACGACAAAGACAACTGTGACTTTAAGGAAGAATGAGAGCTTTTTACAATATATCTAAAAAGACAACAAAATGAATTGCACTCCTTGGCAGGTTTTGAATAAACATACACTAATTTATTGGTTGATAACATTTTATAACATGCAGAGTATAATATGTGCTGAGAAATCGGAGAGAGGAGCTGAGGGAAGTGTCAGGGGGAGGGTTTGAAGGGGGAAAATAATGAATATGATATGTTTTGATAATTTGTTATGTTGAAATTGTTAATAAAAACTTTTTTTAAAAAAAGAATGTTATTCATCCAAAGGCCTGGTCATAGAGAAACGTTGTAAGATTTGTAATGAAGGCACCAGGTGAGTCTCCTTGGAGAGCGCATTCTGCAAACAGGGAGCCACCAGAGGGGGCGAAAGTCCCGAGCACAAGTGGTTGTCTTGACCAATCCAAGCACCTTGTCCACATCCTCAAGCCTTATGAACTGAAACTCGTCCAACACAACAGGACTAGACGGTGCTCTGGACACCTCTTGAGATTCACCTGCTGGAACAATGGAATCAAGATCCCGGAGGATGTAAGTTATTTTGTCCTCGAAATGCTTTGCAAACAAGTCGCAATGAGCTACGTACGGTCAGCTCTGCCACCTCCTCTGGGCCAGATTGCAAGAGGTCCTGTAGAACTCTGCCAGATGGCACAATGCAGATGCAATGGAGGCAGCAAAGTATGCCTTCTTTTCTGCCTTCGCTGCCGCTAGTTAGGTTCCATGATGTGACCTCGGCAGTGTTTGACTGCATTTGACTGGAGAGAGAGCCTGGAAAGAAAGAGAGAAAGAGAGAGAGAGAGAAGAAGAAGAAGAAGAAGAGTTTGGATTTGATATCCCGCCTTTCACTCCCTTTAAGGAGTCTCAAAGCAGCTAACATTCTCCTTTCCCTTCCTCCCCCACAACAAACACTCTGTGAGGTGAGTGGGGCTGAGAGACTTCAGAGAAGTGTGACTAGCCCAAGGTCACCCAGCAGCTGCATGTGGAGGAGCAGAGACTCAAACCCGGTTCACCAGATTACGAGTCTACCGCTCTAAACCACTACACCACACTGGCTCCCAGTGTGTGTGTGTGAGAGAGAGAGATCTATAGACCACAGCAACTCTTCCTTCCCAACCCTAAAGTCTGCCCTGATACTGCACCAAGTACTCAGGGGCACATCTGGGTGAGACCAACTCCACCCTGCTCACCCACCCAGGTCTCAGTGATACAGACCACCAGATCAGCCTACTCAGCCTCCAGATCAGCCTCCTCCTCATAGATGAGAGAGGTCTTACTCAGAGTCGACCTGGCATTCAGCAACAGCAGCCGCAGACCAGAGAGCTGGCTGATAGGTCAACTACAGTTCCCCAGGTTGGAGGATGGGCTGGCACAGGGCACAGCCATGTTCCTCTCAAGCCTGGAGGACAGTCAAAATGAAGAATAGTCATAAGATCACCCCAGTCCTTTCAGTCATGGCTTTGCTGGAATACTCTTTCCCAGAACAGCTTCCACCATCCCCACACCATAGGAGTCAGTGGTGGCAGAACAAGGCAATGGTCTTTTGCATTCCTCTGTCCAGGGTCCTGAAAGGTCTTGCCTTGCCTCCCCTCTGCGAAGAGGTACCACAAACATAACCTGTTCTCTGGATGCAAGTTTGAGCCCAGCTGGGGGAGACCAGGACAAGTGCATCTGCTTTCAGCTCCTATTTCTAAAAAGCTAGATTATACAGAGGGACCATTAAGAATAATAATCACCATTCCAGATCGCAGCAGTTTCTTATTGAGGTTACACCAGTTTGCCATCTAGCTAGGGGCTAAATTCATGAGGAATCAGGCTTCCACATATGTCTCCCTAGGAAACCACAGGCACAAATGTTGGCTTAATGAGCAGTGCTTCTCTCTGTTCCTTCTGCCAGCGCTGTGCACATGGAGACATCTTTTAAAAATAAGTAGCCACACGGACCAGTTCTTTGGAAGGGGTACAAGGGTACAGAAGAATAATTACTCCTCCCAGCATGACTACTGATTCCCAAAGAGGGTTTCACATTTGAAGCCACAGCTACAGAGTGTGTCTATAGCTGGAGAGCAGCCTGCATCTATTTCTGCAGTCGTGTTGATCCCTTTTTCTTGTTGACTGTGAAAAGGATGCATAAATACAGCCAAAGTGGTGTTCTGAGAATAGGGATGGGCAGATCTGCCAATTTCAGCTCTTATTTGTCCAGTCTTAAATGCGGTCCTCCACATTTCTGCAGCAATTTACATTTTCTTTAATTAAAACAAACAAACCCAAAACCCTCAAGAAAATTCTTCAGCCTGTTAATGTGAATTTCTCCTAACAAACAGTTTTGACTAATGTACACATTTTTTTGCAAGAAACTTCCTCTAATACTATGCACTTGTACGTTATTTTCACCAATATATTCATATATATATATATTGTGCCTATTCCCCTAACATATGCACTTTTGTGAATGGGCCTTTTCCGCAGTGGTCTCCTGTTTGTGGAATGCTCTCCCCAGAGAGGAGCCGTACTCCCCACAGAAGTGGAGTGGTGACCCACTTTGGATGGCTTTAAAAATGGATTAGACAAACCCAGGGAGGACAAGGCTATCCATGATTATTACTGTAGCTACAATGGCCATGTAGCTTCACTTTCAAAGGCAGTTTGCCTCCGAATATCAGTTGCTGGGAATTGCAAGTGAGCAGAGTGCTGTAGCACTAAGGTCCTATTTGTGATGTTCCCATGGGTTGACTTCTGTGAGAACAGGATGCCGCATTAGATGGGCCATTGGAGTGACCCAGCAGACTCCTCTTACGTTCTTGACATTTTGAATTGCACTCAACAGCCAGTGCAGAAGAAGAAGAGTTTGGATTTTATATCCCGCCTTATCACTACCCGAAGGAGTCTCCAAGCGGCTAACAATCTCCTTTTCCTTCCTCCCCCACAACAAACACTCTGTGAGGTGAGTGAGGCTGAGAGACTTCAGACAAGTGTGACTAGCCCAGGGTCACCCAGCAGCTGCATGTGGAGGAGCGGAGATGCGAACCCGGTTCACCAGATTACGAGTCTTCCGCTCTTAGCCACTACACCACACTGGCTCTCAGTGCAGCTGTTTAAGCAACAGGAAGATATGTTCTGTATGACCCAGCTTGCTCCAGCAGCTGCGCTGCAGTAATTTTGGACCAACTCAATTTTTCAAGACATTTCCAAACTGATCCCATGCATATGGGGAGGCCGGGATATAAATAAAATTTTATTATTATTATATCCAAATGCAATAGTCTAGCCTGAAAGGACAACAGCAGCAGATCTATCACTTTTTTAAAAAAAGTTTTTTCAAGTTTATACATTTCATTAATTTTACAATCAATTTGACATTTCAAAATTTGACTTCCTTCCTCCTCTTTCTGCAATTCCTTAATTATTATTTTTAATATCTTCTGCATATCCAAATTCATTTAATTTGCTCATTTAATTATCTACTTTAAATATATACTCTTATGAAACTGCAGGTTATTACAATAATCCTGCTGATGTTTTTATCTGTTTGCAATTTATCTGCAAATATTCAATAAACCATTTCCATTCTTTTATAAAAAGTTTGTTTATCTTGCTTTCTTATTCTTCCGGTAAGTTTCGCCATTTCTGCATATTCCATGTTTTTGTATCCATTCTTCCTTTGCTGGGACTTCTTTTTCTTTCCACTTTGGGGCAAGTAGCATTCTTGCTTCTGTAGTAGCATACATAAATAAATTTCTATACAATTTAGGTAGTTCTGTCCCTATAATTCCCAAAAGAAAAGCTTCTGGTTTTTTTTTTTTTAAAGAAAAGTTAATTTGAACACCCTTTTCAATTCATTGTATATCATTTCCCAGTATGCTTTAACCTTACTACAAGACCAACACATATGATAAAAAGAACCTCCTTTCTCTTAACATTTCCAACACTTGTTTTAGATTTATACATTTTTGCCAGCTTACTCGGTGTTAGATACCAACTATATATCATTTTCATATGATTTTCTCTTAAACCATAACATGCTGTAAATTTTATATCAATAAACAAGTCTATCACTGTTAATGAGAGGCCACAGCTGTTACACAATGCTGGGCAGTAAAAATTTGCTTAGTTCAGTGGTTTGAGATGGGAATCCAAGAAGGGTCAGTTTTAAGAGCCTCCACCTTCTCGCTCTGAGCTACAAACCTGATCTTTCCAGGGGAGTCCACATCACATTGAAGAATGCTCACCTGATTGACCAAACCACACCAATAGTATCTCCATCTTGTCTGGCTTGAGCTTCAGTCCACTGGCTGATAGCTAGCAGTAGTGCAGTGGGGAGGCTAGCCTGGACACAGTAGATAGTGAATAATTCCTTGAAGTTATTTCCCATGCATGGATTCAGGGTGGTGGATATAACAGGGGACAAGCTCCACTTTTCATGAACAGTGAAAAGGCAGGCTCTCTTGTGTGTGCAAGGCAGAGCTAGGTTGCAATAAAATTGTATGCCTTATCATAAGCCCATAGAAATTGGTGGGTTGCACTGGAAAGGAAGGCTAGCTCATAAAAGCTTCAGGAAAGAAGAATGGCTTAATTCAGAGGCAATCACAACAGCATAGCCTGGAGTGTGAGACAATGGCCGGTTTTACCATTCTGCAATGCATCTGGTGCGCAGCTAGGCATTCTCCAGAAAACCCTTAAATCTTAGCAAATATCCACATATAAAAGCAAACGCCAAGTCCCTGCATCCACTGGCGGGTTGCGAGTGCAAATGAAACACGAACCAAAAGGGAAGTTTCTGCTATGAAACTTGTGCTGTTAAAAACCACCTGAGAGGCCAATGGCAGTGTTTTCAAAAGCAACACCCTCCAGAGTCAAGCACAAGGCTTGCAGAAGCCAAATCTAGGAGCTTGCTCTTCTCAGTCTTCCTTGTCAAAAACACCGCTTGAACAAACTGCACTCACCAACAATCTAATAATAAATTAATAAATGACATACCCAGTGAAGAAATGAAATGATGAAATAGCTGACCATTTTCTCTTCTTTTACATTATGACCACAGTCAGTCACCTGGGCCAGGGTCCTCACTCTACCACACTCAGGTAATGCCCCCCCCCAATAAATAGGCATGAGAAATCATTGCCACCCATTAGGGATGGGGGGAGGAAGAAAGCAATCCAGTTCACTTTTAAAGTCAAATTTATCAAATTTGTACTTTCCAAATATGGGAATCCAAGCACTCTCATCCTTCGAAATCCCCACTTATCTGAATTTTGCAAGCGTTCAACCAGTGTTTACAAAAATGCATATATCAGGTAAAAGGGTGCATTGAAATGAATGAATTGGTGAAAATATGAAAAACGTATTATGGTGGGAGAAATAGCTTGCAAAAAATGTGTACATAGGTCAAAACTGCAAACACAAATGTGTTATATCAGGAGAAACTCATACCAAAATGCTGAATAAATTTTCATGAGGATTTAAAAAAGAAAAAAGAAAATTCACCACTTGCTGCAGAAATGTAGAGATTGGAATGTAAGATTGGAAAAATGAGAAATCGAGAGACCTGAAATTGACAGATCCACCCATCTCTTCTACCACTTATTTACTATTTCTCTGTTCTTACTAGTACGTGTATCAACCTAAGTGGCCCTTTAATACGAGAACTGAGAGACATAACTGATTTCTTTTCTGTTTTGCTTTGACGGCTTTCATCCTGTTAATGAACACACAGGCTGTTATTATTTCTACGCGACGCAAGCCAAACTGAACATTTGAGATGGAAGATTGCTGGGATATCTTGTCTAGGCTATTAGTACCCCGCTGTCTTTGGCCACAGATCTTCTCAAGGGATGCTGCAATCAAACCACTGGTGTCAAGTCGGCTGCTTTTAATGAAACCAGGATAAAGGAGCTTGATAAAAAAAAACACCAAGCTGCGTTTCCACTGTCTCACGGCCACTCCTCATGGAGCTCTTTGGCATTAAAGTTTCCAGTGCTGAAGGTTCAGTGTCCTAAAAGTCTCCAGGTGAGGAATAACCATTTGGAAAGGCAGAATCAAGGGAGCAGACTATTTTCTGCTTAACTCGAGAAGTGGAGCATTGGGGAGGCAATGGTTGGGGGGGGGGAATCCCTGTTGCACAAGAAGGCAGCCCTGTTTAGGGAAGCTTTTAATGTTTAATAGATTATTGTATTTTAATACAGTGGTACCTCGGGTTAAGTACTTAATTCGTTCCGGAGGTCCGTACTTAACCTGAAACTGTTCTTAACCTGAAGCACCACTTTAGCTAATGGGGCCTCCCGCTGCCGCCACGCTGCTGGAGCACGATTTCTGTTCTCATCCTGAAGCAAAGTTCTTAACCTGAGGTAATATTTCTGGGTTAGCGGAGTCTGTAACCTGAAGCGTATGTAACCTGAAGCGTATGTAACCCGAGGTACCACTGTATTCTGTTGGAAGTTGCCCAGAGTGGCTAGGGAAACCCAGCCAGATGGGTGGGGTATAAATAAATTATTATTATTATTATTATTATTATTATTATTATTATTATTATTATTCAGGTCTTTAACTGGCAGGACTCAATTCACATTCATGTGGCTGTGCTTCACCCTCACTCCACATATACTATATATAACACTGGCTGCTTCTAACAAGTAACAGCAAAACTTCAGGCTCCCACACAAGATGGAACACACAAATTCACACCCAAGGTGATGCCAGCTCATGTTTTTATCTGCCTTAAGAGAGGAAAGGGGTTGTCTCTCCCACCACTTGGGTGGCCTGACATTAAGGCAAGTGACTTTCTGAATCAAATGCAGAGGAAGGCAGAAACCAGGGTTTTCTCCAAACCATCTGTATGGATATTTAAAGAAATGCATTCATTTATGTGTCAGTGCTGGAGGAAACATTGGTATGGGTTGCCATAGGTCCAGAATTTTCCAGACATATCAGGAACATCACAGTTGGAAGCTCTGTGAATTTGCCAAAAAAAGCTCAACAACTTTTCTGTCTGGGTTTTCACTGTTTGAAATATGGCAACCCTAATAGACAGAGCAATTATATATGCTACATAATATTGCAGATTCAAGGAGGTCAGCCTGGATGATGTCGGTGAGTTCCTAACCTGCGATCTTGTATCTGAGAGGGTACAGTGTATAAGAGAACAAGAGAATGGGCCTTTTCCGTAGTGGCTCCCTGGTTGTGGAATGCTCTCCCCAGAGAGACTCTCCTGGCGTCGTCACTACATGTCATTAGGCGCCAAACAAAAACACTCCTCTTTACCCAGACCCATGGCTATTAAATACTCTACGGCCTGTGAAAGTGCTGAGGAGATTACTGTTATTATGATGACTATTTTATTATTAGGCTATCCATCAGTATGCTTTTTGTTATGCTTTTATCATTGATGTTCTGGAATGTGCATTTAATGGGATCTTCTGATAAGGGGTGGCATATAAACTGAAATTATTTATACATACATACATACATACATACATACATACATACATACCCTGCCCATCTGGCTGGATTTCGCCAGCCACTCTGGGCAGCTCCCAACAGAATATTAAAAACACAATAAAACATCGAACATTAAAAACTTCCCTGAACAGGGCTGCCTTCAGAGGTCTCCTAAAAGTCAGAGAGTTCTTTATTTCCTTGACATCTGATGGGAGGGCGTTCCACAGGGTGGGTGCCACTACCGAGAAGGCCCTCTTCCTGGTTCCCTGTAACCTCACTTCTTGCAGTGAGGGTACCACCAGAAGACCCTTGGTGCTGGACCTCAGTGTCCGGGCTCAACGATGAGGGTGGAGACACTCCTTCAGGTACACTGGGTCGAGGCCACTTAGGGTTTTAAAGGTCAGCAGCAACATTTTGAATTGTGCTTGGAAACGTACTGGAAGCCAATGCAGATCTCTCAGGACCAGTGTTATGTGGTCTCGGCAACTGCTCCTAATAATAATAGGAAACCAGCCAACCCAGTCCCTTTGTTTAGGGTAGTAATGATATTGGCTGACCAGTTATGTGCTGTCATTTACATACCCTAAGCACTTGCCGTAGAGGCAGATGGGAAAACTTTTCTCCACTGCCCTCACCTGGCTGGATGCCATGCCTTCCCAGGGTGGGGGACAATAAGCCAATGAGTTTTTATATGTGCATTAGAGTTTTGGCTGGAAGCTGGAGACACAGAAGCTTGTCTTGTCCAGCTCTGTGCTGGATCCAAAGCTGTGACCTAGGGCTTCCCTGGAAACTTAATGGGGAAGCAAGCTTTGCAGGAGTGTTAATGCTGTGAGCCTCTCCATCCTATGCTCAGATTGTGTACAGGGCCGTCTTTACCCGGGGGTGCAAGGGGTGCGGTTCACCCGGGTGCCGAATTCTGGGGGGCGCCAAATGTATACCTACTGTATACCGGTCCCTCTCAATCGGCGGCAGTGAAAAGCAATGGAGCGAAAGCCCCCGCCCCCCTCCACCACCACTCTGTTACTCCATAGCGTCAAATATTCCTGACGAGTCAGGAAACAAAAGCAGTTATTGTGACGTTAACATATGAGAGTGCTGGAGGTGAAATAGTTAAACAAGTTACCCAATCAGAACCCAGGGGGGTGGAGTCAGAGGGACTATAAAAACAGCTCTGGGAGGGGCGAAGGAGGAGTTGTTGGGAGTTGGGTGGTTGGTTGGAGTGGGAATAAGGATAGAGTCGGTGGGTAGGCTGAGTTAGTGTAGCAAAATAAGCTGAGTCAGGAACAGTTAGGGGCTAGGAAGACAAGTAAATATCTGAGAGGTGGTTTAGTGAGTGAGAACAGGTAGCGGAAGTTATAGGTCTGGATAGGCACCCCATGATTGTAATTGACTGATACCGTTTATGAAACCACAAAAATAAACAGAAGTTTATGTTCCAATTTAACCCTGACTGGACTCAGTATTGTACCAGGTGGTGGCGCAGGGATCAATAGACAGTGAAACGTCTGGGGATCCCTATGTGATCGCCAGTTATTTCCGCTGCGTCATTGTTACAGGTGAGCAATTTTCCTCCCCCAAAACAACTTTGGCTTCCCCCTCCCAAACAAAAGCTCAACAACTTTGAGTTCGCCTCCCCTAAAAAATCTGGGGGCGGCTATACAAAATTTGGGGGCGCTGGGTGGATCTTTGCACCTGGCGAATAGAAATAGAAATAATAGAAATAATAGAAATAGAAATACTTTATTGTCACTGTACCACTTGTTTACAGCAAGATTAAACAAGCCCCCCCTCTCCCCCACAGTCTCTCAGTCCTTGTTACACTCTGTGTGCTGTCCTACGACCACCAACCATGAACGTCAGCTGCAATCTTCCATTCAGCAGCCTCACGGCCCCCGGGGAGAAACTGTTCTTTAACCTGTTGGTGTGGCTTATCATGCTTCTATATCTCCTGCCTGAGGGCAGGAGATTAAAAAGGTGCTGGCCAGGGTGTGAGTCATCCCTGAGAATGTTCCTCGCTCTTCTGAGGCAACGGTCTCCTGCGATAACATCTAGCGGACTCAGGGGACAGCCCATGATATCGTGTGCTGTCTTCACCACCCTCTGTAGGGACTTTCTGTCCATGGCTGTCAAACCAGCGTACCACACCGTAATACAGTATGAGAGGACGCTTTCTATCATGGACCGATAGAAGGAAATCATCAGTTGCTGTCTAACATTGTTCTTTCGCAAGACCCTCAGGAAATGAAGTCTCTGTTGGGCCTTCCTAACCACCTGGGCTGTATTGACCTTCCAAGTAAGGTCTTCACTCCCAGGAATTTAAAGGAAGAGACTCCCTCCACACAGTCGTCCCTGATATACAACGGGGCTAGCTCCCCTCTCTTCCTCCGAAAGTCCAACACCATCTCCTTTGTCTTGCCAATGTTTAGGTGCAAATTGTTCTCTGAGCACCATGTGGATACCTTTTGAGCCTCCCCCCCCCCTACACAGATTCGTCTCCGCCTGTAATTAACCCATTATGGTGGTGTCATCAGCAAACTTAATACAGTGGTACCTCTGGTTATGTACTTAATTCGTTCCGGAGGTCCGTTCTTAACCTGAAACTGTTCTTAACCTGAAGCACCACTTTAGCTAATGGGGCCTCCCGCTGCTGCCATGCTGCCGGAGCATAATTTCTGTTCTCATCCTAAAGCAAAGTTCTTAACCTGAGGTACTATTTCTGGGTTAGTGGAGTCTGTAACCTGAAGCGTATGTAACCTGAAGCGTATGTAACCTGAGGTACCACTGTAATTGCAGTAGATGGATCAGATGAAATGCAATCATATGTATACAACGAATACAGGTATGGACGCATCCCTGGGGAGTGTCAGTGCTGAGCTTCAGGGAGGTAGATGTAACAGGCCCAGTCCTCGCTATTTGTGCATATGCTAAAGATGGCCCTGGTGGTGTATATGTGTAAACAGAACCATATACCCTGCAGGCACCATAGTTTCCATTGACCTTCCTTTCAAGGAAAACAAACTGCTCAGAGATTGCGATGCATGCAACAGTAATCTGTGTAGCTGCTCCCTGTGCCTGGATGTTTTCTGCAAACCCATAGCTGTCAACTTACAGATTTGAAAATAAGGGACCAGCAGCCTCGAAAATACGGGATCAGCAGCCAAAATAAGGGATTTTGCTTAGCTTATACAGAAATCCGGCACTGATGGAGCCATGCTGCTTTTGCTGCGACTGACTGTGTTTTGCAGGGGGTTGGACTAGATGATCCTAAGGGACTACAACTCCGACCAAAGAAGAGTGGGAGACAAAACTGATGAACGACATTGAGATGACAAAGCTTGCAGGCAGAATTAGAAACCAGGAAGAGGACCTCTTTAATAAAGAATGGGGAAAGTTTATAATTTAGTTGAAAAGCTATTGTAAAGAGTTACATACATTGGTAGGATTGACAGAAAACTTGTAGTAAAAATTTGAACTATGGATGGACAAATGGTTTATAAAAATAGAGCTATGAAAGGGATGCAGAGGGGGAAATCACTACATTAAGATGCTGCACTGGTTGGAGGGTATGCTAAGCAGCACGTCGGGGCTGCCATCGTCCTGGTGCGAGGAGTTCCATCGGCCCTTCCCCACCTGAGAGAAAGGGAGGGAAGGAGAGAAACTCTTGCCCACGCCGCCCGCGAGCCCGACATGAGGCGATTGCAGTACTGCCACGGCCGCTGAAGCGCCGCCCTTCTGCATCCCTCCCCATCCCCTCCTCTTCCTCCTCCCTCAGGCCGCCTCCTCAGCCGCTGCCGCCTCCAGCTTCCCCTGGCAGCACGGTGGAAGTCTCACAAGAGAGGGGCTGCCTGCGAGCCCACCGCCACCCGTCTCCTCGCAACGCGCCCCTGAGGGGGAAAAGAAGAGACAGAGACGTGGCAGGTCGTACGCGCTCTCTCTCGAGGCGGAGGACCCTGAGCCGCTGCTTCCCTCCCGAGCCGGGTGAGCATGAAACCCGGGAAATTTAAGGGACATCATCAATAAGGGACAGCAGTGGGACACGGCGCTGGGATAAGGGAGTTTCCCACCAAATAAGGGACGGTTGACAGCTATGCCCAGGTTGCATCCTGGCACACACACATCCTCCACCCCCAGTGCAGAATCAGCCCAGAGTGACCTCCCAGCAGAGACTCCAAGGCCCTGGCAACAGATGAAAGAGAGATGACTTGCTTGGAGAACACCAGGACCATTTCTTTGAGAGCTGCAAGCATCCGCAGCCACCGCAACTGTTTTTCTTTTTTTCTGAACGTGGAAATGTCGTTCCCTGACAGAGAGGTGTGAGGCAGCGACAGCTCAGCTCTGCTGTTCTTGACTCGAGGTGAATCACTTCACCTCACTTTATTTTACCTTTCCTGTCTATAAAAACAAAAGCCAGGCAAAAAAGATTTGAGATAATGATACAGCTTGGAGACACAAATGGACATGAATTGTTTAAAACTACTATTATTTCCCAGGATTGACAGCCACCCACCGAGAAGGACAGCGCAAACCAGCTGCCCGTTTTCTCCATGGAAAGAATGTCAGCCATTTCATGGCACACATTCAATATATGTATTTGTTTGCTTGTTGTTGTTTTTAATTCCCCCCCCGACATCTTTATTAAAAGTTAAAATGTACATAATTATATGTAAATAAAAGAGAGAGAAAGAAAAAGATAAACAGCGCCAGTGTAGAAGGGAAAGTAAAGGGGGGGAGGGGGGACACAAAACTGTATACTTTACAAAGTTGTTATTGTACTTCACCAGATAATATTAATATAATAATTATAATAATAATAATAATCTTAACCTATTACAGTATTTGTAAGAATGGATTCCAAATAGCATTGAATTTGTCCATGGCAAGTCTGCGCTTATATGCAAGTTGTTCATATGTTGTGAGTTTGTATAAGTCTTCAATCCAATCGTAGAAAGGAGCCTCGTTTTTATTTTTCCAATTCATCAGTATCAGTCTTTTTGCTGTAGTAATGGCACAGAGAGTCCACTCGTATTGTCCTTTTGTAAGGTTCCATGTGCTGAGTATATACAGTAATTCAAAAGGATATTTTGCTCTGTAAATGTAAGGCTGTTCCGTACAGTTCTGTTGATAGTTTCAGTTAACTTCTGTCAAAACTCTTTCAATATAGGACATATGTTTTAGAGACGCATTATCCCTATTGCATCTCCAACAGTTAGATACCTTAAATAGCCCTTTTTTAAGCAAACATAATGGGGTCCAGTATAGTCCAGATATTAATGTTTTGTATGATCCTCAATTTAAGGTCCAGAGACGCCCTTGTTATAGCACTTAAAACAGATTCCCACTGTGTGGTCAAAATTAATAATATATTATTATTATTATTATTATTATTATTATTATTATTATTATTATTGCCACTGACCTAGCCACTGTGATCCACGCAACGGTCACCTGCAGACTGGATTATTGTAACTCGCTCTACGTGGGGCTGCCCTTGAGACTGACCCAGAAACTCCAGCGGGTGCAGAACACTGCGGTGAGACTCCTTACAGTGTTCTTGCTGCGGGATCACATTCACCCGGTGCTATACCAGCTGCACTGGCTCCCGGTGGAGTACAGGATCAGGTTTAAGGTGCTGGTTTTAACCTTTAAAGCCCTATACGGCCTAGGACCCTCGTACCTACGGGACTGCCTCTTCTGGTATGTCCCATGAAGGACCTTACGGTCTTCAAACAAAAACATCTTGGAGGTCCCAGGTCACAGAGAAGTTAGGCTGGCCTCAACCAGAGCCAGGGCTTTTGTGGCCGTAACCCCGATCTGGAGGAACGCTCTTTCACAAGAGACTAGGGCCCTGCGGGACTTGACATCTTTCCGCAGGGCCTGCAAGAAAGAGTTGTTCCGCCAGGCCTTTGGCCAGGGCACAGCCTGACCCCCTCCTTTGGCAATCCTCACAGAACTCTAGCCCAATGGTTGCCATCAATATGATCTGAACTGATTTTATAATGAATTGATTTTAGAATGCTCTATTATTTTACTGACCTAATGGTCAGGGGTCCCTTTACCTTTATTATTTTACTGTTGTTAGCCGCTCCGAGCCCGGCTTTGGCTGGGGGGGGGGCGCGGGATATACAGTGGTACCTCAGGTGAAGTACTTAATTCGTTCCAGAGGTCCGTTCTTAACCTGAAACTGTTCTTAACCTGAAGCACCACTTTAGCTAATGAGGCCTCCTGCTGCCGCGCTGCCGGAGCATAATTTCTGTTCTCATCCTGAAGCAAAATTATTAACCTGAAGTAATATTTCTGGGTTAGCAGAGTCTGTAACCTGAAGCATATGTAACCTGAAGCGTATGTAACCCGAGGTACCACTGTAAATAAATTATTATTATTATTATTATTATTATTATTATTATTATTATTATTATTATTATTTACATTGGGAGGAAGGTGGGGGGAGAGCAGCAGCACCTCCTGTCCCCCAAGAGGCAGCATTGGGGGCACTGCCAAGGATGAGGCAGCTTTTGGTGCCACAGCAATGGCAGTAGTAGTGGGCAATGCGTTCCTCGGAGGCTGGATCTGCTGCCCCTGTAGATCCTGTCGCCTGAGGCAGCTGCCTCACTTTTGTTAGTGACTTGAATTGATCCTCAAACATTTGCTCATAGCAACAAGTATGACCCTGGCAACAGGTCCTCCCCAGCAACAGGGTTGCCCTTAGCAAAAAAGAAAAGAAAAAAGGCTTCTTTCTAAGGCAGGCTCTGGAGGAGAGAAGTGGTCTGTGGTGTGAAGGCTGTTAACTCTGGCCAAGATGGCTGAAGAGCAGTGAGACAGAACGATTCTCTGTATATAGTTCTATTTCGCTTTCCTCTAGACCAGTTATTATATAGGTTGTAGTGTTAATTCTGCAACAAATACTTTAAGAAGAACTGAAATGGGTGAGGTGGTTATTCCCACATGGGAGTTCACCAACCGATAAGCAGTATTGAGAAAGGAGATTCTGGAAGACTTTCTGGGTGACTCTGGTGACTGAAACGGGGAACCCCAAATGACTGGCAAGCTGCACTAACAACCGTGCCTCATGGGTGAGCCAGCCCTGGTGCCCTCTACCCAAAGGGCTGTCCAGTCCAAGACCAGTTTAAAGAACCACAAGGCAGGACTGAGCAGTTGCGCATCTGGAACATAGAAAGCTTATTCTGAGTCAGACCCTTGGTGGAATTTTCTGAGTATCACCTATTTTGACAGACAATGAGGCAGCCTTTCTCAACCTGTGGGTCCCCAGATGTTGTTGAACTACAACTCCCATCACCCCTAGCTAGCAAGGCCAGAGCTCAGGGATGATGGGAGTTGTAGTCCAACAACATCTGGAGACCCACAGGTTGAGAACCACTGCCTAGAGGATGGCAGTGGCCATTCTCAGCCCTACTTGGATTGAACTTTCTGCATGCAAAGCTGAAATCATAGGAGCCAACTCCTAGGGGCCGAGGGGTCTTTGCCCCCCCCCCCCCAAATAAAACATTTGCGAGGGCCGCCGCCCCCAAGTTGATGGGCATTCCAAATCTGCAACCTGTTGTGGAGTTCCTTTCCTTTTTAGTGTTCTGCTCGCCCTTGCATATTGATGAGAGAGGCTTCTGCTTCCTTTACCGCACCAGTCATTGCAGTACGTGCCTTCTTCACCCTTCTGCATGTAACACTTCCTGCTCTCTGTCTTGTCTTCTCTCAAAGGGAAACAACCCCTGTCATTTCAGCCTTTCATCACAGGCTGCTCCTGCTCCCTTAATCACTTTCCCAGAGCAACTTTTGCCAGCCATATGCCAATTGCTGCTCGGATGTTGTTGGGGAGGGAGGGCGAAAGGCATGCATGAGAATGTAACTGAGCTGAATTAAAAGCACTTTGCAAAAATGCACAGACCAGCCATTATAACCATGCAAGTCTTTGTAGTGATGCCTTTGCCAGATGAAAGGAGGCAGGGACATTACGCTGGTGACCTCACTAATGGATCCTGCTCAGTTAAGGCTGCATTTCAGGTCAGCTAGGTGAACCCATTCCAAGGTCTCCCCCCCCCCCCCGACATAATGTATGCTTCAGGAGCTAATGCAAAAGATTGTAGCTTCACGAACAGAGGGAAATGGCCCTGACATATGCCAGCCATCCCATTATACTTCAGGATAAATGAAGAGGGGAAATACGTCTTTCATTGGTTTAGCTTAGTGGTGGGGAATCATTTGGCCTAGGCACGCCAGATCTTTAAGCGAATTCCAACTACATTGGTACCTCGGGTTAAGAATTTCATTCGTTCTGGAGGTCCGTTCTTAACCTGAAACTGTTCTTAACCTGAGGTACCACTTTAGCTAATGAGGCCTCCTGCTGCCGCGCGATTTCTGTACTCATCCTGGGGCAAAGTTCTTAACCTGAGGTACTATTTCTGGGTTAGTGGGGTCTGTAACCTGAAGCGTCTGTAACCTGAGGTACCACTGTACTACATGCTCCCCCTGCAAGTGTCTCATGTCCACCCACCCTCAAAAAAATCTGATCCAGAGAACTGGGGGAATACCTAGAGCAGATTTGTGGCGTACGCAGGGAGAGGTGAGGGCAGGGATTTCCAAGGCACAAATGGAAATCTTTGCACTGACGGGATGCTTTAGTTCGATACCACCCTTGATCTCTCCCTCATCCGGCACTGTGGTCTAAACCACTGAGCCTCTTGGGCTTGCTGATTGGAAGGTTGGCAGTTCGAACCCCCGTGACAGGGTGAGCTCCCGTTGCTCTGCCCCAGCTCCTGCCAACCTAGCAGCTCAAAAGCATACCAGTGCAAGTAGATAAATAGGTACTGCTGCGACGGGAAGGTGAACGGTGTTTCTATATGCTCTGGTTTTTGTCATGGTGTTCCATTGCACCAGAAGTGATTTAGTCCTGCTGGCCACATGACCCAGAAAGCTGTCTGTGGACAAACGCCCGCTCCCTCGGCCTGAAAGCAAGATGAGCGCTGCACCCCATAGTCGCCTTTGACTGGGCTCAACCATCCAGGGGTCATTTACCTTTACCTTTACCATCTGGGCAGGACCACTCACAATCATCTTATGTAATACAGTGGTACCTCGGGTTACAGATGTTTCAGGTTACAGACGCTTCAGGTTACAGACTCCGCTAACCCAGAAATAATACCTCGGGTTAAGAACTTTGCTTCAGGATGAGAACAGAAATTGTGTAGTGGCAGCGCGGCAGCAGCGGGAGGCCCCATTAGCTAAAGTGGTGCTTCAGGTTAAGAACGGACCTCCGGAATGAATTAAGTTCTTAACCCGAGGTACCACTGTAATGAGATAGAAAGTCGGATTGTACTCCCCACATATCAGCTGATAGATTTAACTGATACTATGCCGGGATTGGGTGTGCAACAGAGGGTCCCTGACAGGCTGGAAGTTCAATCCTGCTTTTGGGGGGGGTTAATGCTGGGGGTGGGGGGGACATGGAGCTGTTCTTTTGGCAGAGCTGATGGAGTGAACCCTCCCCCTCTGCCATAGACAAATAGAGTGGCAACTGGTAGATGACAATGAGAAAAATAAAAACTACTGCTGATCTTATGCAGGATCTAGAAGACGTCCCAGCCTTTGATGCCTGGCAGCTGGACAGCAATTCAAAAGCTGGCATGTTCCTTTGCCAGCAGAAGTTGGTCCAATAAAAGACCAGCATTATTTTTGTTATTTTGCAGATTTGGCTTTCCGTCGCAGTTCGTCAATAGCGGACTCTGAAAGGTGTCCTCTCCAACTCCCTTTATCCTTGCAGGTAGAATTAATGACATGGTTTGTGTGACAGCGGCAGCTGAAGGAAGCAGAGATGACTTTATCACACCCCTGAGATGATTTCCAGCTGGAACCAGCTGTAATTTCAGTTACTCTCTCTCTCGCCCAGCCATCCACTTCCAGTACAGTTTGTGATGATCACGGCTGGTACCTCTCCTTGGCAAACCTATCGGGTTCCAATATGTAGCCTGTGAACAACAGAGACGTATATATTACACTCTCTGCTGTCAGATGCAATAACTTAAATTTAGGAACAGAAGAAGAGTCTTGCTGCTTTGTTGTTGTTGTTTAGTCGTTTAGTCGCGTCCGACTCTTCGTGACCCCATGGACCAGAGCACGCCAGGCACTCCTGTCTTCCACTGCCTTCCGCAGTTTGGTCAAACTCATGCTGGTAGCTTCGAGAACACTGTCCAACCATCTCGTCCTCTGTCGTCCCCTTCTCCTTGTGCCCTCCATCTTTCCCAGCATCAGGGTCTTTTCCAGGGAGTCTTCTCTTCTCATGAGGTGGCCAAAGTATTGGAGACTCAGCTTCACAATCTGTGAAGGGCTAATTTCCTTCAGAATGGAGAGGTTTGATCTTCTTGCAGTCCATGGGACTCTCAAGAGTCTCCTCCAGCACCAGAATTCAAAAGCATCCATTCTTCGGCTATCAGCCTTCTTTATGGTCCAGCTCTCACTTCCATACATCACTACTGGGAAAACCATAGCTTTAACTATACGGACCTTTGTTGGCAAGGTGATGTCTCTGCTTTTTAAGATGCTGGCCTTGCGGCTAGATCAGGGCAAAGGCCCATCTAGTTCAGCATCCTATTCCCACAGTGGCCAACTGAGAAGCTCAATAGCACTCTGTCCCTCAGAACTGACATACAGAGAGAAGCATTTTCCCTCTGACTCTAGAGGTAGAAGCTAGGTACTATAGCTAGCAGCTATATATTCTACAGTATGAATTTGTCTAGCCCTCTTTTAAAGCCATTCAAGTTGTCGGAGTGAATTTCATAGTTTGACTGTGTGCTTTGTGAAGAAGTTCTTTGTCCTGAACCTTTCAACATTCAGTTTCATTGGAAAGCACTGCGTTCTAATATTTTCAGTGCCTACTAAAAACATTTTTCTATCCAGTTGTGTATTAACAGGTGTTTTAATCTGGGGTTTTTTAGCTTATCGTCGATTGATTTATTTTCCCAAAAAAATGTTTCAAAAAGTTTTTTTAAACTACTTTTTTATTTTTTACTGATAATCTTAATCTTATTTTGTTCCTTTGGTAAGCTGCTTAGAGGTTTTAAGGTTGGGTTTTTTTATTTTGTTGATTTTAATAAATAAATGGCTATATAAAGTTGGGGGGGTGATAAATAAGCAATAAAAACTTCTATCCACTCCCAAACTGTGTGAATTTCACAAGATGTCTTGTGCTTCAGTTAGCATAGTGTTTTGGAAAGGGCAGATTTGGTAGGTTTGCCTTTAAAATGCAAACTGAATCTAGGCACTAGATCCCTGTAAACTAGGTTAGGCAGGGGGCCACACATTTTTTTGGCGCCACGGTTGCTTGAGATTTTAAAAAGGCAGGAGGTACACAGGAGGCACCTAAGGCCAGCAATTCTCCTTTCCGCAAATAACAAACATTCTGAATAAAACCCAAAGCTCTCCATGGCTCTGGTGAAAGGGCTCCAAATTGATAAACTGGCAAGAGTTCAGCGATGGCTGAGGTAAAAAAAGGAGAGAATTTGAGGGTCAAACTGTGCTTTATACGTAATGCATAGTGTGTATCTAAGGTCTCTTGTTTTTCTTAAGTTAATTACAGCCACGGGGAGGGAAATGTTTACACTGAATGCCAACCCTTCCACACAGCTATACGAGGCTGAACAAAAAGCAGAAATAGTTCCTGTTGGCAAATTAAGGTCAAATCTACACCATGCCTTTAAGACACGCGGCTCCCCCCCCAAAAAAAATTTGGAGCTGCAGTTTATATAATAAAATTTTATTTATAACCCGCCCTCCCCAGCTCAAGCCAGGCTCAGAGCGGCTAACAACAATAAAAGTAACACAGTTTACATAAAATCACAATCAAATTAATTGAAATACATTCTAAAATCAATTCATTCTAAAATCAATTCAGAGTCAAATTAATGGCAAGCATTGGGCTAGAGTTCTATGAGGATTACAGAAGGAGGGGGTCAGACTGTGCCTTGGCCAAAGACCTGGTGGAACAGCTCTGTCTTGCAGGCCCTGCGGAAAGATGTCAAGTCCCGCAGGGCCCCAGTCTCTTGTGACAGAGCGTTCCACCAGATTGGGGCCACGGCCAAAAAAGCCCTGGCTCTGGTTGAGGCCAGCCTAACCTCCCTGTGGTCCAGGATCTCGAAGATGTTTTTGTTTGAAGACCGTAAGGTACTCTGTGGGACATACCAGGAGAGGCGGTCCCGTAGGTACGAGGGTCCTAGGCCGTATAGGGCTTTAAAGGTTAAAACCAGCACCTTAAACCTGATCCTGTACTCCACCAGGAGCCAGTGCAGCTGGTATAGCATCGGGTGAATGTGATCCCACGGCAAGGACCCCGTAAGGAGTCTCGCAGAGGCATTCTGCACCTGCTGGAGTTTCTGGGTTTACCCTCCAAAGCACTACACTTCCCAGCACAAATCTACAGTTCCTAGGATTCTTGGGAGGCAGCCATGTGCTTTCGATGTCCTTTAAATGGTGCAGCTGTGACCTAAGTGCAGTGTGTGGTTTAACTCTGAACACTGTGTATCCCAATAGATACTCAGGTACATAGGAAACAACTTCTAGGAGCCAAGATGGTGCTGGGTGCTAAGCGCAGGGCTCAGCACAGCACCCAACCATCTTCCAACCATAGGGTGCTCCAGCGCAAGGCACAGGGGGCTTGGCACAGCGCCCGGCCTTCTCCCGACTGTGCAATGTCGTGTGAGCGACTTCACGTGCACGTCGTACACCATGCGTGTGACGGCACAAGCGCATGTTGCACCTGCAACGTCAGGCCCCCTCAATCATCGGCACAAAGCAGCATCGTGGCTGCCTGGCAGCATGTCTCTGTTAGGATCTGGTTTCGTTCCACCTTAAAAAGAACAGGCATGACTGTTGTGTGTCACATGCCTGTTTACTTCCAGCAAAGTTTGCTGGGAACTTCCGTTTGTATATTGCTTTTGCTATTGCTGTTTGCTGGACATGAAGGGAAGCAGACATGTTTTCCCTTTGTTCCTGAACTATGCAGAATAAAGGTAAAGGGACCCCTGACCATTAGGTCCAGTAGTGGCCGACTCTGGGGTTGCGGCGCTCATCTCGCTTTACTGACCAAGGAAGCCGGCATACAGCTTCCAGGTCATGTGGCTAGCATGACTAAGCCACTTATGGAAAACCAGAGCAGTGCACGGAAACACCGTTTACCTTCCCGCCGGAGTATTTATTTACTTGCACTTTGACGTGCTTTCAAACTGCTAGGTTGGCAGGAGCTGGGACCGAGCAACGGGAGCTCACCCCGTCACGGGGATTTGAACTGCCGACCTTCTGATCGGCAAGTCCTAGGCTCTGTGGTTTAACCCACAGCGCCACCCGCTGAATAAACGCCTGTAAATAATGCTTACACATGTCTCTGTCTGCCACTTCCATTGTGAGAAGTTATTCACTCTGCTGATTAGAGAGTGCTCAGCTTCTGAACGTATCTGAGGCTTGTGTCGCTGATTGATGCTGTTTCGGATTTCGCCCGGCTGCCGGCCGGTGGCTGGAAGAAGAGTTTGGATTTGATATCCCGCTTTATCATTACCCTATGGAGTCTCAAAGCGGCTAACATTCTCCTTTCCCTTCCTCCCCCACAACAAACACTCTGTGAGGTGAGTGGGGCTGAGAGACTTCAAGAAGTGTGAATAGCCCAAGGTCACCCAGCAGCCGCATGTGGAGGAGTGGGGATGCGAACCTGGTTCACCAGATTACGAGTCTATCGCTCTTAACCACTACAACACACTGGCTCTCATCACACTGGAGCCAGCTGGGGGCCTGCCAAATGCCCCCGTCTCCCCGGACACATCCCATCAGTCTCCAGGATTTCACACAGAGGTCTTTCCCAGTTCTATCTGGAGATACCGGCCAGGGATTGAACCTGGGAACTTCTGCACACAAAGCAGACGCTGCGCCACTGAGCTATGGCCCTTCCTTGATTTATCTCCTGTACCTTATTCCCTTTCCATTCTTCTTTCCCCATGTCACCAGGTAGTCTGTGACTGCTCTGTATGAAAGTATTTAAAATCGGATGTAGGCAAACATTTGGGAAGTAACTTTTGCCCTCCTCCTGCTCCCCATCATGTCATTAGACGATGGTGCTGCAATATTTGGACAGCACAGCAGGACTGTGAGTTGCCGCACATTTCTGCTCAATATGTTTTCTTAGATGTTATTTTGTTTATTCTCTAGCTACTTGTTAGCTTCAGCTGGTAATAGCCAGAGGCTAGTTAAAAAGAAAATCCTTCTGCTTTTTAGTTTCCAGTATGGAGACGCTTAGGGGCACGGAGGAGTTAGAAGGCCAAACAAAATAAAATGCTACTTCTCCAAATGCAATTTGCATGCATGCTTTTTGTTATGTAAATAATAGCCTTATGGAAACATGAACAGCCTCAGGACAGGGGGCACAGTCGAGAGGGGAAGCTTCTTTCTCTGCCTCCAAGGTCCTAACAAAATACTGTCTCTCAGAAGTTGCTCTTTGCTCTATCGGCACAAGAGGCTCGCTCGTCAACAGTGCTGATAATCAAGATGTTTCTCTTCCTTAATTTATAACTAGTATCTTGTAAACTTTGGCTCAACCTTGCGTTTGGCACTGCCTAGCAAAGTGCTCAGCCCAGCCCAGCTTCAAGCAGCCTCACAGTTTAGGGGAGTCAGAACAATAAAACAATGAGATAAAACGATAAATCAAAACAACAAAATGAAGCACTAAAAGGAGTTAAGAAGTAAAATGGAAGAGAGGATAAAAACAAGTGCTAAGGGTTGGTTATAGAGCCGAAACTTGCCTTAGAGTTGGCCTTAGAGATCAGAACCCTGGTTCAAGCATTCGGCAGCCATCTTCCTTTTCCAAGAGGGAGCTTTCCTTGAAATGCAAATAGCAGCTGGGGGGGGGAGGGAGAGAGAGAGATGTACCTTCCTCACCCACCACTCCCAGAGTCTTGAGGTTGTGCCCAGGTTTCCCTGTAGCTAGGGTATTGTTTTTGTAAACTGCTTCGAGGGCAGTGAATATAAATATAAATATAAATATAAATATAAATATAAATATAAATATAAATATAAATATAAAAACTGTTGTGCCTGTGTCCTGCTTGTGTTAGTTGATTTCCCTGTTACTCTAATCATGGTCCAAGCAGCTTCTACGGCAGACATACACAGATTGCATAGTGTCATCCATTTAGAGCCACCATGGCTGCTGTACTGTGCAAATGGAATATACCATAACTGCTGGTTGTGATGGCTATGTAGGCCTAGCAGGACCCAGATCAAGAGCTTATAGGATTCCCACAGGCATTTGGTGCAGCTGAACTGGATGGGACACCTGCCAAGGCAGGAGCCCGGAGTCAGTCAGCAAGAGCTCCCAATGTGTCAGTTTCAAAGAACAGCTCAAGCAACTCTTCCCAGTGGGCCTTGCCCCAATGAAGCAGTTGCAAGGACTTGTCTTTCCCACCACTCTCTAAGTCTCCTCCTCCTGGGGTCCTTCCCAAGCGACCTGAGACTTCTTCACCTGGTGTGCCTTTGCTCTGCCCTCTTCACACCTCTTCTGGGAGACCAAGGGAGAGGGAGCTGGTCCCAGTAAGAGGGGAAGACTCCCTGGCTGCTTCAGAAGCCTGCCTCATCTCTGCCTCTTAGCCTCCCCTCCTCTCCAGCCTCTGCTTCTGCCTCTGCTTCTGTCCAGCTATCTGCCACAGCCTCTTCCCACTCACTAAACCCTGTTACCTCTTCAGCTTCTGATGCCTCCTCATCTTGTGCCCACGGGCATCTGATGGCCACTGTAAGAACAGGATGCTGGAACGGATGGACCATTGGCTTGATCCAGCAGACCCCTCTGCACTTAGAATACTAGATTAGGTAGGACTTTGGTCTGATCCAGTAGAGCAGATGGTGGGAGAGGGGCGGCTCAAATGGATTGATTTATTAAAATAATCAAACCCAGTCACCCTCTTCCTCCATTTTGTCCTTCTCCATGTCTTTAATTTGTAAGCCATCCATAGCTCTCAGATTTGGACCTAGCAGAATGTCGAAGTCAATGGCATTTTTGTATTGTCAGGAAGTCTGTTTTCCTTCCCTTTACAGATAAAAGGGAAATAATATCCACCTATATAGGAAGTAAATGAAAGGAAATGGGCCGGTGACAGATTGTGGTAAATTGTGAGAATGGAAGAAATAAAAAGAAGACGACTCTGAGGCAAAATCGTGTTTGACAAAACTATCTGTCACTTCTAAACTAGAAGCAGCAAGAATAACAAAAAACATTCCAGTTCCTGCATGTGATAATGAAAAGTCCCATGTGTGAATGAACAAGTAAAAAAGCCTTCGTAGAGTCTACATCATTAAGTGCGCAGTAAATCCCTGAAGATTTTGTGTTTTTGTTTCAAGTTTAAAACACTGGGAGGCGGGGAGAGGAATGGCTCTTAACTTCCTTTTCAAGAAATTCAGGCTGCAGTTATCATTTCTTTCCATCTCCTGCTCATGCAGAGAGCTAGCATCACACACATGAGAAATCATCTTAATTATTTCAACTTCATCTGCAAAGGGCATTAGGATTAATCACGCAGAGGCTGAGATACAAAGCAGGCTTCAGGTTTGAGATGAAGTATCCTAATCATGATACTACAGTTGTGTGTCAGCTTCAAGAGTGCAGCCTTGAATTTGATTCAGGAGGTATCTGTAAGATTTGAAGATGATCCTTTGTGCGTGCCTTGCTATGCCGCAGGATTCTATTCAATGTGGTGAACTGGTATGTTAATATTGAGCAAACTCAGACCGTTAAACCACGGGAAGCTGTGTGTACAATGTCCAATTGAAGCATCTCCTCAGAATGTCTCCTCATTCTGGAGCACGGACAGTTGAATGAGAGAACAGGTCATTCCAGTGGTGGCCCTACATTTGTGGAAAACTCTCCTCTAAATAGGTCTGTCTGGTGCCTAACTTTAATATATTTTTTGTGCCGCAGGGCTTTCTACATTTCTTAACAATTTAATGTTATTTTAATGCATTTCATTGTTAGCCTCTGTTTAGTGGATGACGATTAGCTGGTTTTAGCTCGGATGCGGGTCTTTTAAATTTTTTAAACGTTAATATGAGCGTGCCAGCGTTGATTTCTATTTTTTTCCCATTTTGTTGGCTTTGTTATCGTGTTTGCATTTTGATGCTTTCATCGTACACTGCCTAGAGCCCTTCGCTGCATGAAATTGATAAATATACCAGACAAACAAAATTATGGAAAAGACTGAGAAAACAGCGTGAAGTCACAGAGCTGGAAGCTGTCCCTCTGATCCGGAAGCATGTATGGCTCCAACGCCTGATCCTCAAGAACTCCAGAGCATCTGTGCTGGATCAGAACAAAGGCCCAGTAACTTGTTTACCACAGTGACTAACAAAATGCCTCTGGGAAGCCTTAAAGAAGGATATGAGGGCAATAGCTTTTTGTTTTTGCTCAGCAACTTCCGAGAGTGGAAGGAGCATATCACCATGACGACTGATAGCCACAGCCTCTATGAATTTGTCCAACTCCCAAAGCATGTTCAGGGCAAAGGATGCCAGAACCTTATTTGGTGCGATCCCATTCTGCTTATAAACAATCTGCTCCCAAGAAACTGTGATGCCGAAACCTGAATACTGTACCCCAATCAAGTTCATAGCAGTACGTTACTTCCATACTCAAGTCTCCTGGGGAAAAGGGACATCGCAGCAACCTACAGCACAGAAAATACCACCATTTTATTTCTCAACAATGACATCATTGGGCCTTAAGGTCCGTAAATAGCAACACCCTAGTGGTCCCGGGCCCTAAGGAAGTCAGATTAGCCTTAACCAGAGCCAGGGCCTTTTCAACACTGGCTCCGGCCTGGTGGAACACTCTGTCCCATGAGACCAGGGCCCTGCAGGATCTGATTTCTTTCCGCAGGGCCTGTAAGACAGAGTTGTTCCGCCTGGCCTTTGCTTTGGAATCAACTTGATCCCCTTCTCCTCTTTCGTTTCTCCTTCTGTGATGGAACTCCTATTTGGGGACTTCCCTGGCTTTTTTCTGGCCTACGTAGGACCAGTCTGGATAGTTGGCCTTGGCAAAGTTTTGACGTTTTCATCCCCAAAAAGTTTTTGAGTTGAGTTTCTACTGAAATGAGGCTGCATTTTAATGTTGTGTTTTAATCTTGTTTTTAAGTTGTATTTTAATCAATTGTTTTTATGCCTGGTGTTAGCCGCCCTGAGCCCGGTCTTGGCTGGGGAGGGTGGGGTATAAATAAAAAAATATATTATTATCATAATCATCATCATCATCCAACTGAACTCCTGCACTTTGTTTTAACCTAGCCAAGGAAGAGTTTCACTATGTAAAAGAATCTGGTTTAAAATGTGTTAAATATTTTGGTTTTTCTAATACTTCTTTGCTGCTCCACATAAGAAAGTCCCAGCTCTTAGTATATCACAACTTTCATTGTTTCATTTCATCCTTTTCAGATTTTCATGCTTTGCCTGTTTTGTTGCTGAGTATATGAAAAAGCTGGGAAAACTGATTGGATTGAATTTCATATTGTTGTAAGACCAGCTCTACAAAATATTGAAATCTTCCCACTACTGTATTGCTGCCAATTAAGTAAGATGCTATCCATTTCTTTGTCCAAGGTATTAAACTAATGTAGTGAACTATACCTGATAGGAATTGATTGAGAAGCCAAACTTAATAGTTCTTGTTTACTGTCACTCTCCACTCAATAATACACCAAGACTGAAATTGTATGCCCACTTTCCTGGGAGTAAGCAATGCTGAACTCAATGAGCTTACTTTTGAATAGGCGTGCATAAGATTGCACTATAAATGAAATGTTGAAATCCACCATTTGTCAGACCTTGATGGTTCCTTCAAGTCATTAAAAGGATGTCTATGTTAAGCCAAGAGATAGCCTGCATGCAAAAATTGATCCAACATGTATCTCAGTGAAAGAAAATTCAAATCCTTTGTGGAAACAAATCTACACAGGATTGTATTTATCCCAGTGTTTCCCAAAATCAGATCTCCAGCTGTTTTTGAACTACAATTCCCATCATCCCTGACCACTGGTACTGCTGGCTAGGAATGATGGGAGTTGTAGTCTAAAAACAGCTGGAGACCCCAAGTTTGGGAAACACTGATCTATACACCATGAGTTAAGTTGTGGTTCTCCAGATGTTGGGGGACTGCAACTCTCGTAATTCCTAACCATCGGCTATAGAGATAATGGGATTTCAGAGTCCAGGAACATCTCAGGGACCACAGATGAATTTTTTTTTGGGGGGTTATTGGGTTGTTGTTGTTTTGATTATGTATTTTGTGATTTTGTATTTTTATTTTGTTCTGTGAACCGCAGTGAGACCTCTGGGTATAGGGTGGTATATAAATTCGAAGAAGAAGAAGATTCCCCATTTGTGAGAGAACATGTTTCTAGGAGCCATGAAAGTGAACTGGAAATGGCTCAACACCATACGACAAAATAAAAACACAATTCTGTTTATTTAAAAAATATCACTTCCTATTTAGGTTTATTTCCCCTCCCCCCCTTTAATACAGTTCAGCATTTCAAAGTTTTGCATTCTACACACTGTTCTCATTTATTAGCATCAAAACACAAGACATAGCAAGACCTTCAAACACAAATAAATACCAAATAACAATACAACAAACCGAAGGACAACATATAATAATGCTATTGGGAAATCAGGGCTTGTTGCTAATCATTATTAACAACCTGGGTATTGCTGAGCAATAAATTATACACTTTAAAAGTTATTTTCCTTTAAAAAATAAACATACAAAAACCATTGATTACCAGATTCACTTACTTGCACTGTATCCTTTATAGCTATCAATAATTAAGACAGGCAGAATATACACAGTCAAATGAGGTTGGCCTTCTTTGGTCTTTGTTTCTGGATCAGAAAACCGAACACAACCAATGTACCTTTTTACCAAATATGAAATAAAAAGAAGTCACACAAGTTTTATACAGACTGATTTTGTACACAGTTCATGATTACTGGTGTGTTTTCAATAGATATTTCTTCTTGGAAAAGGATGCCCATATTTTTTTTTCCAGCTCATTCAATAAATGGCATTTTATGGATGTTAAAAGGTTATCCTACTTGTCCTAAAGGAGAATGGATTCATTGCCCATCTCTTCAGCACGGGGGTGTCTCTCAACACCCCCTTTTTTATCCCTAAATCATGAGAGCTTTTGGATCACAGCTGGGCAGTGAAATTATATATTTTCTTATAGTCATACAAAATGCAGAAGATATATATATCCTAGATAGCTACATGGAAAACAATACTATGTGAATGATTTGGTGCCTCAGCACTAGCAAAAGCATTATTTCCACCCCCACCCCCAATTCTACAAGTACCAAAAACTCCGCGAGCAGAAGCAGTAATGGCTGGGAAATGATTTGCTCGCAAGCGCCAGCCCAGTTCATAGCTCTAGGAGTATTCTCTCTGCAGGGAACGAGATCCCTTAAAGTATGCCGATAAATGGTTTAATCTCTCTCTCTCTATATATAAACCAGTTTACCAAGCAATCTGCAGGCAGCACTGCCTTTTGTAAGAAGTTTAAAGTCGTTGCAGAACTAGCCACTGCAGTTAATAGTTTTGTTCTTAAGGACGACTTTTGAGTCCCTAACATGGCGGGTGGGATGGATGAAATCTAATCAGCAGAGTTAGGAAGGGAATCTCAATCTTAACTCCAAAAGCATTATGGGATTCCAGTTCAAAGCTGCATGCTTACAAATATTAAAAGTGTTAGCATGAATTCCCCATTAATAATAATGAAAATTATTGAATATTGACTCTCACTGCCTGATCCTAAGCTTCGATAAACCTTGCCGATCCTCGCTTGGAATATGGTCTCCTGACAGCTGGTCCCGCAAGTCACGCTCAGCGTAATGCCAGAAGTGCAAACAAATGTTTAGGATCAGGGCTTAAAACTGTGAAGTGGAAGACAAAAAAGCTACATAGTCTTGCCAATATGTCAGAAGGTAATTTAGGATGAAACAGATCCCTTTTGTGGTGTATCATTGCTTCGAAACAATGAAGGATGCCCCCTCATCAGCACCCACTAACGTACTTATTCCTACTGATCTAGGGATCAGTTCCAACGTAATATTTTGCATCTGAAGGATGGCTCCTGAATTAATCATTCTCATGGGTGCATACTTGGAAAACACTGTCAGAACGGGCCAGTAATTCTACAAGAGGAGAATGGAACATCGAACTCCTCAGTATGTACATGTAAGTTATGAGCAAGTTATATAACCAATAAGTGCATGGATAGCATATACACATTCCTTGGGAATACATTTCAGTAGCCATGCTGCAGATGCAAGAATGTTACGTTGGATTAAAAGGCAGGAAGTAATAGTAAAGCCCTCAGTATTTTATTTTTGTTTAAAGTACATAATTAAAGTATTCACAGTGGAAAAGGTGACAGAACCAGAATTAAGTCATGCACTTAAAAATATTTTGAGTTTTCCTTGTCCAATAAAGCCCTTAAAAACTGAATCCTCTAAAACAAAGAACATAAATTGCTGTATCAGAAGATTATTTTTTTTTATAAAACCAAGACACAGGTTATCGTTTATTACTGGGCACAAGTGGGAATATGTTATGCTAAGCTTCTTGTTAATCTCATGAGCTCTGAAGAGTAAAAAGGGACACTGGAACATGGACAGCTGAGTCATCACATCACAAATACATTCCCAAAGCATGACAGCCGATATGTCAGTTATAGACTTTGCAATCCGTAAAACAGGTTCCTTGTCCCCCATCCCCCCCCCCAAATACCCCTTCTTTATGGGTTAGAGATCAAAAAGGATGTTTCAGTGGCCTGAAAGCAGCACAAGGAAGTAAGAGCTGGTGTTTACCATATAGCACCAACACCAGCTTTTCCTCTGTGCAACATTCAATTTCTACATAAATAAGCAATTCTATATTTATTCATTTTTTGAGGCTTGACTGACATTTTGTAAAGCAGTGCACAGATGAAAGATGCACCAAGCACCAAGAGCTGTTATTTTAAACAGACTTGAAATCCCAGGTTCATTGGCTTGTAATTGTTTTTGGATTTATAACAGTGAAGAGTACTAAACACAGTTAACTGTGGAAGCTGGTAGACATTCTCACACTGCCAATTTACTTATTGTTTTGTCCCTCCTGTCCCCGTATTCCATTTCGGTCTGCTGAGTTCTATGGTCAGTTTCTAGCTTGACCCTATGGCCCCTCCAGAGGCTCTCAGATATGGATGTTTCCAAGAAGCAAGCAGGCTGCTACTTCACATCAGCCAAAGCTGATCTTCTATGTTCTGGGCTTTCGTTGCCCAAAACTATTACTTACATCCATGAGCCCCTGACAATCGCGGCAAAGGGAGGAGGTGGAAGGTAATTGAGCTACTAGGAAAGGACAAATTTCTGTGAGATTAAAGCTTCTGTCTTTTGCCTTGGAAAAAACCCAAACAGAACACATGATTTGTAGCAAACCAAGGCTATGATCTATTATATTAGGGTTTGTGCGGCACCAATTTTAAGGTTTCTTTCGTGGGCTTATTTCACAGAACCACAGTTCCCCCACCCCCAGTGGGAACTGGTTTTAAAACTTCTTGGATTTGGCACAAAAACATTTCAAGAGGACAGCCCTGGCTGTGCACAGGAGCTAATTCTCCCTATCACCCCCTTTTTTGTGTACAAGGGACAAAAGGAAAGAACTTCTTTATGACCAGGTCAGACTATTTTGTTTCTGTCCACCTGGCTATTGTGATTTGCATGAGCCCCCCAGGAGAGGCCTTTGAAATCATCAGATACCTGGTCCTTTGAGGTGGAGATGCCAGGGATTTTATCCAGGACCTTTTGCATGTCAAACATGTGCTCTACCTCCCAGCTACTGCTTCTCTCCCTATTAAGGGACTTTAGAGAACAGTTGGGAGCAGCTATTGGGAGTATGTGCTTAGAAGAATTCTGGCATGTTCTACATGCCTTTAGGTCCAGACCTGGAAAAAACATTACCAAGTTGTTGTTGTTGTTTTTCTTCTTAAAACCTGCCCACCTCTTTATACATTTGCATAGTTTGCATAAATGAAGGCATCAAGACTACAGGAGATTGGAACTTGTGTCATCGAGGTGCAGAAAACATCTCCTGTAGTGACTGCTCTATGCCAGCCTTTGCATGCACCAATCAGTATTTCTAAAGAGGCTGGTTTGTCAGTAAAAATGCCTGTTCAGCACGATGAAAGAGATATAAACAGGTGAGGTTTTAGAGAGAGAAAAAGTCCACTCAAAGTTTTATAAGCAGGAGAAATTGGTAGTACAGTCATACCTCATGTTACGTTTGCTTCAGGTTACGTCCTTTCAGGTTACGTCCCACGGTGACCCGGAAGTACCGGAAAGGGTTACTTCCGGGTTTTGCCGCTCGCGCATGCGCATAAGCGCAACATGACATCACGCGCATGCGCAGAAGCACCGAATCGCAACCTGCGTGTGCGCTGCTGCGAGTTGCGCTCTTTTCATGTTGCGAACGGGCCTCTGGAACGGGTCCCGTTCGCAACCAGAGGTACCACTGTACTTTGAGCAATACAATCCTAATCATTATACCAAATCTCTATTTGAATTTTGACAAAGATTAGTATGGCAAAACATAAACATTCCACATCTTTGAGTTTCCCTTCTCCCAAGGCGTAAGGAAATGCAGCTTTTATAAAGGAACTGAGAGTGCACCTCACTTTTAAAGTTTTAAGAGATCTATTACATTCCATCGCTTGTAGAGCCATATCTCCACTTCTTTTCTTCCTATTCTACATTCTTCTCAAGAACAATGAAAGTTAGAGTACAAGGCTGAAAGTCAATGCTGCATTTTAGCCGCTCGCATCTTACTCAATAATTGTGTTGTAGACAGCAGCTGAAACGAAATCAACAGAGAAGCAATGCAAATACAGTCATGCAGGAAGATCACACGTTGATCTTCAGGCACCGGAACAGTTTATTCCTGTTTGGATCTGAGACTTTAAAAAGAAGAAAATAGGAAACAGGGCGGATGCATGTGGTGCAAAAATTGTTTGATGCGGCAGTCTAAAGTGCTCTGTAGAAGGTAGGAAACAAAAGCTGCTTTGAAACATAGAATGGGGAGATAAAGAACAGCAGCAATGGGACTGTGCTTTCTTAAGCAGTCAGTGGCCAGAACTGTACTTTCAACACTGAGTTCTATATACCCTCGTGTTGCAACACAAAAAGCTAGTTATGCAACACCAGTGCAACTGTGGGGTAATGAATGATCTATACATCACCAAATTGGCCCTACAAGGCCATGAAGGGAGAAGTGTGATTTTGGGTTGTGCTCCCTCACGAAACTGTAGGATCCTGACATTTGAGCATCTTTTCGAGCCATTTTAAGACCTTTAAACTGGGGCTGGCTTTTGCAATCAGAGTGGGGTAATTGCTTGCTATATTGCTTTTATTTAACTTGTTTTTTTATGACGCTTTTTTTAAACCTACCTGAGCATTTGAGATAGGCTACAAATGTAAGTAAAATAATTCTGAAAACTTGAGGAAAGTTAAAAAAAAAATTAAAGAAAGGAAAAAGAAAGACATTAACCAATAGTGCAAACCCTAATCTTATTTGAAGGCTGCATCTTCAGAGAGTAAGGTTATCTTAATTTCAGGAAACTGCTTCCTCCCCAAACAATTGTCCTGTGTGGCAGGCCAGCCAAATTTACTGTAGTTGTTCATCAGAAAAAGTGAGCCAATCAAGGTATATTCTATGAGCCAGCAAGTACTTGGGCTTACATTTTTATTAAATATTGAGTACAGTGGTACCTTGGGTTTAAGAACAGCTTAGTTTATGAACAACTTGGATTAAGAACATTGCAAACCCAGAAGTAGGTGTTTTGGTTTGTGAACTTTGCCTTGGAAGCAGAAGAAGAAGTTTGGATTTGATATCCCGATTTATCACTACCCGAAGGAGTCTCAAAGCGGCTAACATTATCCTTTCCCTTCCTCCCCCGCAACAAACACTCTGTGAGGTGAGTGGGGCTGAGAGACTTCAGAGAAGTGTGACTGGCCCAAGGTCACCCAGCAGCTGCATGTGGAGGAGCGGAGATGCGAACCCGGTTCCCCAGATTACGAGACTACCGCTCTTAACCACTACACCACACATGTTCTGCTTCCTGTTGAGTGTGTTCCATTTGTAAACTGAGTCCCCCGCTGCTATGGGAAAGCACGCCTTGGTTTAAGAACGGACTTCCGGAACGGATTAAATTTGTAAACCAAGGTACCACTGTACTGTGATATATAACCTACTTACAACATGGCAGACTGCATACTTCACCTAAGATTAGTGGCCAGTATCTGGAGCTGAACATGATTTTGCTAAGATGCACAGCCCCCCAAAAAACACTTGGCTTGAAGTGAGTGACAAAGAAAGTTGTGATGTGGAAACGGGAGTCCCAAAAGTCATGTCTGTTGTAAACAGCACCATGTTTGAAAGTCAATATCCCACCCAACCCTTTTGGTAGTCCAAGCTACCTCTTTTCTTGCAAGGTTGCGGGAGGGATTGCTTTTTAACAATGGAGAGAATCTGCACTATGAGTTATATGAGGAGCATTTGATATAATGAGGATGGCAGAAAGAAAGTAAAAAATCCATGTCACGATGGAGGGAAAATAATTATAGCAACCAGTGTCATAGCTGGTGCTGTATTTACTCTGATGTTCGGCCTTCTTTAAATGTAGTAACATTTAAATGCCGAGGTCCCAATCAGGATACGGCCCAACGAGATTTAAGCTTTGGGAAGCTGTTGACTTAATTTAAACACCATAAAGCGAAAACATAGAACTGTAAGCACGTCAGAGAGTTGACTTCAGAGAGCGAAAACATAGAACTGTAAGCACGTCAGAGAGTTTACAAGCTGAAAATTAGACTTCTGTGGACTCGGGAAAAAGAGAGACTGCACTGACTTCTACTCTGTTCACATTTTCTAGGGTTTCAAAAAGAAAGAGATGTTTTGAAAGGAATTCTGCACTGCATGGGGTCTGGGTCGTCCTCTAGCAGTATCATATTCAAACAGGACATAAACTGTTCGTAGAAGACCGCGCTCGTAAAATGCCCATGACGTAATAGCAATGAGGAGGGTGAGCCCTTTGGACATTTCCACTAGGGAATCCTGTTTTCAGTAAAATTCTGTAATGCATATACAAAAGCTCAGCTGCCTACATTCATGACTATTAAAATAGTACCACAAGCCAACTTAACACTTTCCTCTAAAGCAGAAGGTTATGGGTTTACACCGGCCTGCGTAAAACTGCGCCAGGTTGTCTCTTCGGCAGGAGAAGTCTTCCTTTTGTGTCAGAGCTAGGATTTTAACGCTTGCCTTTCTCACGTCAGTTTGCACCAGCGGACACAGCTAAGTTAGTACCATAAGAGAAAAATACAGTACTTTGAACCATGGAAGGCAAGAAGAGGAAGACAGGTTGCTACTGAATGCTTTGGCTGCCAGGCAGCAGGCAGTACTTAAGCAGGTGCCTGGGAAAAAATAAAAATAAAAATAAAATAGCCCCACGAGGATCACTCTGCATGCACGGTACGTATATATTTGTTAACAGAACGAAAAGGGGGCGGGGAGCCTTTGGCAGGCACTGAGTGAAAAGGCACAGCCATAAAAGACAATGGCAAGAGCAAGGAACTTAACTACGATGACGTGAGGTTTCAACTGAGCCCTAGACATGGAACTCTGGCTATAACACCCGACCGAAGCGGAAAGGTTGAGTGGGTACAACAATTGACTGGTTAGGAAAACGGGGGTCACAATCCCTCTGCCCACGTGCACGTCAGCTCTGTCCAGGGGGAGCACTCTTAAGTGTTACACAGCCACCCATGCAATTAAAAAGCAGCACCCACATGGTTGGTGTAGTACAGGTCAAGCGATGCCATTAGACTTACTAGTCGCACAAGGGACTATTAAAAACAGAAGTCGGTAAGTTCTGTGGGTTGCAATCAGCATGATTCGAAGGCTGGGAAAGATGTTTCCTAGTAAAGGCTCAGGTAGTAGTTTATAAGAGCAGGGTCCTGTGGGTTTTCCCTGCAGGGATGCATGTTGCACCCGGCAGAAAACCAACCCCCCTGAAGACATCCCCTTGCAAATTCTGAAACCGAGCCAGTTTGAAATGATGTTAGCTCTGCTACCTAGGAGCATGGCATCATTGAACAGCAGCTCTCCTTGGAAACAGGGGCGCTGTCAGAAGTCCTGGCTCCATAGGAGCACCGTGCACCAAATATATATATATAGCACCTGAAGAAGTAGTATTCCACAACACTGAATGGATGGAATATCTGGTTAAGTCAGAAGCGCAGCTGTTGGGCTTCTGTTTCCGTATCTCGCGAAAAATATTGGCGTGGGTTTTTACAGACCAGTCAGCACATTATGCCTAAAGTCCAGTTAAAAAAAAATGACCATTTCAGGAATCTGAACTTAAAATCTGAATACAAAGCTATGAGCTATAAAGCAGCACGTTACAGCTAAGGCACATGAATTGCATGCAAGCCACCGTTTCTCCATTTAAGACACTGCTTTCTCCTAACGGACTGTCCTCTGCACGATGCGGTGAATTCCTAAGCAGAGGACCAATTAGCAGGTTTCCTATATAGGTATTACTCAGCACTATGCCCCCTTCTCAAACACCAAAAATATGTTGCACATATATGCTTTAGCAAAAAAATAGATTATATATAGATATATAGATATATTTTTATAGAGCTTGGTCTGAGCGCATGAGGCAGAACTTTAAAAACATACAGGATTCCGTTTAGAACTCCAAAGTTCAACAAATGCCCTATTTTAGGGTGAAAATTATAAATCTGATAATGATGCACAGCATCCATGAGTGATTATTTTTTCTTAATTTTGAAATAGTGTCATTAACTACGACATATATTGTTAGGTTTACATTTCTAAAGAGAAATAACAGCTGTAGTTGAATAGTTTCTTTTCATATCACAAGTGATAACCTGCATTTGATCTTTTTTTTCTTCCAAGAAATATCAGTCTATCAACAGTTTTAAAATAAAATGCTTTTTTTTCTGTAGCAATTAATAGAACTCTAAACAAAAATATGACTCTGATTTAGACACTTTCGAGAAGATCTGGACATTCTGTCGAGGTCTTCTGGCAAAGTAATTATTTTAAAACAGAGACCAGGAGAGGCCTTAAAAATAAACAATATACTGTATTTCAGACAGGATTGCACTTATCGATTTTCAAAGTAATAATATCTTTTAACTGCAATGTTACTTCATAATTTCTTCTTCTTCTTTTTTAACTTAACATGCTGACAGTTTCTAGCTAACCCACATGTGAACTTTTACTTTTGTTTTCTAGTTAAAAAGGAATAAAAGTTTCATGTCTTTTCCAGCACAGGATATTTTGTCTTTCCCCCCCCTTCCAACCGATTAGAGATTACCAATAAATTACGAAAAGGTTTTCTGACTGTAATCGTTTGTCCTCGTGAGGATTAAGTGACTTGTCAGAACTCGAAGTGTTCCTATTAGTTTTAATTAGAAAATATACCATGGTATGACTTCTTAATGGGTTGCTACGTTTGCCATTGGACCCCTATGCAAATTTATGCCTCCAAACGCTTCCCTCTGATAACACAAGATGGTCCCCTCTGAGCTTTAGGGACCTCTTATTGAAGACAGGTAGATATAAAAAAGAGCCCCAAATGGAGTTGTCTTCTGTTGAATCTGCCTCTCTGCTATACGTCAGGGGTCTGGTAGGTCCGATGTATCCACTATGACTTTAATAAAAATAGTATCATCTTTAATATATGTTCCGTTTTCTAGAACAGTCTGTGCAACAAAGACTGGGCAGCCAGAAGCAATATTCATTTCTCCGGTGGGCTTCTTGAAACTACTGCTGTTGGGGTCTGGTTTGAAAGCATCCCCTAAATGGCGCCTGGAAGGTCCTTGATCCATCAACATAAGGGTGACTTTTTGCTTGAAGGGCCACGGAAGCAATGCGTCGTATTCTCCCCGCATGATGACAAAGAACAAGGACAAGTGCGTCCCTTTCCCCATGCCGTCTCCGTTGAGATAAACTCTGGCACACATCTTATAGCCGAAGTACCCCGTATAAAAAGGTTGACTGTATAAGGACAACGTCTTCCCCATCACTGCCTCTTGCTTCCGACGTTTATAATCTCGGATTTTCCAGATCAATATTCCATTGTAGCTGGCCGTTTCCAAAACTTGAAAGCGGAGATCCATATCAGCCAATCGGATGTCGTGGACGCTCAGCATCTGATCATGCCTAGATAGTTGGGATTCTAGCAGACCTGGAAGGAAAAGAGAGAAAACCCAAACATTGTCAAGGAAAAACGTTTATTCGGGGGGTTTTCAGGTCAGTTTTTAAAAACGGTATTGGGCTTCTTTTCCTTGTGACCTGAAAACACAACGTGAACAATGTAATACGATGGATCTCAGCAGTTAACACACACACACACACACACACACACACACACACACACAGTGGTACCTCAGGTTACATACGCTTCAGGTTACATTCGCTTCAGGTTACAGACTCCGCTAACCCAGAAATAGTGCTTCAGGTTAAGAACTTTGCTTCAGGATGAGAACAGAAATTGTGCTCTGGTGGAGCGGCAGCAGCAGGAGGCCCCATTAGCTAAAGTGGTACCTCAGGTTAAGAACAGTTTCAGGTTAAGAACGGACCTCCGGAACGAATTAAGTACTTAATCCGAGGTACCACTGTGTGTGTGTGTGTATTACTGCTCGTGCAGACAGATGTATTCCAAGTGCAAAAAAGATGTAAAAAGCTCAATATGAAATGTTATCAGCAACAAAAATGCAAAGAAAGAAAGCAATACTTTGACAACATGACCCAAAACACAGCCTTAAGACAAGGCACACCTCACTGCCAGTTTCTAATTAATGCTTAGTCCACAGCACTTTCACTGTGACATTTTGCTCTGTGAAAGTTGCAAAAAAAGAAGAAAAACCTTGCAATTTTGACTAAGTGTTAAAGAAAGGTGCACAGTAGCATTCCACAGCAGGCAAAATTGGGTGTGGTGGGATGACTTACCTGGCTTCCCAACCCAGAGGTGGCTGCTGGGAACCAAGGAAAGAGGGGCAAGGCAGTGGAGAGGTCAGCAAAGTGTGGACACAGCAGCAGCAGTAACGGCTCATCCCCTTCCCTGCTGCACCTGCCCCAACCTCTCCACTGCCTTGCCCGTCTTGGTTACTAGCAGCGACCTGGGCATTAGGAAGCCAGGTAAGCAACATCCCACCCCACTTGCCACTACTAGTACTTGTTAGTAATAATATAATAATTTATTATTTATACCCCACCCATCTGGCTGAGTTTCCCCAGCCACTCTGAGCGGCTCCCAGTCGAGTGTTAAAAATAATACAGCATTAAATATTAAAAACTTCCCTAAACAGGGCTGCCTTCAGATGTCTTTTACAGATAGGATAGCTGCTTATTTCCTTCACATCTGGTGGGAGGGCGTTCCACAGGGCGGGCGCCACTACCGAGAAGGCCCTCTGTCTGGTTCCCTGTAACCTCACTTCTCGCAGCAAGGAACCGTCAGAAGGCCCTCGGCGCTGGATCTCAGTGTCCGGGCAGAATGATGGGGGTGGAGATGCTCCTTCAGGTATACTGGACTGAGGCCATTTAGGGCTTTAAAGGTCAGCACCAACACTTTGAATTGTGCTCGGAAACGTACTGGAAGCCAATGCAGATCTCTCAGGACCGGTGTTATGTGGTCCCGGCAGCCACTCCCAGTCTAGCTGCCGCATTCTGCATTAACTGCAGTTTCCAGGTCACCTTCAAAGGTAGCCCCACGTAGAGCGCATTGCAGTAGTCCAAGCAGGAGATAACTAGAGCATGCACCACTCTGGCAAGACAGTCTGTGTGCAGGTAGGGTCTTAGCCTGCGTACCAGGTGGAGCTGGTAGACAGCTGGTAGACTTGTAGGTATTTTAACAATGTAGGAACATAAAAAGGGGCTTACTGGTTCAGACCGAAGGCTTACATATCATCCTGCTACGACAGCAGCCAACCAGATGCCTATGGGAAGCCCACAAGCAAAAGAGGAGCACAAAAGCACTTCATTGCTCGCAACATACAGCAACTGTGGTTCAAAGGCACACCAGAGGTACTATAGCAATCAACTCAGAGAAGGAGAAGTTATATGCTTAATGCCTGTATATATTCTCTGTGATCTCAACTGAATAACAGGCCTGCTCTATGGGACTCCAGAATCAATTTTCAAAATTCATGGTCTCCAGCAACATAAGTCTAAATGGCTGTGCCCCATTGTGCCCCCCCCCCTTTCAGGTGGCAAGGGGAAAAGCGCCCTGTGCGCTGGTGAAATTCCACCTGTCGCCATCAGGCACAACACCCCAACCTGAGCACTGAGTTACAGATCGATATACTACTGTTCAGCAATGAATGGACTGCATATTTACACAACAGTCCAAGCAAGGTGCATTAACAGATGGCTTATTCTTCATAAAAGTTATTTTTTTTCTTGCTGATTCGCGTTTGAAACAAACCGTATCGGGTAAGCCGCTAAGAAAGGCCTGCGTCATATTGCTAATTTGTGGTTTTTATTACTTTGTTCACAGAATAAGGCAACGGCCTCCTTTGTTTTATCATGGTGATGCTCAGATGAAACATCCCTCTGAACTACACATAAAAGACTGTAAGCCCTACAGTAAAAGCAGCCACAGATTATAAATGGGGAGACTATTAAGGATTGGGGGGGGGGGGGAACGATGACATTTTTGAAAACCGATTATGCTTTTGAATACTGATTATGCTTTTTCCATCAGTGGCTGAAAAAGCATACCAGCAACTTGTTTGAGAGGTACTAATGTCTGCATGAGGAGCATCTAAAAGTTGTTATTTACCATCAAATTCAAGATTAAAGAGAGTTAAAGCGGGTTACAACCACAGGAATAAGGTGGGCCCTGGAAACACAAAATTTCAGGTGTCAAAGGCAAGGTATAAAGAGGACTCATAATGTTCGTTATTAAGGGGTTGGGCCACACAACAAAACTGCATAGCCTGGTTTTCTCTGACAGCCACATGGTTTGGCAAGCGAATCGCATAGGCTAAGGCCCTCAATTGGTGCTGTAGCACAGATACAATGGGGATGAACTTCTGAGATGGCTATTAAGCAGACAGCTCTCAAGAAGCTACAAGGTTTGCAGTTATTGCTTGTCTTCAGAGGGAAACATCCCCAGCAGGAGTTCCACTTCAGAATGCACCTTATTAGTTATTTTGACAGGATCTGCCAGGCAAGTTCCTTGCTGGCTTTGTGCTCAGATTTTTTTTTTTAATTATTTTTTACCTGCATTCCTATTTCCTTGCCCGGCATTCTTATCGACGCTTTCCAGCTCAGTCACTCTGTTCTGGAGAGACTCGACGCTGCTCTTCATGCTGTCCGCTTCCTCCCAGTTCTGTCGGAAGGGACGGATCTCTTTGTCCAATTCTTTCAGCTTCTCAGCTTGGCTGTCTATCACTCGCTTTGAATGAAAAGAATAAATAGTTTTTTTTAAAAAAAATAATATTTAAAAGGAAACCTCCAAAGGAAACAAGAGACGAGGGAATACAGGAAGACTCGCTATTACTGAAGGAGGATGCGGGAACTGCTATGATGCAAGCATTTAAAGTAAATAAACGTGCATGGATTGTATTGAACTCTAGTACAACCCACCCCAATAAGCCTTCGTAGCAGCAAAGTAAATGGCAAGAGACGTGTTCGACTGGACTTTATTCCTAGGAAAGTGTATATAGGAGTATGGCCTGAATTGTCATACTTTGCTCTGCAAACAGGAAGGCAAAGAGGAGAAAAATGCTCACCATGCTCTGCTCAAGCACGGGAAGAAATCAATAACTTACCTGTAAGTGATGTATTTTGGACTCATTACTCCGCAGCATTTCCTTCTGTCTCTCAATTTCTATTTCAAAGCTACAAATCTGATTATGTAAAGTTTGTATACTCTTGTTCTTTTCCAAACTTTCATTTTGGAGCATGGCCACCTGGAGGGGGGGAGAATAATCTACAATTACTCCCACCAGACGTACACAAAAAGAATCAGCCATGTCTCACAAGCAAGGAGGAGCATTCCAAATAAAATATATCTTCACTGTGTTTAGTGTATTTTCTAGCCCTTCCTGAAAGCAGATTTCTTCTTCTTCCTCCTTCCCCTGGATTAAAAGGAGGAGTACAACACTGGTCATAACTCTTAACTTCTAAGCAAGTTTCACTTATTTAGTTGGTCGTTCCCAAGGCTTAGATTTCTGGAGATAAGGAAACTGCATTATTTGAGGGCAATCCATACTGGGCATCCAAGTCCTTTACAATAGACAGGCCAGTAGAAAGACTTACAGAAGAAAACAATGACCGAAAAGGAAAATAGAAAAGAGGATGATTAAAATTGCTTCACCCCACTTGGTGTCTAAAAAGAAATAGGCTGTGGCTGCTTTAAGAATTGTATCTGAATGGTTCTTCAGTAAAGGACACAAGTCAAAACCAGCCTGTAATGATTTCCATGAATGCAAGATACATACTTAGGGAGCAATATGAAAGAAGAGGGGTGTGCACTGATGATATCATCTAAAAGAAATCAGCCTGTGCTTTGTTGTCGGAAAATACTTAGCGCACCTACTGGACTGTGCTGGAACCACAAAGAACAGCTGACTATCATTTTTCAGTCACTGTGAGGATCTTTGCTCTATTCATCAGTGCTTTTCTTCCCTTCAACCATCTCACACCTGGAACCCTGCCCTCTCGTCCTGGCAAAACGTGAAGATTGCATTCAGCATTCATCAGCAAAACAGCCAAAAAAGGAAACAGCTAGAGAGGGTATTTATGTACCTGAAATACCACCACAGACTGCCTAGGACCACCACTTGTGACCCATCTTAAAAAAGTAGGGAAGGTTTATCAAATGTTTCCGACACAATGCTGCCTATCAATAACAGTAAAAGCACACCTGGGCCAGTATTGATAAGGATGAAAGCATCCGGGTTTTCTACTGCAAGAGGGGTCAAACTCTTTATAAAACTGGTTGCCCTTCATTTTGCAATAAAGCCACACTTCCTTGCCAAAAAAAAATAAAATTGCTTCTTTCTCCCTACCCCCAAAATGAAATTGTGTATGAGCAGGAAGCAGGTGCTTTTAAGATGCAGAAATACTAAGGGGGTGGGGGATTTGACAGGCAGACTAGTCGGCCCACTGAGATGGCATAACTCAAGGATAGTTTGTCAACCCTGGGATTTCAGCCCTCAATCTGCTCTTGGCTTTCCTGCTGGTTCCTGGATCTATGAGTAATTTGAGCATTCAGCCCAGATTCCTCTGAGACATCGCAGTTAAGAGCACTCACCATGCCAACACATATACCCAAGCCTAGGGGTTAAAAAACCAAAACCAAAACTAGAGCCAGATTTGTTAAAAGTAGTGGGAGAGTATGAGGGCATAATACATGCTGGTTTTCTTTTGACATCTGAGAGGGGAACAGACCGTTGCCATCCTCAAAGGCATGGGTGGGCAAACTAAGGCCCGGGGGCAGGATCTGGCCCAATCGCCTTCTAAATCTGGCCCACGGATGGTCCGGGAATCAGCGTGTTTTTACATAAGTAGAATGTGTCCTTTTATTTAAAATGCACCTCTGGGTTATGTGTGGGGCATAGGAATTCGTTCATTCCCCCTCCCCAAAAAAATAAGTCTGGCCCCCCACAAGGTCTGAGGGACAGTGGACCGGCCCCCTGCTGAAAAAGTTTGCTGACCCCTGCTCAAAGGGCTGACAAGGGGGTTTTCTTGGTAAACATCTGAAGAAAAACATCGTTTTTCAGGTTCCCCTTCTGCACCAAAACAAAACAAATCAAAAACCCAAACCCAAAAATCTTGTGGCATTTGCCAGTTACATTCCAGCTATTTCGCACTGGACAAGCTGTCTAATACATTAGCGCACTAAATTCCCTGATTATTTCAGAAGGCTATTTTTAGAAACCCAACCACAAATGAGCAAACTTCTCAGCTTGTACCAGATTTGATAAAATGCTTATCGCTATTGCCTCGGGCTAAAAGAATAAAATCTCTTTCATCAGCTAATAGGTTTTATTAGAGAGGGGGCGAGGGGTTCAAAATTTGAATTTGGATTGCTAGTTGCGAGATCCTTTTTGAAAGAAGTTTCCGTCTTGTAAAACTGGGGAGGGGTGGCCATCCTACTTTGGAAAATTTTCTAAGTGAGGATTAATCCAGCAACTCTCCTCCAGCCATGCGAAGACAACTTCAACCAAACAAAATGGTAAAAACAGTGCCAATCTGAAGTACCAACTGTATAACTGCATCTGCAGATTATAGATACTACTCAGAGGTAGTGCTGGGTCTTTTGAGAAAGCCTTTTTGAGTGAAAATGGTGCCCCCCCCCAATCTTTTCTACTGTGCTACTCAGGGTATAGCTATGTAAGATGGCAGTTTGCTATCAGTTTAACAATTGTGGCTTCCTCCGAAAAATCATGGGAATTGTAGTTTAGTAAGGAGAGCTGGACCATAAAGAAGGCTGATCGACGAAGAATTGATGCTTTTGAATTATGGTGCTGGAGGAGACTCTTGAGAGTCCCATGGACTGCAAGAAGATCAAACCTATCCATTCTGAAGGAAATCAGCCCTGAGTGCTCACTGGAAGGACAGATCCTGAAGCTGAGGCTCCAATACTTTGGCCACCTCATGAGAAGAGAAGACTCCCTAGAAAAGACCCTGATGTTGGGAAAGATGGAGGGCACAAGAGAAGGGGACAACAGAGGACGAGATGGGTGGACAGTGTTCTTGAAGCTACCAGCATGAGTTTGACCAAACTGCGGGAGGCAGTGGAAGACAGGTGTGCCTGGCGTGCTCTGGTCCATGGGGTCACAAAGAGTTGGACATGACTAAACAACTAAACAACAACAAGGACATTGAGACCTATTTAAAATATTTTTAGCCATGCTCACAGAACTACAGTTCCCATGGTTCCCCAGGGAAAGGAGATGGCTTCTAAAGTCTGCTGCACAGATTACAGCTCAGTAGAGCAAAAATAAGAGCAAAAAGAAATGATTCTTTGATAAGGGGACTGCTGAGGATGGCTGTTTTCTTTTTTAATCTGTCAAACCTGCCTTTTATGTAGGCAGGATAGAAATCTCACAAATAAACAAACGAGACATGAAACAACCCTACAGAACAATCGTACGTAATTTTATTCCAGTAAGTGTGCGTTTTCTCCTTTGATTGCTAACAATTTATAATTGTTCAACTTACTTTATGCTGATTTGGAAGAAAAAATAAGTTTTAAATTTTAACTTACTAGTCCCGCCAACCAAACCTCTCACATCTTAAACCACATATGGGACTTCCGTTTTCTGAATACCTGATCAGTTTGCATTGAATTAGGTCAGGAGTCCATTTCCCCACCCAACTCCACTCCAGAGCTTTGTTTGTACCATGGACACAGTGACATGCTAAAAGGGAGCAGGCCAATCAGGGGTTGTTGTTTTTTTCCTTTTGCTCTTGGGGGCTTTGGAGATGGCAGCAATAAATGTGAACTATAACTACATATTAGTCCCCAAGTAGAAAAATGAATCAACTTAGAGCAACACCCATGGCTATTTCAAACCTAGATCTAGGCATCCAGGGAATTCTCCATTTTATTATTTAACCAAATTAAGAAAAACCAACACACACAGAGACATGTATATTAAACTATCTAGTGGGGGAGGGAGTTATTAGTTTGTTTTGTTCTTATAAAGGTAAAGGGACCCCTGACCATTAGGTCCAATCGTGGCCGACTCTGGGGTTGCGGTGCTCATCTCGCTTTATTGGCCGAGGGAGCCGGCATACAGCTTCTGGGTCATATGGCCAGCATGACTAAGCTGCTTCTGGCGAAGCAGCACAGTCCATGGAAACGCCGTTTACCTTCCCGCCAGAGCGGTACCAGTTTATCTACTTGCACTTTAATGTGCTTTCGAACTGCTAGGTTGGCAGGAGCAGGGACTGAGCAACGGGAGCTCACCCCGTCGCAGGGATTTGAACCGCTGACCTTCTGATCGGCAAGTCCTAGGCTCAGTGGTTTAACCCACAGCGCCACCTGCGTCCCCTGTTTTGTTCTTATTCTTATTCTTGTTCTTATTATGCATTTTGTGTTTTTATCTTGTCTTTTTATGCTGTGAATCGCCCAGAGATCTACAGATGAAGGGTGGTGAAGAAGAAGAAGAAGAAGAAGAAGAAGAAGAAGAAGAAGAGGAAGAGGAAGAGGAAGAAGAAGAAGAAGAAGAAGAAGAAGAAGAAGAAGACGAAGAAGAAGAAGGGGTTCTTATGCCAAGAAGGGGGAAAAAACATTTTCTGCAATGAAAGAGAGACACGGGTGCACTGATTCAAGTGTAGCCCTTCGTGGTACTCTCCAGATGTTGTGAGACTACAACTCCCATCATCCTTGAAGATTGAGCATGCTGGCTAGGGATGATAGGAGTCGTAGTTCAACAACATCTCGAAGGCACAACATTGGCTACGCCTGCCAAGTCTTCCCAAGCAAGACCCTTTAAAACTGAGACGCCAGAGAATGGAAGTTGACACCTTGTGCCTGTAAAGTACGAGGGGTCTAATCCTGAGTTATGGCCTCTTGCTCTACACCGAGCTGTTGGAAATTCCCACATTAAAAACATCCTTAAAATCAAGCAGCAATGCAGGTTTTAATAGCGTAGGTTTTTCTTACTTGCCTGTCTTTGTAAGGCAGCCCAATTGGGGGGGGGGGGGAATTATAATTAACCAGTTGGGAGTGAAAGACAAGTTTACCTATCTATATTATGCACATTCTACCAGTTAATGAAAACCTCTTTAGAAGACTTCTTGTTTTTCAAACCTTAAGAACAAAAATCTTGCAGCTACACAATTCATTGCTTTTGGAAACAGAGAAGTATTTCAGCGGCCGTTCCAAACTCCCACAATGGTATCCCTGCTAGACGCATAAAACATAAAAAGTAATGCAGATAAGGTGAGGAGGAGATGTACCTTATTTTCTAGACAATTACTCCACTCTTTCAATAAGTCTACATGCTGCACTGCTGAGGTGGCTTCATGTGCTTTAACTTGCTGGTTTGTTCCCTGTGACAAAGAACATGATTTAGCCAACTTCATTTCTTAGCCAACCCTGCATTCAATGTAGCACCAACCCACCCACCATAGGTTTGACCCATGATACATTTCTCAGGCATATTATTGCAACAAACCTGCTTTAATAATAATAAAGACACACAACACAGAGACCGCATTTGCACATCCTGCTAAACCATAGGTTGGTGCAAGGTGCACAAGCAAACAATGTGCCACAGGGAGCCTTGAGCTTGTGTGCTCCAGTCTTCCATTTCCTCCACCTGTGCAGCTGGGAGGAGGAGTTTCATGGCCCAGGTGTTGAAGCTAGATTGTTGTAAGGCAGCCTTCCCCAACCTGATGCCCTCTGGGTGCTCCTGGACTACAACTCCCATCATCCTTGCCCATTGGTCATACTGCCAGGGCTGATGGGTTTTGTAGTCCATCAACGTCTGGAGAGTACCACGGCCATGAGGGGCAGCTACTTTGACCTAACCATAGGGTGTTTTTTTAAATTAATATTTTATGGAGAGAATTTCTTTTATTAAAAAAAAGGGTAAGGAAAAAAGTGAGAATGAAAAAATAAAGACAAATACTGTTACACTACCACACATTAATATACAGATGAGAATATCCTTATCCTAATACACATATAACTGTCAATAACCTAATATATTCTGTGTAAACGCATTCCAAATATCACTATATCTATCCAAAGAAAGTCTGCGTCTATAAGCTGCCTGTCCATATGTTGCCAATCTCACGTTGTCAATCATTGATTAAGGGGAAGAAGAAGAAGAAGAAGAGTTTGGATTTGATATCCCGCCTTTCACTCCCTTTAAGGAGTCTCAAAGCCGCTAACATTCTCCTTTCCCTTCCTCCCCCACAACAAACACTCTGTGAGGTGAGTGGGGCTGAGAGACTTCAAAGAAGTATGACTGGCCCAAGGTCACCCAGCAGCTGCACGTGGAGGAGCGGAGACGTGAACCCGGTTCCCCAGATTACGAGACTACCGCTCTTAACCACTACACCACACTGGCTCTCGAGTGGAATTGTATCTCCACTCTTCCAATTTATCAGTATCAGTCTCTTGGCCATGGTTAATGGTATTTGCAGTTTGCCTGCCATGGCCAACTGCAGAAGCAAAAGCTTCTGAACTCCTCCTGGCATGGGGAGTGCATGACCCCAAGCCTTGCTGCAGCTCATTCCTGCTCATGCGCTTCACTGTAATCTGTGGCTTAGCATGATGTGCAAACACAGCCTGAATTCACCTTACATTCAGGGATGCTGGAGCCCCACCCCAAACCCCTCCTGCGTGGCTATAAAACTACCATGCAAAAAGAGGTTTTTGTTTTAAAATGCATTTCAGAACCATTTGTGTAACCACCAAAACAAACACACACACACACACAACAGCCTTCAAAAAGTAAAGGCTCAATCCACCAAACCTTGCCCGTGGGAAAAAATATCCCTATTTATTTCATTTAAACAGTATGTTGAGGAGATGAACAAAGGGGCAGGAACCCTATTTTTCTACAGTGTATTGTTAAGGTGAGACCTGAATCACTCAACTGCTTCCTCTACTAACCTGCCCTTAATTGCTGGCCATATAAGCAAGAGTTCTTCCACCAAGGGTCCCCGGAGGTAGAGGTGCATCCACACAACCTGCTTATTAAGCATTCAACCAGCTTGCACGGTGGCTGTTACGGCATCTGCCAATTAGGAAGTGTCCAGCCCAATTAGATTTGCACGGAGGTTGTACAACTACCCATCAATTGCTTTTTCTCATAGAATCGTAGAGTTGGAAGGGACCCCAAGAGTCACCTAGTCCAGCCCCCTGGGGCTCAACTAAAGCATCCCTGACATACGGCCATCCAACCTCTGCTTAAAAACCTACAAGGAAGGAGAGTCCACAACCTCCAGAGAGAGACCGTTCCACTGCGGAACAGCTCTTACTGTCAGAAAGTTTTTCCTGAGGTTTAGTTAGAATCCCATTTCTTGTAACTTGAAGCCGTTGGTTGGAATCCTACCCTCCAGAGCGGGAGAAAACACTCGTCCCACAATAGCTAAAGCAAGCATGTCCAACTCCCAAGAGACTGTGATCTACTCCCAGTATAAAAAAACTGGCAGTGATCTACCCATTGTTATTGTAGGGAGGAAGAGCATGCGTGAGGTGGGTGGATTGCCCAGAGTTGTTGAGTTTTTTGGGGGGAGGATTGCACAGAGTTTTTTTAGCTTTTCCCATGAAACCTGTACACGATCTACCAGGATCAGCCAGGGATCTACCAGTAGATCGTGATCTACTGGTTGGACACCCCTGACCTATAGCATGTTTCCCCATCCCTTTCCACTTATCACATTTTTTTTTTTTTTTTGCTGTGCAAGACTGCTTTAACCCATTTAACAATGCACACCTAAATTTGGCAGCCTGCAAATTCAACTGAACCCCTCCCACAAAACAGCGAGCCTGGAAGTGACCTGCAATTCACATCATCCCTGAACGTTGGGCTAAGTTGACTGGAGATAATGGGAAATGTGGTACAGTGACATCTGAGGACCCAAGGGTAAAGAAGCTCTTGTAAAACCTACATCTTCCCTGAAGACTCAGAACCCTAGAGATGTGGGGGCCATTCTCCAAAGGGCACAGACCCTGGGTTGCTGGGCTCTCTCTTCCACCGTTAAGCATGGTGTGGTCTGGAGAGAGTGCTTCTAACACTGGAACCCAAAGTCATCCAGTGCGGGTGAGTGGCAGGAGATCCAGGTCAAAACAGTTTCTTCTCGCATAGCATTCTTGGGATTTGCTGCTGCGAGATGCTTATGATGCTGCTTTTACAAGGGGGATTAGTCAAGTACACAGAAGACGAGGCTGCCAAAGGCTGTGTGATACGTCCTGGATCAGAAACAGCATGTTTCTGTATGGCAGCCCTAGGGAAAAGGCTGCTCCCTTCATGTCCTACTTCCCAGATGTGTCTAGCTAGCCACCATGAAAAACAGGATGCTGAACTGACAGGCCTTTGGCCTGTTCTCTCTTCAAACCTTTAAGGTTGGAAGCGAATCACAGATGTCCACAGAGTCTGGCTTCACTGTGTCTGGGGGGCACAACAACGTAAGAATAGCTTGCCAGGGGGCAATTTTTACTTGCTCCCCAGCAAGTGGTTATTTGCAACCTGTCTTCCCAAGCAGCAGTTTAGCACAATGCCAAATTTAAGCAACAAATTAGCCAACAAATACCTTTCAAATCTACGTGCTCTATTTTATTTTACTTGCTTTTCTACTCTATGGTTATCACGTTCCCAGGAAAAGGAAGGAAGTGTGAGGCAGAGAGAGGGAGAATGGTGGAAAAACTGTGAAAAGCAATATGCCTTCTGCTCTCTCCTGTGGCCAACGGGACACAGGTCTAGTTCTGCTGCTGCAAACCATTGCTCACAACCTGTTCTGAAGCCCCTGAACATCTTCACTCATTGGCCTAAAGGGTTAATTCCACAGGAGCAGAACTTGGTGGATTGTCTACCCAGGAAACTAGAGAAAGTAAACCAACAGGATTTGATGCTTTTATATATGGAAATGCTCATTGGCTGCATTTGGATATAATGCTAAACCATGGTTTAGTGTTACAAGGACAAGCTTCAGTGAGTCCTGCCCTTCCCCTTTCCCTCCTCTAATGCAGGTGCAAGGAGTCTGGAAGCTACCACTTCTGTTCTATATTAACAGCAGCTTTAAAAAGAAAAACTTATCTAGACCACTTTTTTTAAAAAAGAAAAAGAAAAATGTGTGTTGTAGCTTAGTGTTTTTTCAACTCTAAACTTTGGTTAATTTTAACTATGATTAAACCATAGTTAAAACCATAAACTATGGTTTGAAGTTGGTTTGTTTCCACTAACAACAGTTAAGATTAACTGCAAGGTTCAGATGACACACTAAACTATAGTAAAATAGAAAGCAGACACAGAAGCTCCGGGTTCACTGAGGCTTATTCTCATAATGCTTAGCTATGATTTAGCATGACGCCCAAGCCAGTTCACTGAGTGAAAAGAGAACAAGATGTTTGTGGGGTGTGGGTGGGGAGCAGATTGAAAGATTAAAATTTAATTCATCAACCCTAGAAATGGCAGTACTGCTTCAACAGAATGAAATTTCCCATTTTAGACAGTTTCCAAAATGCTCTGCTTAACGCTTTTAGGTGATCAGAAAATATGTGATCCTTACAAACACACACATCAGTATGAATAACTACTACATACAATTACACAGAAAACAAGTAATATGCAGAGTATGTACATCTGCTTGTTTCAGTCCCTTTAGGGGATGAGACACCGTGCAAAAAAGGTTTGTGTAAATTAACCTTTTAAATGTGCGTAAATTAAGATGCAAGTTTAATATTTCTGCGATTTCCAATGTACATGTTCTGTATAATAGGTATTCCAGTAAAATATATATCTACATACGCACAGAAACACGGAACATAAAAATAGTGATTGGTGATAAGGGAACAGAAAGCAGTGCCAACAAGACAAACTATTTCTACCACTGAGAGCAATTGTGTTTGTGTGCAAACTGTTGAATGCTTTGTTTCCCAGGTGTTAAGAACCCCTTGGAGGTTTCTTCACAGTGTAATCCTAATCAAGCCTACTCAGGAGTAAGTCGTATTAAATTCAATGCAGCTTGCTCCCAGGTAAGTAAAGATAAGATTACGGTCCCAGCCCTGTTGCTCCTCACTGCTCTTATGGCCTGTCTGTGCTACAGATATATAAAGGAAAAGGTAAAGGGACCCCTGACCATTAGGTCCAGTTGTGACTGACTCTGGGGTTGCGGCGCTCACCTCGCTTTATTGGCCGAGGGAGCCGGTGTACAGCTTCCGGGTCATGTGGCCAGCATGACTAAGCTGCTTCTGGCGAAGCAGAGCAGCGCACGGAAACACCGTTTGCCTTCCCGCTGGAGCGGTACCTATTTATCTACTTGCACTTTGACGTGCTTTCGAACTGCTAGGTTGGCAGCAGTAGGGACCGAGCAACGGGAGCTCACCCCGTCGCGGGGATTTGAACCGCCGACCTTCTGATCAGCAAGTCCTAGGCTCTGTGGTTTAACCCACAGTGCCACCCGCGTCCCTACTACAGATATATAACCCAGTTTAAAAGAATATTGAGAACTGTAGCTCTATATGGGATTAGAACACAGCTACTCACCACCCAAAAACCACCTGCAAATCTCACTAATTTTGGGATACCTGTGAGTTTTGGGGCTCACATTTGGGCTAAAGAGGGTTTAAAATTTTAAACTAAAAAAGCAATAAACTGCAGGTCTGCAGAATGTCTCTTTATATCCTTGTCCCGACACATTTCCTCAAAAGGAACAAGAAACGGGCAATTTATATTAGACTGAGCACTTCCCACTAATGTCCAACCATTGATGGGTTTCACTGGAGAGCTAAGACAAGAGGCATGGCAGGAAAGGAAGAATTGATCTACCTGGCAAAAAGTCTCATTTTGAAGTTCACCGTCTTCCACACTCATTCTTGATGGCTTCGTTTGCGCATGCCAAGGGTTGGACAACGAACCTACTCGTTGTAGGTATGAAGAACCAGGCTCATCCTTCCCCCAGCCCAGATTCCAGCAGATGTTTGGGGGCCACTGGCCACACTGGGTACCCCGGCCTAGGCTGACACATTTTTAACTCCTTAAAGGACACTCACTAAACCTCCACATATACCCTGTTTAAACGCACAAAGGCAGAAATTGCAGGACAGCAGCTTATAGCAGGTTAAGCCTTCCGTGGATTTTATTGGGCACAAGCAGTATTAAGGGCCAAAAGTTTCATTGCAGAAAAGTAGTAAGTTTTGTGGAAACAACTTAAGTAATTGCAGTCTGCTTTCTTGAGGGGCAAACTGTGCCTTTCGAATTCCAAATGCAATGTATCTATTATGTTAAGCAACAGAGTACTGGAACCCTGACACACTGTGGTTCCTAGAAACACGTTTACACATTTAAATTTCTATGGCAGGTAAACTGATCATCACCCAATACATAACTTCAAAATCACTCAAGCCACTGGGTGCCTTTCTCTTAGCGGATAACGAGAGACGTCAAGCCCAGTCGAGAGAGCTATCAATAAGTATTAAGTTTTCTTATTGTAGACTTTCAATCAAGTATATAAATCATTATATACTGACCTGAAAAATGCAGCCATAACGCTTAAAACTACAGGTGCTTGGGGCATTAATACATTCTGACAAATGTGCATTCAACTGTAACGGGAAAAAAATGTGAGTTTTTTTCTTTCTTTCTTTTTTGAACGGAAAAAAATGTATGCACAATACGGTTCATAAGTATATTGGGCACACAATGCAGGTTTGTGCATTGTGTGGCTTGGTTTTGTTTTTGTTCTCTTGCTTGCTTTAAAAGCATGTGCTCATATATTACCTCCAGTTGTACTTGAGGGGTATACATATACACATGTAATCACAAGAACATTCCAATAAGATATACAAAAGTGACACATTTACAGTGAAACCTCTTCGGGTGGCTACTGCAACCTGATTCAAAAAGGACCTCTGCACGCTTCCCGTGTAATTTTGATTTCTAGTGAGAGACTAATTTCTCAAAGTTATCATGGTCCGCTGAGCAGCCACTCTTGACAGCAGTTTCACTGTATTAATAATGCACACACACCCTCCCTCCTGCCCTCTGCGAAACTGTTTTTAATTCGGAACGGATTTTTTCCTCTTCCCGAAACGTGTCATGGAAAATTCCAGTGATAAGAATAAAGAACAGAGTGACAGAGACTTAGAACAAATATTGCATGAAACGGACATATACATTTTCAATAAAGAAACACGGGTTTTATATTTACAGAAGCAGCAGGTAGAAATAAGAGTTACTTAAAGTAGAGAAAGGATCTTTCACACTCAGCATATATAAGCACCCTGGGATTTCAGCTAGTTTTGGCTGAGAGGGCAGCAGCTAAGATCAAAACAGAAGACAGCAAGGAAATGGATAAATAATAAAGGAAGCAAAGGTCCGTAAGTTTTCACGAAATGTTTTTGGACAGGCGTTGCTAGACTACCACTCCCATAATCCCCAACCACTGACCATGCTGCCTGGGGATGGTGGGAGCTGGAGTCCAAGAACTTCTGGAGAACCATGTTTCCTGTTCCCTACATCTGCTTTAGGACCTTTCGTGGTCCTACTATTGCCTATTCCAGAGCCTAGGGCAGGCTATACCAAACTTGGGTCTCCAGCTGGTTTTGGACTACAACTCCCATCATCCCTAGCTAGCAGGACCAGGGGTCAGGGATGATGGGAACTGGAGTCCAAAAACAGCTGGAGACCCAAGTCTGGCCTATCATGTACAATCTCTCCAGAGCTTCAAACCGCCTCACTCCTCGGCCCATCCTTGCAGCTAATAAGAAGGCCTAAATAGCCAGCTTTTTGTTTGAGGTTTGTAGCACATGGTGTGAGAGAAAAGCAGGAGAAACAGCAGATGATGTGTTCCTATTATCACAGAAATAATCTAGGAATTTACTAAAGGTCTAATCCTGAAAACTCTTTAGGAGATGGAACTGATGGATTCATTCCTCTTACATTTATACCCCACCTTTCTTCCATCATGGAAACCAAGGCATCACAAATATTACTCCCAACAGGCCACTGACCACATCCAGAGCTGGTTAGCTTTGGTTCGTTTTGCCTCTAAAACATCCCTTGGGAGTTGGTGCTGACCACAAATATTGTCTGGCCTCAAAAGTTCAGATCACCTGATCTGGGGCATTACCTCAGGTTGCTTTATTAAATTGCAATTTACCTTTCCAAGTTCACTACATTGTCTGTGCACAGTCTACACAGCCCAAACCAGGACAGCTCGCAGGAAGTTAAATCAGCTCATATAATCTTTGCACCAGACTCGCCTGCGGATGGAAAAGGTGGCTCCACAGCACATTGATAATAATGACCATGCTCCTCACTTTCAGAGATTCCTGTGGGATTGTTCCCCACCATTTTGGGGGGCAGGACTGAAACCTGTCATTTTGTAGTATACTACTCATGAGAGAGCAGGCATTAATTATATGTTCTCTCTCTCTCTCTCTGCTCCCGACCTCTGCTCAGCACACACACTTTGACTTATGACAGGCCTGCTCCCCCAGTCTGACAAATCACCTCTGTCGGTCGTGTTGTTGTGCTAAAATATTGATGTCTATTAGTATGTCCCGATATCAATACTGAGCATTCTTGGGGTGCTCTTGACTCTAGGGTCAGATTCAAATGACTCTGGCACAACAAGACTTCCCTCTCACTTGAAATTTCCCCAAATCAGCTCAGGAGAACCTCAGAACAGCATGCAGGGGAGAAATAGGGGAGATGGTTCCATTTGACAAGTGAAATTCTTGTGTTGACGGAACAATCAGCTTGGCATGAGGCTAAGTTAGCATCTTCTAGGGTCTTAGCTTCAATGCCAGTGGACCATTAGTAAACAGGCTTAAGGATGTTATATCATAAGAAAGTTAACATCATTGATCCATAAAAAGGTAAAGGGACCCCTGACCATTAGGTCCGGTCGTGGCCGACTCTGGGGTTGCGGTGCTCATCTCGCTTTATTGGTCGAGGGAGCCGGTGTATAGCTTCCGGGCCATGTGGCCAGCATGACTAAGCCACTTCTGGCAAACCAGAGCAGCGCATGGAAATGCTGTTTACCTTCCCGCCAGAGTGGTACCTATTTATCTACTTGCACTTTGAGGTGGTTTCGAACTGCTAGGTGGGCAGGAGCAGCGACCGAGCAACGGGAGCTCACCCCATTGTGGGGATTCGAACCACCGACCTTCTGATCGTCAAGTCCTAGGCTCTGTGGTTTAACCCACAGCGCCACCCGTGTCCCTCATTGATCCATACAGACAGCTAAATAGTATGCCTTATTGGACCATCACAAATACTATTTTTCCCCTATTTCATACCAATAAACTAATGTGGAACAATACATGACTCTGGTAGATGTATTTCCATAAATGTGTGTGACAGTTAATGATGTGAGGTGCATTTATGTGCTCGTACGAAAATGTCAAATGAGAACTGAAGGGCTGAATATGGGGTGCTCCCAGAGATTTTCCGCTAGGGCCTTCCTTCCCCGCAGTTTGTTTTCAGTTTTGGACATGGTAGGGCACGGGCAAGGAAAAAATGGCTGGACAGTGTTGCAGGGGAGAAGCAACGGACAACAGGCAATAGCTGCTCTACCTCTTCCACATCTTCCAGTTTTACCCTGCAATCCCATAGGATGTTCATTCTTACTTTCTGCAGCTATAAACGCATGTTTATCCTATGCGTAATGAAGTCACTCTTAACGCTATACTTGAAAATGATGGTTACAGGAGCTGGATCACCTCTTTAAAGTTAAATTACCAGTGCATAAGTTTTGTTCCCAGTGACAAAAAAAATCCACAGGTCAAATTAAGTGTAGCAGGAGATGTCTGTGCATACACAATATCAAATGCAAAGGGTGGTTGTGACGGACGGCCAAGCCAGACCAATCTGGTGGTGCAGTTCCCCTGAAACTCCACCAGAGTACCGGAGCCTCTCTCTGATTGGCTACAGAGTCGGCTAGTCACACAAGGGGGAGGAGCAGCACTTTGAGAGATAGAATAAAAGGAGCGGTTTCGGAGGGAGAGAGTTAGAGAGGGGTAAGGTTCAGGTTATGTGACAGGGCTTGATTTGAGATGTTAGACAGGGTTCAGGTTGAGAGATAGGGCTTGATTTAAGAGGAGAGATAGGGCTGGATTAGAGAAGATGGACAGGGCTTGTTTTGAGATGGGAGTGAGACTGAGGGAGAACTGGTCCTGAGTTCAGTTAGACTATCCATAGCGAGAGGACAGAGACTTGCAGCTTAGATAGGGAGACTGGGTTGAGGGTCTGGGAAAGGTATTCAGACAGGAGTGTCCTGGGAGGGCTGTGACTGAACTGGGAGAGGGAGAACCTGTGGGAATTAAGGCTAGCGGCATCTCTTTCTAGCCAGGAAGGGAGAGTTCTTCTAGCTCCAAAACTCCCAAACCAGTAACAAGGGGTGAGGTGATCCCCTGGGTCTGTTATGCTATTATGAAATACCTCAGGAGTGAGATTGTTAAGTGAGTGAGTAACTGGGGGAAAGTGCCCTTCTCTCATGATCCAGGGTAATAAATCTGTGAAGGAAGCTGTGTTGCAATAAAAGTATTTAATGGAACCGCCTGTCATAGCTAAGTAGCAGAAAGTGATTTAAGCATCTTACCAGCTGATTAATAGCAGCTGAAGTTTAAGAAGAGCTGTGCCTATACTAGTGTATTGAAGCCCGTGACATCTTTTCTGCCCACTTCTAGTAATAAGTTAACTTCTCTTTGTTGAATATACTTTCCTTGTTTGTTTGATCAACTCCTGACTGGGACTCTAAATCATTAAGTTTTCCCTCACACAAGTCCACCCCACCCTCCCGACCCCGTGATAAATTTGCAAAACTCTGTATTAATTGATGTACGGTGAGGTGTGCACGCTATATTTAATAGGGGGCAGTTAGCGGGGTGAGTCCGCCACATTATTAATTGGTAATAAGCGTCTGGATCCGCTACAATGAGGTAGTTCTTGTTGAGGTTCTTTCAATTGCTGTTGAAAATCTGGTGCCCATGTTTCCCTTATCTTGCACCTGCAGGTCTTGTAATTAGTGTTTGAAGGTCAAAGTGACCTGGCAACTGGCCAAGAAGGTCACTGTGACCTGGCAAAAGTGTGGTCGTTCTTGGGTATATTAAGAGGGGGCCATGCATTGCCTTCTTGCTTTGCTGCAAGAAAGATCTGCCAGATTGATACTGAACTCTGTGCTGGATGTATGTGGTGAGTTGCGCTTGCTTTGCATTTGAAGCCTGCACCTTCTACTATGGATCTAGTGGAAGCATATAGAGTATTGAAACTGCCTTAAAGCTTTGGACCTGGTCAGTAAAGGACTGAACTGACTGAAAAGCTGGGAGTCCGACTGAATTTCTTCCAGCACAAACTGGGGAGCTGCACACGTTTGGTACATGCCATACGCCAACAGTCCTACTGGTGCAAAGACTTCTGGTTGCATAAAGGAACTTCCCATCCCCAACCCCCTAAATCCATTTCAGGGTTTCTCCCAACCATCCAGAACAGATATGGGGAGAGCACAGAGGTGCACAGAGAGCGTAGAGAGCAGGGATTTGTACTCACAGAAATCCTTGTGCTAACGGAACTGCTTTGTTGGGTACTACACAAAATATTTTTAAAAACTGGGTCTTTTGTAAAAAAAAACAACCCAAAATCCAGCCTCAACGTTGGAGAAGCAGACTGCAAGACTACATATTATGAACTCTTATTCAAATTATTTTAGGGTGTTTTTTTTTAAAAAAAAAATTAAAGCATTTAAAACTACAACTTAAATTCAGAATACGAACACCACCTAGATGATGCAAAGGTTACACAGTGCCGAGAAATTCTTCTTTGATACCTGCAGTAAGCATTTTGAATTTAGCTCTAACTATGACTGAAGCGATGAGAAAATAGATGGGATCAACGCCAAAAATTTAGGAGAGGGGGAAGCGGAATTTGCATTACAAAATCAGAGAAGTCTATAGAGATTTCTTTATAATAGTACGAAGGTTTGTTTCCTTTTTACAAAAAAAAAAAGGACACTAGAGCTGCTTCTCGCAAATTTCTTGCACGTTATTACTAAGAACAACATTCTAAGCCGAGTAATATATGACAGGCTATTCTTCATTCTTTCATTTTTCATGAATGGCTGTGCAATATGGTCTCTTACCTCTTTTCTCAGGAGCGCTGAAACGCTACATTTATGAGGACACGTGACCATAACGCAAGGGCAGTCTGCATCTTCATGTTTCTAAGCGGAAGAAAGGGAAAATCACACACTTGAAAGTCCATTAATAATTTTCGCAGGAGGACATTAAAGAACCAGCACGTCTCTCCTTCGTAATTTACATCTCAAGACTCTGATCTTCGGAGACATATTGCGGTGTTTATGAAGTCATGCAGCCCTCGTTACTGAAGTCACACTTAGAGCATCAACACACTTATTTCCTTTCTGATATAATTCACAAGGGTGCACATTATTTTAAAATGATTTATTAAAGTAAATAAACTAAAAACCCTTGCTTCCAGCTGTAGCACACTCTTCAACCTCAGGTCCCCAAATGCTATCATCATCACCACCACTATTTATTAGATTTCTTCCCTACAACTTCTCCCCCCGCCAAACTCCATAAAATATTAACTGCATGGATTTCAGACTATATAGCTGCAATTCCGATGTTACAGTTTTAAGCCATTTTAATTTTCATTGCATTGCATTCCTTAGACACAGTTGTGATTAGGTGATATATGAAATCTATAAATAAATAAATATCAGACATGCACAAGGGGGATGGGGGGCTGACACCGTGAATTTACAGTTCTCTGTTTGTGTTGTGAAGTTTATTTATTATTACTATTACTGTTACTATTATTATTATACCCTATACCCTAGGGTCAGTTCACAATATAAAATCACAATATAAAAACACAAAATACATAATGAAAACAAGAACAACAACCCAATAATCCCTAACACATTTTAAAAGGGCACTGGATGTCAAACAACCAAACACCTGGTTAAAGAGGAAACGTATTTTGCCTGGTGCCTAAATGAAGTTAATGTATAATGAAGTTAAACTAACTGATTAATTAGCAGGCTTCTATTACACTGGTCATCAGTGCAGATACCAGGGCATGATACAGAATAAAGCAAAGCATTTGACATATAAGAGACAATAAAACAAGTTGACAAAACGGAAAAATTAGGAACCAGTGCAAAAGTCGCCAGGCTCTGGAAAGCTATGGAAAATCGGTTTGTTAGTTCTTGAGCTACAAAGGGGATTTCCAACTCTGCGAGGCATGCAGAGTCTACGAATCCTTGAGTTCTAGCCAGCAGAACAAAAGATATTTAAAGATCTCGTTTGCATAACTTTGATTCCCTTCCCTCCCCACAAAAAAAAAACCCCTTCCCCCTTCCGAAAGGGCAGAGAGAATTGTTTGCTTTCTTTCATTTTCAGAATGTCACTGGAAGGCTGCCTGATATGATAAAACATGGATGGGTTTATCTTGTGACCAAAAGAGGCGCCTCCAAGGAAGCAGCTGTTAATTAAGAGCAGGTCTTCTTTTGATCAGCTTAAAATGTTTCTCCAGTAAAGAGAAGAGGTGTCTTCCTGCACTGGGCACAGTGTCCCATTTACTGCGGATCACATTAGATTCTAAGCAGAGATCACAGGTTCTATAGTACAGCACCATTTGTGGGTCCAAATGCCTCCCTACTGTTAAAAAAACCAACCTTTTTAAAGTTTCTGCTACATAGAAGTTGAAAAAGCAACGACAACTTTTAGCAACGAACTATTTTAGTGAAAAGCAACACTCACCTGTATCATAATCATTGGGACTTGGTTTTTACAGTATTTACACGTTGTTTCCCGATATTTACAGGTCTTCTCTACGTGGTCTGGCAAGTCTCTTCGCAGTATTTTCTCCTTGCAATCAGCCCGAGGGCATGGAAGCTCTTCAAACAGACAGTCATTTCTCAGGTGGGTCTGAAGCAAACATGTACCAGGCGGTCATGTACACTTTTGGGTTTCACATTTTCTCACTTTAGCCATTAACAGGTGAATCTTACCAAGTTAATTTAAAGAGAGATAGCACCACTCTTTCTCAAAATCAACCCTTTCCCTCGTTTCAGATTAAGTGCAAATATACTGTATTTTTCGCTCTATAAGATGCACCAGACGATAAGACGCACCTAGTTTTTGGAGGAGGAAAACAAGAAAAAAAATATTCTGAATCCCAGAAGCCAGAAGAGCAAGAGAGGTCTGGCTTCTGGGATAGCCTCTTGCTTTTCTGGCTTCTGGGATAGCCGCGCAGCCTGCATTCGCACCATAAGACGCACACACATTTCCCCTTACTTTTTAGGAGGGAAAAAGTGCATCTTATAGAGCGAAAAATACGGTAACTAACCAGCACAAAGCTGGAAAAATCTCAAGACACCTGGCTACCTACACACCTGCGGTTGCCACCCAGAAAAGCTTTAAATATGACTTTTGAAGAAGTGGTGGTTGACACCTTTGAGGCTAACTCCTAAATCTTACCAAAGTAGCACCTAGAAAAGGTAAGGAGGTTTCCCAGCTTTGTTCAAAAAAGCAAAATATTGGTACCTGACATCTTTCGTGACCACACAAATCCTAACGGCACAGTTCCAAACATCTTGCCTCCTCTACCCACCATTCCAAACACTTCCTTTTCACACACATTTAATGAATTAAATGCCCCACCTTTCCTCCCAAGGGAGCTCAGGATGCTAATCATACAAGCGATAAAACAATCAAAAAGTCGAAAAAGCAATTCCAATAGATGCAGATGAAAATGTAGGTTCTGCCAACGATGCTTGGATAACCAGCGCCTTTTCTCACATTGCATTAGGAGCTGGTTTACAACACCCCCTGCCAGATAGTCACTTTATTCTGGTGCTTTGGTTTTGATCTGACAGGTCACAAACAGTGACTGGAGGGTGACCTGACTCAGGGCTGGACCAGGAGAGAAAAAGTAGGGGGAGTAAGTGTTGGGAAAAGCAAGAGAAAGATGCTTGGTCTGTTTTTTTGAGATCTCAAAATCCACCCTTAATGTTTTCAACAGGGAATGATATTCGAGGTTTCGTAGTCTAGAGGTCATTAGCCGCTCTGCTTTCCAACATTCGTTCCCTCGTTTTGGTTAATAGGGTGGACATGTTTGCACATCACAATAAGCCAAGGTTTCTGGCGTGCCGTAGTTTGCTTTGGATGAACGGCACGCTTGCACATGCTGCCCAATCACTCCCTCCCTGTGCATGAGCCAGGAAGCAAAACAAGCAGCTGCAGTTAAAAACTGGCTTCCCGTCGCATCCAAACCCAGGACTGTGGTTGGCTCCTCCCTAACAGGCTAGGATCTGCTAAGCCTATTGACTAACCATGGCTTAAGTCAATATCAAACCACGGCTTAAGGTTGAGTAGCAACCCTGCCTTATTAAGGAGAAATAAACGAGATGTAATGGGAAGCCATTCTTAGACGCAACTTCCTTTTTCATTTCTCCCACTTGCACCAGGGGAGGGGTGACGCAGGAGCATCTGGGCAGCTCGTGGGTATTAAAGTGCATAACTGAGAAACCTTGGCTTACCTTAATGTGCGAACGCAGCTGCTGGGGAACTTTAGTTAGTTGACCACAGAACACAGACCACACCATTCTGTAAACTGGGGGGGAAAGTAATTGCAAGATATTCCAACTACTTACAAGCAACTGTCCCAAGGTCAATTGTTCTCTGCAACCTTTATTTTCATTCCTGCAGAATATCTGAAGGGCAAGAAGCTCCCTCCGACAGCAATTATCTTTAAATATCTAGAATTAAGAGACATTTAACAGATGGTTATAGCAGTGGTCCAAGTCTTCACACTATTGCAGCTCTGCTGCATGATTGTAAGTGGCTGACTAAAAGGCCAGCTTTTTAACAGCTATATAAAGACACACAGAGATTCGCATGAAATGAGGAAAATTGTATCCAGAGCAATTTCTCGAGAACAATATCGGCTAACACCAGTTTTGAGTGCGGGTGCTGCCGTTGTCACCTCGTGCCGACAGGCTATCAATCAGCACAATGAAAACATCCTGATTTCTGCATGCACAGCAAGACAACAGTGTTGCTGCGATGTCCAATGTAGCCTAGGAAAAAGCTCTTTTTAATTTATATCGTGTTCTTCTGCTGTGCTATGAATACAGGTCTGAAGGTTGTCTACACTTTTAGAACACTTGTTTCTCTGCTCAGATAATTTGCCTTTTTTTATTAGCAGGCGTATGAGTACAAAAAGCTAGGACACAAGCAGGTTTGCTCTTGGGTTTGCAAAGCGACGTGAATGAGGAGCTACAAATTTTTTAGCTGGCATCCCAATGAATCAAATGGCAAGACTGGCCATTCTGAATTAAAACTGAATATCCTCTGTAGGTAACCTTTCAGATTTTCAGCTGCTACAGATTTATCCTTTAAAAAGCCCAGCCATGAAGAAGCCTCTTAGACTGAAGACACTGAACAGCCACAACATCACAAAAACTGGGGAAGAAGGTTCTGAAGTGATCTACGTTATTTGACCGTGTTATTCCTCACCTAACCTTTTGCGGGGATAATGAAGTGGCAGACCACAGACCACATCAGCCCAACCCTTCCAAAGGGACTACAATTCCCATCATCCCTGACCAATGGGCCATTGCTGTTGGGGCTGATGGGAGTTGAACATCTGCAGGGCACCAGATTGGGAAGGCTAGACTACATACACCAGTAAACTTGCTTTTATCTTGTATTTTAATATGTGGACCGCCCTGAGATTTTAGAATGAAGGGTGGTATATAATAAATAAACAAAATTAACTGATTTTGAATCACCCAGACAGTTTTCTAGGCCCCATGGAGCCAAGAGAGCCTGAGTGAAGTCAATGAACATTCATTCCTTCTGACCAATATGATGCCCACAGGTTTATTGTGGTGTATGCACAGACAAAGTGAGATCACAGGTCACTGATATGGTCCCCTCTACATATCCTCCCAACATAGGTTGGAGTTGAGGCTTGGGCTGATGACACCTGGAGAGAACCAGCGTCTACCCCCATCACAGGTGGCAGAACACACTATACTTCTTGTGGCCCAGCAAACACCCAACTCTCTTTTCCGCAGACCACACAGACCCAAGTTTAGAACATCTGAAGATAGGACAGATGGCCCGTGGGAAAGGAAATCGGCTTTATGATGAAACAAAAGCCTACACTGGGTTATAGAAATCTGCCATGAGCGACCTGGGAGGAGAGAAACGCAATAGGACAGTGAAGAGTGTGCACCAAAAACGCTCTGTAGCCAAAATGCAACAAGCTCAGCTGCAGTAGCAGCAAAGGAACAGAGAATGAGAGAAGGGATCAGGTGGCCAAACCCATGATGGAGTGAAGAAATATGAAAACAACCACAAAACAACAGGTAAGATTTGTCTTTACTAGGCACTGGAGAAGAGTCAACACTTCTAAGAAGCCTCCAGCTCAACTAGCTTTGGCATGGTGACGCATTATCAATTCCCACCTCCCTTCCCGCCCTCCACTCCAATAAGGAAGTAGGAGGAGTCTTCCTGGATGATGATGTCGTCAACAACTGCTGACCACTGCTCCATGTGGCAAGCCATCTCTCTACAGCTTCTTGAGGAAGGAAATTCCAGACTGGCCTTTGGCTGCTCCTGGGGATGGCAGAGTACAAGAGGGATAGCTGCCTTAGTGGATATTTGCTTGAGCAACAGGGCCTACCTGAGCTGTTGCTCACCTTGTGTTTCGCCATTTTCCTGCATTATGTTGGGATTCACGTTTATGTGCCTCTATGGGCATTAATTGCCCTTGAGCAGGCACCTTCGATTCTCTGGACCAATGCCCAGTCTGACGTCAATGCTATTGTTATATCCTCCCTAAGTGTCCAACATTTGGCCCAGGTGCTTGTATTAACTTGCTTGGGTATGGTTTTGGAACGTGAGGTGTGCCTTGTGCCACCTACCCCTGATCCCACACTGGTCTTGATCACAGATCATTGACCATAAAGCCTTGATCTTGACACTGATTCATAGACCACCTGGTTTTAAGGATTCAGTCCTGTTGGGTTTTCAAATGACCCAATTCTCACAACAATGCAATGGAGGCATGGGGCTGGTATCGACAGCTGTCCTTTCTCCTACCCTGCATGTTTCAAATACAACTACTGCAGTCTTGGTGCCCAGCTCCAGTCTGGATACCAGGATTATCTTCGTATGAACAGTCTCAGTATTCTGCTAAAGCTGTAGTACCTAGAGCATTTCTTGGCCGGCTCCAGTTCAAGCCTAAACACCTGGCATCCCTTGGATCTGGAAGTCTCAGTTGCCAAGCACATGCCTTGGTACCTAGAGTGTTTCTCTAAACTGGCAGTCTTGATGTTTGACTTGTATTCTGGTCCTACGGTTCCTCAGCACCAACTCATGCCTAGTGCTAGTCCCAATATCTAGCCTCTCTCTCTGTCCTGACAGGTTTGAATCCCAGCTCAAGTCTCAGTTATTGGGGTTTTTTAATGCAAAGTTTCTCTGCTTACATTCCAATTTCAGTACCTAACATTTCTCAGCAATGATGGTTTCAGTGGCAAGTCCCATCCTTTGCCCCTGATATCCAACTCTATCCTCGGCATCGCGTGTTCTCTGTACAAAGGGTGTTCAAGCTTCAGTATCTCCTGTCTTCTCATTACTGGTCGCTCTAGGACCCGGACTCAGCCTTGGAACCTCACATCCTCTACATTTTATGGGCTCAATGTGGGCATCTTCTTTGGTACAGGTGGCCTTGACACCTACGATGGTGTCCCTGGGTGGGCATGAACCACCAACCTACTTCAACACCTAGTGGCCACTGGTGGCCTTGACATCTGGCCTATGACTTGGTGCTCATTACAGAGGCAGTCCCAGCCAAAGCCCCTGTGCCCTACACTTGGCAACCCTTGGCGTAAAGCACATACAGTTGAAATGCACTCAACAACATAGGCGCCACATTTTCTGGGTACATAACTGCTTTTCCCCGAATGATCTGGGTTCCCAACAAGTTCTAGCACAAAGTGTATGCTGTAAGGTGAGAGGAACCTTAAAATGTGGCCCTCCTTGCATCTCCATCTGGTCCTTGGGGGTCTCACCCAGGCCTCACCTGTCACCAGCCCTGCTTAGTGCCTTCCTGGAGTGCTCTTGCCTGACTAAAATGTCAACAAAGTTTTTTGCTTGCCATGATGGGAGGCAGGTATGTGTCTCTACAAAACCTCTGGCTTTTGCACAATTGTCAAGAGTTGCATGCAGCTTTAAGTCTGGCCCCACATGCCACTGGCATCTGGTCCCCAGAAGCCTGCCCATGAGCAAAGGCAGCTCTAGGGGCCAAAATTGCTCCCTACCCCTGCTGTGCAGACTTGCTCCAAAAAACCTGTAGCCTTGTAACCTGGCTTCAATCCTGGAGCGTGAGGCCTTTGCAAGGAGCGTTTGGGTCTGTGATCCATACCACAACATCTAGCCTTCTGCTATGAATGCTTTATTTGCACAGCAGGCTTTCTTCTACTCCTTCTGCGCTGTCTGCATGCTCCTCAGCATCCCTCCGATTTGATTTGCCTTCAAGTGAACTTCATCAGCAGCCCACGTCTCCACAGCCCTTTGTTAGCCTCTATCTGCATGACTGCACCTCTCTGGGACTGCGGAATGCAGCATTGTTCTCAGAGACCGCATGCTGTTGACTACCTGGCTGTATATATCGTTAAGGCTCGAGTTCCTACCTGCCTGTCATTCATTAGCCTCATCCCAGTAGCAGCAGAGGAGCTGTCCTTACGAATCAAAGCAGATTACACCACGGCTATGTGTCTCCTGATCAGGGACAATGCGCACCAGCACACTTTCTGCATAGGGCGCATCTAACCTTCTAGGGCTTCTGGGACATGCCCTGCGTGTTTTCCTTCAGCAGATGCACCTGCCTAGCTGTCTTCCAAGCACCTGCCCAGCTTGAGTGTCAACGCAGAGCCACTAACTGGTGCAGCAGGACCAGAAGCAGGGTTTTCATGACAGCCTCAACCATCCCGCCAACTTTTGCCTAGTGACAAATCTCCATCAGATGATCGCTGCCAAGCATCACCTGCTGGCTTTGCTACAAGACGAGTCAATACTTGTACTTGAGAGGAATACCTGCTCTTTCATCGCTGGATGCAACTTCATCTACTTTCCCCCATGGGGACTGGACAAACTCCACACTAGTAAAATGTGAAGAGACAAGTCATTCTAGTTTTTAACCACACTGATGCTGCCATGAGGCAACTATCTGCTTCTCTGGTGAATTGACCATGACTCTATAAACCTTCTACAGCGTCCCTTTCTTGCATAGATCCACATCCATGAGGCTCTATTCAACTGCACAAGCAGAACGATTTCCACTTGTGCCAAGGGACTTCCTCCTCTCCCCCCTCCTCTTTCCCCTACAACACCCAAATCTGCTCCAGAGTGTTGTGGGAACCTCCACAATAGGTTTAGGGAGTGAATGGGGTGAAGAACATTCTGATGCATGAAGAGAAATCATTGCACTGATGAAACATTCCCCATAGCACTCTTGTAAATACAACCCACGATCCTCAGCACTACCAGCTCCTACATTCTTTGGGTGAACTGCAGGGGTAGCCAATGTGGTGAGGTTCTCCAGAAGTTGTGGGACTATAACTGCCATCATCCTTGGCCATCGTCTCCACTGGCTGGGGCTGATGGTAGTTGCAGTCTAACAGCATCTGGAGGGCACCGCGTTAGCTACCCGTGGTGTATTGTTTGCAAACTCCCTACTGCAGAACTATCTTGTCATGCTTGCCTTGTTATAATAGAACTTGTGCAAGATAACTACATCTCTATCCGCCTGTTATGGATGGTTGGCTACACGCACCTCGGCTGATTCCTCAGGGAAGAACTGCTGTTATGTGTGAATGGCGAGCAAGTAAGGAGACAGTTCATCATTAGCTGTCTACTATCAGGAGTTAGAAGATCAGCTATAAGAATCCCGCTCTACCTGCTTTCCTGGGGGTCAGGTGGGCCCTGTTTTTGAAAAGGACAACCCATACAAGAACTGCACTCATGAAAAATTCTGGAGCAAGAGAAAAAGAGCTAGAAATGCATTTACACTGCAGAAAGTAAAGGCCAATTTCTTGTCTGAGATTAGCAAAGCAACCTAGTTTAAGATGCACAATAAGGTGGTTCATTTTTGGTTTTTGGGGGAGGGGGTGGGGAGATGGAACTATACCTTATCTTTCACTATTGTTTCTTGACATGCTGTACATTTTGGAATTGCAGAGCTAGAAAAGAAAAACAACAACAACAACTGATCTTACACCAAAACTTTGCTTGCATACATGTAGCATTTCATATATGTTGACAATAAATTTAAACAGAGGTCAGTACGTTTAAAAGGGAAAAAAAAGAAAACTAGGCAAAGTTTGGGACCGCACTGGTCACAGAGGTTAAATGACACACATACACACAAAAAGCAGGCAGAATACAAACAATCAAATCAAAATGCACCTTATAAGTTGAATCCAAAACTTTCTCCTGTATGAAAGGGCAAAGGAAACATTGATCCAACAGAGGCTCCCCGCTAGTGAAAGGGAGCAGGGTGGCAATTTCTATTGGTTGTCCCTTTCCACTGCAACCCCCAGCACAAGCACCTATCCTGTTCCAGAAAATAGTCTCCCACAAGAGGTGGTGGACTCTCCTTCCTTGGAGGTTTTTAACCAGAGGTTGGATGGCTGTCCATCATGGATGCTTTAGCTGAGATTCCTGCATTGCAGGGGGTTGGACTAGATGACTCTCGGGGTCCCTTCCAACTCCACAGTTCCATGATTCTACGACCCCCTCAACCCTCTGGGCTGAGCATCTCAGGGGGCTACAAGGAAGAAAAGGACTCAGCCTCACATCCCATCCTTCCAGGACAAGCAGAGCTCTGCTCAGCGCAAGTCTGGGCCCAGACCTGTGATGTTCAGAGCACCTTTCCTTCAAGCAGAATTTTATTATTTCCCCTTCCTTTTTTATTGTTTGTTTTGTTTAATCTGCATGAATCTCCTGGTATAAATCTCCTGGTATTAATCTCCTGGTATGCCCCGCAGAGGACCTTAAGGTCCACAAATGACAACATTTTGGAGGTCGCAGGTTGCAAGGTGGTTAGATTGGACTCAACTAGGGCCAGGGCCTTTTCAGTACTGGCCCCGACTTAGTGGAAAGCTCTGTCACAAGAGACTAGGGACCTGCAGGACTTGATATTTTTCCCCAGGGCCTGCAAGACAGAGCTGTTCCACCCAGCCTTTGGTTTGGACTCAGTCTGACCCTTATGTTTCCCTCCCCTTATGGTCTTGATTTATTGGCTACTTTTAAAATGACGCTGCATTTTAAATTGCATTTTAACCTGTATTTTAAATTGGTTTTCTTGTTCCCCCTATTATGTTTTTACTGTGATTTTATTGGTGTTAGCCGCCCTGAGCCCGGCTCTGGCCGGGGAGGGCGGGGTATAAATAATTTTATTATTATTATTATTATTATTATTATTATTATTATTATTATTACTACTACTACTACTACTACTACTACTATTAACAGCTCAGCGAAGACTCCCAAGAGAGGTTGTGCCAGCTTCCCTTAACCAGGTGCTTCTTGGTCAGGGATGATGGGAGTTGCCGTCCTAAACAACTGGAGGACACCAGGTCGGAGGAGGCTGGGTTACACTATTTACGGCTATTATGAAAGTTTATGACATTAAATGCCTGGACAGCTCAGTTGATTAGAGTGTGGTGCCGATAGCGCCAAGGCTGCAGGTTCAATCCAGCTGCATATTCCTGCATTGCAAGGGGTCCCTTCCATCTCTAAAATTCTATATTTTAAAAATGGGAAACCATAACTTTATTAATGATGTAGCAAGCTTACTGTTCTGGGTCAACTTTTAAAAGCATGGCTATAAACAGTTTTTTTAAAAAAAAAAAACCTACTTGCGCCGTAAGACTGTCTACCTGCAACACTGAGCCAAAGCTCTTGCAAAAGCATCATAATGCTATTGCAATGCTCCATTCACAATCACTTGTCGGCTTTGATGCAACAAGAAGATTACCTTAAGAGCATAACAGAGTGAAAGCTTCCTTTCTTACTGACAGCAACAATGCTGGGAGATAAGGTTGCTTCGCAGCTGATGCCTTCATGCACACTGTGTGCACACACCGTTCTTCGTGCATGGAGGGGGGTCCACTCCCGTAGAGCTCACTATGCCCCCCTGACAGCTGGACATGCACAGTGCTAGCACAGCGATAAAGTTGGGGGGTAAACCTTCCTAAGGGTACCTGCTGGCATCTCCCAAAGAGGTCCAACATCTCTGCTCTTCTCCAAAGCTCCAGTGCATAATCTGTATGTGTGCTAAAGTTTCAGCCCAGATTGTCTGCCGCTCAATGGATGAGTAGGATGCTAGCAATTCAGTTGTGCAAAATGCAGTGGCAATTGCTGTTCTTGACGGTGCCCTTGCATCACCTATATTAGCTACTTCAATTGTAGCCCTTGATTAGTCAATTTAATCCTCATCTTTTAAATGCTGCCATGCTAACAGCAACACACTTCCTAACGTCTTAGTAGGCCCACAAGCTTAACATGAGTTAACAGAGTGATGCAGCAGCAAAAACAAAAGAAAGCTAATGCTATTCTAAACGTAAAGGGTCCATTAGGTCCAGTCCAACTCTGACCAACTCTGGGGTTGCGGTGCTCATCTCACTTTATTGGCCGAGGGAGTTGGCGTACAGCTTCCAGGTCATGTGGCCAGCATGACTAAGCCACTTCTGGCGAACCAGAGCAGCACACGGAAACGCCGTTTACCTTTCCGCCGGAGCGGTACCTATTTATCTACTTGCACTTTGACATGCTTTCAAACTGCTAGGTTGGCAGGAGAAGGGACCGAGCAACGGGAGCTCACCCCGTCGCGGGGATTCGAACTGCCGACCTTCTGATCGGCAAGTCCTAGGCTCTGTGGTTTAACCCACAGCGCCACCCGCTATTCTAGGCTACATCAACAGAAGTACAGAGTGGAATAGTCCCACTCTGTTCTGACCTGGTCAGACCACACCTGGTGTCCAGTTCTGGGCACCACAATTTAAGAAGGATGTTGACAAGTTGGAGCGTGTGCAGAGGAGGGCTACCAAGATGATCAAGGGTCTGGAAACCAAGCCTTTATGAGGAACGGTTGAAGGAGGTGGGTATGTTTAACCTGGGTAAGAGGAGACTTAAGATGAGATGAGATAGCCATTTTCAAATAGCTAAAGGGCTGTCAAATGGAAGATGGAGCAAACTTCTTTTCTCCTGCTCTGGAGGATGGGACCTGAACCAATGAACCAAGTTACAAGAAAGCAAATTCCAACTAAACATCTGGAAGCGCTTTCAGATGGTAAGAGCTCTTAAGACAGCAGAATGGACTCCCTTGGAAGGTGGTGGACTCTCCTTCCTTGGAGGTTTCTAAGCAGAGGTTGGATGGCCATCTTTCATGGATGCTTTCGTTGAGATTCCTGTGTTGCAGGGGGTTGGACTAGATGACCCTCAGGGTCCCTTCTACGGTTCTATGATCTCCACTGACTCTCTTCATTTCTTTCATCTCTAATTTCCCGTCCCTTTGAGATGAGGATAATGCAGGAAACTTATGTTCTGCATTAGAACAAATACCATTCATCTGATACTGTGCTATTGTCTCCTAGTCCTTATTGAATGCACTCAAGCATCCTGTTTGCTCTTTTAAACTACTGCTGCATACTGAGCAGTAATCTTCACTGGGCTGTCTTCAGTGGTTCTTGTCTCTCTATCCTCAGATGACCCAGAGAGAGAGAGAGTGCTAAAGGCTCCACGGCATAATCGTTATATTCTAACAAGTACACGAGAACCGAGAATGGAATTGCTTTCCACCCACAGCTCCAAGCCCAATGCGGTGGCACGCTCTCCATTCATTTTAACAGTCGGGAGTTGGAAATGGAAGTGGAGCCCACACAATCACTGCAAACAATGATTCTAGAAGAATTATCTAGAAAGGGGTAATGGTATGCAAACAACAATGCACAAGCAGCAAAACACCACAAAGCCATTTACTCTTTGCAGCTTTCAGGTTATTTGAAATTCATATTATTATTTCATTCACACACACACACACACACACACACACACACTTTCAGAAGGCCATTTGCTTGGTACAACACAGAAAACACAATTAACATTCAATCACATATCTAAACATCTTAGGGAAGTAGACGCCCACCAACTTAGCATCTTGGATTACAAGTCTCATTCTTCCCAAATTGATTTCATCATAACAGGAACATTTCCCCCCCCCCACATCTTTCACTTTACCTCATCTAATTATTATTAATTTTTTTGCCTCCCTCTTATCAGCTGTTAACAGCGTGAGATGACAGCATTCTACTACGGAAATTGTGTGTGTGTGTGTGTGTGTGTGTGTGTGTGTGTAAAGGGACCCCTGACCGTTAAGTCCAGTCGCGAACGACTCTCGGGTTGCGGCACTCATCTCGCTTTACTGGCCAAGGGAGCCGGCGTACAGCTTCCGGGTCATGTGGCCAGCATGACTAAGCCGCTTCTGGTGAACCAGAGTAGCGAACGGAAATGCTGTTTACCTTCCCGCCGGAGCGGTACCTATTTATCCACTTGCACTTTTGATGTGCTTTCGAACTGCTAGGTTGGCAGGAGCAGGGACTGAACAGCGGGAGCTCACCCCGTTGCGGGGATTCGAACCACTGACCTTCTGATCGGCAAGCCCCAGGCTCTGTGGTTTAGACCACAGTGCCACACACCCAATATACACAAACAACTTTCATCTCTAATATATCCTGCATTGCAGGGGGTTGGACTGGATGGGCCTTTGAGTTCCCTTCCAGCCCTATGATTCCATTATACATATATCCAGGAATAACTAGACTTTATCCTTTATTTGCAATAAAACAGCACTTTTGTAGGACTCAGTAAGATTTGTTTCTGATGCCTGCATATTTACAGTGATGGATCAAGAAGGACAAGAAACCTAGGTGCTGCACAATGAGCTTAACAGCAGTAGCGAGCAATTAACAACTGCCTAGAACAATATTGCAGCCCATCATTCCAAAAGCTCAGAGCCACTAGGAAGGCCCTAGGGCTTGCTGTCTTCTTCACTTCCCTGTTTTCTTCTACAGCTATATAATTGTTGACGTGGATGTTTCATATCTATCCGGCAAAATACGAAAATGTCAACTCCTTCGTTTCTCTGGACTATTTCTAAACCAGCAAATAATTTATGGTAATGTTATCAGCATCAACTTACAAGAGATGCAGTTTAAAATTAGCTACTCTCTCAGGTGTTTCAAAACTCTTTCTTTGGTCTTTGGGGAAAATATAATCCCATTCTTTCCAACTATCTGTCTGTCATAAAACCACAGAATTGTAGTGTTGGAAGGGACTGTGGGAGTCATCTAGTCCAACCCCTTGCAATGCAGGATTTTTTTGCCTAATGTGAGACTTGAACCCACAGCCCTGTAATTAAGAGTCTCATGGTCTACCAACTGACCTATCCAGTCTGTCTTCTCTCTCAGTGACATGTATCAAGCACTAACTAAGGAGCAAAGGAGTTTTGGTTGGCCTTCCATGGTCAACCAAAATGTATGGTTCCCCTAAGTGAGGTCTGGGGCAGAATCTCATACCTGGTGTCACATAGAGCACTATCTTCTGGAAGGCCTCTGAAGTCCAGAGTGAGCTCACAGGGGAGCCCACTTTGACCCAATTAAAAAATGACTGGTGAGCTCATTTGTGGATTGCTAGATATGAAACTAGTCCAGGTGTTTGCTCTTTACTTTATGCATACATATTCAACATGCAAAGTTACTTCATGCCTAGAACTTGACCACGAAAGGATTTAGGTTAGAAAAGCCAGCACCTTGCCTTCAGTACCGTTTTACCCCATTGAAACAATACCAAGAAACACTAACCTTAGCAAAGCATTCATACAGGTCTCGCAATACCGATGCCCACATTCTGTCTGCTTTGGATTGCACAAAATGAGGTGGCACTTTTCGCATTTGTATTTGTCCTCCACCGCATTCACAAATTTCTCTTTGTAGCCACCTTGTTCGGGCACATAAATGGATGCCACTGGGCTGCGGTCGGGATTTGCCTTTTGGACCAGTTCCACTGACACCGGGGGATCTGCTTTCTTGCTTGCGTCCATGTTGCAGTTGATAAATATTACTAAAAGAAAACACATATCCACACTTGCATGAAGAGAGTCTTGTACCCACACAATTCAGATGAGAAACAGATGCGTATTTCATGCAAACATTTGTCTGAGGTTCCTCCAACATCATGAGCGTTGGAACATATTGAGTACACAGAAATATGCAAAAGCACTTCCCTCTCCTTCCTTTGAAGAGAAAGTGCACACATGCAGATTCACTACTCAAGAGCTGCAGCAGCAAGTGGTGATTTGCATGCATGGAAAAACAGCTTCAGATAAAATTCCCATATCATCTATCGCCTCAAACACAATGCTTCTCCAATGAGGTTGTTCCAGCATTCAGTTGCAAACGACCAAATGAAAAGTCACCAACTTGTGTCTTTGGTGGGGATCCTGCAGCCCTGACCAGGTCCATCAGAACGCTTACCTGAAGCCACAGTCACCTGCCCTACACCTGACATCAGGTATTATGTTAGGTGTGGTGCAGATAAAGACGCAGTTCCCTGCCGAAAGGAAGGTTTGAAGGCAACTGCAAAGTCATTCCTTTTATTCCAAACTACACTGGCAAAAGAAACGCATCACCTGACTCAAGGTGATGCAAAGGTATTGACAGGTGGGTGGCCAGGATGCAGCCCACCAACCAGATCCAGTGACCCCACCCCAATTTACACTGAAGATGTTGGAATTTGATATAGGTGCCTAGTCTGAAAGTACTAAGAACCGATTAAGCCTGAAATATACTTATTTTATCTAAAATATTTATACGCCACCCTTAGAAGCACACTCGTTCAAGGTGGCTTCCCAAAAAAATGCCAATTAACAATACAGGCCCAATAAAATTAAAATAAAATTAACAGGCCAGCAACTGATATGACTTAGGCCTCAAATATCTGAACAGACAGTTCCTTCCCTACAAACCCTCCTGGGTTGTAAGGTCAACAGAGGGGGTCTTCTGAGTAGTCCCACATCCCTCAGAAGTTTGGGAAGGGTGGCTGTGAAGAGGGAATTCCCTGTGACAGCCCCTGAGTTGTAGAATTCTCTGTGTCTTCAGAGCCCATCCTATTCCTGTGTCTGTACTGCGTTTCAACCGTATTTATAATTCTGAATTTTAAACTCCTGTCATATGCCCCAGGACCTGCTGGCGAAGGGCAGGTAATAATCATCAGCATCATCCCAAAACTACTAAAATATGACCAAAAAACCCCCCAACGATAGCCGAAACCCTAAACTAAAAACACCTTCTGTGGAAAGCCAGCGAGGAAAGATGGATTCTCCGACATTTTCAAAAGGCCTAGAGTGCTGGGTCTGCTGGGGCCCAATTGGCAAGATCCTCAATGAAGCTGGCAACACCAAAAACCACAAGGAGTAGCCAATATTCTCCCTTAAGCTCATTCACAGCCCCAAAGAGTTAGGGTCATTACGAAGACAGCGAAGAACAATAGAAGCAGTAGGCTATCTACTCTGTAGCTTCCATTGCCTCTAGCTTAGCACATTCTGTCCGAGAATACGGTGTTAGGGGACTGAAATATAGTAGCTGTCAACGTACTACTGGAGAAACATCTGACCTGGTTACCTCTTGTTTATCTCTCTCCCTGGCCTTCCCCTTCTGTCCCAGTTCCACACTTCAATCAACTCAGAATGCCTTGCTCTTAGATCAAGGTCGGGCAGTTCCTCAAAGGCAATGTAACAAGATCTTCTTACAACTGACAGCTAGAGGGCATAAATTAAATTTCCTGCCATCGCAGCCTTCCCAACAGTCTGCGCTGTCACCAGAATGCCTTCCCTCCTGACTCCGGCCTACTAAGCATTCCCGGAGGGCGAAGAAAAATCACATTTCGAGCCGAGAAGGGTAAAAGAACCAATGTACATCTCCACTGCACCTCAATGGCTACAACCTTCTTGGAGCCATTTCTATTCCCTCTGTTTAAATTATTGTGAGCCACTCTTGACGCTGGTCCCTAGACATAACTTAGCACGCCCTTGGGGTTAAGCAATGAACAGTAGCAAACAGTTACACACTGCAATAGATCAAAGCTTATATTAAAAGCTGTTATAGAATTCCCTTCCCCTCATGCCAAATCCGAGGGTGCACGGCCATTTTGTTTCCCAAGACGTTTAATGGATGCTAACTTATTTTAATCAGGGCTTTGGCTATGTTAACTGCTTCCCAAAGAGGTTGCTGCTGCTGACTTGAATAGCTACGTTTTCTTTTCTTTGCTTCTTTTCCTTTTTAAAAAATTAATATTATCGCTTCTTTTTAATTCGTTTGCAAATTCAAAGGAAAAAGAAGAGGGAAGAGAACTTTTTAAAGAAAATTTTAAAATAGTATTGTTATTACTTTTGTGTATTTTCATTTGAAAAAAATTATTAAAAAATCAGTATTTGTGGTTTTTAAAGAAATTACAAAGACTTCACAGAATGTAAAATGTTATGGGAACTTTGAACGGAAGGGCAGGATAGAAACTATGCAAAATAAATAAATATAGCTGATAGATTATGGAAACAAACAGCAAACTCTTCATTAGAGGAGCAGGCTTTCTACACCAAAATGAAGTACTCACTATCTATCCAGATATACTCTCTTCAAATCCCCTGCTCTCTCCTTCTTAAAGGTAAAGGTAAAGGTAAAGGACGCCTGACAGTTAAGTCCAGTCGCAAAAGACTCTGGGGTTACGGCGCTCATCTCGCTTTACTGGCCGAGGGAGCCGGCGTTTGTCCACAGACAGTTTTTCCAGGTCATGTGGCCAGCATGACTAAGCCACTTCTGGTGAAACCAGAGCAGCGCACAGAAACGCCGTTTACCTTCTCGCCGGAGAGGTACCTATTTATCTACTTGCACTTTGATGTGCTTTCGAACTGTTAGGTGGGCAGGAGCTGGGACTGAGCAATGTGAGCTCACCCTGTGACGGGGATTCAAACCACCAACCTTCTGATCGGCAAGCCCTAGGCTCAGTGGTTTAGACCACAGCGCCACATTTTGCAAATGCTTGTCAGCCAATATACACCCAAACCCATTTCTGGTAATATAAGAATTCATCAATATGCCATTCATACACAAACTTCCCATGCTTTGCTTGGGTTGCCTTTCAATGGCTAACCTTGTTTAAGATTAATTTTTTTCATCGAATGTGTTTAAGTCAGGACTACTCTGCCGGAGAATAAAAAGCTGGGTTGTTACACAGTGCTTGGATCAAATACTGCATCTGGCTCATGCAGAATCTCATGCAGAATTCATGTGGCGTTTGAAGTGTGGGTATTTCTGCAGGAAACTGGAGAAAACCCAAGCGCTGGTCACTGAGATGGCACCTGTGGTCCGCCGCACGTTCAGCTTATGCCACTCTTTGCCTCTGAGGCTCCCGATTCAGCGCTACCTGTTTTATGGCGGGGCAATTTCATTTTAACATTCTAACACAAGTGCACCCCCCAGAAAACTGCTCATTTGAGTTGAATCCAATTAATAGTCGTATGTTGCCTTAGAGCCAGAGTGGAGAAACAGATCCGATCACAGGGCCGGATCCTTATTTCCTCAAACTCCAACTCTGACAATCCCCTGACTGACACCTGTCAAAAGTTCAGAGGAGGGGGGGTTACAGCAACCTCCTTCCGAGATGCTCCCTGCAATTGCCCACTGGCTGATCAAAACTTGGACTAGAGACAGGGAAAAGCTTATTGAAAACGGAATATTTTCTCCTCTGCTGAGAAAGCGGTTTGTATTTAATGGACTTCCTCCAGTGCCTGGAATACAAACTCCTTCCTCTGGGAAGAAAGAAAAAGATGCTCTGTTTTCCTTTTCCTTCCAAAGGTTGCAGTTTGTATTCAAAGCTCTGAAGGAAGCACCGTGAATGCAAGTCACTTCCTCCAGCCCCCACCCCCGCTATGCTAGGGAGTTTCCAGAGGATTAGAGCAGTTTATCCCAGCTGATTTGGGCAGCTTTGGCTGTGCAGGTCTCTCTTAAAGCTCTGACAGTCAGCAAGGCTCTTCAAGGAGCCTTACAAAGGGGCGTGCAGACTTTCTGGCCCAGCCACGATTTTACCTGCATAGGGCATCAGGTGTAAGGCTTGTGGCCATGTCTACCTGTTGGGCCAAATGGGCAGGGCAGGCCAGCAAGCCAAAAGTACCGCACTCCTCTCTTACAAGTTAACAGGCAGTGTTAACTTACATTTCAAAGAAAATAAAATTATTTATTTCTAGTCCCTTTTTATGGAAGAAGTATTATTATTTATTAAATTTGTATACCGCCCAATGCACGCAGGTCTCAGGGCGGTTCACAGCATACAACTGCAATATAGAAGCATAAAATACGTGATAAGAAATAGCAACCCAATACCTCATGTTACATTTGCTTCATGTTACGTTCTTTCAGGTTACGTCCCACGGTGACCCGGAAGTACCAGAAAGGGTTACTTCTGGGTTCCGCCGCTCGCACGCGCAAATCGCCGAATCACAACCCGCGCTTGCGCAGATGCGCCGCTGCGGGTTGTGCTCTTTTCATGTTGTGAACAGGCCTCTGGAATGGATCCCGTTCGCAACCAGAGGTACCACTGTAATTCCTCCATCCCCAGCACATTTTAAAAGGGCATCAGATGTCAATCAGCCAGAGGCCTGGTTCAAGAGGAAAGTTTTTTGCCAGGCGCCTAAAGTATAATGAAGGTGCCAGGTATGCCTTCCTGGGGAGAGCATTCCACAAATGGGGAGCCACTGCAGAAAAGGCCCCTTCTCATGCTGCCACTCTCCAGACCTCTCATGCTTAAACAGCTGTGCTTAATTGAAGCTGCCTCATAACCTGCCCTCTCAATCACCTATCCCATATATAGCAGGATATTAGCAGACATGAGGCACTTTTACAAGAGCATTTGGTAAAACCAAACCAAAGCAAGAATTTCCATGAAAACTGGAGAAAGCATATATATTCAGTTTCCTCTACTACTGCTGCCACCCCTTGGCTTTGCAACAACTAAAAGGGTAAAGGTAAAAGGACCCCTGACCATTAGGTCCAGTCGTGACCGACTAGGGTTGCGGCGCTCATCTCGCTTTATTGGCCGAGGGAGCCGGCGTACAGCTTCCGGGTCATGTGGCCAGCATGACTAAGCCACTTATGGCGAACCAGAGCAGTGCACAGAAACGCCATTTACCTTCCCGCCGTTTACCTTCCCTATTTCTCTACTTGCACTTTGACGTGCTTTCGAACTGCTAGGTTGGCAGGAGCTGAGACAGAGCAATGGGAGCTCACCCCGTAATGGGGATTCGAACCACCGACCTTCTGATCGGCAAGTCCTAGGCTCTGTGGTTTAACCCACAGTGCCACCCGAGTCCCTTTTGCAACATCTACTTGTCTTTAAAAAATAATAATACCCAAAATTTCAAGAAGAACGGTAGATGGGACAAAAGTTCTCCCACTCCTTCCCATTTTCCACTCCTAACTGCAATCCTTCAAGCTTGCCTTTCATTTAAAAAATAAAATAAAGGAAATTGAGATCAGGAGGAAAGAGATCAGGAACTGTGCATCATGTATGGTTTGGCCCTGAGAAGAGGTGGGCAGGTCAGCGGCTGATTTAGGGACTCATCAGAAAAGGTTGTTAAGAATTCACCTGAGCAGATGAGATCACCAAGAGAAATAAGCGTGGGCTTAACAAGTTTCTCCACTCCTGAATAAAGCATAAATTGGGGAAGAGAAGGTGACTAGAGAAGGCGATGAAGAAATGGTTTTACAATTTGAGGAGAATTACAGAGAGCGCAGGATGTCAGGGGCAGAAAGAGGACAGCCATTCAATGTTTAATAGACATGCAGCAATCAAAAGAAGAAAAAGGAAAATAGCACAGACCCCCCCCCAAAAAAAACCTCCCAAATAGCAGTATTTTGTCATATGGAACTGAACGACTTGATACAAAAAGGAAAGTGGTAAAACACTGCTATTTGGAAGAGTTTTTTTGCTGCCATATTTTTTTTATAAGTGCCTATTCACAGAGGCTCAGAACCAAATTCAGAAAGAGCAGCCTATGAGGGCTTTCTGTAAGCTTTAGGCAGCTTGATTGTCAGCTGGCAAATCATGTTTCCTATCAACTCAAGACATGGCTCCTCAGGGTTCCATTTTATGAAACAGCATATATTGGCTATCGATTTCCAGAAAACAGCCAGAAAAAAATGCACCAGTAAGCTATATCTCAGCAGGAAGTAGTGCTGACACACTAAAGACTTTGACAGGAGGCAGAAAAGTACTGCAAGGTGCCCAGGAGGAAGAGATCTTCACCCAGGTGGCACCCTGGATTCTTGGCTGCGATGGGAAAAGGGTGAGATTGTCCACAAAATTCGGAACCGACTAAAAATATGAATAAACAATTCAGTATAATTTGAACACTACACTTACAAAAAAATTAATCCAGAAAATGAAAATTTTGCACTCATATAAAGCTATGGTTTCCCCAGTAGTGATGTATGGAAGTGAGAGCTAGACCATAAAGAAGGCTGATCACCAAAAAACTGATGCTTTTGAATTATGGTGCTGGAGGAGACTCTGGAGAGTCCCATGGACTGCAAGAAGATCAAACCTCTCCATTCTGAAGGAAATCAGCCCTGAGCGCTCACTGGAAGGACAGGTCCTGAAGCTGAGGCTCCAATACTTTGGCCACCTCATGAGAAGAAAAGGCTCCCTGGAAAAGACCCTATTGTTGGGAAAGATTGAGGGCACAAGGAGAAGGGGACGACAGAGGACGAGATGGTTGGACAATGTTCTCGAAGCTACTAACGTGCGTTTGACCAAACTGCGGGAGGCAGTGGAAGACAGAAGGGCCTGGCATGCTCTGGTCCAGGGGGTCACAAAGAGTCGGACACGACTAAACGACTAAACAACAACAGTATGCCACTATACCACCAATATTCTTGTTTCCCTAGACAAAATTTATTCATTAAATTTGTATACCACCATTTCTCCCAAAAAGGAGCCCAACAGCTTACCTGTATAATGGCAGACGAAAGGGGCAAGGACATCTACGTTCGAACAGAGAAGAAAAGGCAACAAAAAATGAACTGTGAATCCGTTTCCCAGTTGATACCGTCAAATGTTGACTCCTGTAACTTAAGAGACAGAAGAAAACGCAATTTAAGTCCACGTGCAAAATTGAGATTGCATTTAAAATCACAAAAACCTCTGGAGAGTAGTGATAGAAGGACTTTGTGAAATTTGGTTCTCTTAATTTCTCGTTTTTCCACGCTTAAAAATCCAGTTTCCCACATTTCCAAGGCAATCAGCATTTTATTTTTTTAAATCCCCATGAAAACTGCATACACATTTTTAACTAAGGCACGCGTTTTTGCAAGCAATTTCCCCAGAGCTTTGCAGGGCAGGCAAGGCAGCGGGGAGCAAAATGTGCCCCCTAACAAATGCGCCTGGGGCCACCAACCCTCTGGCCCTCCCCACACAATGTCATTGCATAGATTTATTGATGACAAACATCCTAGCAGAACATAAAAGGACAATGTCTTGCAAAAACGAAACAAAACAAAAAAAACCTGATACTTTTCAATCAGATGCCCAAGCGTACTTTGCACTTGGCAAGCAGGAGAACAGATTTTTATTGATCACTAGCAGTGCTACTTCCAGCACAGTTACAGATCTCGATCAAGACTGATAGGTTTAGGTGTGTGCTTTATGAATGTCATTTAGGAAAGCAGGTCACAGGACCAATGAATCATGTAGCCTTGCAGCTTTGCATATCTGGCTCACATTATCCTTCGTGGAGCCCCATGACGAAGACATGCCCGGGCATCCTGAAACACAACGGCAAAATCGACACCTCCTAGTTATAAAACAGAAGAAGCAGCTACACCTTACATAGGAAGAACCAAGGGTTCAAAAGGTCTCACTTGTGAATAACATATTCACAATCTCACCTCCCTTCCCCCCCCCCCACGTTCTGTCAGAGTTGCTTTTCTGCGAGGGGAAGAATTTGAATTGTCACAAGAAATTCATCTTCCCTGCTCCACTCTAATGTATGTGAGTAAATCAGGATAGCATCAGTGCCAGATTTACATATAAACTAAACAAGCTATAACTTAGGGCCCCACTCTCTTGGGGGCCCCAAAAAACTTAAAGGGAAAAAACCCTGGATGTACATTTCCAAAATATAAGATAAAAAAAAAAAAAAAGCCTACGTACAGCAACAGTGTTTTGTGTTGCGTAGGCTCCTATGATGTAAGTCATGGGCCCCGCCTGCTAGCCTGCTCCCTAAAATATCACTGGTTTGCTCATTTCTATATATAGGGTGCCTACACTCTGCATGTGCAAATGGCTTTAGATACCTATTAGTTCCATAAATTACCATATAGCATATATTCAACACAAAAAACAGCAGCAATTTGTTATTGACAAAGGACAGCTGGACATATAAAGGGCCCCATTACCTTCAGTAGCTTAGGGCCTCATCAAACCTAAATCCGGCCCTGGCTAGCATGCAATGTTGCAAGCCTAATCGAAAGGACACTGTTATGTTTGCGGGTGCACGGACACACCTCTGCTTGCCCAGGTAAGGATCAAGCCTTTGCCAGCTTTCAACTGAAATGCAGGTTTAAAAGCCTAAGCTTTCTCAACAAGTCTTGTTTGAATGCTTTCAAAACAGCTTGGAGGGTGCGAGCAAACCACTCTCCACTTTCCCATCTCTTCCTGCTACGAGGTCCCAGAAAACTATATTTGGGGCAGAGAAGAGATGGGTAGGGCAGGTTAGATAGCAGCAGTGAGCACTCCTCAAAACCCTAGCTACCGTACTTTTCTCTCTATAGCACGCAGATTTTTTCTCCTAAAAAGTAAGGGGAAATGTCTGTGCGTGTTATCGAGCGAATGTGTGGTCCCTGGAGCCGACTGGCCTGAGCGCAGGGGCAAAAATCAGGCAAAAATCCAATCGCGCGAGAGAGGAAGCTGTTGTTTCCTGCATTCTGCCTCAGGGTCTTACTGCCCACCCTTTTCTGTTTCGGTTGCTGTTTGCTCAAACGGAACAAAGGGCAGGCAAATCCCCTCCCCTCCAGGCAACCCCTCCCCTCCAGGCAAGCAGAGGGGAAAGGAAAGGATCGCGTCCTTCCTTCTAATTCCACTCCGTGCTCCGGTGCTGCTGCGTCCAGGGAAGCATTTTAGGGACTCGCAGGCAGCCGGAAAACATGCAGGTGGGAGGGGGGGGAGGGCTGGCTTGGTGGGGGAAAACTTTTGCCTTCCTTTCCTCCCTCCCGTTAAACCCCTCTCCTGCATTCTTAGCCAGCTGCTTCTCTACACACCCCTCTTGTGCTCCTTGTCCCTTCTGTGTTTTTCCTTCCCTCCCCACTTAAAACGTGGTTACAAAGCACGGATCCACATGGATCCTCAGGATCTTTGCATTGGGTCACCCCAAATTCACCATCAGATCACATTACATGTCCATGGCTACAGCCTGCACCAAAAAAATCACGCACCCACTGTTGCCTGGGGCTGCAATGGTGCAAAAACGTGGTTACAAAGCATGGATCCACATGGATCCTCAGGATCTTTGCATTGGGTCACCCCAAATTCACCATCAGATCACATAGCATGTCCATGGCTACAGCCTGCACCAAAAAAATCACGCACCCACTGTTGCCTGGGGCTGCAATGGTGCAAAAACATGGTTACAAAGCACAGGTCCACAGGGATTCTCAGGATTTTTGCATTGGGTCACCCCAAATTCACCATCAAATCACATGTCTGTGGCCACAGCATGAGGCACAAAAATGATACATCCACTGTTTCTTCATAATTTCCCCCCCCCCCTTGTTTTCCTCTAAAAACAATGTGCGTGTTATGGTCAGGTGCATGTTATAGAGCGAAAAATACGGTAAGTGGCATTTCCTGCAAGGAATGGGGCCCCCGGTCCCACAAACCCCAACAGAAATGACATAATAGCATAGGCTTTGCAACAGGGATTCTAAATGACCTTTGGAGGATACTTCGAACAAAAAATTGTAGTAGCCGACAGTGCCAAGAGCAAAACAATACTGTAGGTTTCTGTGTGTGTTTAATGGCTACTTCTGAAAGACGCTTAAATCGTGTTACGGGGAGAAGCTAGGCTGCCTCCTTGTACTTAGTCCTGCAATAAGTTTCTCTAGTGCTGCAGATACAGTGGCGACTTTCTAGTAAGTGTAAATTGCCCAGCTTGACATCCTTGCCTTCAACATTTTAGGTTATACTTCATTCCAAGGGATGCAGTAATCTTTCTACCCACCCATCCCAGCAAGATGCCTTTCAATATTTTGGCTGCAACGAACAAAGCTTTTCGGCTGAAAAGAGTGCGTTCTAGTGGGCAAAACATCTGAAATGTTTCAAAGAGAACCTTGATCCCTTCCACTGGTTTAGACTAAACTTGCAGTACTACTATTGAAAAGTGTACTTTAAAACAAATATATATCAGTGACAGCAGCACAGAGGAGATAGCACACGTATATTTCCACTTGCTCTGACAAGAAGAGGTATTTATTTCACTTAACTTAGACCTGGAACGTCTTTACCATAGTTTGCCTAAATGTGGCCTAGAAGCAGTAAGAGTGCCTGGTGATTGATTGGGTCTCGGTAAACCCTAGACAGAATCATAGAAGGATCAGCTACTCCAACCCCCTGCAATGCAGGAGTATATGATCAGCTGCTTCTGCTGCTGAATGGAAAACTACATTCCCATTCACTGAATATTTCCTTTTTTTAAAAAAAAGGGGGGGTTCAGGGAGCATATATATCAACGGCTATTTCTACCTGAAGGAGCACCTCCACCCCCATTGTTCTGCCCGGACACTGAGGTCCAGTGCCGAGGGCCTTCTGGCGGTTCCCTCACTGCGAGAAGCCAAGTTACAGGGAACCAGGCAGAGGACCTTCTCGGTAGTGGCACCCACCCTGTGGAACGTCCCCCCACCAGATGTCAAAGAGATAAACAACTACCAGACTTTTAGAAGACATCTGAAGGCAGCCCTGTTTAGGGAAGCTTTTAATGTTTAATAGACTATTGTCTTTTAATATTCTGTTGGAAGCCGCCCAGAGTGGCTGGTGAAACCCAGCCAGATGGGCGGGGTATTTGTTGTTGTTGTTGTTGTTGTTGTTGTTGTTGTTGTTGTTATACCCAGGAAAGTGTGAAGGAAGGCAACCAAGATGACCAAGGGTCTGGAAACCATGCCTTATGAGGAATGGTTGAAGGGTATGTTTAGCCTGGAGAGGAGGTGACTGAGAAGAGATATGATGGCCATCTTCAAATACCTCTATGGAAGATGGAGCAGGCTTGTTTTCTCTTGCTCTTGAGGGTAGGACTTGAGGCAATGGCTTCGCTACAAGAAAGAAGATTCCCACAAAACATTTGGGAGGAAATTACAGACAGTAAGAGCAGTTCGGAAGCGGAACAGACTGCCGATGAGATGTGGTGGACCCCTGGAGGTTTTAAAGCAGAGGCTGGGTGGTCATTTGTCATGGATGCTTTAGCTGAGATTTGTGCATTGCAGGGGGTTGGACAAGATGCCTTGGGCACCTTCCAACACTATAATTCTATGAAGCCCAACTGAGAAGTATTGTTGCTCTACGAATGCTTCTGCAGAAACGTAAGAACAGACTGCTGGATCAGGCCAATGGCCCATCTAGTCCAACATTCTGTTCTCACAGTGGTCAACCAGATGCCTGCAGGAAACAAGCGAGCAGAACATGAGCACAAGAGAATTCTCCCCTCCTGTGGTTTCCAGCAACGGGTATTCAGAAGCATTGCTGCCTCCAACTGGGGTGGTAGAGTATAACCATTGATAGCCCACTCCTCCTCCATGAATTTGTCCAATCCTCTTTTAATGTCATCCCAAGTTGGTGGCCATCAGTGTCTCCTGAGAGCACATTCCATAGTATGACTATGACTATGAGGAGGTACTTTCTTTCAACTCCCCTTAATCTTCTGATGTTCACCTTCATTGGATGTCCACAAGTTCTACTGCTATGAGGGAGAAAAACCTTTCTCTATTAAATTTTCTTCATGTCATTGTAAGTTTTTATAAACTCTTATCATGTTGCCTCTTACTTGCTTTTTCTTTAAACTAAATAGTCCCAAATGCTGCAACCTTTCTTCATCCTCTTGATTATTCCTGAAGGCACTTTTCTAAACCTTTTCCAGCTCTACAATATCCTGGCTGAGGTGAGGTGGCCAGAACCTACAGCTTGTGTGCTCCACTCTCCTCTTTCATGAATCAGAGAGAGATTGAAAGGTTCTATTTTCAATTTCAAACAGACCACAGTTCCCGGTGACCTCCAAGCTCTGTGAACTGTGGTTTGCTTAAACTAGGATTTAGTGAGAACAAGGCAAGATCTAAATCCAATTTTTACTGACTACACAATAAACACAGTTTGAACAAATGGTGGTTCCCCGACTTCCAAACTCTGTGAACTGTGGTTTGTTTAAACTAGGGTTTATTGAGAACAAGGCAAGATCTAAATCCCTTTTTACTGACTTTTCAATATACATAGTTTAAACAAATGATGGTTCCCAGAGCTCAGACACCACAGGCAACTGTGGTTAGTTCAGAGGTAAAGTGGAACATTTCAATCTTATCAATGAACTCAATGGGACTTACTACTGAGAAGAGGTATACAGGATTGTGCTGTAAGAGTTGTCAGTCTGAATTTAGAACACCTTTGCACTGTAGCACACATAAACCTATGTGTCATGGGGATCAACAAGGGCCATGTATTGTAGAACGAACCCATCCATTACAGAAAATAATTTAAATGTCAAGGAACAAATCTAATTGACCTTATGAAATTTGCAAAACCCCTGTTCCAGAAAAGAAGAACGTCTTGTCTAGGGACACAGAGTGACAAATGTAGAAGCCTTTCAAAGGCAGATACAAGAGGAGATTGTCCCCTATTGCAGCATTCTCCAAACATGTGCCCTCAAGAACCACAGCTCTCATCAGCTCCATCCACCATGGCCAAAGCATCTGAAAGGCACCTTGGAAGGCTGCTCTAATACAGCTTTTCTGCCATAACTTCAAAAACTATCTTTCTATACATTAGATGATTCTTTATTTCAAACCAACATCGAGGTTATTATAAAAGAGAAGTTTCACATCGTAGGGGTGGGGTGGGGGAAAGAGACCTAATTTGCACCTATGAATGAATTATATAGTTGAATTAATTCATCAATCTATCTTGAAATCTGCATTTCACAGTATATTTCACACTTATCAACTAGCAAAATATTAATCAAAAAGGGAATTTCGTATGGAGTTGTTGTCCCGGCTATTGCTCCTCTCTGTAAGTCCCTGTTCATTCTTGGCTCTCAACTTCCATCCCTTCCAAACAATCAAGTATGGCGGTTTCTGCACCTCTTCTTAACATGAAGCGAGTTGGTTGCTAGACATGCAAACAGATTTGAGGTGATGCTGCAGAGCAGCAGCACCCCAGCTATGCAATGCCCTCCCCTCAAAGATATAGGTGGCAACAGCATTAGCTGACACTGGAATGTAAGCAAAGAGCTCAAGTCTTTGCAGGGGGTTAATGCAATGCAGCCAGTTGTAAACCAATAGACTGCCTGTAGTATTACTCATGGTGTTTACAAAATCTGATGTTTTAACTTTTACATTGCAATGCTCTTTGTGGCTGCAATCCTTTGTCTAGGTTCCATGATGCAACCCACTGTAGGATTAACAGTGGACTAGAAATTGAATTATTAAAATTATTTGTTTTTTTGTTTTTTGTTTTTTATAAATTTTTATTGATTTTCCAACATAAATTATAACACATTACAACTTACAATACAAAGACAAACAAAGATATAAACATGTATAATTTCATAACCTTTTTTTCTTAAACCCAATTTCGACGACTTCCCCATGCCTCCCTTTTCTGCATCCCTGTTTTAAACTTTTTCAGCAACCCCTAATCTCAATTACTTATAATTCACTTTCTTTAATCCTTTTTCTCTTACCCAATCATTTACCGCTGCAAATCTGTTTTACCTTACCCATGACATTTTAGCACTCAATAATTTTACAACAGTTCTTAAGGTAAAGTTTAAATTTCTTCCAGTCTTCTTCCACCGTCTCTTTTCCTTGGTCACGGATTCTGCCCGTCATCTCAGCCAGTCCCATATAGTCAATCACCTTCGTCTGCCACTCTTCCAGCGTGGGTAGTTCTTGTGTCTTCCAATACTTTGCTAAAAGGACTCTTGCTGCTGTTGTAGCGTACATAAAAAACGTCCTGTCTTTCCTTGACACCAATTGGCCTACCATGCCCAGGAGAAAAGCCTCTGGTTTCTTATGAAAGGTACACTTAAGAACCTTCTTAATTTCATTATAGATCATCTCCCAGAAGACCTTAATTTAATAATTTTGAATTATTAAAATTATTTGCTCCTGATGGCACCAAGGCATCTATGGCTCCTTTAAGAAGGAGACCACCACGTTCCTCTATGTAGTTTGGGGGGTGTGACCTTTTAGAGGCTCTCTGCCAGATGGAAGAATATGATCTATTATCACCCACCTCTCAGTTATGGTACCTCTTCACACATCCCCCCCAAAAAAGAGAAATAGCAGATTTCGTGAAGTCTTTTGTCTGCTGACTATGCATTGGTCACCTTTTAAGTTGTTGTACCCAAATTTTGCAGAACTGCTCCTGAGATCAAGGAGCAGGTTTTCATTTATGAACACCACTGGGCACCATTTTGAACCAAGATGGCAGACTTTTCATAACTGCCCTGGTTTTTCGGTGTCTCAGAATTCCTGAGCAATGCCAGGTACAAGGCTGCTAGTATAGAATCATAGAGTTGGAATAGACTACAAGGGCCATCGAGTCCAAGCCCCTGCCAAGCAGGAAACACCATCAGAGCACTCCTGACATATGGTTGTCAAGCCTCTGCTTAAAGACCTCCAAAGAAGGAGACTCCACCACACTCCTTGGCAGCAAATTCCACTGTCGAACAGCTCTTACTGTCAGGAAGTTCTTCCTAATGTTTAGGTGGAATCTTCTTTCTTGTAGTTTGGAACCATTGCTCCGTGTCCGCTTCTCTGGAGCAGCAGAAAACAACCTTTTCCCCTCCACTGGCACTGGAGAGCCAGTGTGGTGTAGTGGTTAAGAGCAGTAGACTCGTAATCTGGTGAACCAGGTTCGATTCCCCGCTCCTCCACATGCAGCTGCTGGGTGACCTTGGGCCAGTCACACTTCTTTGAAGTCTCTCAGCCCCACTCACCTCACAGAGTGTTTGTTGTGGGGGAGGAAGGGAAAGGAGAATGTTAGCCGCTTTGAGACTCCTTCGGGTAGTGATAAAGCGGGATATCAAATCCAAATTATTCTTCTTCTTCCTCTATATGACATCCTTTTATATATTTGAACATGGGTATCATATCACCCCTTAACCTCCTCTTCTCCAGGCTAAACATGCCCAGCTCCCTTAGCCGTTCCTCATAAGGCATCGTTTCCAGGCCTTTGACCATTTTGGTTGCGCTCCTCTGGACACGTTCCAGTTTGTCAGTGTCCTTCTTGAACTGTGGTGCCCAGAACTGGTCACAGGACTCCAGGTGAGGTCTGACCAGAGCAGAATACAGTGGCACTATTACTTCCCCATGCTGTAGTTCATGCGAAGAACAGCAAGGAGTGGACAGGTAGGATATTCCAAGAAAACCCAATGGAATTGGGTGGCAAATCCACTGACACACACCCTTCCCTTTCCTGCCCTCAACCTACACGAGCTGTGCCAGGGAACAAGGCTCTAGACATGACAGTAGCTCCACAACAAATCTCCCCTACTCAGGAATTGCTCTGACCATGTCATGAAGTCAGAAAACTTAAGTTTTATTTATAGAAATCCTTTGCCGTCTTCAGATCCAGAAGTCGCTGCTGGCAAACACTAATGGGATAATGGAATCCGTTGCCAACTGGTTTTTGAAGCCAAGGAACTTTAAAATAAAATGCATTAATAGCCGTTTGGCATTTAATAAGTTTTTTTAAAAAAAAGAAAAGAAAGAAATTAAGACATGAAGCCCTACGTAAGCTGCTCTTGCAATATAGTTCGCATCACTGGAGGGTCCACAGGGATTTCTACTGACAGCAATTTGTCTGGTGGTATTACAAGAAGCTGTACAAGGACGCTAAAGATATTTGGGATGCATATAAGTAGCAGCTTCTAACTGGGAAGCTGCCAGATCAAAAGGTACCCAGAGGACACCCGCCATTTTTTATCCTGCAAGTCATTACAGCATAGCAGAGGCTATGGAAATAGATGGTAATAAATGCACTGCCTCAGCAGCTACGTCTATTTTAGCTGGTGGTAATCAGGATTTCTTCAAATAACCAAGATTAATTTTTTTGTATAAGCGAATAAGCAAGGAGGCTGCGTTGGAGATCCAGAACTGGTTAGCCCCAGTTCCATTGCTTGAGAAGTAATCAGTCTTCACCCCATTGCCTAATGATCCAACGTTATCAGGTAACCTCCTCCTCCTTTCCCTGAACCTGCTCTTCAAATCTTAAGAAACGTGTGTGAAGCAATTATTCCCTCGGTAAAACGTTAACAGGCTGAATCTCGCAGAAAATCTGCAGGGCTATTTCACCCATACAAATCAGCAATTTCTGTTAACGTTTCCATAATTACTAAATGAGACAGTGTTAAAAGACAAGCTAATTGGCAAAGGATATGTAGCTGTCGTGAAATAAATTATATTAATATACTTCCTATGTGGATTTCCCTGATACCGTCATGGAGCAAGGGTGGGTAAGCTGTGGCCTTCGGCCTAATTTCTCGCACGTGTGGGTGACTAGAGGAAGAGACGCGGGACAAGAGGAGGACAAAATGTGGGAGAGGGAGGAACAAAACGTGCAATGGAAGGGGAGAACTCCTTGGTAAGAAATCAGAGGGCAAACCTCTGCAAGAGAGACTTGTATGTCCCTTGGCAGCCCACTCAGTGAGGAGATAAGGAGAGAAAAGTGTCTGGTACGCAGAGAGAGATAAATGGGTGGTAGTAAGTTGCTTCCCAACAGATTATCCTAAATTAATTTATTATTACAGTGGTACCTCGGGTTAAGGGACGCGGATGGCGCTGTGGGTTAAAACCACAAAGCCTAGGGCTTGCCGATCAGAAGGTCGGCGGTTCGAATCCCCACGACGGGGTGAGCTCCCGTTGCTCGGTCCCAGCCCCTGCCAACCTAGCAGTTCGAAAGCACGTCAAAAGTGCAAGTAGATAAATAAGTACCGCTCTGGCGGGAAGGTAAACGGCGTTTCCGTGCGCTGCTCTGGTTCGCCTGAAGCGGCTTAGTCATGCTGGCCACATGACCCGGAAGCTGTACGCCGGCTCCCTCGGCCAGTAAAGCGAGATGAGCTCCGCAACCCCAGAGTCGGCCACACCTGGACCTAATGGTCAGGGGTCCCTTTACCTTTACCTTTACCTTACCTCGGGTTAAGAACTTAGTTCGTTCTGGAGGTCCGTTCTTAACCTGAAACTGTTCTTAACCTGAGATACCACTTTAGCTAATGGGACCTCCCGCTGCTGCCATGCTGCTGCTGCATGATTTCTGTTCTCATCCTGAGGTAAAGTTTTTACCCCGAGGTACTATTTCTGGGTTAGCGGAGTCTGTAACCTGAAGCGTCTGTAATCTGAAGCGTCTGTAACCTGAAGCGTCTGTAACCCAAGGCACCACTATACTATTAATTAAATTTGTATGCCACCCTATGCCCATAGATCCCAGGGCAGTGGACAACACAGAATGTAGCTCTCAACAGAGAGGGGAAAAACATTTCCCAACCCTGACATAAAGAGGTTGCTGTTTTCCCCAAAGGTTTTTGAGGGAGGAATCAGATTTCTAAATCCAATATAAATAAAACATGCTATGCTTTCGAAAACATTTCAATATGCCCCCTGTACAAATCCTGCTAGAGGCACAGTCTCCACCAGAAGCTGTTGCAGTCAGAGAAGGATAACACAATGGAGAACCCTCCTTCGGTACACTTTGACATTGCCTCCATTTAGACTCAAGATTAAAGAGTGATCTCAGCACCACCACCCAAAATATGAGCTCCAGAGAGTTGGGGGACCCTCCAGAACCAGGTGTGGAGGGTTGTAGCAGAAAGGCGAGTCAGTAAAACTCACTTTTTCCCTTCCTCTTCCTGAGCACAAGGCTGCATACTGTCCAATGAAGTACAAGCATCCCCCCACATATGGACGTGTGAACGGCCGTATAAATGCAGTGCCAGGAAATAAATAATTCAATTCAAACTTGGAAATGCTGGGAGAGGGAGAGTCCTCGTGGCTTGCAAGGAGAACCTCCCCGGAACCCAAAGAGGGTGTTGATGAGGGCAGAGGGATCCCCAAAGAGACCAGAGACGCAGCGGCACTTTGTTGAGGCTGCTCAGCCTCCCCGGCGAACAGCTGGTGTGTGGGGTTGCGCAGCAGCCGCTTCTCACACATGCTCCAGCTAGACCCAGAGCTTCAATGCCAACTGTGGGTATTTTAGATACGGTGCTTTTGTTTGGGATTGGCGAGAGAGCACCAGGGAGGGCATTTGAAGGGTGCTCCCCACTTTACGCGATTTCACTTACACGCGAAGGGGCCCGGGACATAACCCCCGCATAAGTGGGGGGAAGGGGACACGTTTATATAATGCAAAGGCACACACAAAATCAAAGGCAGAGACCCCAGGCATTGGAAACATCTTTATTAATATGCCTAAACACAATCTTCCCAAGGTACTGTTTGCAAGTCATAGCTTCACATTTCCTAGCACAATTAACATAAACTGCACCCAAGTATTTTAAGTTCCGTTTGCACCATTCACATCCATGTGGCCAATTCAGTTTAAATTCAGAATTCTGACCAACTCAAGTTGTGAAACAGGTGTTTGAAAGGTAAGTGATGGGGAAAACAAGCAACAGGTAAAATATGGATCCGCAGTTGCTATATCCCTCCATTTTATAGCTATAGTTCAGAGGTCAGCAAACTTTTTCAGCAGGGGGCCGGTCCACTGTCCCTCAGGCCTTGTGGGGGGCCGGACTATATGGGGGGGGGGTGAAATGAATGAATTCCTATGCCCCACAAATAACCCAGAGATGCATTTTAAATAAAAGGGCACATTCTACTCATGTAAAAACACGCTGATTCCCGGACCGTCCATGGGCCAGATTTAGAAGGCGATTGGGCCGGATCCGGCCCCCGGGCCTTAGTTTGCCTACCCATGCTATAGTTCCTAGCAATAATATCCCAAATCCCAAATCAAGAGGAGCAACACTATCTATAGCGTGAAAATGGTTTGCATTAGTTGGAATCATCTGCAGCTAAGAGAACAAATCTTACCTTAATCCAATAAATGGCCTGAAAAGAAAGCATTACTGTTTAACAGTACCGTTCTGGTACAAAATATGGTGAAGGCCCATACGCTGAACTTAAGTCCAGTGCACTGAAATAGACCCAGAGAGATACACATGTGCAGCCCCTGATATGCAGTAGCAAAACTTCACAGAAAAAAGCATATTTCTAGTTTCTTGCCTAACAGTCAAGCCTCAAAAATTCCCCTGCACATAACACAAGACGCTACCTTTCTGACTCATGAACTGCACACCTGCCTGCCCCTCCTTTGCAAGTGGGAAGGGGCAGGCAGAGGAGTAGAGAAATGTTACCATAGACTTGCACTTTTCACTGTCTAATACTAGCTCACACCAATTACTGCATTGCAGTCTTCCTTGATGGCTATACAATCAAGTCAGCATGGGAAAGAGCTTTAGGAACACAAGTATACAGTAAACTGCTTTTGCAGGAGCCATATAATTAAGCAGATTACCTTCAAGGCATTGCAAATTGAGTCAGGACAGAGGTTACCAAAGTAGGGTGGAATCTTCATGGCCTGGCCTCTCTATATTCCTTCCTCCCAGCCCCTTTTTGCTGCTCCAGGAAGTGTTTCATCACTGAATTGTTCATGGAATACCTATTTCGCATGACCAAAGCAGAATTTGTGAAGAGGAAAAACCAGATTTTTATCGCTACTTAGCTCCAAGCAGATTTTCTTTCTTTCTTTTCACTCTAACACGTTTCTCTCTCTCTCGCACAAAATAGTGCTATATAAGACATTCGTCAGCAAGCAAAGAATTTGACCCGGCATTCCATGTTGCTGCAAAGCAAAAGGTCCATTATCTGGTATTGGCCAATACTTTTAAAACAGGGGTAGTTATGATAATATTCAGCTTTGCGAACGCAGTGACACCCACCACTGTGTTAATGAAATATGGAACACAGCAAAATGTGGGCGTAACCACCTTGAGATCAGCCCGGGCTGAATGGATTTTTAAGACGATTCCACTGAACACAGCAGAACCACCCATTCTGAATTCCATTACACTGCTTTTCCATTACTGGCACGTTCATTTTGCCATAGGAAACATGGGAAGGTACCTTATTCCAAATCCAACGACTAGCTCAGTAAAGCCTGAGAGCCAGTGTGGTGTAGTGGTTAAGAGCGGTAGACTCGTAATCTAGTGAACCACTCACCTCACATAGTGTTTGTTGTGGGGGAGGAAGGGAAAGGAGATTTTTAGCAGCTTGGAGACTCCTTAAAGGTAAAGGGACCCCTGACCATTAGGTCTAGTCGTGACCGACTCTGGGGTTGCGGCGCTCATCTCGCTTTATTGGCCGAGGGAGCCGGCGTACAGCTTCCAGGTCATGTGGCCAGCATGACTAAGCCGCTTCTGGCGAACCAGAGCAGCGCACGGAAACGCCATTTACCTTCCCGCCGGAGAGGTACCTATTTATCTACTTGCACTTTGATGTGCTTTTGAACTGCTAGGTTGGCAGGAGCAGGGACCAAGCAATGGGAGCTCACCCCGTCGCGGGGATTCGAACCGCCGACCTTCTGATCAGCAAGTCCTAGGCTCTGTGGTTTAACCCACAGCGCCACCCGCGTCCCTTTTCGGAGACTCCTTACGGTAGTGATAAAGCGGGATATCAAATCCAAGCTCCTCTTCTTCTTCTTCTATAGCACACTGACTGGCAACAGGATTTCAGGCAGGGGATATTCCCAGCCCTACCTGGAAGATGCCAGGGATTGAACCCGGACCTTCTGCATGCAAAGCAAATGTCCTACACCAAGCGGTGGCGCTTCCCTTCCATATTACGTCCACATCTGTGTAACAGGAACTTCGTGCACATGCTTCTTGAACCCAGAAGCGTTTTGAGAGCACTGTTCACGTGCCACAATCCGAGGTGGATGATCCCTACCACAGTGTGCCCGAAAATCATTTGCAAAGCAGATCATCTGAATTGCTATTGCTTTGCCAAGAGGTAGGGAGGATTTCACCACATTGAAGGCAGGCGTCCATCAGAATTCCCAGGCGTATAACTGTAGAAGCACAAAGCTCATTACCATTTACTTCCAGCAGAGCATGTACTATGCTGCCAACTAGTGCCCAGATCAACACAACACACTACAGTGTAGACACTAATATATCAGTTTCAGTTTCTCATTTTCCCAGCCTTAAATGCGGTTTGCCACAATTCCACACCACTCTGAAGGTCCTCATGAAAATTCGCTTGCATTTTATTGCATGTTCCTCCTATGCATTTTTGCAAGCATTCGAAGTAATGTTTTTGTTATTTGTTATTTTCTTTTCTTTTTTTTAACTTCTTTTTATTCATTTTCTATAATCAGACAACAACAAAACGAAAAGGAGAAAAAAAACAGTAAATAACTCACACATACCAAAGAAAGTTATTTTCACTTACACATGTGCTAATACATGCATACTTTCCCCTAATATGTGCATTCTTTGTATGTCCATTTCGGTTAGAGGCATCACAAAATTTGTACCTGTTTTATACGCTGAACACATGCCCAATTTTAGCAGGGGCAGGAGATTCTGTGGTCAACCAGGGGAGACGGCTGCAAGTACATAGGTGCCTGCTAGCACCATGTTGGCGCTCCTGAACTATAAGGGCAATGAAGAGAAATCCAGCAAACAACTCCCATTATCCAGAACCACCCTAGACAATGGTTATGCATTATGGAAATCGTAGTCCAAAAATATTTGGGAGCCCAAGACTGAGAAAGACTGCTCTTGGCAAATGCTGAATGCCACCTTAAAGGTTTAACCCAGAGCTTTCCAAACTGTGTGTCACAACATGTTAGTGTGTCACCTGCAGTGTGTAGGTGTGTCGTGCGTGCGCTCCTCCCGGGGTGGGAGAGAGGTTTGTGTTTAACCTCTGGTTTACTAGTAAAAGTGAATTACTGTGTCGCGAAATGATGCATGTCTAAAAAGTGTGTCACCAACATGAAAAGCTCTGGTTTAACCTGTTGAAAAACTACACCGACACTTGGTTTTTACAGCCAAATAAATCTCTTTGTATTAGCAGGCAAAATAAAAATAAAAACAGAAATAAATGTTCTGTCTGTGGCAAGCAAACAAAGTATATATTATCAAAATGTCCAAACAAGAGCCTTTGGGCACCTCCTGGCGCAACCAGATGAAACGTGATGCATTTGCTGAATACTTGAAGCCATATAGTGCCTACAGTGAAAATGGGGGATGAGATTGACAGCCTGGGGCAACTATGATTCCAAATGAGAAACCCTCAGCAAGCTTCATTCACCGGGACATAATCAACCTCGTAGGAACATTTTTAATTAGCAGCCAGATGGAATAGTTTACACTACAGTTCTCTCACCAATCACATATTCCACAAAGTTGCTTGGCGAAAAAGAAAAAAGGTGGTTGTTTAAATATATATACATATATATGTGTATCTTTTATTCAAGTATTTACTTGCCAACTTCTCACATGGGACCATGCACAACAGAATAAGATGAATTTTATACTTTAAAATACTTTAAAATGATCCGATCTTAGCACAGCCCGAAGTTTAAGAGAGCAGTTTTTAAGACAGGGCTAGGCTCTCCAACAGGGGTGGCTAATCTCCACACAAACACCCCACCTCCCAGCCAATAGCAAACCTTGGTAACATCTGGTTTGCTGAGTTAGACGACTCGGTAGAGCATGAGATTCTTTATCTCAGGATCGAGGGTTTGAGCCCCATGATGGACAAATATTCCTGCACTGCATGGGCTTGGACTGGATAACGCTACCTCTCTTTTAAATCAGAACCAGTGAACGTCCTGTGTGAGTGTCTGGAGGCGGTTGGAGGATGGATGGTGGCTAACAGATTGGAGATGAATCCTGACAAGACAGAAGTACTGTTTTGGGGGGAACAGGGGGCGGGCGGGTGTAGGGGACTCCCTGGTCCTGAAGGGGGCAACTGTGCCCCTGAAGGACCAGGTGCACAGCCTGGGAGTCATTTTGGACTCACAGCTGTCCATGGAGGCGCAGGTCAATTCTGTGCCCAGGGCAGCTGTCTACCAGCTCCATCTGGTATGCAGGCTGAGACCCTATCTGCCCGCGGCTGTCTCGCCAGAGTGGTGCATGCTCTGGTTATCTCCCGCTTGGGCTACTGCAATGCGCTCTATGTGGGGCTACCTTTGAAGGTGACCCAGAAACTACATCTAATCCAGAATACGGCAGCTAGACTGTTGACTGGGAGCGGTTGCTGAGACCACATAACATCAGTCTTGAAAGACTCCTAGTACATTTCCAAGCACAATTCAAAGTGTTGGTGCTGACCTTTAAAGCCCTAAACGGCCTCGGACCAGTATACCTGAAGGAGCATCTCCACCCCCATCGTTCAGCACACACACTGAGGTCCAGCTCCGAGGGCCTTCTGGCAGTTCCCTCACTGTGAGAAGTGAAGTTACAGGGAACCAGGCAGAGGACCTTCTTGGCAGTGGTGCCCGCCCTGTGGAACGCTGTCCCACCAGATGTCAAGGATGTTATGTACTGAAGTTCTCACCCTGGGCCAGCAGGGGGATACTGTAGATAGTTTTCACTCAGGTCCACGTCAGTTATTTTAGGCGGGAAACCCTGGGTTGTTGTTGCTCCAATGTTGACAGCTGGCTGCCTATAAAAGCAGGCCGGTTGAGCTGTTTGCTGTTCAGTTTTCTGTTCCAGCTTCCAAAATAAAGAGCTGCTTTGGAGAAATCGCTGTGTCGTCTGCCATGTCTACCCACTATTCAACAAAGGATATAAACAACTATCTGACTTTTAGAAGACATCTGAAGGCAGACCTGTTTAGGGGAGTTTTTAATGTCTGATGTTTTATTGTATTTTAATATTTTGTTGGAAGCCGCCCAGAGTGGCTGGGGAAACCCAGCCAGATGGGCCGTTTATTAGTAGTAGTAGTAGTAGTAGTAGTAGTTGTTGTAGTGGTAGTACAAGCCCGGGTTCCAATGTAAACACTAGGCCAAATGACGGCTTAGCTCCCATCTCAAGTTAAGAGTGGGTTAGACCCCCTGTCTGATTCCTTGGAGGGCTGCTGCCAGTCAGAAGCACTGAGCTATACAAATACCTTGGGTTACAGACTCCGCTAACCCGGAAGTAGCACCTCGGGTTAAGAACTTTACCTCAGGATGAGAACAGAAATCGTGCCGCGGCAGCAGCGGGAGGCCCCATTATCTAAAGTGGTACCTCAGGTTAAGAACAGTTTCAGGTTAAGAACGGACCTCATCATCATCATCATTTTTTAATTTGTATAACGTCTTTCTATCTTACAATACTCAAGGTGGTTTACAAGCTGAAGAAACAAAAAATGTACATCCTATAACAATCTAATGCAATACAAAAATGTGATAATAAAACTTTAAAATAGGCAACCTACATCAAAAAAGCAACATTCAACCATCATTAGAATAGTATTAAATAATAACAACATATAAAAGTTAAACAGAAATCCACTCAACAGTTACAATAAATAATTTCTAAACTATTATCAATAAAACAACAGCAAGCCACAGTACATAAAATAATACAATTCAAATTGAGAAGCAGAGACTAGAGGGTGGGGCAAGGCAGGTGGACCTCCGGAACGAATTAAGTTTGTAACCAGAGTTACCACTGTATAGGCCATTCAGCTCCACAAATATAGTAAACTGGGCTTCTTGTTAAATACACATCATTCTCTTTTCATAAGACTGCACCACTGGAAGAGTAAAGTAGCGCTCAGCTGCTACAAAAGGAAGGTAGTTTGCCCGCGCTGAGGTTCCCCGATTGCCATGACATAAACAAACAACGGGCTTGAAAAGGTACTAGGACCTTCCACCCGCACTAGAAGAGGCTATCCATTACTGCAGAGTAGCAAAGCATGATGCAAGGCCCCGCTCCACGTTTCCAAGTGATAAATATATTATGTACTACTGCTGGAGAACTTGGTCCTGTTTCTATTGGAAATTTAAACACCCAGGGGTTTCCTGCTGGGAGACGAACCCGCAAAGCTCGCTTTAACTGCCTGCTATTAATATGCACAAGCTATAAAGCAAGCCTCAAAGGCAGACAATAAATAGAAATTTGGGCATACGCCGCATCTTTCCAAAGTGTGTACACAAATATTGAGACTACATTCCCTATAAACATTTCTCTCTTCTGACTGCTACTACCTACATGGGTCGAATCCAATGAAACGTAGGGGGAAATATCTCACTCCAATACCGAAGCATCTACAGACAATTGACAGCATAGTTTTGAGCTACACATCTGATTTATCACAGAACCATAGAATTGTAGTGTTGGAAAGGGTGCTTAGGGTCATCTAGTCCAACCCCCTGCAATGCAGTAATCTCAACTAAAGCATCCATGGCAGACGGCCATCCAACCTTTGCTTAAAAATCTCCATGAAGGAGAGTCCATTCCACTGTCAAGTATAGGGGGCTTACGCAAATATTACGTTTAGACATAGATATCCAGGAAGCCCAAAAGTGGTGTCAACAGATGGATCTAGTAGGCAAGCAGATACAATTCTACTTTGCCTCCTGATCATTGCCTGTGGTTAGCCTGTGGTCATCCAAACTGAGCGAAAGAAGCTCTTGCAGGAACGTTGAACAATCTGGGCTCTACATTTTGCCAGGACTCTAAATCCGATAAAAATTCAGACCGTCACTTTTTTTTCTCCTTGGCAATCATTAAGTATTTTCATTTTAATAATAGGATAAACTTTACACAGAATTTTTTAAAATAATAAAAATAAAAATTTATTTATATCCCACCCTCTCCAGCCGAAGCCAGGCTCAGAGTTATAAAAACATTGCAGCAATTAGTCATTCTGAAATATTCATTATAACACATTCTGGCCTCCTGGTAGAGAATGCAAACTGATTTTTTTATTAAAAAAAATATAAACTTATAAATGAAATTCTGGCTCCACCACGACCATGTAAGCTGGCATACACAGGTACGGATGGGTCCCCAGTGCCTGAAACCCTGGAGAGCCACTGCCAAAAAGTGTGGACAATATTGAGCCAGACGTGCTAATGGGTCCAATTCAATGTACCTAAGAGACTCCCATTATTTTCTTCCCTTGCAGCTATAAAAACTGAGTGTCAGTCACTTAGCAGCAGCCAGCTACAGTTATTCAATATTATTTTGATATCCTTTGCTTGATCGTAGTGGAGACCTACCAAGAATGTGCATCCTTACTTGCTTCAAGGCCCTCCATCAAACTTCGACAATTGAGATATGGAGCCAACACTGAAAAGGCTCTACCTGTGGGGCTCGTCCAATGGATGGGTGGAGTTGGGCTCCGTCTTTATTAGTTTTATACAAACCTTAAAAGCTTATTTCAATATTTTTTTATTATGAACTCTTTTTTATTATGAACTTATTTATGTGAGCAGGATGCATAGTTTTTTAAGTGCTGCTGTTTTCAGCTTTATCTCTGGATTGTGGAAAAATTAAACAACTGTTTCTTTAAAACATAAATTGCTTATTTTAATTGTTTTAAGTAAGGAAGGGCTTGGTGCCATATAGATATTGGATGGAAGTATTTCATAGGGAGAGAAATCAACTGTCCCACATAATCACCACCACCATCTAGACCTCCATAAACAGAAAAGGCCCAAGATTTCCCTACAATAGTTGTTTAACTTACGCACTTGAGTATCTATTGAAACAATGTGATTGCTGGTGGGGTTTCAGCATTCCTTTAGAGGAATTATATTCTGGATTGCCAATTTGCGTTGTTAATTGCATTATCGTAAAAGATACTATCTTATTCCCAATTTTTTGCAAGGAAACTCAAGGCAGCCAAACTAATCATTAACACACTCTGTGTGCGTGTGTGTGTGTGTGTGTGTGTGTGTGTTTTAATCCCCAAACTGGAGCCAAGTACATAATCAAAAATAATGATAACAAACTCAGAACAAATAGAACAATTCCAGGACAGCCATCAAATCATCACAAAATGTAAGCTGGGACAGGTATAACTATCCATCTGCAAGTGTTTTTGCTTGGCAGGCGATTCCACAGAGTGGACTCCACAGCAGAGAAAGACCCAAAAATGGCTGATACCAACCTAATCTTAAACGACATCAGAGAAAGCAGGCAGGGGCATATCGCTCGCCTCTTGCTGAATTGCACATCCTCTTCCGTTCCTTTTAATAGATTAAAATGGAAACCTACCAGCAAACTATTCAGTCACTTGCCCGATCTGAAGGGTCTGGAGCATCTGTGCGTCGCACAGATGGAGCTTACAAAACGTTTCAAGGGGGCTTCTTCCCAGCTCTGTATTTAGTTCATGCATTCAAGTGACTTAGCTCTTCAAAGGCTTGCCTGTGTTAAGTGTTACAGCGATTCTATCCCGTTGGGATATTGGTACCTCTTGTTTCTAGATTTCCATAAACTGGTGCTTTCCTTTCTTCTTACATGTATCTGTGTCAACCTTGAGGGACCGTAAATGCTAATCGTATCTGAAAACTTCCTGCTTGATTTCCACCCCCCATCCCAACCACCAGAAACACTAATTCCTCATTAGGCATTAATTCCTAATTAGGCGCTGTTATATATTTAGGAAGGTGATGAATGTCAAGGTATAAACTCCTTCAGCTCGTGCTTCAGAACACATATTTGTCCTCAGGTGCAAGCTAAGTGAATCGTCAAGAGGTTCTTCAGAACGAACAAGAAGATTTCAGTTCAGAGACTACAGTGCTTGCTGGTACTCCAGGCTTGAAAAACACCTTCATTATCTTCTCCACGCTGTGGATCTCTCAGCAGCAAGGAATCAGGGATCAAGCTTCAAGAACGGTGCAGACTGTAATGGAGTCAGTTTGCTCTTGTAGCAAAAAGCATTAACACAAAGAATTTCTTCACCCACCACTCTGGTGTTAAAGCAACAACTGATGCAGAACACACCACCTCTGGGACGGTGCCTTTAGGACACAGGTGGAGGGAAAATGTGGTTCTTCATGTCTTGTGGACAATTCTCATTATCCTTGGCCACTGGCCATGTCACCTTGGGCTGATGGGTAGTGTTCGAAATTAGCAAGGCGCCAGGAGTATTTTGCACCTGGCTTTTGACCACTTGCGACCACTTGAAGATGCCTGGACGCCAGGATGGCTCCTGACATCTCCACCATCTGGAGGTGCATGCCTGGGAATCCTTGGACCTGAACTGTTTTCACGGAATTCTACCTGTTATATTTCATCTGCACAATTGGAATCAATTTCTGGAACCAAAATGATTTTTTCTGAGCAGGGGCAATCACACTTAAGAAAAAGAAGTCAGAATAAGCCAAAATATACGTGGACCGTCCCTGGATCAAGGGACTTTTCTTATTTAAGTTCTCAAAGCTCTTAACTTAGCTGAAGGTGGTCATCTGAACTAGTCAGATGTTTATTTGGGGGGGGGGGAATAAGACTTAAGAACCATCTTGCCCCAAAATGGCAACTAGACATTCCATTTTCGCATCTCTAACCTTGGTTTAAGTACACCCCAGGTAGTGTGGTTGCTGACCTTGAGCCAGACATCCTGGAGAGTGAAGTCAAATGGGCCTTAGAAAACACTGCTAATAACAAGGCCAGTGGAAGTGATGACATCCCAGCTGAACTATTTAAAATTTTAAAAGATGATGCTGTTAAGGTGCTACACTCAATATGCCAGCAAGTTGTGAAGAAGCTGGTAAAATGCGGTCTTGACTATGCTACCACTCAGTGGATTTGTAACTGGCTGACTGACCGAACCCAAAGGGTGCTCATCAATGGTTCCTCTTCATCCTGGAGAAGAGTGACTAGTGGGGTGCCAAAGGGCTCTGTCTTGGGCCTGGTCTTATTCAACATCTTTATCAATGACTTGGATGATGGACTCAAGGGCATCCTGATCAAATTTGCAGATGACACCAAACTGGGAGGGGTGGCTAACCCCAGAGGACAGGATCACACTTCAAAACGACCTTGACAGATTAGAGAACTGGGCCAAAACAAACAAGATGAATTTTAACAGGGAGAAATGTAAAGTATTGCACTTGGGCAAAAAAAATGAGAGGCACAAATACAAGATGGGTGACACCTGGCTTGAGAGCAGTACATGTGAAAAGGATCTAGGAGTCTTGGTTGACCACAAACTTGACATGAGCCAACAGTGTGACGCGGCAGCTAAAAAAGCCAATGCAATTCTGGGCTGCATCAATAGGAGTATAGCATCTAGATCAAGGGAAGTAATAGTGCCACTGTATTCTGCTCTGGTCAGACCTCACCTGGAGTACTGTGTCCAGTTCTGGGCACCACAGTTCAAGAAGGACACTGACAAACTGGAACGCGTCCAGAGGAACGCTCTGGTCCATGGGGTCACGAAGAGTCGGACACGACTAAACAACGAAACAAAAACCTTGGTTTAAGGTGCCATTTTGGTACCTAGCTTATATATCTGAGTTTCTAACGCTACTTATGGGAGTTGGAGTCAATCTGCATCTGGAGAGCCACCAGTTCCTCACCCCTGAAGCTAGTTGTTCAGAAACACACACACACCTGCAATTTACATTGGGGTGGCGGAACTCCAATTAAAGCAAATGGGAGCTTTTTTCCTCATACAAGTTGCAGGTGCCGGAGCTTGATTTGGACCAAGGCTCTGGCATGAGCAGGGGAGGGTGGATTAAAGCCACTCTACCTCCACCCACCATGGTTCCAATCCAGATCAGGGACTCGCTGTGTCTGCAGTTTTCAGGTCTGTTTGTTCCTCTTCTGCAATGTGATGAACAATCCGGGGCGGAAAAAGCGGGTGGGATCAAGGAAGAGAGGCCATATGGGCTGAACAAGAACTCTCTAAAAGCACCACCTTAAAGATATAACGTATTTATTGAGAAATGCTCTTCTTGGTTCCTGCAGAAGCCAGTTCTGCAAAGTTAAGGGTTATTTTCCAAGAATTTTGTTGTTGTTGTTGCAAAGTTCAATGGTGGAAACGTATGTTTGAGGAACGCGCTCCCTCCCTCCCAACACCGAATTGTCACTGAGAGTAGAAGCAAGAGAAGCAACTGAACCACTTAATCAAAATCACAGTATGTAAGAGTTTAAGAGGCCGATAGGAAGAAGCACCCTCTGGACTGGTCATTGATCTGGTTCAATTTCAGGGCATTTAAGCACCACCACACCCTTAACTTTCCTTTAAAAAAGGGGGGGAAGAAAAACTTTCGTGGTACCTGCTCATTTGCTTACAAAACCACAGCCTCTCTAGACTGCAGGAAAGGGTGTCTTCTTAAAAGAACCAGCTGAAGATGCTTGGCTGATCAGCTGCCCCCCCAATGATGTCAAGGAAACATCATTCACAAGCACATAAGCTTTGGAAAGCTATGCCCAAGTTAGGCAAATGGAAATATCTTGGGGACCAACAAGTGGCTGAACAACAGGAAGCAAACAGTAGGAAGAAGTACAAAGGGCAAACAAGCAACGAAATCCCCTCAAGGACCTGTGTTAGGAGACTGTGGAAAAACTCCAGGAAGTGTCAGCATCGCCCTTGAGCCAGTGCCACCAACTGGACTCACACACTTCAGCCCGACTGGGCTAGGCAAGCTGGGTAGCACTTCCAGAGACCACCTTCTGCACAGGAACAGGTCAAAGTGCTGTGGACTCACAGCTTAGAGTTGTGAGCACCGGATTCACTCCAACAAGAAGACAGTCGTCGCACAGCAGAGTATAGCAGAGCATAAACGACTCGGAGAGCAGCTCTGTAGAATATCTTCTTTATTCTATCTACAACTATAATACACAAGTATGTACAGAGCTAAATGAGGTCTAAACGAAAATGCTGAACTGCACTGAGTGTCTGCAGCTGCTCTTAGCAGCAACCTTATCTATACACACGATCTCTCTCTAACACTCAGTCTCCCTCTCTCTCTTTGATGTGAGGCTGGAGTGGAGTAAGTAGAGAGCAGAAACTGCCCCCTCCTCTCTCGAGAATCAGCAGAGAACATCAGCAGATTCTTGGATATGGGAGGGGTGAAATCTCCTCAGGAAGACCTATCTAAACTGAGAAAACAGGCAATGAACACATAAATAACAGCCAAAATGAATAATGCGCACTAATACCCAAGCACCCGAGTCTGATACAATCCGAACTGGCCATAATTGCTGAGGAAAAGAATGTGGATTCGTGGTGTAACTGTATGTTACACATAGTTGTATGTTGCATATAGTAGCACTAGTGCAATGGGGCTGTCCTCCCTGCCCCGTATCTGCTCTTAGGGATCAGGAAAGCCCCCCAGAACAGCATACAGGGGAAGGAGAGGTTTCATTCCATCTGACAATCAGAAATGCTTGACCTGACTGAATGGTCTTAATTGTGTAATGTTTAATTCAACACTAGGTTGGGAATTACTAGAAGAGGCAATGTTCAAAATTAGCCAGGTGCCAGGCGCGTTTTGCACCTAGTTTTCAACCACTTGCGACCAAGTGAAGATGCCTGGTCGCCAGGTTAGCACCTGACATCTCCACCATCTGGGGATCATTGGATCTCTAAAACCCCATCCTGCAGAATTCTATCTCTTTTTTATCTGTACAATTGGAATGAATTTCTGGAACCAAACTGATTTTTCTGTGCAGCCCGAGAAGGAATAGTCACCATTAAGAAAAAGAGGTCAGAACAGGCCAATATATATGGATCAAGGGACTTTTCTTCTTTAAGTTCTCAAAGCTCTTAACCTAGCTTCAAGGTGGTCATCTGAACTAGCCAGATGTTTAACTGAGAATCAATCAGTCTGTCCGTTATTTGAAAAATAAGACTTTAGAGCTATCTTGCCCAAAAATTGCAACTAGACATTCTGTTTTGGCAACTGTAACCGTGGTTGTAGGAGCCATTTGCCAGCCAGTTTATACATCTGAGTTTCTAACATTGAGAAAGAGGGATTGGATTGAAGGCACATGACGCCTTCATCCAATCTTGTTGAATCTAAGCAGGCCTAGAAAGAGGTCAGGGCTCCTTTCAGGGACTTTTAAGTTTAGGAAAAATATACACTATAATTTTTATTTTAAAATAAACAGATTCCACCACCCCAGCCAAAAAAAAGCCATAAAGGGGTGTAAAGTAACAGTCACCAACTCAAATGACTTAAAATGGGGTTCAGGCATATTCTTGAAGGGTAAAGCTATTGATGGTCACTAGGTGCATACTATCTAAAGTATTGGGAGGTGTTATGGCTCTGTATACCAGTTTCTGGCAACCACAAGTGGGGAGAGTGTTGTTGTGTTTGTGTCCTGTGGGGGGAGTGTCCCATAGTCATCTGGTTGGCCATGGTGAGAATGGGATGTTGGACTATTCAAGCTTTTGGCCTGATCTAGCAGAGTTATTCTTATGTACACCACTGAAGAACAATGGGTAAACCAAGGTTCAATGAACCCTAAACACTCTATTATATTTATATATTTTTTTAAAAAACAACCTCTGTTGAGCTGGTGCCTATTAAAAGGAATAAGGGAGGAACAAGACTGCATGAGGAGCAAGTTCAATGGCCTTGGTACCAATACTGAGAAGGATTCACCCCGTGTCTCACGACCCTCCACTCTTTCAACAGAGGGGGGCCCATCCACCTATCTTCATTAGAATCTTTGTGATTTTTCTAAATTAAGAATGGTGTACAAATGAGCCTGATAAAGCAAGTACATTCCTCCAGTCCAAATTAAATTTAAAAATATAGTCTTTTATCCCAATCTAGGTCATTAATAACCTTCATGCCATTAGGCTGGTCACATGAACAAACACAAATTTCAAAAAAGGAAATTCCCACCAACACAGCAGAGTCCAAAATCCTGACATAATTTAGACTGACATCTGAACCATCCACCAAGTATAGTTTGTTTGCTTGTTTCTTTCTTACCGTCCTTCCCAAATCATTTTCATTGGTGGCTGGTGTCACACATTTCAGGAGGCACACATTTCAGAGTCCTCCTCTGGCTGCACTGAATAGGCCCCAAGGAGCATTTTGGGCTCCATTATCACAGGTTATTGCCACCCACGTCTGCCTCTGCAGAATTACTTTCAGGGGGGGAAACAAAACCTGAAATTGCTTTTATCTCCTTTGCCAAACGCAAAACTCAGAAGGAAGGTCACATGAGTTGAAGAGAGCATACACTTTTTATACAGAGGTTCCCAAGTTCAGGCACCTCCTGGTTAAAAGGACCAGGTAACAGGTGATGGGGACGAATATCTGCCCAAAATCCTGGAAAAACCACTGCCAGCCAGACAACAACAGGCTAAACTGACAAAAGTCTGATGTGGCACAAAGCAGCTTCTTAAATGCCAAATTTTTTATTAAATTTATATGATCGTCTATCGGTTAAAAAAATCTCTAGGCACGTTACAAAATCAAAACCATTGTATACACAAATTACAATAATGAAAACAACAGAAGTCTCACACCACCACAAGGCTTTCCCTAGTGTGGATGGAATAAAAGAGCTTACAGCTCACCTTAAAGCCACACCAACAGATCTTTTTTTATAATTTTTATTATTACTTATTTCTAGACCACTTCATATTCTAAAGAAATGAATCTCAAAGCGGTTTACAATATAGACATAAGATTTATTTAAAACCATGTTAAAATAACGAAGACCAAGGTTTGTTTTAAAATGAGATGGGGGGGATGTACAGTGGTACCTCGGGTTACATATGCTTCAGCTTACATACGCTTCAGGTTACAGACTCCGCTAACCCAGAAATAGTACCTCAGGTTAAGAACTTTGCTTCAGGATGAGAACAGAAATCGTGCTCCGGCGGCGCAGCAGCAGCTGGAGGTCCCATTAGCTAATGTCGTGCTTCAGGTTAAGAACAGTTTCAGGTTAAGAACGGACCTCCGGAACGAATTAAGTACTTAACCCGAGGTACCACGGTACAGTAAATTCCCCATCAGCAGTTACAAGAAACACAGCCCAAAGATTTACAGACTGCAAGAGAATTAAGCCCCAGTAAATAATAATGATTTATAGGATTAAGTCTTCATGAGAAACGCATGGGTAGCAAGGACAGTGCCAGAACCACAGCTAGCGATTTCTCGTCTTAAGACATGGGTAAGCCCTTCAAGCTGTTGCTGGACTCCAGATCCCATCAGCCCCAGCCAGCATGGGCAACAGTCAGGGATGATGGGAGTTGTGGTCCTACTACATGTGGAAGATAACAGAGTCCTCATCCCAGACCTGGGAAACAATAGAGCTTGGTAGGCATGATGGCCATGTCGAAAACACATAGAAAATTCCAAATCTCACACAGCTTTGGGCTTCATTCACAATACACACTTAAGGCACATAGCTTTTCACTATGTGCCCTGGGAACTGCAGTTTTGGAAGCGTGCTGGGAATTGTAGCTCCCTGAGAGGTTAAGCTACGATGCTTTAGGGGAAGCTGTCGCTGTTAAAGTAGCACAGATATGCTCTAAATGTATTGCGCTCATGTGGTGTTGGTTGAGACTCAAATTTTGGTGGCTCGTGCTAACCAAGTTCTAGGTAGGCTGCTAAGTTAAATAAAGGTGGAGTTTTCACCCGAAATAACTCACATTACTCAAAAAGATTGGACATACGTACGGCAAATACTTGAACTATACTATGCCCCACTTCTACATGGACCCAAGAGAAATTCTGCCACTCTATATCGAAAGTAAATAGCCTTTCAACCCCTATTCTGAGTGCAATGAATCATTCTGAGAAGGTAGAAAGCCCTCATGCAGTAAGCTAACCAAAGTTTTTCACGGCCAGACGTGATCCATCAGGAAAAAAGAAGTGAGAGAAAAGTGGCTGAATTGCTTTCAACGTACTTAAGCCTCTCAACAACTGCTTCCATCGTTTTAAGCAGCACCATGAAAACGGCATTGCAACTACTACCCACGTATAACCAAAGAAAGCAAGAAATCTACTAGTGAATCTCTGGCTGATCTGCAGCGCCCTCCTCTCTCTCCTTTTCTATCATGTCTATTGGGGAGATGTGCAATAAATCAACAAGGGTTTTCATTTATCAGTTGTTGAATAACAGCAACACTGAAAAGGTGTTGTCGTCCCCGACCCCACAAAAAAAATAAAAATAGGCTGCTGACACAAAGAAAGCTTTTGGGGAAAACCTGGAGTGGATTTTTGTATGAAAGGATTGGAAGCTGTGATCTAGTTGGAATGGAACTGAATGGAATCCAATTGGTGCCACTGTGCTCATGCAAGCACTTTAGACCCAGCTCTGCTAATGAGAATGAAGGGGTTTTGGGTGGAGGTTTTTGTTTTTTTTTTTGTTTTTTTTTGCCTATTTTCTGTTCCCTTGCAGCACCCCAGCACCACATTCCACTGTGTTCTGTAGGGTTCCCTGGCAGTCAAGACCTTTCTTGGGTGCAAAAACCGCTTCTTCCTCTTTGATTCTCAAATGTGTCTGCTAGATCAAAAGCCCTTCCATTAAGGGCCCTTAACAAAACCAAAGGCTCAGACACCAGGAAGCTTCAAAACTATTTAAAAATACCACTTTTACATTATTTTTTAAAGAAGACTCTATAGATAGCAATGCATGTCTTCAGCAAGCCTTACATGAGGCACGCCCCAAGGGAGATTATATTTTAATGTCTCCTGGATTTTATGGCAGAACTCTGAAATGTGCAACTCTATTAAATTCATGAAGCCAGAAAGTTTCAGCTGTTGCTCCACAAAGGATGTATTGCCACACAACGGAAGCCTCCTCTTTCGCCTTCAGCATCTGTCAAACTCTTCCCTTCATCTAATTTCTCTCTCCCCTCACCAAGATAGTCTCTGTCCTTTGAATACATCTCTACATTGGCTCCCTCTTCCCTCCTGGATTAAGTTTAAAGCTTCTTTTATTTTGCTTTAGTGCCTTTGTAGTATCAGCTGTTAGAGTTTTCTTCTTCCTCATTTCGGCATTATTCTCACTTCATCATATGATAAAGATGCCTTAAGAGCAGAGGTGTGTGGAGTTTGTAGCCCTACAGATCAGCCTTTCTCAACCCTGGGTCTCCAAGCTGTTGTTGGGACTACAACTCCCATCATCCCTAGCTAGGACCAGTGGTCAGGGATGACAGGTGTTGTAGTCCAACTGTTGTTGGACTGGGCTGACCTAGATGTTGCTCAATGCCTGCTCCCATCAGCACAAGTCAGGGTTCATAGAATCATAGAGCCACGAGGGTCATCTAGCCAAACTCCTTGCAATGCAGGAATCTTTTGCCCAACATGGGGCTTGAACTTGCAACCCTGAAATTAATGGTCTCATGGTGGGAGGGGGGGGATAACATCTGGAAGACTTCAGGATTCCTATTCCCGCCTTATATCATTGCTATACCCAGCTCAGTGTTTCCATCTCCGACAACATTTCCCCAGGGTCTTGAGAATGGATCCTTCCCACTCTCACTGCCTGACCTTTAACTTCTTTCCACTCCAGCACCACAGGAACTAATAAACCATGGTCCATGAAAACAAGACCAGACCAAGGAAGCACCCAGTATCACTAGCATTCAGTGTGACTTGAGGTCACACAATATAGGTCTGCAATGCAGGCAAGCAGGCAATTGTGTGCAAAATTCCAGGGGTTCCAGGCACTTAACCTGGGGTTCACATTTCCATTTGGAAACGAGGCACAGCAGAGACTGGGGTGGTTTATTTACACATACAGTGGTACCTCAGGTTAAGAACTTAATTTGTTCCGGAGGTCCGTTCTTAACCTGAAACTGTTCTTAACCTGAAGCACCACTTTAGCTAATGGGGCCTCCTGCTGCCACACGATTTCTGTTCTCATCCTGAAGCAAAGTTTTTAACCTGAGGTACTATTTCTGGGTTAGCGGAGTCTGTAACCTGAAGCGTATGTAACCCAAGGTACCACTGTATATACAACCTGAGCCTACGGCGGAGCGGTTCACAGCATGAACACCCCAAGGGGGTCTTGTTTCTTCCATAGCATCTGCCTTGGATTCAAACATTAATCAACCATCGTGCTCTGAACCTCACTGCAGCTTGCCGCCTTTACCAGTGTGCAACCTTTTTTGTCCTCTAGAGTACATCACAGCCAACTCTAAAATTCTACTCCAAATTCTGCCTTTGTCTTCTAAGAGCTGGAGGAGGTGCCCTCTGTCACAGAGCCCCCTCACCTTGGCTTTCCTAATGGCTCGTCACCTTTATTTTGTTCTTCTGATGGCCCATCACCACCTCAGGAAAAGGGCCAAGCTTACATTTTAACATTTGTTGAATCCAGGAGTGTGTGCCACCCAGAAACTCTTAACATGGGGGAGTCTGAAACACATAGCACAGGGGAGTCGGGCACCCACAAACTCACAATATATATCTGCCTGTGTCTGCGGAGAGGAAACTATCTCCTTTATGGTACTCACAATAGCACACAATCAATGGTGCTCCAGGATCAACATATAATAACTAACAATCCTTGATTGCCCAGATTTTATCCCAAGCTACCACTGAGCAGGCACATCAGAACCTGTCTCGTATCGCCTAGTATAGGAACCCTGACTTGGTCTCTTTCTGAAAGCAAGTGTTTTTGGGTAGGTCTAATGACACAACACTGGAAACTTCAATGCTTCCTTTGCCACTACATATTCAGAGTTACACCATGGATTCAAGTAAGGCAGGAAACGTGGAGTTTTTTGGGGGAGGGATAGTATTCAAATATGGGTTTTCTCAATTTTGTGTGGTATTAACATTTTACTGGTTAATGCCATTGTTAGCCACAGAACGAAGACTTATAACTGGTGGGTGATTTGAGTCTCTTGTTATTCCTGGCTGAAGGTCTGGTTTTCAAAGTGATAATAAGTTAATGTATTGGAATGGAGGTGTCCTTCTGAAGATCTTGAAGGAAAGGGTTCCTTATGTGTAAGGTAAAATAACCATGACACTAGAATGATGGATGACTACCTCTCACCATCTTCAGAATTGGGTATAAACCATATTTAACAGAGTAACACAGAAAAATAGTTTCAACAAGATCAATGTCTGCTGGTATTTTGAAAGTTATTAATCCAGACACATTAATTTCAGAAGCTGGCTCCTTTCATCAAATCTTATTCAGAGAAGAACTGGTGCATCTATGCAGCCTGTATGATGACGACAGCAGTCAGCAGGAGTTCCAAGTGACAGAACCAGGATCAGGAGCCTGTAACCCTGCAGTTCTTGTGGGACCACAGCTCCCCAATCCCTAACCACTAGTCATGCTGGCTGGAGCTGATGAGAGTTAGAGACCCAAAACACCTGGAGAACCACAGGTTTCTCACTGCTGTCAGCACTGGGAATCTAGAAAAGCAGGCAAGCTTTACTTCGCAATGTATTTATTAATTGCATTTGAAGCAGCTGTTTCAAGTATAGCATCAAAACTAGTGTGGTACAACGGCTAGAGTTTTGAGCTTGAAAATAGGAAACCCGTGTTGAAATTCCTGCTCCATGAAACCTTGAACAAGTTGCTGTCTCTGTCTCTCTTTTTCCCTCCAACCACAGTGGTGAGTTGCTGATCCAAGTTTCCTGGAGGAACAGCTGATACAAAAATCAAAATAAATAAATCAAAATAAATGTCACCCGGAGTTACCAGTGGCTTCCAGCAGCAGCAGCGCCAAATCAATGGACCTGTGTTCATTCACAACCCCAGTCTTAAGGGTTGATCTCCCAGCCAAAATTCCACTTCCTCCAAGAAGGCTCTGGGATGAGTAGTTAACTCTGCAGTATGGAGATAAATCAGCTGACTGCAAGCATCTGCAAAGAGTAAGGAGCTAGTTCTGCTTCTTCTTAGAGGGGAAGCCCCCTGGAAGATATTGCTGGTCATCTTCAATAACTTCCTGGTGGGACCTGCAGGCTTTCTTCCTCCACCACAGTGCATGAAAGGACACAGGGCGAGGTTTGGGGACAGAAAGCAAGGCCATCTCAATAGTGGTTTGTAGGCTGGGTAGTTCCTTCCTAAGCGAGATTCAGAGCACTTCCTCACTAGTGTGTTGTATGGGCAACATTAAAAAAACCCCCAAAACTTGTACCTTTGTAGAGGGTTTGGAACAAATTGTGGATAACCGATTGTTCCAACTTTTTTTTAAGCCTAGCTTCAAATACACTGGGATGAGGGAGTTTAAAATTAATACAAATTAACTCTCCGTTTTTAAAAGGCTGTACGGGGATCTAAAATTATGCTCTTGAATAAATGGTAGGTACCTGCGTTTCAGGGTTTGCTTTCAAAAACGAATCCACAAGGACCCAATGAAAGTTTCATGTTGGCAATTCTCTCGTGCCTGCCATGCGGCATTTACACAAAGTCTCTTTGAATACGTGCAATACTTTCCGCTAGTGGGGTGGAGCTATAAACTCACGGTACAGTCCTGGTTGTACCCTAAACATTGATTGTTTTTGCTGCAGCAACATTTTAAGTTTCGTTTGAGGAAAGACAGCAACACTTCTGTGCTTTCCTACCAAGTCCAGCCATATGGAGAAGAGTCTGCAGTAAGATCCAGAATTAGCTCTGAGCATCCTTAAGAGATTCTTTTGATAGCAGGAAGGACCACTCCAGAATTCTACACACAATATAAATTGTTAGCTAGAACAATTTGTCAAACAAGGCTGACACTATTACTACCTTCTACAATCCCAAGAGGCATAAAATAGTAAATCCCAGAAGAAAAGACACTGGCATGAAATTATTGCTGAAACAATAATACCATATATGTGCATGCAGAAAAAACCACACACCTTAAAAGGCTACCAATGAATTTACCATGATGGGAGTAAAATCAGATATAACTATTCTAATGTTGGGGGGGGGGGATTTGGAACCCCCAAACTAAAGTACTTTAGGGTTTTCCATAATGAAGAAATCATTTTTTTTAAATAAACCACTTGGCTACAGAAGAAAACTTTGTACCCATTTTATAGGTGCATTTCAGAGATCCAAAGCTCCCATTGACCGCTGCTACCCAATGGGCTAGCTCAAGCTTATTTCACCACCGCTGGAGAAGGGGAAGCAAGGTCACACTCTGGCACTTGCTAAATGCTCACATCCGTAAAATTCCAGCTGATTGCACAGATCAGGACCGCATGCATTCTATTTTGTACATTACCCTTTTTATTTTATACATGCACAGGTCCTGTGCCTATTTTATGCCCACATGTGGGTGTCTACTGCGCCTGGAGGTGGAACAGGTGTGCGCGCTGGGAAAGGCAGAAAGCCACAGCCTTGCTTGCATGCCACAGAGGGCTTCTGCTAAGTCCATGGGGACCGGCCCAATGGCTACAGCCATGGGCAGTGAGGACAACAATCTCACTTTCCACTGGCTAAGAAATCGACTAAGCTAAAAGAAGCCTGTTGAAAAGAGCATGGAGAGTGCCACTGAGTCAAGACACTGAGTCACGAAAGGTCATGTCAAAACATTTCAGAAGGCAATTTGCTAGCAGACGGCTTTGCAACTCTAGTTTTGTTGCTGTTGTCTGCTGCTGCTTATGTAGACTTGCGTTGATTTTAAGAATAGCTGGGATCCAAGCCTATATTATATTATTATTATTATTATTATTTAAAGAAACCCGTAAAGGGAAAACAAAACTTAAGAGCACATTGTGCTATTTAATTCCAGCATGAATATTTCAGCCGCTCCACTGCATCATCCCCTTTCCTTTAACCTACAGCCTCTTTTCCATCTCGCCTCGTCTGTATGCATTGCAATGTAAAAGTCACTTGAGGGCACGGAAATAATTCGCATGCATTCAGGCATTCTGAAATGCATCCTCGGCACAGAACCCCTGTTTCCTTTAACAAATCCCTGCCGGTTCGGAAATTTTCATTGATGCTGTTCTCTACAAATTCATCCCTGGTCATTGAAGGATACAGCTCTCAATGGCTACTACTCATAATGGGTATATACTTCCTCCAGATCAGAGGAAGCATGCATCTGAATGCCCGTTGCTGGGAAACAACAGCGGAAGAGAATTAACGTCTCCATGTCCTGCTTGCGAAGCTTTTCAGAAGCATCTGCTTGTCTTGACCACTTGTGTAAAAAAGGGATGCTGCGCTGGATAGGCCTTTGGCTGGATCCAGCCCAGTTCTTAGGTGTCTTACTACATGCTGACAATTACTACAGAATTCCTTGCTTTTAACCCCGTGATGTGTTTCATACCCACTGATGACTAGATGGCAATAACATACACATTAATTCAACTGAAATGTCTCGTGTATGGCAATCCCAAATTCGTCTGCCTATTTCACTTCCAGAATGTCTGTGTCCAGCTGTCACAAAAGATCAGCCTTCCTTACTGCTGTATTCCAGGAAAGCTATGGATGTCAGTATCCTTCTTCACCCACATGCTGGATTGGCTCCTTTGCCACCATACGCAGAACATGTTAAGTGTTTGGTGCTACTGAACCAAAAAGCATTTCGCTAACATACCATACAACAACAATGAACACAGCTTGCATTTAGAAGCATGTGCAAAATCCTAACTACGAAGATAACTTTAGCTGCCTAACCTCAAGTAAGATCACTGTTTCCATTATTAACCAGTATTCTCAGGGGCTTCCCAACAAGACCAAGAAACCACACGTTCAGACACGAAAGTGATTTTGCCTCATACGCTTAATGTCTTTCCTATAAGCACTTTAAACTAAATGTACGCATGCTATATTCACAAGCGTCTTAATCCAGAAAATGTAACTTTGAAAAACTGCCTTCTCTTATTTTAAAGAGCAAAATATATGCCAATTCAAAACCATAAGCTGGACCTCAGTGATTCAACGAGATTGTGGGGTGGGGAGGGGGGAAGACATCTGTAGATGAAAATGTATTCATAGGTTGCAATTCAGCTATCGTACACCCCCAGTAACTATTTGAAATAAGCATTTTGCACTAAGCAGCCAGGGTCAGAATCCATGTTGAAAGCCATTCATAGTACTGCAATTCAACAGCATATGCTAGAATAGAAGCTACACCCCTTTACGGACCGTACTTTAGGATTACAATACCACTGGTGCAATCCTAGCCTCAAAGACGTCAATAGAAATTCAGTCACCTAGGTCAGTAACAGGCAAAATAGAGCCCAAATGCATCCCTTAAAAGTAGTATAACACGTAATGCTTTTCTGTAAACTCATTGATCTCAATGCACAACGTTCAGCCATCGCCAAGAGACTGACAACTCTTCTTCCCTCCTCACCCTTACACACACACAAATACGCAAGCATTCAATATCCTTAAAAAACCCTAAAAAACCCCGATGATGCGTTGCGGATCCTTCCCATTCTGCTACTGGGAAATGTTAAGACCAAAGAGGCTTTAACTACAGCTGGAAGCAAGGCTCCTGCAGCTGGAAGACCATACAAATCCTCTATCAGCAATACCCTGGTACAACACTATGGAGACATGACCAGAATGCTAAGCGATCTACGATTTTCCAAGTTTAATCATACCTCCAAGCATTATCTAAATATACATCTCTGTGACTGATCAGTTACTGGCTTTTCCTTCCTGCCTTACGGGGGGGGGCACAAAAACATAGCAGTTACTGCTTTTAACAAAAGATTTCGTCTGCGGAGGAATGACTCAGGATAAAACTTTTAAAAACCCCATTCCCTTTCGTTACACTACGACATGACGTAATCATACACAAGTTAGCATTCCCCACATGTTAAAACCATGCACATCTAAAAAGCACCGTGGGTTACAAACGGCAAACCAATTCATAATGTGTAAAGGCCATAATAGATACCTTTATTTCTGTGTCCTTTACAGAAGAGCTCCTTCTTCCGCACTGGCTACAAGGCTATTCCTATGAAAGAGCACACAGACACACACACAAGGGGTTGTTGTTTTTCCAACAGGAGAGGATGCACGCACCCATACTACAGATAATTTATCCTGTATCTTGTCCTAGAGCTCTCCCTCCACTTGCAACTGCAATGTTCCCTTATCCTGCATGGCTGCTACCACTGATTGAAATTCAACATGCAACCTACTGCAAGCATCAGTGCAGTCACCGTGAAGCAACCAAGCCAAGAAATAAAAAGGTTTAGCCTGTGGGAACATGCAAAGTGGATACAACAGGAGTTTGCCACAAGTGAATTAAAACAACCCCCCACCCCAATAAAAGGTTTGCAAGGCAAGACACTTCCCCTTTAAATACCTACGGCCCGCCCACACGGACTGCATATGGAGGGAGTCAGAAATTAAGAGAGCATTCTGCATTCAAACAGCACATCAAATGCATGCAGAGACACCTTTAAGGCACAGCAATGGGAGAGGGAGGGGGGGTCGAAGCATGCTTCCTTCACCAGCAACCCACATATACACATAAACCATTCTGAAATTATTTATTTATTAAAAAAAAGACTTACTGGTCTGATCCACTTTCCAACACCGAGACGTTAAGGTGTTTTTTTTCCCCGGCCTTCCAAAGTAGTCTCTCTCAAAGAGCAATAATGCACACCCAGGCGCGCGCGCCCCCGTCTCCAAAGCAAGCACCGGGGCAGACTGAAGCAGCGGGGGTGGGCTGGGGGGCGAGCAGCGATAGCAGCAAACAGCTGGAAGGATGAACTTGGGAGATCGGGAGATCTGAGCAAAGCCAGTGGCTCAGAAGCAAGCATTTGCTCCTGGCGTCGAGAGCAAGAGCAGCAGCAGCAGCGAGCGAATGGAATCTACCTCTGAGCCCCAGAAGCCTTTTCCCCGGCAGTCAAAGCATGGAGACCGAATGGGACTGAGCAACAGAAGCAAGCGGGTCCCTGCATAGTCCCCGGGCGCAGACCCCCTTGGCGGGCAGCTGCCTCGAGTGGAATGAGGGGGTGGGTTGGGGGGGGCGCCAGAGAGGGAGAGCGAAGCAACAGCCGCGAAGCGGGAGAGGGGGGCGGGCAAGCGGGCGTCCCCTCGCGCACCCTCAGGCAGCCCCGACGGCTCCTCGCGCGCTCCTGCCCGCCGCGGCGCAGCCCAGCCCGCCGACCTTCCTCGGCTCTCGCCCTGCCAGCCCCTCGCAGCAGCAGCTCCAGCCCAGGAGCCGAGGCGGCGCCACCATGAAGGCTGCCCGGCCACCCAGCCGCCCCTCTCCTCCTCCTCCTCCCTCACGCCCCCTTCCCTTTTCCCCGCGGAGGCTCCGGAAAGGACCTCCGGCATCCACCTCCTTCCCCTCACAGCCTGCGCGCAAATGCAGCAGCAGCGGCGGGAGCAGCCAGCAGACCAGAGGCGCCCCCCGCCCGCCCGCCCGCCTCACACACACAACACACACAGGCACCCCTGCGCGCGCGCGCGCACACACACACACACCGCCTCCTCAGCCGGAGGGGACCCCACTCGCCTCCTCTCCCCGGATTCCGCCTGCGCCTCGAGGGGCGCAACAGCCCGGCTGCCCTACCTGCTTCCTTCTCTCCTCTCCCTGCGCGAGGAAGGGAAGGGAAGGGGAGACGGAGGAGAAAAGAGCCGTCGCTACCAGCGCCGCCGCCGCCGCCTTCTCCTCCTGCTGCTGCACCAGCAGCAGCCCCGCCAAACGCAGCAGCAGCAGCAGCAGCCGCCGCCTCGCTCCGGCTGCCTGGAAAGTCCCTGGTGCGCTGCCCCGGCTCTCTTTCTCTCCCTCACCCCGCCCCGCACTTCCTCTCCCGCCCTCCCGAAGCCCAGGCTGGAAATCCCCGGCACGCCGCGTTCCCTTCCTCTCTCTCTCTCTCTCTCTCTCTCTCTCGCCCTGCCCGGCTTCTCGCTACGGCGCAAGCACAAGCGCCAGACAGCAGGCGCGGCAAGCAGCTCCGCTGTCGCAAGCCGGGCGGGGAGGGACTCCGGCAGGCGCGCGCCAGCCCCTTTTCTGGGCGGCCGGCGCAGCGGACTGGCTGCCTGCCCTGCCAGGCAAAGAGAGAAGCAGCGGGGGGTGGGAGGGGCGAGCCGCTCTTCCCGGAGGGATTTCATTCAATCCGTCTCGCACGATCCGGCCCGCCTTTCTCTTGCAGCAAGCGCGCGGGGAGGCATCGGGAGAGGGTGGCCCCCGCCCAGCCAGCAGTAGGCCAGGAATGGCTTCAGGGGCTGCGCTTTTTCCTCTCTTGCGCGCGTACACACACACACACCGCTGGGATTTATAAGCCTGCTGCTGTGAAAAGCCGATGGCGAGAGTGGCACCTCTGAGCATGTGCTGAGCGCTCCGCCCTTCTTGCACTGGGGACCCGGTTCCTTGCAGGCCTGGTGGTTTCCAGCGTTACCCAGTCGTTGCTCTTCCACTGTGTTGCTCTTGCACGTTGGTCTTCCGGTCCTTAAAGTAAACGGGGAACTGCTTTCCGCAGTTTGGGAGGGGGGTGGGTGGGTGTGTGTGTGTGTGCATCCTGCTGCATTCCATTCGCACTAGTGGGTGTGACCCACTAGGCAAGGAGGCGAAGAAGGGACAATTCTGAGCATGCTCCTTTAAAACAACAACAACAACAACACACGTACACGTACAAAACCACAATTCTTCAATTTGGACTAAAGTGCTTTTTAATTTACTAAGCCCCACTGCACATTGTGGAACCTGTTCTGAACAAGCAGACATAGGTGTGTGCTGTAAACGATTAAATAGGCATAAACGTGCCTGCGCGTTCGAGTTGTTCAGTTGTTCCAAAGTAAAAAGGCATGATTAGTTTTGGGGTGATGCGCGCATGATTCATAAGAGGCACCCACTTAGATGTCCCTTCATTCTCACCCTGAAAGGGCATGCCTCTTCTATGACAACACTTGCCATTTGCAGTTTGTATCGAAAATAGTTTTCCACCAGTTACTAATCTCGCCCAACCTTCGCCAACCGGGTGCCCTCCAGATGTTTAAGACCACCACAGCCATGGTGATGGAAGTTGTGGTCCAAAACATCTGGCAGAGATACCAAGTTGGCAAAGGCTGGGCTAGCCAGTGTTCCATCACTACTTATTTTCCAGTCGAGTTATGTGGAAGCAGGGCAGTCATTACTCAATGGCACACAATATGTTTCAGAACTGAGCACTGAAATTTGGGTTCTGGGTCTCAGGTGGTGTAGTCAGCCTAAGCAACAACCCAAAATGTCACACTTATGGCTGGGCTGAAATCACACTCACACAATATCCCCACCCCCAAATATTGTCCTCTTGCAAAAACTGGGCCAATCTGTTTTTTTTTTAAGATATTTATTGAGTTTTTCCACCTTTATACATTAAAAAATCAAAAAGAAAAAACAAAAAAGTTAAAAACACATAAAGTTTACAATCCTTATTTTCAATAACATATTTCCCTGACTTCCCCACACCTCCCCTTCTTATATTCCAATTCAAATTGTTAATTCAACAAGTTCTTGTCCCCAATTTTTGACCTTTTTATATTTAATTCATTTAAAAAAATTTTTTTTAACTTATAAACATCAGTATTTAAACATCAGTGCTCATTCTTAAAACTTTTTTCTAAAGTCGACCCAAATTCCCTTGCACGAATTCCCCAATTTTCATACTAATAACAAAACAAAATAAAAAAAAACAGATTATAATTCTGCACCCTTTGGATTCCCAAACCCCACCCCACCCTTTCCCGGTTTCAATCCCCAACAAATGTCCATCAGTCTTAGTCTACTATCAGCCTGGAGACCTCACGTCCGAGGCTCTTAATTCTCTCTCAATTCCTCTCTGCCGGTTTTTTTGGTAGTCCTTAATATTAAACACCAGATCTCGGAGAAGCTCTGTCCCGATAGGGTCCATATTTCTTCCAGCCAGACCTCCATACTTAAAAGTGGAGCCTGAATCTTGTTTCTTACTCCTTTTAAGTCCAAATGTCCCAAAAGCTCCAACTTTCACCTTAATCAAATTTGTAATCCATAGGTCTTCAGATCTCCACATAAGGAGATCTCTCCATTCTTCAATCTTCAATTCAAAACAGATTTTCATCATCCAGTACTTATTTTCCTTTGAAGCCATCATGTCAGGCCTCTGGCTCTCCTTTGTCATCTGCAACATTACATCTCCTCCTTCCTTTTCCTCAGAAACAACATATATCTCTTTCTCCACACTCTCAAATCTCTCAAGTTTCTCTTCTTGTCCAGCTGCATGGACTTCATGAGTCAAGTCCTTATCAAATTCAATGGATTTGTTTACTGTTAAGTCCAGAGTTGCAACATTTGTAGCCAAAACATCAATTTGGCCTTGTAACTTTCCCAAGAGAAGAAACACTCTGTCCAATTTAGCTTGAATTTTTCCTCCTTCAGCCATTCTTGTAATGTCCCAAAATCCCCTCTAGAGGGATTTTGGTTACTTTATCTTCCTTCCAGTTCAAATCCAAAAATCAAGTTAGTTTGTATCAGTTCTTCCTTGTTTTCAACAAAATATAACCAAATTGTAGCAAATATATCCAGCAGAGATAGCAGAAACAAAGTTCTCTTTTTCCTTCTTGACAGCTAATTTGACAGCTGTCAAACTCTTCTATATCTCCTCAACAGGCTCTCTCGCGGATCACTCCCGGGTCCGGGGGGGTGGCACTTCAGCTCTCAAAATTAGCTCTTATCCTCCAGTGAAATTACTTATACTGCCAAATCGTGAAATTAATGTCTTTTACCCAATAAAGAAGAAGAAATTCTCTCGACCTTAGTTAGCTAGTCCTTGCTTCAGATTATTTATAAGACAGGGAGACGGACTTCCTGTTTGCACCTTCCCCGATCGTGCCTAATTCAAAAAAAATTTTTTATTTACAAATCCAATTTCCGTATTACTCACGGGTTGTTGCTTTTAGAGTCCAATTGTTCACAAGAAGAAGTCAGTGCTCTCCGACCATGGCATGTGGCTTCACTCCGCAGGAGAAGCAGTCGACTCTCAGCACCATGCCGCTCACCCCGTCCCCTGTTCCGAAGCCTTTAAAAAGGCTCCTTCGCAGGTCGGGGGGCGCAAATGGTGCCCGCCGAGTCACCAAGTTCACAGGCTTCAGCGCCGGTGATTTCTGAGGGTCCCCGCGTTGCCGCAGTGGCAAGACCCGGATCCTGCGGAGCCGATTCCCTCCGGAGCTCGGAGGGAATCCGCCATTAGCCGATGGCGCTAACCCGGAAGTCTCAAAAACTGGGCCAATCTGCTGCTGCTTTCAGGACAATGGCAGAATATCTCTTGATTTTTTTTAGGAGGGAACCTGCTTTACCGGGTCTCAGCAGGAACTGTGGCTTGCAGGAAGTAGCAGAGAGGGTCTTGCACCACTTCCTCCTGGCGACACTTCCCAGAATGCCTTGGCCAGCGTTGGTCCAAGACATATTGGCACCCGAGGTGAACCACAAAATGGTGCCCTCTCCCCGCCAGAGAAGAAAGGGTGAGTTAAGATCTACATCAGGGACAAGGGAGGAATAACTATCTGATTGGGATCTGCGAATCCGCCCCTCAACCTGAGGCGGTCACTTCACCTTGCCTCATGGATGCCGGTCCCAACTTTGGGAACAACAGCATTCTGGAAACATTGGCCAATCAAGCTGAACCAAGAGCCTTGTGCCCTCTGCAATGAACTTTTTTTTAAAAGGGTTAAAGTGAAGGGGCACAGAAAACCCTTGGCCACCATGTGATATTAAGTTCAGTAAGCAACAGTCCCCTTCTGAACACTTTGAAGAAATTCCTTTCTCTACTCCCAACCTCTTTTCTGTAGAGAGTTTTGTTTAGTTCCCCACCCACCCAACAAATGGTTGAAAAATGTATTTTTGCCGCAGTTCACTACATGACAGTGACGGCAGGGACTACTGATTAAATACACATTCGTTCACAATGTCTCTCTAATATTTTTCTTACGACATGTAACTTTGTGATTGGTTGGGTTGCAAAAGTACAACAAGCTTATGCGCATTGTTGGGCTTGCATCCCACACATTGTTGTGTTGTGTAGGATGCTCTGCCAGTAGTGTGTGCTACCCTCCAGAGATGCAGGTGAAAGGTAAGGAAGGAGGCAGAGACCAAGCCTGTGAATACGTTGTTGTTGTTGTTGTTGTTATTGTTATTATTATTATTAGCATTTATTTATCAGCTGTCTTCTAAACCACCCTCTCAAAGCGATTAACACACAAGGTGGTTAGAAACGGTGAAAAACACAGGAGCAACAGATGCATTTAAAATATGACTAACGAGTGGACCCACATAAAGACCCGTTCATCCAACGGGGGAGGCTGTCAGAACAAAAATGTTCTGAATTGTTTCCAGAAAACGCTGCTGGTGGTTGCCTGTCAAATCTTGACAGGAATGCTGTTCCACAAAACGGGGGTCGCCACATTAAAAGCCCTCCACGGAATTACTGCAGAACGCACTTCTGAGATCTTTGGATCTTGCAGGGGAATCTCTCCCTCAGACCACAGCAATCTACTGGATTATATAAGGAGGAAAGGCGGTCTCTCAAGAAACCTGTCTCTGAGCTGTACAGGGCATTATATTATAGGGCCAACAACTTGAACCTGGCTTGGTTTCAGATTGGTAGCTGGTGCAAATCCTGAAAGCAAGGTGTCATCTGCTGGTGGTAGTTTTCCCCCAGAGGCAGCCAAGCCGCCATGTTCTGCACCAGAGGTATCCTATAGGGTTTTTTTGGTGAAATACGTGGTTTGATGCGTTCCCCACACACACACCAGCTAGCTTCAGTAGCCTTATTCAATCCAAATTTGGACTGAATAATTTGCAAATTTGTGCAAATTTGCAACACCAACTTTCTCTTCCATGGCAGGAGGCGCACGTCCTACGTGTCCTCTGTGCACATGCACAGATCTTAGAATCTTAGCATTGTAGAGTTGGAAGGGGGGCATCTAGTCCAACCCCCTGCGATGCAGGAATCTCAACTACAGCATCCATGACAGATCAGCATCCAACCTCTGCTTAAAAACCTCCAAGGAAGGAGAGTCCACAACCTCCCGAGGGATGAAAGCGATGCTTAAATTTAAATACTTTCCAACAGCTTGGGTAGTGAAAGTAAAGGTGGCATCACGGAGGACAAGGCTATCAATGCCTAGCGTTAACATTCGGAGGCTGCAGTGCTTTTGAATACCAGTTGCTGGAAAAACCACAGGACCCAAGAAGAGTGCTCTTTCACTCGGGTCCTGCTTGCAGCTTTCCTGCAGGCAATCTGGTCAGCCACACTTGCCAGAGTGGTGCATGCTCTAGTTATCTCCCACTTGGACTACTGCAATGCGCTCTATGTGGGGCTACCTTTGAAGGTGACTCGGAAACTGCAATTAATCCAGAATGCGGCAGCTAGACTGGTGACTGGGAGCGGCCGCCGAGACCACATAACACCAGCCTTCTCGGTAGTGGCACCTGCCCTGCGAAACGCCCTCCCAGCAGATATCAAGGCAATAAACAACTATTTTACTTTTTAAAGACAACTCTGAAAGTGGCCCTGTTTAGGGAAGTTTTTAATGTCTGACGCTGTATTGTTTTTAATATTCGGTTGGAAGCTGCCCAGAGTGGCTAGGGAAGCCCAGCCAGATGGGCAGGGTATAAATAATAATAATAATAATAATATATTATTATTATTATTATTATTATTATTATTATTATTATTGGCTGCAGGAGCTTCCTTAGGTTGCTAACCCCTGTTCTAGCCCATAATACGAAGCTCTGGCTTCCTAGCTCCAAGTACCTCTAGGCTTAGCTTTTCACAAGTTTGCTCAAGAAAGGAGAAACTGCAGCGGACAAATATATCTCCACCCACTAGGCAAGGGGCAACATGGAAACATGGCCAGGTGCACAGCAACACACAAAACTGAACTGAAACACAGTGAGGGGGGCAGCATGCTAGTCCTACTGCAGAACAGGACTTTTGCACCTGAGAACATAGGCAGGTTCCACTGCTGGTCAGTGTAGGAAATATGGAACTAGGTAGACCAATGGTCTGACTTCAGACCAGCTTCCTAGGTACCTATAATGGTAGTTTGATTTGGTTTGGTGCTTGGCTTAGCGTCCCCATTTGAGTGGCTGTTGCCTTGAGGCCAATTCTGAGCTCCCATCTCTGGTTCGCATGCCACCCCCTGCCACCTCATGCCACCCCCTGCCATGAAAACCAATACATGCACGATCACTATGGGACTGTTAAATTGTGAGCTCAGCTGGACTTGATGGCTAGCAAATTCGCTGGTGACCGTAAGCTTAATATGTAGAATTATTGTGCATATGAAAAATAAATGAAGTGCATGCTTCTATTTAGAAATAAATGAATCGAGGGAGACCTCGGCCTTGTTCTCTTTCGTTTTGGTTCATGCTATTTCAGCCTACAGGAGAGGTCTCATGTACGCCTTCTACCATATGAAGAAACTCCAAAGCCATACAGTTCTTTGCATGCAGAAATACAGAAGTCAAGAGCGAATATTCTGGCCAAACCTTCTTCCCAATATACTCGTATGCAGGACCACTCAGTCATAAGAGTCTCCATCTGCAATTTGAAAAGTATAGTCCAAAAACAGGATCGTCATCACTTTGCTGTTTTTAAGGACTCCAGTATCTCTGTAAAAAGAGGAACATGGGGTAATAATAATAATAATAATAATAATAATAATAATAATAATAATAATAATAATTTATTACTTATACCCTGCCCATCTGGCTGGGTTTCCCCAGCCACTCTGGGTGGCTTCCAAAAAAATATTAAAATACTGTAATACATCAAACATTAAAAGCTTCCCTAAACAGGGCTGCCTTCAGATGTCTTCTAAAAGTCTGGTAGTTGTTCTCTTTGACATCTGGTGGGAGGGCGTTCCACTGGGAGAGTGCCACTACCGAGAAGGCCCTCTGCCTGGTTCCCTGTAACTTGACTTCTCACAGTGAGGGAACCGCCAGAAGGCCCTCGGTGCTAGACCTCAGTGCTCGGGCAGAATGATGGGGGTGGAGACGCTCCTTCAGATATACTGGGCCGAGACCATTTAGGGCTTTAAAGGTCAGCACCAACACCTTGAATTGTGCTCGGAAACGTACTGGGAGCCAATGTAGGTCTTTCAAGACCGGTGTTATGTGGTCTCTGCGGCCGCTCCCAGTCACCAGTCTAGCTGCCGCATTCTGGATTAGTTGTAGTTTCCGGATCATCTTCAAAGGTAGCCCCACGTAGAGCGCATTGCGGTAGTCCAAGAGGGAGATAACCGGAGCATGCACCACTCTGGCGAGGCAGTCCACAGGCAGATAGGGCCTCAAGCCTGTGTACCAGATGGAGCTGGTAAACAGCTGCCCTGGATACAGAATTGACCTGCGCCTCCATGGACAGCTGTGAGTCCAAAATGGCTCCCAGGCTGCACACCTGCTCCTTCAGGGGCACAGTTACCCCATTCGTAAGGTTTTAATTGGGTAAGGTAAAGGGTAAGGTAAAGATAAAGAAGGCTAAGAAGGAACAGCATTCTCCAATGTGGCCCCTCTAGATGTTTATGATGCCTGGGGCTGATGGGAGTTGGAGTCCGAAACATCTGAATGGCACCAGGTTGGGGAATGATGAGAGAAAATGTTCAGCATGGCTGGTTCTGTGCAGAATGAGGCAGAGGCATGCATCGCTTTGCAGCATGCGTGGGGCGTCATCAGAAGGTGGCAAATGTATTCCGCAAGGCAAGAGGCCCTTTTGGGATTTTCCACCTCATGTGCCGAGTTGTACGCAATCGCCTGAGATGCAGACAAGAAGAGGAAGAAGGAGCATCGCAAATGAAAGCTAAAATGAAAACTAGAGTCATTACTACACTGAAAAAAGTTAGCCTTTAGCCAGTGCTGGGAAGTGTTTGATACCATGATCTAATCAGGGTTCAAAGTTACTCATTAGCAACCCAGGGGACATTTGTGTGTGTAACTGAAACGAATCAAGTACAGTGTTACCTCGGGTTACAGATGCTTCAGGTTACAGACGCTTCAGGTTACAGACTCCGCTAACCCAGAAATAATACCTCGGGTTAAGAACTTTGCCCCAGGATGAGAACAGAAATTGTGCAGTGGCGGCACAGCGGCAGCAGGTGCTTCAGGTTAAGAACAGTTTCAGGTTAAGAACGGACCTCTAGAACGAATTAAGTTCTTAACCCGAGGTACCACTGTATATGAAGAGAAAGAATTATTTCCAGTGTTAGAAGACCAATCAAAACAAATTGATTTGACGAACAGGTCCACTGGTTTTAATAAGCTTACTCTGAGTAGTTACAAAGTTGGACACAGTGCCATAACTAACCACAGTTGCTCCTGATGTGCACCATAGAGTGTGTCCTCTCCCCATATCACTATTTCTAGAAATCAGTGCTATTTTTGTGCAAAAAGAGGTGCCAGAACTCACCATGAACACCGCCCAGGTTCTCTTAGAATGGCAACAGCGCCCAACTGAGAGGTGCCGGAAACAAGTTCGTCAAGTTCCGGCTGAAGAAAAGCCCTGTTACAAACTATAATCAAACCCAAATTGTGATTTTTTTTCCTCGGCAGCAGACAGCCACTTTGTTAACATATTCAGTTATTTTCTTTCCACAAGTGATAGGTTGATGGCTCAATTGCTAGAGGATGATGGGACTCTTGATGAGACACAGGTTTCCGGGTGGGAGTTGATCACGGAGAGGTTTTGCCAAACGTGCCTTCCTCTTAGCTCATTTCTCCTTTTCACCCTGAGTTTGTGCTTCTTCAAAGTCCACAACACCTTTGGTAAAGGCTGTTTTCCAGTTGGAGCGCTCGCAGGCCAGTGTTTGCCAGTTACCAGTGCTTATTTTTAGGTTTGCCTTGAGAGCGACTTTAAACTTCTTTTGTTGTCCACCAGCATTTCGCTTTCAATTCTTAAGTTGGGAATAGAGTAGTTGCTTTGGAAGACGATAATCAGGGATCCGAACAGCATGAATCCAAACCCTGATTAGATCACTAAATTAAGAAGTGAAACAATCTCACCCTAGAGTCGAAGGTCAAAAAGCTGTTGAAGAAAAGACACTTGGTGGCTGCTGAACCCAAATCCTATACAGTGGTACCTCTGGTTACATATGCTTCAGGTTACAGACTCCGCTAACCCAGAAATAGTGCTTCAGGTTAAGAACTTTGCTTCAGGATGAGAACAGAAATCGGGTTCCGGCAGCGCGGCGGCAGCAGGAGGCCCCATTGGCTAAAGTGGTGCTTCAGGTTAAGAACAGTTTCAGGTTAAGAATGGACTTCCAGAACGAATTAAGTACTTAACCTGAGGTACCACTGTATAGGCTTTCATAACTCCACCAATAAGCGAATACCTTTTGTCTCAAATGCTAGATACATAACTTTCTTTTGCCTAATAAATATTATCCACTGGCCATGCCATATTTGTGTGTGTGTGCTATTGAGGGCTATTCGTTTGTTTTCTTAGCAGTGTGGCGATAAACCCATAACAAAGGAAATGCCCTTTGCCCATTGCTGGAAACTGCAGGAAAGAAGAATGCATTAATGCCTGAATCTGCCTTGTGCGTTTTCTACGAGCATCTGGTCAGCCACTGTGAGAACAGGATGCTGAACTTGATGGGTTATTGGCATGATCCAGAAGGCTCTTCTTTATGTCCTTATAGAGCAGTTCTGTTGATGATAATGAATTTGGCTGCTGGGCTATGGCAGAGAGAAGACAGAAGATAGCTCAGATCGCTGGTGAACATTGGGGAGCAGAGTTAAGAGCCATTAACCCCCAGCAGAGCAAGGACACTTCCTGTAGGGAAAACATTGGGTTGCAGGGGACTTTTTAAAGTTATTTCATGACAGACAAATAGAGCAGAGCTGAGGATAAGCTTGCTTGGCTCAGCTAAAGGGCAGGGATAGGTCAATTGCAAGCTAGAGTTCTCTGCATAGAAACTAGCATAATACTGGACTACTTCAGCCAAGAGGAATGTGCAAAATTATATAAGGCTTTGTTGCCTACACTAATTTTTTTATTTTATAAAAAAATGCGCCAACCCTTGCTAAACGAAACTCACTGAGAAGAGAGAGATGTCTAGGTGGACAAGGTGCCAGTTTCTAATATAAAGGGGACCCCTGATCGTTAGGTCCAGTCGCAGACGATTTTAGGATTGCGGCACTCATTTTGCTTTACTGGCCAAGGGAGCCAGCGTACAGCTTCCGGGTCATGTGGCCAGCCTGACAGCCACTTCTGGTGAACCAGAGCAGCGCACGGAAACGCCATTTACCTTCCCGCCAGAGCAGTACCTGTTTATCTACTTGCACTGCGTGCTTTCGAACTGCTAGGTTGGTAGCAGCAGGGACCGAGCAACGGAAGCTCACCCCATCGCGGGGATTCGAACTTCCGACCTCCTGATCGGCAAGCCCTAGGGCTCTGTGGTTTAACCCACAGCACCACCAGTTTCTAATACAGTGGTACCTCGGGTTAAGTACTTAATTCGTTCCGGAGGTCCGTTCTTAACCTGAAACTGTTCTTAATGTGAAGCACCACTTTAGCTAATGGGGCCTCCCCGCGCCACTGGAGCACGATTTCTGTTCTCATCCTGAAGCAAAGTTCTTAACCCGAGGTACTATTTCTGGGTTAGCGGAGTCTGTAACCTGAAGCGTCTGTAAACCGAGGTACTACTGTATAGTGATATGCAAAAGTGAAATGGCATAATGGCAGATAAAGAGGAAGTGACATTGCTTGTATAATATTGTATTGTTAGCAGGACAGTATCAAGCAAAGATGGGCTCTCCCAAGCCCACATTTCCCCAGCAATTTCGCATTCCTGTCTCAGTGACATTTATGCTGGCTTGGACATGTCCACAGAATGGAGGATGGCAGGATTCCCAAGGACGTGCTCCGTGGGAAGCTGGCATCAGGCGCCAAAGGTGTCTGCAAACATGAAGGTTGGCAACAACCAGAGAGCCAGTGTGGTGTAGTGGTTAAGAGCGGGAGACTCGTAATCTGGTGAACCGGGTTCGCGTCTCCGCTCCTCCACATGCAGCTGCTGGGTGACCTTGGGCCAGTCACACTTCTCTGAAGTCTCTCAGCCCCACTCACCTCACAGAGTGTTTGTTGTGGGGGAGGAAGGGAAAGGAGAATGTTAGCCGCTTTGAGACTCCTTTGGGTAGTGATAAAGCGGGATATCAAATCCAAAACCAACATGAAGCCAGCTATGTGGGAATCCCTTGCAGACGACCACAGTGCCTGGAGACAGACAGACAGATTGTGTATCCACAGCAGGTGACCAGAGGAGGAATGAGCACTGGGAGGAGCCCAGAGAGAAGAAACACCATGTTGCATCTGCAGCAGCACAACCGGACGCCTTCATCTGCCCCAGCTGCAACAAAACATGTCTCTGCTGTAACAGTCTCTACAGCCACAGCAGACACTGTAACTCTCCAACAATTTGACTTAACTCCCAAAGGTGTACTCTTCCATCATCTCCGAAGAAAGATAGCTGCTGACAATAGTGAACAAATGAGAGATTCCCCTATAGATATTTTTTTAGGTACTATCTACAGTATATTGTGCTTGTGGCAGTAAAACCTCTAACAGTGATTGTCTGAGTGAAGCGGAGTATTCTTCGGAGAACACATTTGCAGACCAGCTTCTGTGAGGGAAGAGGAAATTGTCGGTTTGGCTGGGATTGAAAACTCACGTTTAGACAAGCTAAGAATCGGAAAGAGGTCCTGAATGTCCAGAGGCTAAGGACAGGAATCCTAGAGGCAGTTAAGCTTAATGGACTGTGCAGACTAAGCTAATGGATTGAGAGAGAACCTGATAGAAGGACAAGCAACTTGGGGTGGGGGGGAAGAAACATCATAGCAATGAAGGTCAGGGGAGAGAGACAAGAATGCTAGGAAGTCTGACAAGTAGTTAAAGGAAGCAGTTACTAGACCTATCGTCTAGACCCTAACAGGGGAATTCTGGCTTCTATTGTTGAAGAAGTATTATGACATAATAAGGCAAAGGGAAGCAGCTGGGGGCTGAAAAGCTGTGGAAGAGAGCCTGAGTTGCAAATGCTTATTTAAGAACAGGAGAAGAGTCCAGCTGGATGAGGCCAGTGGCCCATGCGGTCCAGCACCCTGTTCTCACTGTGGCCAACCAGATACTTAAGGGGGAACCCACAAGCAAGAGATGACCACAAGAACCCTCTTCCACCTGTCATCCCCAGCAGCTGATGTTTGGACGCCCTAGTGCAGGGGTGTCCAGTGGGTCGATCTACCTGTCAATTGCGGGATGTACCTGGTCGATCTTCTCTTCTCCCCCCCCCCAAAAAAAGCTCAACAACTTCTTTGGCTGATCCCCCCCCAAAACCCTGGTCAATCCAATGAGTAGATCACTGCCAGTTTATTTATAGTGGGAGTAGATCACAGTCTCTTGGAAGTTGGACACCCCTGCTCTAGTGCATTGAAGGCTGAAGGTAGAACGTGGCCATGAGAATTAGTACCCATTGATGATATTATCCTCTGTGAATTTGTCCCAAGTTGATGGCCATCGCTTCATCTTGGGGGAACAGATTCCATAATTTGAATAATATCTTCTGAGTAAACAAACGGGCTGGTTCCTTGGCTATGGGCTTCTCGTTCTGCAGTAATCTAGTCCTTGTCCCTTGACTTCTGGGTTGTGGAACTGCTCTGAAAAAAGTCAATATATTCATGTACCGTATATTAATTCCGCCCGCCCCCCGAAAGTTTCTCCCTATCACCACCACGACGATCAGAGATTTGATTTCAGCAAGGAGCATGATGTGTCTGTGAAACCTACCTGTGGCGATACATGGTGCCTCCCTCCATTTTTTTATTTCATAAAATATATATACACCACTTGAGCATGAAGCTCATGCTGTTATAATGATTTTAAGCCATTGGCAGTGGCCACTACTTGATCGAGAACCCAGTACTGGGACACTAGTTGTAGCAGACAGGTAACTGGGTGGGATGGAAATGGGGGGGGGGGGAGGCAGAGAAGATGGGTAGGTGGAGAAGGAGGACTGGACCCCATCATGGCCTTCGTTGCGAATGTGGCAGGAAACAAAATGTTCTCTGCAGCATCTATAGCTAGAAAACAACTTCATGCCTTATGTTTTTGAATGGCTTTTCCTAGCTTCAGTCACTCTCAGTGCCAATTGTGGGGCACCCACAGTGGGCGTGTTTGAGTACCCAGCACAGCTCCATCATTTCCAAAGCCAGCCAGACATTTGGTGGAAAGATGCCCAATTTCTGGCCACCCCCAGCGAGAACCTTTAAAAACAAATTACGGTGTTTCAATATCCTATAGCAACTTTCAGAACCACACTTTTAGTATGAGACATCGTCCTCATCGAGCCTTTCGGAAGTGGCAGAAGAAGAAAATGGTTCTTATCAGATCAGAAATGTGTTACAATAATGTTTTGCCTGTCGTTTGTTTTTATCTCTTTCGACGTTAAGCTGGCCTGCAACCTAAGCTGTATTTACACTCCACAATTTGTTGTGCTCTCACTGAGTTTCCATTGCCGGTTTTTATTCCGTGTTCACATGCTGGATGAACTACATTATCCTGTAGTTTGTTTTAAGATACAACTGTTGGATGTATTGCTTCTCAAAACAGCCTCACTCAAATGGAGTCCTTAAGCCACCTGTCTCTGGCCAAGTGTGAACACCTTTGCCTAGGGGCAACCCAGTCAGATGGATGACATATAAATAAATAAATTTATTATTATTATTATTATTGAATTTTTATACCACTCTATACAGATGCAGGTCTTAGGGCAGTTCTCAACATAAAATCACAATATGAAAACACAAAATAAGTACAGTGGTACCTCGGGTTAAGTACTTAATTCGTTCCGGAGGTCCGTTCTTAACCTGAAACTGTTCTTAACCTGATGCACCACTTTAGCCAATGGGGCTTCCCGCTGCCGGAGCACGATTTCTGTTCTCATCCTGAATCAAATTTCTTAACCCGAGGTACTATTTCTGGGTTAGCGGAGTCTGTAACCTGAAGCATATGTAACCTGAAGTGTATGTAACCCGAGGTACCACTGTAATAAAAACAAAAACAACCCAATTGTCCCTGCCCCCTTCCCCAACACATTTTAAAAGGGCATTGGGTTTAAACAAAGGCCTGGTTAAAGAGGAACGTTTTTGCCTGGTGCCTAAAAATATATAAGGAGAACCTCCCTGGGGAGATCATTCCAAAGATGGGCAGCCTTCAGAAAAGGCCCATTCTCATGTTGCCACTCTCCAGACCTCTCGTCGAGGAGGCAAACGAAGGAGGGCCTCAGAAGATGATTTCAGGCAGGTTCATATGGAGAGAGGCAGTCCTTGAGGTACAGTGGTACCTCAGGTTAAGAACTTTGCTTCAGGATGAGAACAGAAATTGGGTGGCAGCAGCAGGAGGCCCCATTAGCTAAAGTGGTGCTTCAGGTTAAGAACAGTTTCAGGTTAAGAACAGACCTCTGGAATGAATTAAGTACTTAACCCGAGGTACCACTGTATTACGGTCCTGAGCCATTTAAGGCTTTATGTCAAAAACAGCACTTTAAATTGGGCCCTATATTATTATAGGGTAAAGACATCCCTATAGGAAACAACTTCACTGTACGGCGGTAATGGGAACACAGTCCTACAGTGAAAAGCAGGATATAAATACCACCCCTCTAAAATACATGCATGAACAAGACATAATATGAACTATGAAACAGCCCTGGTGCTTTCCAAAGGATAGGGGTGGGTGTGTAAATAATCTGAGCCAACGTGGTCCAAGTTTGGATGGGGAACAATATGAATTACAAGATGAGCTCTCATTATTCAAACTCACACCCAGCTGTATTTTAGGCCTTCTAAATCAGCAAAAGCTAAATTATTGCACTGACATCTCTGGGCCGGCAGCCAAAGGAAACTTTCAAAAACGAAAGTTCAGCTGATGCCCAGACAAATAATAATCTGGTTAGGGTTAAATCCATTCTGTTTCAAGCAAGAAAACAAACAGGGGGGGAAATGTGGGAAATGTTCCATGCAGACATGCCTGAAGTCAGGCATTCAAGCAGACACAGCATCAAAAAATATACACTTAAGGTGGCAACAGAACCATCACACATCACCATGCAAACCAACAAGTAAATAGAGTGCAGTGACTGTGACAGAGGAAAGAGAGAGAGAGAGAGATGTGCTGCTGTTTCTTTCCTATACCTGCATCCAGAAAACAAGGAAGTCTGTTGAGTTTGTTGTCTTCGGCTATCACCAGTGACACAAGTTTTCCAATTAAATACAGTGGTACCTCGAGTTACAAATGCCTCAGGTTACAAACTCTGCTAACCTGGAAGTGTTACCTTGAGTTGAGAACTTTGCCCCAGGATGAGAGCGAAAATCGTGTGCCAGCGGCAGCAAGAGGCCCCATTAGCAAAAGCATGCTTCTAGTTAAGAACAGTTTCAGGTTAAGAACGGACCACCAGAATGAATTAAGATTGTAACTAGCGGCACCACTCTAGTTCAAAAGAACTTCATCTTTCCCCACACTCCATCCCAAGGTGTGTGGGGGAACCCTGTAGGAAAGGAAATGTGTTGTTGTTGTTGTTTTACTACTATTATCATTACAGTGGTACCTCAGGTTAAGAACTTAATTCGTTCTGGAGGTCTGTTTAATTAGTAAATTAAAGTAATTTGGTTTGATTTGTAATAATTTGAACAGTCCAAAAAAAGAAATTCACAAGTTAAAATGTTGAAATCCAATCTTTTAAAAACGATTTTCTGAGCTCTAGTTTAAGTTGCCTTTGCTTTATTCTGTTTACAAAAGAACGGAAGAGTGACTTCCTGTTTAGCTCTTCCCGTTCCGTACCAAATTCAAATAAAAAAATTTTAAAAGTCCGATTCTGTCCCGCTCTCAAATCTTTGTTCAATATCCAGTAGTCCAATTTCTTAGTACTCACGGGTGCTTATTTTAGAGTCCAAATTGTCCCAGGATAAAGGCAGCACTCTCCGGCAACAAATAATGAATTTGTTTTTAAATGTCTTCTTTTTTTGTCTTTTTTGTCTTTTTTTAAGGGTTTGGGATTGTTGTATTATTGTCATTTTTGTGTCTCTTTTTATTTTGAATTTTTTCTTTTTTCTTCTTTTTTACACAGTGGGAAGGGGTTTGTTCTTTTATTATTATTTTCTTTAATGGTTTGCTTTTTTCATTCTGTAATATTTTGAAAATCTTAATAAATATCTTATTTTAAAAAAATGATTTGTAATAATTTGTAAAAATAATGGGGGGGGGGGAGAATTGATCCTCCATGAATTGGACCAATCCTCTTCTAAAGCCATCCAAGTTGCTGGCCCTCACTGCCTCCTGAGGGAGCAGGTTGCACAGTTCAACAATACGCTTGGTGAAGTGGTACTTTCTTTGATCCGTCTGTCATCTTGCAACATCCACTAGATCACAAGTTCTAGTGTTATGAGAAAGGAAGAGAGCTTCTCCATCCCATTTATCGTTGTGGTTGGGTAGTAAATTAAAATAACAGTAACGGTAGTAATAAAGGATGGGGAAAGGTTTCTAAGTGGTTTGTGATGTAATAACCAATTGTTATGAAAGAGCTCTCCCACCGGTTATCTTGACTGACATCGCAAGTCCTGGCGTCAATCAAACACACACGACAGTACCGGATTTCCCTCATTCAAGAACCCCAAACAGTGTTGCCTTCTTTTACAATTGGCAAAAACCGTCGGCATGGGGTACCATGGGGAGAAGTAGATAGGCCACCACTAAGCTAAATAGATTATCTTTCCTCCGGGATTAGGCTTTGGCGTGTTAGAAAACTGCCAACAAGTGCGCCGAAAACCAAACAAAGCATGCTGTGCAGCCTTGTTCTGCCTTAAAACACCATCTGCCATTTTCTAAGTGCACGGCAGAAACGTATCATTATGACACTCAGCTTCCACAACAAATCTAGAAAGCCAAGAACACAACAACAAACAAAAAGAATGGTGCGTTATTTTGTTTGTTTGTTTTTCTCACTAGAAGGGATCTGCATCCATTTAAATCCTCTGGACTTGGTGGTACCTACTCAAAGGACCTAGCAGGAAAAATCTCATTCTATTTGAGAAGAAAGGGACAGTGGCATTGCTTCTGCTCCACACAATTCTACACTATGGTCGTAAGGCTACTGGCATAGCATGGGTTGCCAGTGCCCTGGGCTGCGCAGAGGGAGGGAAGGAAACGGAGTACGCATGCACATTCAACTGCCTAATGCCATCCATGTCACCCAGGAGATCCCAGCTGCAAAGATAAGAAAAGAGTTGTTCCGCTGTCTGGAGAAGTCACTTCCTGGTTCACGTGGAGAAGCCGTTTTCAATGGAGCCCAGCAACGGAAGCCACAGCTGTATTGAGGCAGCACTAGGTGTTGAAATTTTGCAGCCCCTAACAATTTTGCACCCGGGGCAACTGCCCCTGTGGCCCCCTCTCACACTACACAACTGCATAAGGCCCATCAGCATACAAGTGCCCTCTCCGGACTAAAGACTGTGTACCAGTACACACTCAAGCGTTTCCTCCTGAGGAATTTCAATGGGGCCAAAATGTATAGCACGCATGATGCCCTCCAATATGTACTGATGTTCCACAGTCGTTTACCCCCCTCCCCATTCCACCTCTAACTAATCGCAAACCCAGCAGCCCAATCCTAGGTTTGGTTACATGGAGGTAATGTTCCACTGCGTTCAATGTAGCTGCTTACCAAATAAGTCTGCACAGAATATGCATACATACTCTGAAGTAAGTCCACCCTGTTCAGTGGGGTTGACTCCCTAGTAAGTGTGTTTTGGGTTGCAGCCTTAATGCATCCAGTCTTATAATATGCAAGGCATATTGAAGCAGCGCTGCACAGTGTTCGAAGCATATCTCCCCTTCCCCCACAGCCATATGAACACTCGATAGCCTTTTGAATTTGAACTCAAGCATCAGCTAGCATTTCTAGGTGAGAAGTAATTACATGCAATTATGTAAGCAGCAAACCCCGCGTAAGAAGTCTTGCTCTCAAAAACACACAGTGTTGGTTTACTAAACCCTCATTCAACAGCCAGAGGCAGAAGCTGACAACCAGGGCTGGCCCAAGACATTTTGCTGCATGAGGCAAAACAGAAGATGCTGCCATCCCACTGCCTCCTTCTCCTTCTCCGCCACCTCCCCCCTCCCACTGTCTGAGGCAACTACAGGCAGCCCAGGGCAGAGAGGAGCAGGCAGGTGGGGGACAGAGGCAACGGCAGCGGAGGATGAGGCAAGCAGCACTGAAGTATACTCGGAGTCGAGAGTGGATTTCATGTTCTTTATTCAGTTCATAGTGGTGAGGAGGAATGGAAGTTCCCCCAGAATGTCTGCCTTATATACATTATTTACACAATGGGCCCCACGTAATTGGCTAATTCCGGGATTCTCCTGTAGGCCAATCAGGTTGCGGATTCCCTTCCACCTGGAGCTGGATTGGGTAGCTCCTGTGGACCAATCAGACTGCTGCATTCTGGATCCTATTGTTCTAGGACCAATCAGACTGCTGCATTCTGAATCCTATTCAACTCAGTACATAACAAGCACACTCCTGCTCTTCCCAGCTGCCGCCCGAGGCAACTGCCTCACCAAGCCTGATGGGTGGGCTGGCTCTGTTGACAACAGTAAGTTGTTGTGAGCCACGGTGAGAGACATATCAGGGCAGATTTCACATGCATTTTTATCAGGCTGATTGTGACTGATTTGCATGTGTGAAGGATGCTCCAATTATTTATTGCAAATAGAACTTTCACCTCACCTGATTCCAGATCCTCCAAGTGTCCCTATTTCCAGGGACATCCCTGATTTACAGAAGCCGTCCCAGTTTTTTATTTGATTCCAGAATGTCCCACGTTTCCTTAGGATGTCCCTATTTTCATTGGAGAAATGTTGGAGGGTATGGAGTTATCCGACACACACACCCCTCCCCCAGAGCCTCCTGAAGGCAATCCTGTATAGGGAAGTTTTTTTTAAAAAACTGTTTAATGTTATATTATGTTTCTATATATGTTGAAAGCTGCCCAGATTGTCTGGGCCAACCCAGTAAGATGTGTGGGGTATAAATAGTAAAATTATCATTATGGAATGGGACGTCCCTATTTTCATCAGAGAAATGTTGGAGGGTATGTGATTCCATTATACCACAGGGGAAGAAATGGAGGCAGTGAGAGATTTTACTTTCTTGGGCTCCATGCAGATGATGACAGCAGCCACGAAATTAAAAGACGCCTGCTTCTTGGGAGAAAAGCAATGACAAACCTAGACAGCATCTTAAAAAGCAGAGACATCACCTTGCCGACAAAGGTCCGTATAGTAAAAGCTATGGTTTTCCCAGTAGTGATGTATGGAAGTGAGAGCTGGACCATAAAGAAGGCTGATGGCCGAAGAATGGATGCTTTTGAATTATGGTGCTGGAGGAGACTCTGGAGAGTCCCATGGACTGCAAGGAGATCAAACCTCTCCATTCTGAAGGAAATCAGTCCTGAGTGCTCACTGGAAGGGCAGATCCTGAAGCTGAGGCTCCAATACTTTGGCCACCTCATGAAAAGAGAAGGAAAAGACCCTGATGTTGGGAAAGATGGAGGGCACAAGGAGAAGGGGACGACAGAGGACGAGATGGTTAGATAGTGTTCTCGAAGCTACCAGGATGAGTTTGACCAGGCTGCGGGAGGCAGGGGAAGACAGGAGTGCCTGGCGTGCTCTGGTCCATGGGGTCACGAAGAGTCAGACACGACTAAACGACTAAACAACAACAATGTGATTCCATGGTTAAAGCTTTCACGTCTGACCAAAACTCATTAAGGTTGCATATACACTCTACATTTAAAGTGCATTACTTCCCCCAAAGAATCATGGGAACTGTAGTTTTCACCTCACAAAACTACAGTTCCCAGAACCCTTAACAAACCACCATTCCAAGGATTCTACAAGGCAAGTGCTTCAAACGCATGATGTGTAGGCAGCTATAGTGGAAAGAGACCGAGCAAAACTTGCACATGCATGAACAAGCTGAGAGTGAATCTAGGAAACTGAATCTAGTGGATCTAGGAAATTGTCCAGACTGCCTTGAAACTACCCTTTACCTTGGAAATGTCTAGGGTGCTCAGTTACCCAATGCCATAAAAAGAGGAAATGTGTCATTTAAAAGCAGGAGGGCAAAAGAGGACACAGATTTGCATAACATTTGCATGTTACAATGCATAGATACAAATTTAGAAATGATGACTATAATTGAAACAGAAATGGAATACGTCTCAATCAGGCCTGTTTGTGAGCTTCCTGCAGACATCTGGTTGGCCACTGTCAGAACAGGTTGCTGGCCTGGATAGGCCATTGGCCTGATCCTGCAGGGCATTTCTTATGTGAGATAACCCTGATCTGGTGATCTGCATGTCTCCCCATTCCACTGCCCGGGTGCTAATTGTTGATGGTCAACTTCAGGGCCCCTGTTTTTCCTTCTTCAAGTCCTTTATCTTTAAATAAAGGACTTGGAGGGGGCAGGCCTTCAAATAAAGGACTTTCAGGTTTCACCAGTTCAAATGGTGGGTTGTCCTTTGTGAAGTACGACACCCTACAGATGCCATTAATGCTCAATTACTCCTGTTCCTGTGTTCCTGTGGCCTGTTGAGGAACCTCGATGGACTTTTGGCCATAACCTTGGAGACTCAACTAGTGAAACGCACTGGCTCAATCCTGGTCTCACAGTGACTTGGCAAAGCCAAAAAAGCGTTTACACTCACAGGAGAAGGAGGTCAGAAAGGGGTGGATGGGGCGGGATTGCAAACTGCAAGATATTGCAAACGCCAATGACATTAAACAAATGCAAAGAGAAAGATTATTAAAAGGCATGCATAAGGGAAATCCCGAACTAATTCATCTGTTTGCTCAGTGCAATTTTATTTGGGTATAAAAATGAAACAGGGTATAAATATTGTGTGCTCTCTTTACTTAACTTGTGAGAGATGGTTTGATATGGAGGATGGTTAGGGTTATGCGAAATTATAGGGTTGCTATATGTCAGGAACTTCCCGGACATAGCCAGAATACTGCAGTTGGAAGCAGTGTCCGGGCGGAAATCGTTTTTGGCTATTTTCCTTAAAAATAGCTGCAAAACTTCTTTTTTTGCGATTTAGCCATAAAAGCTCATTACTTTGCGCTAAAAACACACACAACCCCCCCCCCCAAAAAAAACCCTCAACAACTTTGGCCCAAAAAAAGGTCAACAACTTTTGCATCCAGATTTTCACTTTTTGGAAATATGACAACTCTACTATATTAGCATTCATAAAGTGAGAGTAACTCAGCCATGAAATGTTTTTAAAAGATCAACATGTATTTACAGCAGGAATTCATCCATGCAAATACAGCTAGGAAAGACATTAGGTACCTCCTCTGTAGGATCTGCACTTTATTTTGTTGTTGTTGTTGTTGTATACCGCCCTTCATCCACATATCTCAGGGCAGTTCACAACATTAAAATACAATATAATGCAACACTGGGGAACCTTTGGACTACAATTCCCATCATATATGATCATTTGGCTAGAGTCCTGGAGGGCTAAAGGTTCCCTAGCCCTGAATTAAAGTGATAATTACATCTAAAGAGAAGTGATTGATTTTCTCCACAAAGCACCTCACAAACATACCACAGCCAGCCACTGAGGATTAGATTTGATCATAATTTAAGTTGTTGTTATTTTGTTGTTGTTCTATTTATCTATATTCCAATTTTCCCCCTGACAGGACTCTAGGAGGCTGCACTACTGCTCTGCTAGGCAGGGTTTCACAAATGCAATGACAGAAAAATAAGTTGCGTTTGATGCCATTCCTGTCACAGAGCAGGACTTCAAATGGGCTCTCACCATATCCTCCAAACACCTTGATGGCAAAATTCAGGACACAGTCTTCCAGGATGCCGTCTTCCCGTTTGTTCTTGTGAGAGAATGGTGGCCATTTTGGATGCTGTGATCTTGTGCAATTTGGGGGCATAATTTCCCCCTGGAAAAAGTACTTTTTCAGACACAGCGCCCTAAAGCATGCATTTTGGGGTGCCACATGAGATCACAGGACCCCTCCCCAAAAAGTGCTTTTTGGGGAAGAAATCACTGCATAAATTTGTGTGAGATCACAGCACCCACTGCTCTCTCATGAGAAAAAACAGGACATCCCAGTTTTACAGGACACTTGGTGCTCAGTTAGATTATAGCTTAAATTCTTGTCCTGCTTTGTCTGGAATATCAAGAAGGATCATAGCCTCCAGAAAGGGGTCCCCTGAAGTCATTATGCCTGCCATCTGAGGTAACTCTCTGTACCAATGATTCATTAGGGTAGGAGTAGCCAACCTGGCGACTTTCAGATATTTTAGACAACAACCCCCATTATCACCGGTCAGCCTGCCAATGGACAGGGATGATTGGAACTATAGTCTATAACATTGGCTACCCTGCACTAGGGATTCAACTGGATGATTGTTGGTGGCCGGCCAGTAACAACAACAAAAAGCAATTTGGAAATGGACCAGGCACATCCACTTCTCAGGAAGGGTCCTTGTCAGGGCTGAACCAAAGGCATCGGTCTAAAATAAGCCAGGAATCTTCAGTCAGACCGAAGAAACCAAACAGGCATTGGAGATGAGGGTAAAACAGGAATCATGGCCAGGAAGCAATCCAGACCAAGGTCAGATGTCGGGACCAAAGGACAAACCCAGAATACACACAAGATCACACCAAAAGCTCAGGAAACTGGAAGCCTTCACAATCCTTTCTGTCCACAAAGGTCCACTGGATGGCTGAGGGCAGGCTAGGTTACCAGTGTACTTCAATGCCTAGACCAGAGCTAAGGAAGCTGTGGCCCTCCAGCTATTGCGGGACTCCAGCTTCCATCAGCCCCAACCGTCATGACCAATGCTCAGGGTATGATGGGAGTTGTAGTCCAACAGCAGCTGGGGACTGCAACGAAGGCTAGGTCCATTCTTAAGGATATGTACGTAACTGAAACAATTGCAACAAGCTCTTTGGGGCAGGGCCTGCCCTCTTGTATTCTGTGACGATTCAAGCATGATTTGATGGTATTAGTGTGGTTTTTTTGTGTGTGTGTGTGTGTACACACACACACATAAGATGTTAATCATGTAGGGTGAAAGGAAGAAAGTTCTTTGACAGGCCTCATAATACACACCAGACTCTGCAAAATTATAATAAATAAATAAGCGGGCGTGCATTGCAGTGTGCGAGGAAGGAGATGATTAGCAACCGCAAAGATGGTAAACAACACCCTGCCAGCTTAAGATGCGTTACGTTAAGCTGCAGCCCAGGGATGTACTCTTATTTTTATTCTTAGCATTTATACACCGTTCTATGAGCAGGGAGCTGCTTAGTGAACCTCCAGAGAGGTTGCAAAATAGAGAAATTACGGGAGAACTCGTGCAATAGATTGATACTCTTTATTCTTAATTAATAAAATAGAAGAAACAGGAAACATTCAAAGCTTTGACTGGAGAAATGTGTTTTATTGGCCGGATAACTGATCTAGTGCTTGCCTTGGGTGGGGGATGCTCCCCTTGAAAGAAGTCCCTTCATAGTCTGGGAGTGGATCCTGGAATCCACCTCTGTTGCTTTGGCCCAGGTGACCTCAGGGGTTAGCAGTGCCTTTTACCGGCTTCAGCTGGTTTGGCAGCTACAGCTGTTTCTGGAGTGGGAGAGCCAGACCACCCTCGCTCATCCTCTGGCAAACTCCAGGTTGAATCGTTGCCATGGACTTAAGGGTACCCAAGAAACTGCAGCTGGTGCTCCTACAAAATCGCCTTACCCCACAATTCGATTGGCAGAATTGGCATTAATGCAATTAGTGCCCCATAATACCCGCTTGGCATTTGTAAGAATGCAATCATTTAGTGTGGCATTTTGGAACTCGCTGCCTGTTGAGATCAAGCAGGTGCCTACACAGTCCTCTTTTTAGCACCTGTGTAGACAAGCCTAACCAGATGCTTAGAAAGTGGAAGAGATTTTAATCTGCTTTAGGATTTTAACCTATGTATGTTTTAAAGTAGGGTTGTGATTTTCTCTCTCACTGTTTTACCTTTTGTAAACCGCTTTGAAGGGATATTTTTTCTTTCTTTCTTTTACAATCAAGGAGTGTATAATTTTTTATTACATTCAGACATACATACATACATACATACATACATACATACATTGTTGTTGTTGTTTAGTCATGTCCGACTCTTCGTGAGCCCATGGACCAGAGCACGCCAGGCACTCCTGTCTTCCACTGCCTCTCGCAGTTTGGTCAAACTCATGCTGGTAGCTTCGAGAACACTGTCCAACCATCTCGTCCTCTGTCGTCCCCCTCTCCTTGTGCCCTCCATCTTTCCCAACATCAGGGTCTTTTCCAGGGAGTCTTCTCTTCTCATGAGGTGGCCAAAGTATTGAAGCCTCAGCTTCAGGATCTGTCCTTCCTGTGAGCACTCAGGGCTGATTTCCTTAAGAATGGATAGGTTTGATCTTCTTGACATACATACATACTATTGGGAGGACCATTCCACATGATGTCAGAATAAAGGCTATAGTGTGGCAGTGGACTGGGAATGGCCACATCGGTCCTAAAGGATCTTCACTGGGTCCCAGTACATTTCCAAGCACAAATTCAAAGTGTTGGTGCTGACCTTTAAAGCCCCCAATGGCCCAGTATACCTGAAGGAGCGCATCTATCCCCATCATTTAGCCCAGACACTGAGGTCCAGCTCTGAGGGCCTTCTGGTGGTTCCTTCTCTGCGAGAAGCGAGGTTACAGGGAACCAGACAGAGGGCCTTCTCGGTAGTGGTGCCCACCCTGTGGAACGGCCTCCCAGCAGATGTCAAGGAAATAAGCAGCTATCCTATCTGTAAAAGACATCTGAAGGCAGCCCTGTTTAGGGAAGTTTTTAATATTTCATGTTTTATTCCGTTTTTATATTCTGCTGGAAGCCGCTAGAGTGGCTGGGGAAACCCAGCCAAATGGGCGGGGTGTAAATATTATTATTATTACTGCACTTTGTAACTCCTGTTATATATCATGCAGGCATATTCTCTATTGGCCTTTCGGCACCTGCTGAAAACATTCTTCTTTCAACAAGGTTTCTAAGTGGAGACTTTTATCCCATCTGATATCTGCATGATTTGAATTGATTCGTCATACATGTGTTCATGTTTGTCCTTCCACCGGCAGGTTCAAAGCCTCTTATTCCAACAGGCTGTTGGGAGCTGACTGCTTTTAATGAAAGGGCTGGTGCCATGCTGTTTTTACTGTAAGTATCTTTATGCAGTGGTACCTCGCAAGACGAAATTAATTCGTTCTGCGAGTTTTTTCTTCTTGCGAGTTTTTTGTCTTGCGAAGCACGGTTTCCCATAGGAATGCATTGAAAATCAATGCGTTCCTATGGAAACCGCTTGCCGGGCTGGCGGTGCGGAGAAGGGCTTTTCTCCCCACCGCAAGCCTTCAGGACAGGTCCGGGAACAGAGGGGAAGGCGTGCAGCGCTTCTCCTCTGTTCCCGGGGCTTGCGGGGCTTGCAGTGAGGAGAAGGGCTTTCCTCCCCACCGCCAACATTCAGAACAGCATTCTGAATGTTGGCGGTGGGAAGGAAAACCCTCCTCCCACCGCAAGTCTTCAGGACAGGTCCGGGAACAGAGGGGAAGGCGTGCAGTGCTTCTCCTCTGTTCCTGGGGCTTGCGGTGGGAGGAGGGTTTTTCCTCCCCACCGCCAACATTAAGAACAGCATTCTGAATGTTGGCGGTGGGAAGGAAAACCCTCCTCCCACCGCAAGTCTTCAGGACAGGTCCGGGAACAGAGGGGAAGGCGCGTTGCGTGGACCGCCAGCCTTCAGAACAGCCATCCGAAGGCTAGCGCGGGGAGAAGGGCTCTCCGCCCCACCGCCAGCCTTCGGAGGAGCCTTCCGAAGCCTGGCGGGGGGAGGAGGTCTCTCCGCCCCACCACCAGCCTTCGGAGGAGGTCCGAGGACAGTGGGGAAGACGCGCTGCGCTTCCCCGCTGTCCCCGGAGATTTCCCTATGGGCTTTCGTCTTGCGAAGGAAGCCCATAGGGAAATTCGTTTGGCGAAGCACCTCGAAAAACAGGAGAGAGCAGCAGGAGAGAGAATACTAACAGCATTGTTGCAGGGATGTTGCTGGAACTAAGATGAAACTGTCCAACTCCCTTGTTATTTTTTTGCTATTGCCAGGAAGTGCCATGTTGCTTAATGTTGTTGTTATATTTATGGTACTGAAATATTGGGGGTTTTTCTTGCATGTCGCTATATGTATTTGCTATTACAGTGGTACCTCAGGTTTCAAACGTCTCCGTTGTCGAACATTTCAGTTTTCGAACACCATTAAACCCGGAAATAAATGCTTCAGTTTTCAAACACACCTCGGAAGTCGAACACGCCACGCAGCTTCCGTATTGAGTTTTCCGTACTGAGTTTTCCGTTTTCAGTTTTTGAATGTTTCGGAACTCGAACGGTCTTCTGGAACGGATTACGTCCATGAAATATACTCGGAGTCGAGTGTGGATTTCATGCTCTTTATTCAGCTCATAGTAGTGGGGAATGAAAGTTTCCCCAAAATATCTGCTTTATATACATTATTTACACAATGGGCCGCACGTGATTAGCTAATTCCGGGATTCTCCCGTGGGCCAATCAGGTTGCGGATTCACTTCCACCTGGAGCTGGATTGGGTGGCTCCTGCAGACCAATCATACTGCTGCATTGTTCTAGAACCAATCAGACTGCTGCATTTTGGATCCTAATGTTCTAGGACCAATCAGACTGCTGCATTTTGGATCCTATTGTTCTAGGACCAATCAGACTGCTGCCTTTTGGATCCTATTCAACTCAGTACATAACAGTCCGAAAACCGAGGTACCACCATACGTCGTTTCATTTCGTTATCATGCAGCTGCTCTTGTGATGGTTGGTATCAAGATATATTCCTTTATCCTTCGTTGCAAGCAGCCTTCAGCAAAATTCTTTTTTTTTTGTGGAAAGGCAGCAGAGAAATAAAATGATGGTTGAAATTGTACTGAAAGTTAAACAAGCAAACAAAATACCTAAAGACAACTGGAAGCTTTTTAGGGTGCCTTTAAAAGCTGCAGAATCGCCTTTGCATTAAAAGCGATAAATATTTGAATGATCAAATCACCTAGGGCATTTTCTGGCTAAATTGTCTCGCACAGAATTAAAACAGCATTGCAAAGGTGGGAGCCAACACCCTGACAGCTTCAGATATGTCACTCTCAGCTGCAGTGCAGTCATGTGCCCCCATTTTATTCCAAGTGTAGTATTTATACACTGTTCCATGAATAGGAAGCCGGCCTGGCCAAAAGATGAAATTAATTGGATAAGTGGCACCAGACTGGGCAGTCCAAAAATAATGATTTACATCTATTTCAGGAAAGGCATATCCACTATACTAAGGGAGCGGAATTTATCTTGGTGCGACACATCATCTACAATAACCCAGACACTTCTAGCAGATACTGCTCTCAAAACGGGTCCTTCAAATTGTTGCTGAATTTCACTGCTCTTTTTTAAAAAAATAATTATTGGTCAGCATTTATTCTTGATTTTATAGGCATTGTTTTCAATGGTGGAGGCTGACATGATTTCAAGAACACACACACAAGGATGTATGTGTGTTTATGAGATGTATAGAAACCACAAGCCACTGCGCCTGGGTGCCTCAGAGTCTGCTTAAAAATAAACAAATATCCATGGCCTCCACTGTTTGATGGGAAAAAATAGATGTGCTTGTTTGGCATAATGTGACCAAGGGATTCAGAAGAGGGTAATAGCCAAGACTCCTCAGTTAGGTGTATGGTGACCAAGGGCGTTAGAAAACAGTGGGGGTTTTTTGTGAACATTTCTCCAGATATGCTCATTTTTGAGTGCCATTTTGCCTCACATTCACATATTTGCAGGAAACCTTCCCAATATATATATAGATGTATTTATCCATTAGTGAGTTCATAGATAGATAGATAGATAGATGATAGATAGATAGATAGATAGATAGATAGATGATAGATAGATAGATAGATAGATGATAGATAGATAGATAGATAGATAGATAGATAGATATTGTTTTAAAATAGATACATTTATGCCAGGAAAGCAAACCAACAAACCAATAATCATACAATCAAATAAATAAACAAACAAACTATAAATTGACAATCAGACAATAGCAATACATGAAACAACACAGTTATTATAACTAACATCATTTGTACTCCCAATGATGTGAACGATTGTAAAACTTGTAAAACAAGAAATTAAAAATGACTTCCAATTAGTCTTGCTGTACTTTATCTGTTGATTATCTTATACCGCACAGTTTCATACCATTAGAGAGTTACTGCCCTTTGAGGGGGATGGTCATAGGGCAGTTTATCCCCCAAAAATGGTACTGTAAAAAGATAAACTCATCATAAGCAAAACGATTGCGATAATTCTCATGAGTAACATAATTCGAACACAGTAAAAACGACTGAGGAACAGTTCCCAGGATCCTTTGCTGCAAGTCATGTGCTTCAGAGTTCCTTTAAATGGATGTTGTGTACACAGCCATGGTCAGAGCCAAAAGCGACATTCAGGATCCGATTGAAGCCCTTCATTCCACAGGAACAGCAAAACTCAACCTCTGGCAAAGGACGCAGGAGGAAGGCTTGGGAATAAGGCTGCTGGAGTGATGAATGCAGTCGTGTGTAAGTTCATACATCTCAGTTAGATCAAAGTGCATACATCTCAGATTCATGCATCTCCGTTAGATCAAAGGAACTAGCAATTAATTCACTTTAACTCTGGTCCCAGCCTACTTTCTGGGCTCATTACGGCACGTGTACATCTTTCAGCTCCTTCCCCAAACTGCAGAGCAGCCACCAGTTTTTCACCTGGACAGTACAGGCATTAGGGGTCTGTGTTTAATGCCTGGGGAAACTTTTGTGCTGCGCATCCAGAATCCACAGACTGCTGAGGGGGAAGATTTAGGGTTCCCAGAGTGGTTTTGAGGCATCTGATCAAGGCCTGTATTTTAAAATGAGCTTAAAGATATATTTGCAAATGTTTGTATGTTTCATGCCAGGCAGAAACCAGCTGGCTAAGTACTTTGGCAGTTGTTTATCTTCCTGCTCTCCTGATTTATAGCAGTAGCAGGAGACAAATTTCTCAAAGTTGTAAAAGGGAATTACAGGCTGGGAGCAAATGTTACACTGACCCTACATATTCACAATCAAGCTGCAAAAACACTAATTAAGAGTTGGTAAATAGTAAGATTTATTGTTTAACAAAAAATAAGACCATGTGCCTCTCATTAGATTCTAGCCATATTTTCCTAAGGAAAATATGAGAGAGTTAAAGAGAGCCAGTGTGGTGTAATGGTTAAGAGCGGTAGTCACGTAATCTGGGGAACCGGGTTCGTGTCTCCACTCCCCCACATGCAGCTGCTGGGTGACCTTGGGCCAGTCACACTTCTCTGAAGTCTCTCAGCCCCACTCACCTCACAGAGTGTTTGTTGTGGGGGAGGAAGGGAAAGGAGAATGTTAGCCGCTTTGAGACTCCTGAAGGGGAGTGAAAGGCGGGATATCAAATCCAAACTCTTCTTCTTCTTCTTCTTCAATAAATTTTACTGAGAGAGTTAAAGGGCAATAAATTTTGGGAAGAGCTAATAGGAAAAGCCCCTTCATGGATCACTGCCTTGCCGTGGCGAAGGGGCTTGAAGAACTCAGAGAAGCTATGAACTATCCCGAGCAGGGCACCCAAGATGAACAGGTCATAGTGGAGAGTTTTGACCAAATGTGATCCACCTGGAGAAGGAACCGGCAAGCCACTCCAGTATCCCTGCCAAGAAAACTCCATGGACAAAGACAACAGGCATATAAAAGTTATGACACTGGAAGATGAGCCCCTCAGGTCGGAAGGCGTCCAACATGCTACTGGGGAAGAGCGGAGGACAAGTACAAGTAGATCCAGAGCTGATGAAGCAGCTGGGCTAAAGCCGAAAGGACGTTCAGTTGCGGATATGCCTGGAAGCGAAAGGAAAGTCCAATGCTGTAAAGAAAAATATTGCATAGGAACCTGGAATGTAAGAACCATGAACCTGGGTATGTTGGATGTGGTCAAAAATGAGATGGCAAGAATAAATATTGACATCCTGGGCATCAGTGAACTAAAATGGACAGGAATGGGCGAATTCAGTTCGGATGACCATCATATCTACTACTGTGGGCAAGAAACCCGGAAAAGAAATGGAGTGGCCCTCATAGTCAACAAAAGAGTGACGAAAGCAGTACTGGGATGCAATCTCAAAAATGATAGAATGATCTCGATACAAATCCAAGGCAGACCTTTTAACATCACAGTAATCCAAGTTTATGCACCAACTACTGGTGCTGAAGAAACTGAAATTGACCAATTCTATGAAGACTTACAACACCTTATAGAAGTGACACCAAAGAAGGATGTTCTTCTCATTATAGGGGATTGGAATGCTAAAGTAGGGAATAAAGAGATAAAAGGAACAACGGGCAAGTTTGGCCTTGGAGAGCAAAATGAAGCAGGGCAAAGGCTAATAGAGTTCTGTCAAGAGAACAAGCTGGTCATCACAAACACGCTTTTCCAACAACACAAGAGACGACTCTACACGTGGACATCACCAGATGGGCAGCATCGAAATCAGATTGATTATATTCTCTGCAGCCAAAGATGGAGAAGCTCAATACAGTCAGCAAAAACAAGACCTGGAGCTGGCTGTGGCTCAGATCATCAGCTTCTTATAGCAAAATTCAAGCTTAAACTGAAGAAAGTAGGAAAAACCACTGGGCCGGTAAGATACAATCTAAATCAAATCCCTTATGAATACACAGTGGAAGTGAGGAACAGGTTTAAGGATTTAGATTTGCTAGACAGAGTGCCTGAAGAACTATGGATGGAGGCTCGCAACATTATACAGGAGGCAGCAACGAAAACCATCCCAATGAAAAGGAAATGCAAGAAAGCAAAGTGGCTGTCCAATGAGGCCTTACAAATAGCGGGGGAGAGAAGCCAAGCAAAATGCGAGGGAGATAGAGAAAGATACAGGAAATTGAATGCAGATTTCCAAAAAATAGCAAGGAGAGATAAGAAGGCCTTCTTAAACGAGCAATGCAAAGAAATAGAGGAAAACAACAGAATGGGAAGAACCAGAGATCTGTTCAAGAAAATTGGAGATATGAAAGGAACATTTCGTTCAAAGATTGCCATAATAAAGGACAAAAGTGGTAAGGACCTAACAGAAGCAGAAGACATCAAGAAGAGGTGGCAAGAATACACAGAGGAATTATACCAGAAAGAAATGGATGCCTCGTACACCCCAGGTAGTGGGGTTGCTGACCTTGAGCCAGACATCCTGGAGAGTGAAGTCAAATGGGCCTTAGAAAGCACTGCAAATAACAAGGCCAGTGGAAGTGATGGTATTCCAGCTGAACTATTTAAAATTTTAAAAGATGATGCTGTTAAGGTGCTACACTCAATATGCCAGCAAGTTTGGAAAACTCAGCAGTGGACAGAGGATTGGAGAAGATCAGTCTACATCCCAATCCCAAAGAAGGGCAGTGCTAAAGAATGCTCCAACTACCGCACAATTGCACTAATTTCACACGCTAGCAAGGTTATGCTTAAAATTCTACAAGGAAGGCTCAAGCAGTATGTGGACCGAGAACTCCCAGAAGTGCAAGCTGGATTTAGAAGAGGCAGAGGAACCAGAGACAAAATTGCAAACACACGCTGGATTATGGAGAAAGCTAGAGAGTTCCAGAAAGACATCTACTTCTGCTTCATTGACTATACAAAAGCCTTTGACTGTGTCGATCACAGCAAACTATGGCAAGTTCTTAAAGACATGGGAGTGCCTGATCACCTCATCTGTCTCCTGAGAAATCTCTATGTGGAACAAGAAGCTACAGTTAGAACTGGATATGGAACAACTGATTGGTTCAAAATTGGGAAAGGAGTACGACAAGGCTGTATATTGTCTCCCTGGTTATTTAACTTATATGCAGAATTCATCATGCGAAAGGCTGGGCTGGATGAATCCCTAGCCTGAATTAAGATTGCTGGAAGAAATATCAACAACCTCAGATATGCAGATGACACAACCTTGATGGCAGAAAGTGAGGAGGAATTAAAGAACCTTTTATCGAGGGTAAAAGAGGAGAGCGCAAAATATGGTCTGAAGCTCAACATCAAAAAAACGAAGATCATGGCCACTGGTCCCATCACCTCCTGGCAAATAGAAGGAGAAGAAATGGAGGCAGTGAGAGATTTTACTTTCTTGGGCTCCATGATCACTGCAGATGGTGACAGCAGCCACGAAATTAAGAGACGCCTGCTTCTTGGGAGGAAAGCAATGACCAACCTAGACAGCATCTTAAAAAGTAGAGACATCACCTTGCCAACAAAGGTCCGTATAGTAAAAGCTATGGTTTTCCCAGTAGTGATGTATGGAAGTGAGAGCTGGACTATAAAGAAGGCTGATCGTTGAAGAATTGATGCTTTTGAATTATGGTGCTGGAGGAGACTCTTGAGAGTCCCATGGACTGCAAGAAGATCAAACCTATCCATTCTTAAGGAAATCAGCCCTGAGTGCTCACTGGAAGGACAGATCGTGAAGCTGAGGCTCCAATACTTTGGCCACCTCATGAGAAGAGAAGACTCCATGGAAAAGACCCTGATGTTGGGAAAGATGGAGGGCACAAGGAGAAGGGGACGACAGAGGACGAGATGGTTGGATAGTGTCTTCGAAGCTACAAACATGAGTCTGACCAAACTGCGGGAGGCAGTGGAAGACAGAAGTGCCTGGCGTGCTCTGGTCCATGGGGTCACGAAGAGTCGGACACGACTAAACGACTAAACAACAACAAATGGGAAAAGCAGCTGGCTGGGGAAAGGGGGGTGTAAACTGAAGAGGCTTCTTTTGAAGCTGTTTTTTACTGAGTTCATTTTTACTTTGCAAAGGCCTTTTCTTCTAAAAAGCTATCTATGTTATGTATGAGATTTGTTGGCTTAATGTAATTAGGCAAAGGATTTAGAAAGTAAGAAATGTTAGATTCTTATGTTAGATTCTTATTTCATTGATGGTGTGTGAGAATGTGAACCCAAGATCTCTGTTTAGATAGAATTTAATACCACGAGCCATTTGTTTTAGCCATTTGTTTTGGAATGCAGGGGCAACAGGGGCAAAAGGTGATCTGGTAATTAAGGTGCCTTGTCGAGGCAAATGTAAGATATATGGCTACTTGTCTGGCATTTATGGATAGAAGGAAATATAGCTCTTTGTCTCCCATAAAAGGTAATAGGAAATGGGTGTATCTTTTATGATTGGTTCTAGCAAACAGCCAATAGGAATTTCAACCAGGCTGATTGGACAGAGGCAGCCAAAGGAGGAGCAAGGGGGCTGGGCTGAGGAAATATAAGTGCTGGCCATCAGGGCTGGAAGGGGCAGAGCTTTGGTAACCATATACCACTGTGCCTATCATTTATTTGTCTGACAAATAAATTATTATTTTAATTTCTCTATTGCTGCGTTGAATATTTCTTTCCAGCTAAGCGTTAACCACAAGCAGGGTGCTACAGTTTAACATTCAATCTCTCTTCACACAGAATTGCAGGTCTGTGAGGGAATAGGGGTCTCCTAACGCGGGTGGCGCTGTGGGTAAAAGCATCAGTGCCTAGGGCTTGCCGATCGAAAGGTCAGCGGTTCGAATCCCCGCGGCGGGGTGCGCTCCCGTTGTTCGGTCCCAGCGCCTGCCAACCTAGCAGTTTGAAAGCACTCCCGGGTGCAAATAGATAAATAGGGACTGCTTACTATCGGGAAGGTAAACAGCGTTTCCGTGTGTGGCTCTGGCTCGCCAGAGCAGCGATGTCACGCTGGCCACGTGACCCGGAAGTGTCTCCAGACAGCGCTGGCCCCCGGCCACTTGAGTGAGATGGGCGCACAACCCTAGAGTCTGTCAAGACTGGCCCGTACGGGCAGGGGTACCTTTACCTTTACCTTTAACAATTCTACAGCTCCTGCCCAGTCCTCTTTGGGAGAAGCCATGATCATTTAATGTGGTATCATAGTGCTTTAAATGTATGGCCTGTGACTTTCTTGCTCCAGCAGGTATTTAAAGGTAGAGTTTGACCTTATGATATCTTTTTTATTGTTTTGCTGTCTCATATTCTGTCAGTTATTTTTATGTACACCCCTTAGAAATGTGAATAATTAAGCAGTATGAAAATGCCTCAAATACCTTAAAAAGTTTTTCTTTTTCTTTTGTAAGACTGGGCAAAGCTGGATCCAAAATGTGGCAACCTTATCCCAAATTGCTGATCTAAGGGACATGGGTTGCAAGATTAATAAAATACAATGAAAGGGGGCTTTGAAAATGCGGTTCTCTGTAATTTGAGCAAGTCTTGTTTTTGCAAAGTCCTTTTAAATGCATCAGATTATGTTTTATTAACATTTTCAGCCCCTGCCTTCCTCCACCTCTGATAAAAGGGATATTCACAGTGCACTAGCACAACAGTGGTGCTCCTTTCAATAAAGCTGTTCAGGGGAACCAGTCCACAGTGAAAATACGATAGCAAAAAGAAGAAGAAGAACGAAGCCCAAGCTTTAATGAGCTGGGAGGCAGGCAGATTCATTTGGGAGCATTCAATCAATAACATTATCAAACAAAGGCAATTTGCATTCTCTTCTTTAAAAACAACAACCATCAAAGCTAAATGCCAAACCATATTAAAACAACAGCGAGGTAGCGAGTTAAATAAACACAAATTGCATAAAAGAGCACCAAATGCAGATACTACACAATAATGCTAAAGACATTGCCTTATTCTGAGGGGATCCGCAAGCCCAGCATTATTGTGAAGGAGAGATGGGGTGGCCCTCCAGATATTCTTGGACTTCAACTCCCATCAACCCCCGCCAGCATAGTCCATGGTCAGGGATGGTGGGAATTGGAGTGCCACAATGACTGGTGGGGCACAGTCTCTTCATCTCTCCTCTAAAGCAATGGGAAGCAGCTGGTTCAGGCAGAAGATTCCAGAAGGAGAACCATTCTTCTGTTTTCAGTTTCCATCTCTGTGTGTCATTTAAAAAAGAAGAAGAAGAAGAAGAAGAAGAAGAAGAAGAAGAAGAGTCCAGAGGAGAAAGTATCCGCCATTTTGACTTCTTTGTTTTTCTCAGGTTTTAAAATATCTAAGGAGGACATGTGCAGTTTTTAAAAAACATTTTCATTCTCTAAGGCAGTGCTAGGAGTAGGTGTCAGGAGAGCCGGTCAGCAATCAACCACACAGCATCTTTATTTAAGGTCTGCTCAGGAGGCCAGGCCTAGTGAGCACAACACCCTGGTAGATATTGCCTCTTTAAGGTAGTTGTAGGGACTGAAGGTCGCCACCTTCCCACAGTCACCTAAGTCTCCTCCTCTCCCAGGCCCTTCCCAAGCAATCTGAGACTCCATCGGCATGTATGTCTCTGCTCCACACTTTTCATACCTTTTCTGGTTCTGGGAAACCAGGGGGAGAGGAGCTGGTCGCAGCAGGAGGGGGAGACACCGTGGCTTCTTCACCAGCCTGACTCATCTCTGCCTTTTGGGCTCCCTCCTCCCCAACCTCTGATTCTGCCTCTGATTCTGGGCTTCTCTCCTTGCCTTCCTCCTCTTCTCCCCATGACTACTCATTGTGACCCCACCACCAGTCCCCTGGCTCTGAACCTTCTCCCCTTGGTGGTTCCCCAGTTGGTTCCTCCCGCCATTCCTCTGCGTCCAACCAGTCCATGACAGTAAATGAAACCATATATCCTAAAAACACCAGTCTCCGCTGACCTTCATTCCAAGGAAGCCGAACCCCTGGAGGCTCTCAGGGACTGGGGTTGCGAACAAGGATGTGTGTCCTGTAGCTTCTTGAGAAATACAGTGTGCTGGTCCCGTGGGTTACCCGAGAGGCAAGGTCCAAGTCTGGTCCGTGGTCAAAGGTGCAACATGGAGGCAGTCCATAGAAGCTGAAGCTGGGTGCAGGGCTGGGAGTCGGGTGAAGTCAAGTACAGGCATGCAAGCAAGGCCAGGGCAGGTGAGGAGCTCAGGTAAGCAGGACAGGGTCCAGGCAGGAACTAGCAACCAACAATGTTGCTCCCACAATTTGGGACTGGGGCTGGCCAGCTTTTATCTGCCCCGAGGCATAGGGCGGCCCCGATCCTCTGGTGACTCGCCTCTCCTGGCCTGGAGGCGAGCACTCCTCCTGGGGGAACTTAGTTCCCTCCACCTCTCTGTCCTGAGCCTCTGTAGCTCAGGAGAGGCTGGAGGGTTACCGGACCCAGAGGCAACCTCAGCTTCCTCTGACAGGGCTGAGAGTGGAGCACCTGCAGGCAATGGGTCCTCCATCATCTCAGGAGCCAGAGCAGACTCAGCTGACGCCTGCATCTGAGGATCCAGCACAGGTGAGGACCCTTCAGGCTCAGGCCCCAGCCCCGGCTCAGCTGGTTCTGGAGGCGGGGACTCCTGTGCAGGCTGGGATTCCTCAGGTTCCGCATCCGAGTCCGAATCCCAGTCCATCACATACTGTTCTGTGATGCGTTTCCCATTCAACCAACTTCTATCCAACTCAAAAATGTAAGTTGCTTCATGGGGAAAGAAATTGGGGGGAGGCATCCCCACCCCACTCTCTGGTGTGTACAGCAACACACAAAAAGAACTCAAAACGCAGCAGAAAGAAATGACCTCGCTGCATTTTAAGCCACTGATGTGTGATGTGTGAAGCTTTTGAGATGAACCAGCCTGTCATTCAGTTAACAGCACCGTCGGACTGAAGGGCAAGCTAGCAAGGCAACCATGGACCATCCGCTTGTAGGAGAAGCCAGAAAAGGGAATCAGCATAAGATGCCTAACTGCTATTGAAATGTAATCAATTAATCGATGGACTAAGCAGTAGGGATAGTCGTGAAAGCCTCCCATCTGAATTAATCCCTAGATGCTGAGCTACTTAATTACCTGATTATGTTCCCAGAGCAACACTGATAAACTCGGAATCCTTCGTTCTTATTTCCAGAAACTGCATGGAGTCAGAACGTTCCTTTTCTGTAACTCAGAGATGGGGAACCTTTTTCGTCCTACGGGGTGTGTTTTCTTCTGAGCAGCCTTCAGGAGGGCAACTTGCAAGCAGTAGGGCCAGACGCAACATGAAGGGGGCAAGAAATATATATATATATATATATATATATATATATATATATATATATATATATATATCTTTGTATAGCATGTATTCGTGCATTGCTGTGGGTGCCAGCAGTGGTCCATTCTGCTGAGTACCATAATAAAGGCCTGCCCCCTCTAGCCAACAAAGTAGGGTTATAATAACTAATTAAAAGAATAAATAACTAAAATCAGTTAAAAACACCAAGACAACAAATACATTATTCATTCATTCATTAAATTTGTATTCCACCCTTCCTCCGTAGACCTCAGAGTGGTGGCTCCTGGAAGCTGTCTCCATGTCACAGCAGCCACATTCCAGGAAATGGCTTCAACTGGCCAGCTAAACAAGGCGAGCCAGTGGGTCTCAAACCCTCAGGGAGTTAGGGACCTCCACTGCATGCAAAGGCAGACTCTGGCAGGTTCAGCAGAAGAGACCAATTGTGATGCCAACAATGGTCAAGAAGGTGGTTTCTGCACCTGCTGTAGAGGGAAGTGAGGGGCCAGTGGGACAAAATATACACCAGGAAGCTTAGTTGGGTCAGTCTCAAGTATACCCTTCCAGAGTTAACACTAAATACATTACCTCTGGTAAATGAGCCCCAAGAGCTGCTAGAGGGCTGTGACAATTTGTGTCCCGGGCTTCTTAGACTCATCTAAAGGTAAAGGTAAAGGTACCCCTGCCCGTATGGGCCAGTCTTGACAGACTCTAGGGTTGTGCGCTCATCTCACTCTAGAGGCCGGGAGCCGGCGCTGTCCGCAGACACTTCCGGGTCACGTGGCCAGCGTGATGAAGCTACTCTGGCGAGCCAGAGCTGCACACGGAAACGCCGTTTACCTTCCCGAAAGTAAGCGGTCCCTATTTATCTACTTGCACCCGGGGGTGCTTTCGAACTGCTAGGTTGGCAGGCGCTGGGGCCGAGCAACGGGAGCGCACCCCGCCGCGGGGATTCGAACCGCTGACCATGCTATCGGCAAGTCCTAGGCGCTGAGGTTTTACCCACAGCGCCACCCGCGTCCCTCATCTACCCATGTACTATTGTGTAGATGCAATCCCCCGCCCCCAAGTTTTCCTACCCCACTATGTTAAGCAGGTATGGTAGCACATCTAGGAGAAGGAAAACACTGATCCTAAACTCCACTGCCTACACAAATCTGGAGTGGAGTCCCCAGGGTGGTTGAATGGTGCGTCGTACGCCTCCTTCTGGCAACTCCTGCAGCCAAGATGGTGCCAAATGTATTGCTCTGCTTTCTTTTGAACCACCTCAGTGAGACTGAGAGTCTTGTCATCTGGGAAGCCCAGAACCTCCCTATACACTACCCAGGCTTGTGCCCGGTGTGATGGCCTGGGACTCGGGCTCGGACTCTGCACAGGTTCCCCTGCAACAAGCACCAGCTGGGCCAAGTCAGGGGGCTGAGCCTGCCTTGGCTCCAGATGCGGGGATTACCTCCAGCTGGGCAATCACTTACAGCTGCTCCACTACCAGTTTGGTCGGGAGAGGCTGAGGCGGCCTCTGGGTCTAGTAACCCACCGACATCTCCTGAGCTGCAGAGACTGAGGTCTGAGAGAAGGAGAGACCTGAGTACTTGCAGGAGGAGTGCTTGCCTTCAGACGAGACAGGGAGGTGAGTCACTGGGGGATCAGGACCGACCGTTACCCTGACAGAGAGAAAAGGCTGTCGGACCCCGCCCCAGGTTGTGGAAGCAACGTTGCTGTTTGCCAGAACCTGCCTGTGATCCTGTGCCTGACCTTGCCTGGTTCCCTGCCTCGTGTCCTGCCTTGGCCCTGTCGGACTCACTCCTCGCTAAGCCTTGGATTCGGGACCGGACATGGACCACGTTGCTCGGGTTACCCCCGGGCCCAGCACACCCTGGGGAGGCCACTTTGGTGCTGCTCATGCAGCAGTTTGGCTTCGCCCCCGGAGGTGCACTCCACTGTCTCTTGAGACAGACGGATGCCAACAACAGCAATGAAGTCCTTTTCAGGGATGAACATGGATGCAGCCCCAAGGTGGTACAATGCCCATGTTGATTCCTGAAAGGGGCTTCCTATCATGAGTTGAAGGCATCTTCCCAGAACTAACTCGGTTAGCTACACAATTGGGAAGGGCAATAGGTAAGGGTTAAGGGACCCCTGACCATTAGGTCCAGTCTTGGCCGACTCTGGGGTTGCGACGCCCATCTAGCTTTATTAGCCGAGGGAGCTGGCGTACAGCTTCCAGGTCATGTGGCCAGCATGACTAAGCTGCTTCTGGCAAACCAGAGCAGCGCATGGAAACACCGTTTACCTTCCTGCTGGAGTGGTACCTATTTATCTACTTGCACTTTGACGTGCTTTCGAACTGCTAGGTTGGCAGGAGCAGGGACCAAGCAACGGGAGCTCACCCCTTCACAGGGATTCGAACCGCCAACCTTCTGATCGGCAAGTCCTACGCTCTGTGGTTTAACCCACAGCGCCACCCGCGTCCCTCGGGAAGGGCGATAGCTCGTGTTAAAAGCATCTGCTTGTCATGCAGAAGGTCCCAGTCTTGATCCCTGGCATCTCCAGCTAAAGCTAGGAATCTCCCCTTCCTGGATCCTGGAGAACAGCTGTCAATCGGTGGAGGCAATACAGAGCCAGCTGTGACAGTGATGTGACTCAGTAGAAGGAAACTTCCCTACATTTCCAGCTTGGATGAGTAGTAGCACCATGGACGTTTTCAGCATGATGGGGAGAAGATGCAGTATATGCCAGCAATATATAATTAACTGCTACAGTACTTCCAGCACAAACATGCACGAGTTGGTTTGAGTACTGTTAGCTGCACTTCCCTTCATTCCGGAGGATTAGATGTTGACTTTTCGTTTCTGCATGCAACACTTGCTACTGTAGGGCGAAACAGAAGGTTGCACTGTGGTTATCCTTGTGTGCAAACAATATAAATAGATGTCAAATAGAGAACGCCACGGAGCCATCTTTCTCCCGACAATATGGTAAGCCTCAAAGACAGAAATGGATTTCCTGCTCGCTGCTCGCTACCTCTGCCTCAGTTGCTATAGCATTAGCCGGAGCCTAGCTTTCCAGAATGAGGGAAATGAAATAAAAACAAGCATCTACGATAAGTAGCAAACAACAACAACATATGCACTGCTCCCAGGAGGTGCTGCTAATATTGAAAGGCTTTCGGGAAGCCGCTCGTCATTCTTAGCATGGCTTCGAAGGCTGAGAACAAGCGTAGCGTGGAACAATATTGTGCATCAATTTTGTTCAACAGCAGCTTTAAAGGGAGAGGAAATCACTCCAAGCGGTGACTTTTTGTGTGTGTGAAAGCAGCTCTGTATATTCTAATCACACCTCATTGCTGCCAAGTCCAGATCTATAAGAGGGGAAAGAGCTGAATCAGAACAGCACAAGAACGCATGCAGAAGGCAACCTCTGCTGCAAGGTTGAGGGAGTTCTGCAGCACATTTTACTAATTCACCTCCAGCCCCGCAGCGATAACGTGGCGGTTTGCAATCTCCAAGTACTCTTGGGAGGGGGGAGTGAAGTGGATTGGGGAAGCATTTGTAGGAATCCTTGGTGCAATACTGAGCTCCACAACCGAGAGAGACAGATTTCCAACCAACTCATTAAGCAATTCAACTTAAATCCATAAATGGTACTTCTTGCGCTACCTTTAACTCAGGTTGTGCTCTTCGCAAATAAATGCCTCCTGAGAAAATAACAGATGCCGGTTGCGGAGGCAGATTGCACAGGCGAAAGATCGCGTTGCCTTCTTTGGCATTTAAAACAAATATTTTGTTCCAGAGTACAGGGTGATGCATTATACCAGGGCACGCTGCTTGCCCAGCTAATCTAAGTACTATTGAAATATACTCAGAGTCGCGAAGTGATTTCATGCTCTTTATTCAGCTCATAGTGGTGAGGAGGAATGAATAAAAGTCCCCTCAAAGTATCTGCTTTATATACATTATTTACACAATGGGCTGCACATGATTGGCTAATTCCGGAATTCTACTGTAAGCCAATCAGGTTGTGGATTCACTTCTATCTGGAGCATGATTGGGTAGTTCCTGCCAACCAATCATACTGCTGCATTGTTCTAGGACCAATCAGACTGCTGCATTCTGAATCCTATTGTTCTAGGACCAATCAGACTGCTGCCTTTTGGATCCTATTGTTCTAGGACCAATCAGACTGCTGCAGTTTGGATCCTATTCAACTCAGTACATAACACCCCTCCCCTCTAAGTTCCAGTCCTGCCCGGGAGGTCGCATTCATAGTCCTCGAGGTACGCTGGCGGCCTACGTGTGCGTTGCGGCCTGGGGTGTTCCCTGGTCCGGGGTTCAGGTTCTGGCTCGTGTTCCAAGGATGCTGGCTGTGATGGGGCTATTTGGTCTGGCACAACCGGCTCGCTCAGTCGTGGTTCTGGTTCCGGTGTCCTTTCGGCCTCGCAGGTCCTCTCTGTATTTACTGATTCTGCCTCTCCTGCTGACCCCTCGTGCTCTATGGGCCTCACTGCCCCTCTGTTCCCTTGGGACTCCTCTGACCTTTCCTCCTCCTGGTTTTCTCCCGGGAATCGTTGCCGTATCTGGTCGCAGTGGCGGCGCCAGCATTGCCCCCCATCTGTTAGCACCTCGTACGACACGGGGCCAGTGACCCTGGTGACTGTGGCGGGTACCCATGCTGGGCCTGCCCCAAAATTCTTTGCGAACACTGGGTCCTGGGCCTCGAAGGTCCGGGGGTTCCTGCCTTCCCCCACCACTACCTCATCCTGAGCTCTATCGGGGTGAATGCGGTCCAATCTGATTGCAAGGCGCCGACCCATTAGTAGTTCAGCGGGGCTCCGGCCAGTTGTTGAGCTGGGGGTGCTGTGCTGTGCTAGAAGGAATGTGGCAAGGCGGTACTCCCAATCCCCTTGCGTCATGCGGCGAAGGGTGTCCTTGGTGGTCCGCACCATGCGTTCTGCTTGGCCATTGGTGGCAGGATGGAATGGCGCCGAACGGATGTGGCGGATGGCGTTCTGCGCTGTGAAGGTTTGGAATTCTCCTGACGTAAATGCAGTCCCATTGTCTGAGACGAGAGTGTCAGGGAGCCCGTGGGTTGCAAACAGCCTGCGTAGTACCCAGATGGCTGCGGACGTAGAAGTGGACGGTACCAGTGCGACTTCCAGCCATTTGGTGTAGGAGTCCACCACTATGAAGAATGTTTTCCCCTGAAAGGGGCCAGCGAAGTCCACATGCAGGCGTGACCATGGTGCTCGGGCGGACTCCCAGGACTGGACTGGGGCCCTTGGGGGATCTGGGCGGGATTCTTGGCAGGCCTGGCAGTGTTTGACCCAGGCCTCTATCTCTCCGTCGATCCCCGGCCACCACACATAACTCCTGGCAAGGGCCTTCATTCTTACTACCCCTGGGTGTGTCTCGTGTAGGGCTGTGAGGACCCTTTTGCGGAGGGGCTGGGGAACAACGACCCTGCTTCCCCATAACAGGCACCCCTTGTGGGCCGACAGTTCATGTTTGCGGGTTGTGTAGCCGGCGAATTCTGGCCCGGGGCTGCTGCTGGGCCATCCCCTCCACACCCAGTCCAGGACCCGGGAGATGACCCTATCTTTCTTGGAATGGTGTGCAACTTCTTGTGCCTGAATGGGGCGGTCGGGAAGCAGCTCCAGGCTCATAACCTCTTGTGCAGGTGCTGGGTCGGGGCCTGTTTCCGGTAGTGGTAGCCTGCTGAGGGCATCCGCATGGCCCATCGCCTTCCCCGGACGGTGAATCAGTGCATACTGGTAGCTGGCAAGGAAAATTGACCACCTGAGGACGCGAGGAGACAGCACTTGGGGGGTCTGCTTTTCAGGGGCAAATAAGCCAAGCAACGGCTTGTGGTCAGTCACCACGGTGAAGGGCCGCCCGTACAAGAAATCATGGAATTTTTTTACTCCCTTCACGATTGCCAGACCCTCCTTGTCGATTTGCGAGTAGTTCCGCTCGGTTGCGTTGAGTGTCTGGGAAAAGTATGCCACCGGTACCTCTTTTCCATCCGGGAGTTGGTGTCCCAGGACAGCACCAATTCCATAGGGCGAGGCATCGCATGCTAGCACCACCGGCAGCCTCTCGTCGAAGTGTGCCAAGACCGAGTTTGAGACAAGCAAGTCCTTGACTGCCTGGAATGCGGCCTCCTGGCGCTGGCCCCACACCCAAGGGGCCCGCTTGTCCAGGAGTCTGTGTAGGGGCTCTGCTACCGCCACCTTGTGGGGAAGGAAGGAATGGTAAAAGTTCAATAGTCCCAAGAAGGCCTGAAGTTCAGTCTTGTTCTTGGGCGCTGGGGCATCACAAATGGCCCGTACCTTGTCCCCAGTCGGGTGGACCCCTTCTGCGTCCACCATAAATCCCAGAAAGTCCACCTGCGGCACTCCTAGTAGACATTTTTCCCGCTTCACCTTGAGACCCGCCGTCTGGAAACGGTGCAGAACGGTGCGGAGGCGGTCCTCAAACTCCTCTGGTGTGGGCCCGGCAATCAACACATCATCGAAGAAGGGGGTGACGCCAGGAATCCCTTTAAGTAGAGAGTCCATTAGATTCTGGAATATGCCTGGTGCCACGCTGACCCCGAATTGCAGCCGCTTTACCCTGAATGCTCCTCTGTGCGTCACAATCGTCTGTGCCTCTGCTGTGGCCTCATCTACTGGCAGCTGTTGATATGCTTGGGCCAAGTCCAGCTTGCCAAAAATTTTCGACCCAGCCAGGGTGGCAAGAACATGGCTGACAACTGGCACTGGGTATGCATGGGCCGTGAGGGCCTTGTTTATGGTACATTTGTAGTCTGCGCAGATGCGGACTGAACCATTAGGCTTGACGGGCGTGACGATTGGGGTTTCCCAGGGGGCATTAGGCACCGGCTCCAGCACTCCTTGCTCCACGAGCCGGTCCAATTCCTCGTCTATACGGGGTTTCAGGGCGAACGGGACCCGGCGGGCCTTGAGCCTGACCGGTCGTACTGCGGGGTCAAGCTGTAGAGCAATGGGGGGGCCCGTATACTGTCCCAATTTCCCATCGAAAACCCCCGGAAATTCCTTGCATATGGCGTCCATGTCCACTTGTAAGCTAGTGTGGTTCACCCCGGTGACGGCTAGCCCCAGTGGTCCAAACCATGCCAATCCCAGTAAGCTAATGTAGGGGCCCTTGACCACAAGCAAGTCCAGTTGCCGCGTCCGCCCTCGGTATTGCACCCTGAAGGTCCCCACCCCCATTGTGGGGACCTTACGTTTTTGGAAGTCCCGGAGGGTGAATGGGGCCGGCCTGAGTTTGGGACCCCCAGTAGGACACAGTTTCCTTAAGGTCCTTGCCGAGATTATGGATAGAGTTGAACCCGTGTCAAGCTCCATGCGGCATGGGGCCCCCTCTATCTGTACGTCAACATAAATTTTCTCTACGTTGGGGTGGGGCAACTGGTATACCTGGAAGTCCGTGAGCTCTGTCGAGTTGCCTTGGTGCGTTGGGCCCCGGGACCTGGGGCTCTTGGATTGGTCATCTGATGCCTGGCATCGGGTGGGCCGAGCCCGACACACCCGGGCGATGTGTCCCAATTTTCTGCACTGCCTGCACTCTGCGTTGCGGAAACGGCAGGTCCTCCTCTCGTGACTTTCTCCACAGCTTGCGCAGTTCCCTCCTTCTCGTCGAGGCAGCTGTGGTATGTGGGCTGCTTGAGTGCGCTGCTGTACTCGGTGCACCTCCTCCCTGTCGGATCCTGAGTCGTCGGTGAGGTCTTCGTGGTGGACCCTCGGTTGGGACAGCTGGCTCGGCCGTGCCTCTTGCGTCGACCTCTCGGCAGCTTCCGTTGCTAGGGCCTCCTCCAGAGCAACCTGGAACGTTAGGTCCTTCTTAGCGTAGAGGCGTCGTTGCAGCTTCTCATCCTTCAGGCCACCGACGAGGCGGTCACGAAGCATGTTCTCCAGCTCTGAGAAGTTGCAGAACCGGGCGGCTTGGCGGAGAGAGGTCACAAACCCAGTTATGGTTTCCCCAGGGGCTTGCCGCTTTGCGTAGAAGGCATTTCGATGAGCCACCACTGAGGGCTGCGGCGAAAAGTGCCCCTTCAGCTGTTCCATTATTGTTTTGTATGGAACAGTAGCGACGTCTTCAGGCGCAAGGAGAGCCCGGGCGATTTCAAACGTCTCCTCTCCGCAGACGCTGAAGAATATCGCCCTCTTCTTGGCGTCTTCTTCGTCGGTGACCCCTTTGGCTTCTAGGAGGAAGGTGAAATGGGAGGCGTACGCTTCCCAGTCTCCAGATGCTGGGTTGAATGGCGAGAAGCTGTTGTCGGTTGCCATTCTGAGTTCCTTGTGTCCCGGAGCTGAAACCTGGATACACGGTGCGAGGCAGCGGTGCGGCAGGTGGCGGTGCTGCGGTGCTGTGTGTGGCAGTCAGCTCAGCGGGATCTCATCCTCGTCGCCAGTGAAATATACTCAGAGTCGCGAAGTGATTTCATGCTCTTTATTCAGCTCATAGTGGTGAGGAGGAATGAATAAAAGTCCCCTCAAAGTATCTGCTTTATATACATTATTTACACAATGGGCTGCACATGATTGGCTAATTCCGGAATTCTACTGTAAGCCAATCAGGTTGTGGATTCACTTCTATCTGGAGCATGATTGGGTAGTTCCTGCCAACCAATCATACTGCTGCATTGTTCTAGGACCAATCAGACTGCTGCATTCTGAATCCTATTGTTCTAGGACCAATCAGACTGCTGCCTTTTGGATCCTATTGTTCTAGGACCAATCAGACTGCTGCAGTTTGGATCCTATTCAACTCAGTACATAACAACTATCTACCTCAAGGGTGGGGAACTTTTTGCAGGCCGGGGGCCACCTTCTCTTCTGGACGATCATCCAGGGGCCACATGGGCAGAACGCACATTTTAACTTTCCGTAGCAGCCTAGGCTCTTCTTGTACACACAGGGACTTCCACCCAGGCAGGTGAAAAGCCATTATTAGAGTTCAAGGACACTTTACACATAGGAAAAAACACCCAAGGAGGTTGCAAAAGGAGGGATGGTGAGTAGAGCTGTCATATTTCAAAATGTAAAAAACAGGACAGCAAGTGAGAGCCAGGCTGGTGAGAGTCCTGAGGGCCAATGAGAGACACCTAGGGAGCCTTATCTGGCCCCTGAGCCTTGAAAATCTCCATCCCTAGTCCAGCAACTCTCCAGGGGCCCAAATAAAGGTTTTCGTGCACAATGGGGGACGGAACTTCCAAGTGCTGGAGCACACAAGCTGGGGAGTCACAGACACTACCAGAACTAGCAAATTATAATCTTATAAATCCCTAGCACAAGTGTTGCATTTGGGGGAAGGGCCCTGCTTTCTAGATTATGTCAACCTGTATGGTATACTCCCGGTGTTTTAGACTACAGCATCCATTATCCCTGATCATGGGCTGGGCTGGCTGAGTGAAGCTGATGGAAGCTGTAGTTCAAAACATCTGAAGGGCAACACATATCAGCTACCCCTGATCTGTAGTGATTGGTGGGGCAGCACAGGCAGGGCAGCGTTGCTCATCTGCCTTCCAAGCACCAAGTGCTGCTGCTGGTTCCTGAGAGAAGGGGGTGCGAGGTGCAGGAAGCTGCCGTGCTCGGTGAAGGCACGGCAGTGGAACCATGCTTCCTGCCACCATGCTTGCACCGTGCTGAGCTCTCTGTGCCTTGCCCGTCTCCCTGGTCCCTCTCCCTCTCAGGAAACAGCAGCAATGCTCAGTGAGCAATACTGCTCTGCCCCGCCCCAACCTGCTGGCTGCTACGGCCTCTGATGTCAACAGTTCAGGAGTTAAAATGAGGGATGGTGTACTCTCGTCCCCTCTCAACAATGCTCTCACAAGAGGAGCTTTGCGGAACTGGCATTGTTACTGGTGCCAACATAATGCCTGTTCTGCATTGGTACCACCAAACTTTGAAACTCCCTGCCTGTTGACATCAGGCAAGTGACTTTACTGTACTCTTTTCGGTGCCTCTAAAAACATTTTTGTTAAGACAAGCCTACAAGGCTTGGCAGAATGTTGATGTATGTTTTAAGCTTATTGCTAATTTTAATATTTTTTTATTTTTTAAAATAATTTAATTGCTTTGTTCTCTTTGTAAATTGGAGGTAATGCATAGCCACCACATCTATGAGTTCCTTTTAGTGAGAACCAGTGCTCCATCTAAAACAAGCTTAATAGCTGCCAACCTTAGGTATTGGATTGTCTGAACAAGCACAAGATTCACATGCAATGGCATGCATGGATCACAGGAGGAGCGGGTGACAATTTCTGGAAAATGCATGGCACCTCCCTTCGCATTTGTTAACAGCCCAGCCTGAACAACAATTGGTCTCTCTCAGTTCCTGGCCAGTAGAGATTAGGGGTATTATTATGAATGGTGACATTTTCGGCGCACAGGGAGAAGAGGAGTTTTTTCACCGTAGCTGTTTCTTCTGGATAACAGAGATGTGTGAACTGCATATTTAATGTTCATAAGAGGCTTTGAAAATGTAAAGGGCAGTTTATTTATTCTTGCTTAAAATGATTAATCGTGGTCCTGAGGCACAAAAAGAAAGCATCGGAAGCTTTTCCAAGCACAAACTTTCACGTTTCAGGTCTCAATCTCCAGCTCATCGTGGGCAAGGCTCGATGCAAGCAGTTTGCCTTAAGTATAATAAACATGTAAGGGTGTTGTCATGCTGCAGTTCACTGAGCCACTGACAGGGGGTGCTGTAGAGTAAACCCATCCAAAAGGCAGTGGATGAATGGCCCAGGAGCACCCAAAACAAACTCCAGGAGATCCCTAGCAGCTGCCCTACTCTACTAGCTCCTCCAGCTGCCAGTCCTAGAATTTCTGTCCCCAGGATCCAAAGCCCCAGGTTGCCTGGTGCTGCTACGAGCCACCTTACTCCTCCCTGGTCAACTTGAGGAGCTTGAGTTTCTGCTTCTACTTCTATGGCTGAGTAGGAGCATGAGTTCCCGTAGGAGCACAGGAAGGTGGCGATGAGCAGTGGCAGGCCAGCCTGGTAATCCATTTCTACAACAGAAGATTCCCCAACTGGTCGGCGCTTCTGGCCTCCTTCCTGCTCTCCTCCTGCTGCCAGGCCAACCTTTCATCTCCCTTGGCTGTGGTGGACAGCAAAAAGACATAGAAGCATGTTTTGGTCAAGGAAGGGGATGCAATTTCTGGAAACGGCTTCTCCCTCCCAGCAGAGCTCTTTGGAGCTGCCCTGCGTGGCTTCTTGCACCTCCGAGCTTGGAGCCACCTAGGAGCCACATGGAGAGGCTTTGAAAGCCCTTCCAGTCCTTCCCCATTTTCCTTTGCACCTCTGACATTGGAGTTGCAAAGGAGAAGGGGGGGAGAAGGATCATAAAGGACTAGAGGAGGGGTGGGGGATCTTTGGCCCACCAGATGTTCATAGAATCATAGAACTATAGGACAGCAGAGTTAGAAGACACCTGAGGGTCATCTAGTGCCTGCAATGCAGGAATCTCAGCTAAAGCATCCATGACAAATGACCATCCATCTAAAAAATCTCTAAGGAAGGAGAGTCCAAAACCTTCCGAGGGAGCCTGTTCCACCGCCAATCAGTTTTTACCACCAGAAGGTTACTCCTGATGTTAGTCAGAATCTCCTTTCTTGTAACTTGAATCCATTGGTGCACAACCTCTCCTCCAGAGCAGGAGAAAACAAACTTGCTCCACTCTCCTTGTGACAGTCCTTTAGATATCTGAAGATGGCTGTCGTATCTCCTCTCGGTCTCCTCATTACCAGGCTGGACATACCCAGCTCCCTCCATAACTGTTCCTCATAAGTCTTGTTTTCCAGACCCTTGATCATCTTGGTTTCCCTCCTCTGCACACCTGCCAGCTTATGAATGTCCTTCTTAAATTGTGGCACCCACAACTGAAAACGTGTTGTGCTGCTAACTGGGCAAACCACCTGGCTTCGTCTTTTGCAAGCAAAATCTAGCAACGAAAGCATGCCTACCTACAAGTTAGGTTCCCATCGCTACATGAAAATCCAGACACTGCTGCTGCTGACAGAGAGAAGACTTGGCTGACACTGAAGCTGCTGTGGCCAGAAAGCCGTGCAGAGTTTGTCTGCCACCTTCTCAACGGGGGCCTGAGCTGCTGCGGCTACTGTTTGGGTTGCCTGGATTATGGTTTAGAAAAGGCTGCTCTGGTCAAACACTTGTTGTTGTCATTATTTAGTCATTTAGTCGTGTCCGACTCTTCTTGACCCCATGGACCAGAGCACGCCAGGCACTTCTGTCTTCCACTGCCTCCCGCAGCTTGGTCAGACTCATGTTTGTCGCTTCAAGAACACTGTCCAACCATCTCGTCCTTTTTTCGTCCCCTTCTCCTTGTGCCCTCCATCTTTTCCAACATCAGGGTCTTTTCCAGGGAGTCTTCTTTTCTCATGAGGTGGCCAAAGTATTGGAGCCTCAGCTTCAGGATCTGTCCTTCCAGTGAGCACTCAGGGCTGATTTCCTTAAGAATGGAGAGGTTTGGTCTTCTTGCAGTCCATGGGACTCTAAAGAGTCTCCTCCAGCACCATAATTCAAAAGGTCAAACACTACATAATCCATAATGCTTACCTAGGGGGAAATGTACCAATAGGACCAGTGAAAGAGAAAGGGGTAAACTTTCACACCAGGGCTGGTTGCAAACTGCAACAGGTCTAACTAAATTGCTAAATGCGCATTTCGGGTGTACGTGTGCTGAGTTATAAATGCAATGCCTCTCTGATGGAAAATTGCTTCATCTATCCCCCCTTTTATAGCATTGCATATGCTTGCATCTAATAGTTGGAGAGTTAGTGCAATCCAATTTCTCTGGCTTTAAAAAAACAACAATGCTAAAGCGGAAAACTATAACTTGCAGCCATTAGTCCACATTTGCAATGATCTATTATGTTCTCAGTGCCTAATTCCACCGCCCTGCATGAAAATGAAATTAACAGGATCATTTTCGGGATGAGCCTTGTTTTCAAACACAATGTCTTAAGATGTCAATAAAGCAGCAGCTCATTGGGCAGAGAAGCTTTATATTTTGTCAGTTGTTGGTATATATATATATATATATATATATATATATATATATATATATATACAAGATCTACCGATATGCTGGGATCCTTTCAAGCGTGCTTCACAGAACAGTGGGAAGCAATGATACGATCTATCTTGGAGTAACTTCACACGCGGCATTTTCCAGTTTATAAAACAGTCGTTAAAAAGAAAGCGAGGAAGGTGAATGATTATGGAAAGCGCGCTGTACGTGACAAGTCACGTCTGCGGCAGGATGGCTCGGGAAAAAACGTATTTACAAACTCTTCCGGTTGGGTGCTTATAGATTGGCAAGATTGCAACCCAGAAGATATGCATTTATGGAGGATATAAACTGTCTTTGCAATTTACACACCAAAGGAGGGTACAGCAGAAGCTGCCAACCGTGTGGCTGCCAGCACCTTCTCAGAAACCCACAATGCACGAGAGGCTGTTTGCTCATTCTTCTCGGTTCCTGGCTCAGTCCCTGTTGCGATGGACACACACCCTTAAGCCTGTCCCCGTTTCATTGGCTGCCAGGGTTGGACACCCATCCTCCCATCCGTCCTGAGTATAGGAGAGGTGCAAAGAGCATCTCTCTGCGAGTGAAGGTAGAAAAGTCTGGTGTAGATGCTCCCCACAACCCCCACTGATAGGGTGGCCAATGCAGAGGCATGTCTGTAATGTTTTATAGCCTTGTGCCTTTTGCTGCCATTTTGGATATGGCAGTCATTTTGTGTTCTGCCGCACCCCCGTGGCAGCCATTTTGTGCTATGCCACGCCTCCTGCAGAAGCCATTTTGTGACTGGTGCCCATGGCACTTCTTCCACTGCGAAATGCTCCCACCTGGCCCAAAAGGTTGGCAACCCCTATCATGGTAGCTTGATGGAAGAGTGCGTGCTTTGTTTGCAGAAACTACCAAGTTCAATCCTTGGCAGTGCCAGGATCAGGACCTGAACTCCACACTCTGGCGAGGCCCGCTGCTGAGCCTACATTTATTTTCAGATCTGACAAGCGGGTGAACCAAACCAACCTTGTAAAATCCCCACAGTGCCCCTGGGTCTAGCATCATTCTGGAATGCAGTGGTATAGCGTGGGTTGCCAGTGCCCGGGGCTGTGCGGAGGGAGGGAAACGGATGGAGTAGACATGCACATTTAACTGCCTAACAGCGTTCGTGTCACCCAGAAGATCGCAACCACTGAGATAAGAAAATAGTTGTTCTGTTGTCTGGAGAGGTTGCTTCCTGGTTCGCAACAAGAAGCTGTTTTCAACAAAGCCCAGCAACAGAAGTGTGCAGCTGTGTTGACGCAGCACTGGGTGTTGAATTTTGCAGCCCTAACAATTTTGCGCCCGGGGCAACTACCTCTGCACACTATGGCACTGCTGGAATGTTCTAGGGAATTAATAAGGTGACTAGAACCATCAGCCCAGTGGGGTTCATAACCTTGCAACCTGCAGCCGGGTAAGCCCACTAACAGAGGAAGGGACCTGGGGTCACTTCAAAGCTGGAGCTGTGGCCCTGATCCCTGGAATCTCCTCTTCAAACAGTCTGGGAGGACCTTTGCCTAAGATGATGAGACTGTGGAGAGCTGCTGTCAGTCAGAATAAGCAATAGTGAATTAGACAGACTAATGGTTTGATTCAGTATATTATTATTATTAATCATTATTATCATTCTTTTCTTATACCCAACCCATCTGACTGGGTTGCCGCAGCCACTCTGAGCAGCTTCCAACATAAAAAGAGGGAAACTGGAGGAGGGGGTAACCATAAGCATTAAAAACTTCCCAAAACAGTTATATAGTTGTTCAACTCTTTGACATCTGCTGGAAGTGTGTTCCACAGGCTGGGTGCAGATACCAAAAAGGCCTTCTGCCTGCTTCCCTGTGAGGGAACCGCCAAAAGGCCCTTGGAGCAGGACCTCAGGGTCCAGGCTGGACGATGGGTGTGGAGACATTCCTTTAGGTATACAGTGGTACCCCGCAAGACAAATGCCTCGCTAAACGAAAAACGCGCAAGACGAAAGGGTTTTCTGATTTTTTAGCCGCTTCGCAAGACAAATTTTCCTATGGGCCTTTCTCGCAAAACGAATTTTTTTTTTTTGACTTTTTCCCCACAGGCTCCCTCTAAACTTCAGCGGAGCGGGGCGGGCTGGGAGGGAATCCCTTGGACCCCCGCCAGACTTCCCGCAGCTCTTTTGAAGTCCGGTGGGGGGAGAAGGGCTTTTCTTCCCACCGCCAGCCTTCAGAACAGCCTTCTGAAGGCTGGCGATGGGAAGAAAAGCCGTTCTCCCCCCGCCTGCCTACAGAAGAGGTTCGAGGAAAGAGGCGAAGGAGCGCTGCCCCTTCACCTCTGTCCCCAGAGCTTGCCGTTCTCCCCCGGCCTGCCTTCAGAAGAGGTCTGGGGACAGACTGTCCCTGGACCTGGTCTGAAGGCGGTCTCCATAGGAACGCATTAATTGATTTTCAATGCATACCTATGGGAAACCGTGCTTCGCAAGACAAAAAACTCGCAAGAAGAAAAAACTCGTGGAACGAATTAATTTCGTCTTGCGGGGCACCACTGTACACGTGTGTATATATATATACAGTCATACCTTGGGTTACAGACGCTTCAGGTTGCATTTTTTCAGGTTACGGACCCGCCGAAACCCGGAAGTACCGGAATGGGTTACTTCTGGGTTTCGGGGGTCACGCATGCACAGAAGCGCTAAATCGCGCTTTGCGCATGCACAGAAGCACCGAATAGCAACCTGCACATGCGCAGACGCGCCACTGCGGATTGTGAACGTTCATCCCACATGGATCACGTTTGCAACCCAAGCGTCCACTGTGTATACATATATACCATATATACAGATATATAAGGCATGTGGCCTCTTGGTTGTTCATATGCCTTCCTCCCCAATGGAAGGGCCCTACCTTGACTACAGGTTTTGGGATCTGTGGCTGCTGCACCTCCCCTTGATTGCTACACTCAAAGGTAAATTCACACTTCCCGGGTTATATGAAATGACAATCCGCCTTGTGAGTGCCAAAGAACACCGCCCGATTTCTTCCTCACTAAAATTCCTGCTTCTTTTTCAACGGTCCTGATCTGCTGCAGGCCACGGATGGAAAACCCACCATGGATTCAGCTATCCTTGGTCAGTTAGGACAGTATCCAATCCGTTATTCAGTTAGCATAAGGATGTACACTTCCCCACTCGACGCACTGTACCCTGCCCCAAATTTGCTCTGAAGGGTTCAGGGAACCCCCAAAACAGGTTTAGGAGGCACCAGAGAGGCCGAAGAATAAAACCCTTTTCCTCCAGCGCTGTGGAAAGTGCCTCAAACAAGAGAGGCAATGCTCTATAATGGTTGACTTCATGATAACGAACAGCAACCAGAAATAGATAAAGCGTCAATAGCCACAATTAGTGGGTCAATATTCATTAGCGTAATAAAAGAGCTGGCCATAAAAGCACTCAGCTCCAACTCGAGAGGACAGTAGCCGAGTTTCTGTTTACATAGCCAAAACAAAATAGCTGATTTCACGGTGGGGAGACCACTACTAAGGAGTGGTTCTTATCAATTCAGCGCAGTCCTAATTTCATCCCTGCTCTGCAACGATGCTTGCTGGGTGGCCCTTGGGCCAGTCACTGGCAGGGACTGGAAGGAGCTGGAAGGTGAAGGGGCTGGGGAGAGAGGGGACGTGCCAGAGGGCACGACTGGGGATAGGCTGGTGGGGCAGTGGGAGGAAGAGGCAGAGGATCTTGGGGATGACACTAGTGAACTGTGGGGTTCTGTGCCACCAGTGAGAATTTAAAAAACCCTCCACCAGCAGCCTCCCCATAGGCACCGCTAAGTCAGGGGAAGGGGCTCAGGAGCTGGGTGCAAGTCAACAACAGCAAAGGAGAGGAGAGGGAAACCCAGGTGTTGACAGGACAGCCTCTGGAGATCCCTGAACATGCCCGTGCAGAGCTTGTCTGAGGCCTATGGTGGGAATCCCCAGTCAGCTGGGAGGCACGGGCATTCTTGGCATGACGGTATAAGTCCCTGGCAGGGGACTCCAGCCAGCTTAGCCCTCAGGCCTGAGGCAAGTGTGCTCTGTATAGCTCTGTACAGTCATGGCTTGGTTCTCAAATGCCTTGTGACTCAAGTGTTTTGGCTCCTGGACGCCGCAAACCCGGAAGTGACTGTTCCGGTTTGCAAACGTTTTTTGGAAGCCGAATGTCCGATAGGGCTTCTGCGGTTTCCTGCAGCCAATCGGAAGCCGTGCCTTGGTTTCTGAACATTTTCAGAAGTCGAACAGACTTCCGGAACAGAAATCCCTTTGAGAACCAAGGTATGACTGTATAGGGAAGCTTTTCAATGTTTAATGTTTTATTATGTTTTTATATATGTTGGAAGCCGCCCAGAGTGGATGGGGCAACCCAGTTGATGGGTGGGGTACAAATAAATAATGATGATGATGATGACTGTCCTTGCCCTGCGTAGGCCTCTCCCTAAATGCTGAGAGACACCCAAGCCCCCTGAAGAGGCTGGGCCTACGGAGGAGGAGGAGGAGAAGAAGAAGAAGAGGAGGAGGAGGAGGAGGAGGAGGAGTTTGGGTTTGATATCCCGCTTTTCACTACCTGAAGGAGTCTCAAAGCGGCTAACATTCTCCTTTCCCTTCCTCCCCCACAACAAACACACTGTGAGGTGAGTGGGGCTGAGAGACTTCAGAGAAGTGTGACTAGCCCAAGGTCACCCAGCAGCTGCATGTGGAGGAGCAGAGATGCGAACCCGGTTCCCCAGATTAGGAGTCCACCGCTCTTAACCACTACACCACACTGGCTCTCACTGGAGCCCTTTGTGGATCATTCTCCCCACTGAGGTGCACCCAACTACGTCATTTTTTTCTTTCAGGAAACAGGTGGAGACCAACCTTTTCCAGCAGGCTTTGGGATGTGGGAATTGTGACCGCAGTAATTTGTGGATAGTTTGACAATGGTGCTTTTATTATAAGTTGTAGTAAAGCAAGTGTTTTTACCTTGAATGCCTGCTGTGCTGTTTATGCATTGTAAAGCAGCCTGTGGCCTTTTGGCGTAGAGCAACACCCAAAAGAATTTTGATAGCATTTTGCATGCATTTCTCAAAATGCAACTAGTCGTGTTTTGGTTGATGCATTGGTTAAGCCAGGGAAGTACAAATCTGGGTAGTTTCCATTCTCCATGAATGTGTCTCGAAAGGCTTGTTCACATGTTATACCAAGCACAGGTCTTTACACATATACTCACATCTGAGCAACAGAGTGTATCTTTATGGAGTTGTACAGTTCAAATACTTGGGCACACAGGTACACAAATTGTACACCTGCCAATTGTATTGCATGTACACACATACGGCCATCCCCCTTTAAAGCCATCTAAAGGCAGCCAATTCCACAGGTTAACTTTGTGCTGCGTGAAGAAATACTTCTCTATCTCTGGCCTTGAATTTTCTGCCAATCAGTCTTGTTGGATGGCCCTGAAAGGGAGACACAGCGGTGAGGGGTGGAGATTTTTTGCATCTACGTTCTCCACACCAGGCAGAACATTATAAACCTTCTGGAGTGATCCAAGGCCAGTTTAGGCCACGGCAAGGCATCACAATTGATTAAGGTAAAACCGCAATTCATCTTCCTTCTCCCTTTTTAAATAAGTAAAATCCAAACATTATTATTCAGTCGTTACCTTGGAAAGTTCCTTCAATAGTTGGGTTCAGTCCATCACAGTATAACTAATAAGCTGCCCTTGCTTAACTCTGGCTGGAGAAACGCAATGATACCCAGAAAGTGCTGAACTGGCATTCTGGAGGACATTGGACTTAGCAGCTTTTGGAAAGAAGGGGGAAAAACAGCACTATAAATAGAGAGCTGGAAGAATCCAACTATGTTAATTACGGTATAAATAAGGCACGCTTCAGCTGTGTTTACACGTGCACTTCATTCTGGATTTCCTGATTGTTCTTTTTCTTGTTGGCTTCACACACACAACCCCATCCCACAATTGCATCTGAGCCTTTGCAACGGGGTGGGGGTTTGTTTCCCCCCAGTTTGCATTCCCCTGTGGGAAACCTTCCAGAGTCCATATGCAGGTGGGGAGCACACTGGAGAAAAATACAGCCATCCTTTGAAATCCGCACTTCTCTGAATTTTGCTACGAAGTTCTCCAGCCAAGTAATGTGCACGAAAATACATATGCTCCTGTAAGATGTGCAGATGGATGCATCTGTTGGTAAAAATAACATGCAAAATTGCATTGCGTTGCAACTTGCCCTGGGATCTCCAACATTTCTCCAATGAAAATAAGGACATCCTAAGGAAAAGCGGGACATTCCGGGATCAAATCCAGAAACCAGATAGCTTCTCTAAATCAGGGACATCCCTGGAAAATAGGAACACTTGGAGGGTCTGCCATTCGCTTTGGGATCTGGCCCCTCTAACTGGTGACATGCACGCACCCCCCCCAAACAAATTACTCCCAAGACAATGTGATTCCCTGCTCTGCTTTACGAGACATACTTGCAAAGTCTTTCATTCTAGGCTGTTCTGACATTATTCTGCGACATGTATATGAACTTGCATGCATAGGGAAGAAGTGGTGCCATGCCAGCTGACACGTACCAACATCTGCAGATTGGGGAGGGGCTGTAGGAAAGGGGAACCTAACCCTTTGTGGCTTAGGGCCCTCGTATTTATGGGACCGCCTCTCCTGGGATGCCCCGCAGAGGAACTTAAGGTCCATGAATAATCATAGTATAGAGGTCCCAGGCCCTAAGGAAATCTGATTATCCTCCACTAGAGCCAGGGCCTTCTCAGTGATGGCTCCGACCTGGTGGAATGCTCTGTCCCATGAGACTAGGGCCCTTCAGGATCTAACCTCCTTCCGCAGGGCCTGTAAGACAGAGCTATTCCACCTGGCTTTCAACTTGAACTTAGCCTGATCTTTTATTCCCCTTCCTTCCTTCCCCTCCCCTTTTTATGAAGATTACCCGCTCTGGGATCCCACAGCTATTTCTCCCCTGGCCTCCTCGCTGGCCCAAATAGGACCAATTCAGCCAGCTATCCCTGGTGATCATCTAATGTTTATTGGATGGATTTTCCCCTAAATTGATTTTTGAATTTATTGTTTTTCATGCTTTTATACTATATTTTATGCTAATTTTTGTTGTATCACAATTAAGTGTTTTAAATTTGTTGTGAGCCCGGTTTTCTGAACCGGGAAGGGCAGGGTATAAATTAAGAATTATTATTATTATTATTATTATTATTATTATTATTATTATTATTATTATTATTCTGCATGTGTTCGTGCCCCCCAGCTCATGCCCACTCTCCTTTCAGACAATGCACAAAGACTTGGGTGCATGGAAACATTAGTGGGAACAGTGTTGTGCAATGGGTGCTGCTGAACTGACACTGAGAGGTGACAGTGTTGGCACTGGTGTCTGATATCTACGAGCTGCAACACAGCCTGCCTCGATGCCTGCCTCCTCCCAGGTTCAGGAATGCCATAAATGCTCCTCTCCCTCCACGAGGAATCTGACCATATAAAAGGCTTCTCCTGGATCTTCTTACAGGCCTGTGGAAGTTGAGAGCCCAGCAAACTTCTCTCCTGAAGGAAGGGAGGTGTACGAGTTCAGCCCGAGTGAATGAGTGACCATTTGCCCGAGGTTTCTCTGCTACAGCTGCAGGCAGCTTATGGTAATTTTAAAGAGTATTTATAGCCAGCTTTGATGAGTTCCCTGCAGTATTTCAAAGCTCGTTGCAATCATTTGGCATTTCTAATGACTCCTCCATTCCCCCACCTACTCTCTCTGCCTAGCCTAACCAAGTGACACTGCGGTTCCTGCAGGTGTAAAGGTTTCTGAGAAAGCAGAACTGTTCAAAGGTGTGTCCACACCTACACTGTTGTCTCAGCACCATTCTTTCTGATACCAAACTCAGATAGCTATCAGACCATATCTGCATGGCACAAATGCCACTTTAACCATCACTTTAACTATCCCCCCAAAGAATCCTGGGAGCTGTAGTTTGATAAAGGTGCTTAGAGTTCTTTGTTGTTGTTTAGTCGTTTAGTCGTGTCCGACTCTTTGTGACCCCAAGGACCAGGGCACTCCTGTCTTCCACTGCCTCCCGCAGTTTGGTCAGACTCTTGTTTGTAGCTTTGAGAACACTGTCCAACCATCTCGTCCTCTGTCGTCCCCTTCTCCTTGTGCCCTCCATCTTTCCCAACATCGGGGTCTTTTCCAGGGAGTCTTCTCTTCTCATGAGGTGGCCAAAGTATTGGAGCCTCAGCTTCAGGATCTGTCCTTCCAGTGAGCACTCAGGGCTGATTTCCTTCAGAATGGATAGGTTTGATCTTCTTGCAGTCCATGGGACTCTCAAGAGTCTCCTCCAGACCATAATTCAAAAGCATCAATTCTTTGGCGATCAGCCTTCTTTATGGTCCAGCTCTCACTTCCATACATCACTACTGGGAAAACCATAGCTTAGGAGACCTGTATTCCACTCACAGAGCTGCAATTCCCAGAGTTCCCAGAGAAAAAGGAGAGCCAGTGTGGTGTAGTGGTTAAGAGCTGTGGACTCGTAATCTGGGGAACCGGGTTCGCGTCTCCGCTCCTCCACATGCAGCTGCTGGGTGACCTTGGGCCAGTCACACTTCTTTGAAGTCTCTCAGCCCCACTCACCTCACAGAGTGTTTGTTGTGGGGAAGGAAGGGAAAGGAGAATGTTAGCTGCTTTGAGACTCCTGAAGGGGAGTGAAAGGCGGGATATCAAATCCAAACTCTTCTTCTCTTCTTCACTGTTAAACCCCTCTGGGAATTGTAGCTGCAGATGAGTTGCTTAGAGAACCCCATTTCCCTCAAACAGCTGAAATTCTCCCCGTCAATTCCTCTCCCCAAGGAACTCTGGCAATTCCAGCCTCAGTGCTTTCCAGAGGAATGGGCCAGGGGGCTGGGGGCTGAAACAGGCCTCCTCTCCAAATGGTGCTCAGCCTCTCCACACTTAACTGTCTGCCATCATCTTTGCAACTCTGCTACCTGTCCACCCAGACAGATTTTGCTACAGACCCTCCAAGTGACCCAGTTTTCCAGGGACAGTCGCAGACTGTCTCGGTTTCTGATTTGATCCCAGAATGTCCCATTTTTCCTTAGGACGTCTATATTGGAAGAAATGTTGGGTGGTATGGTGTTATCTGACCCCTGATCCATCTGAAGGCAATCCTGTACAGTCGTACCTCGAAAGTCAAATGGAATCCATTCCGGAAGTTCGTTCGACTTCCAAAACGTTCGGAAACCAAAGCGTAGCTTCTGATTGGCTGCAGGAAGCTCCTGCAGCCAACTGGAAGCCACGGAAGCCCCATCGAACGTTCAGCTTCCAAAGATAGTTCGCAAACTGGAACACTCACTTCCGGGTTTGGGGTGTTCAGGAGCCAAAACATTCGAGAACTAAGCTGTTCAAAAACCAAGGTACGATTGCATAGGGAAGGTTTTTTAAAATGTTTAATGTTTTATTATGTTTTTGTATACGTTTTATATATGCCCAGAGTGGCTGGGGCAACCCAGTAAGAAGTGTAGGGTATAAATAGTAAAATTATCATTATGGAACGAGATGTCCCTATTTTCATCGGAGAAATGTTGGAGGGTGTGTTACCAGCATCGCCATATAAAGCTGTAGGAACCAGGCCATGGATAATAAACTAAGGCCCAGTAGTAGGCGTATCCCATACCCCGCAAGTGTTCCAGAAAAACCAGCACATCCTGTTTTTTATCATGAAAGCAGGGCAGCCATTTTAGCTGCTGTGATCTCACATGATTTTGCAGTGCAACCTTCTCCTGAAAAAAAGCACTTGGGGGTGAGCTGCAATTTTGCATGGTACCCCAAAACACGTGTTTTTTGGATGCTTTGACTGAAAAAGCGCTTTTGGGGAAAGGAACCACAGCACGAAATTGCATGAGATCACAGCAACCCAAATGGTCGCCATGTTCTTGCAATTAAAAAAATGGGAAGGTGGCGTCCAGGAAGATGGGACCCCGAATTTGGGCACCCCACAATGTCAGGAGGAAGGCAGCAAGTCCACTTCAACGCTCCTCCCCTGTCTCTCACTCAGGGGGAAACTCACCAAGTCCAACTTGCCCTCTCCCAGGCTTTTGCCGCAAGTGAGGGTCATAGGCCTGTTTCTTACAGGACCTGGAGTACAGTTCCATATTCTGACCGACAGTGAGATTGCCCCTGTGCCTCTGACACCCTAAAGTAATGACCCAAAGGATCAAGCCCCTTTGGGGTCTCCCCTTCAGAGACAGCCATGCTGCCCGTGGCAGAGCTTGTTCTTCTAAGAAAGCAGGCCAGGGATTATGGCAATTGTAGTCTGGAAACATCTAGGGGGCCACTACGCCCCACCCCTGATCGGAGCAGAGCGCCATATTGTAATGCTGTGATTTATAGGCGAAGCCCTTCCTTCTGGATGGCTTCATTTCAAATGGTGAATTTGAAACTTCCATTGAAAACTATAAATCCACAGAGTGACTCCCCACCCCCCACCTTACAAGGCAAAAAAAAAGAGAGTTTAAATAATCACACCCATGAATTAGACAGCTTGGGCAGACTCATAACCTATGAATTACAGGGTGGTACGTGAACTGCATCGCAATGGTGCCTTCTACACTATTAATTTTCTTTTTCTTCTTCTTACGTAATTCTTCCTAAGGGTTCAGGCATTAATGGAGTACTAGAGCTCCCAAAGCAGACAAGAGACCAGCACATTCCAGATTCTAATTTGAATTGTAATTTTTAAAGCATTGAAGAGATGTCCCTTCGCCCCCAACCACTGAAGGTATTTGTCATCCCCTCCTCCCTCCGGAATGACAGTCCCGTTCGCCATTTCTCTCCTCATCTGGCCAAGGTTCTCTCCCCAAGTACTGTATAAACATTTAGATGATAGATTTTTCTGGTGGTGTTGGGGAACCAATCTGAACCCCCCCCCCAAAATCCCCCGATTTCTCTGGGAAGAGGAATCGATGGTTTGGGAACTGCTCTGTAAACGGTAACTCTGTGAAGGGAATAAAGGACCCTTCACAAACCAAAACTCCCAGGATTCTTTGGGGGAAGAAGCCATGACTGTTCCAAGTGGTATCATAGTGCTTTAAATGTACGGTTCGAATTTGGCCAGCGTTTGCCATCAAAAGGTATCTGTTTCCCACCCTCCAGCTCTTGAAAAGCCTGCATACGAAAGCTGCTTCCAGCTGACTTCTGAGGGGGCTTTCTGGCCTTTGGAGTTGAGGAAGAAAAGATGGTTGTTGGCCCTGAATTCCCCCACCATTCCTCTCCTTTGGAAGACCCTGGGTTCTAATGCTATGAGAGAGGTCTGTTTGCTTTTTTCAAACAGTGCACCTCTGCCATGCTCTCTTGCCTTTTTTCCCAAGCTAAAAACCCCCAAACATCGTACAGTGGTACCTCGAGTTACAGACGCTTCAGGTTACAGACGCTTCAGGTTACAGACTCCGCTAACCCAGAAATAGTACTTCGGGTTAAGAACTTTGCTTCAGGATGAGAACAGAAATTGTGCGGTGGCAGCGGGAGGCCCCATTAGCTAAAGTGGTACCTCAGGTCAAGAACAGTTTCAGGTTAAGAACGGACCTCCAGAACAAATTAAGTTCTTAACCCGAGGTACCACTGTAATCTTTTCTCACAGAGAATTTGTTTCAGTCCCTTAGTGATCTTGGTTTCCCTTTTTGGGATTCCCTGGAACTCAACTGCAAAACTGTTGATTTGGGGCATCTCCACCCCCATCGTTCTGCCCGGACACTGAGGTCCAGCTCCGAGGGTCTTCTGGCAGTTCCCTCAATGCGAGAAGTGAGGTTATAGGGAACCAGGAAGAGGGCCTTCTTGGTAGTGGCACCTGCCCTGTGGAACACCCTCCCATCAGATGTCAAGGAGATAAGTAACTACACAACTTTTAGAAGACATCTGAAAGCAGCCCTGTTTAGGGAAGTTTTTAATATTTGATGTTTTATTCTGTTGTTATGTACTGAAGTTCTCACCCTGGGCCAGCAGGGGGATACTGTAGATAGTTATGCAAATAAGGGATCGAAAGTGATGTTCAGTGATTGGATAGTTTTAGAAAATTGTTACAGTTACGTTGTACTGGCGCTCTATATAAGCAGGCTGACTGAACCCTTCATACAGCAGTTTTGGGGGGCATACATGTACGTATGTATGTATATATGCATGTATTGCTTTGTTATTCTAAAATGGCATAATATATTAAAATCATAAAGTGGGCATGTACCTTAGGAATCAGCTAGAAATGTCGAGTTTGCTAAATCAACTGTAGCTAAAAAAATTTTTTAAAAAATAATAATAATCTTTTCAGCTAAATTGTTATCTGGGTTTGTTTTTCTGGACTTTTGTGCCTGCTGCTGTGGTTAGCATAGTCACTTAAATAAGACAAAGTCCAGAGAGAAAAGTCTTGAAAACGCATTACTGAGGAACCGGAGCAGCACGGGGGGGGGGGGGGTAATGTGAGAAATAAATAGAGCAGTTCTGTGCTTTCTTACTTCAGGCCTTGTACAGATCAGGAAGACATCCAACCAAACAAATGGAGGAAAACTCCCTCAGAACTACAGAGCACAAACTACCTTACAGCACTCTGCCTGGTTGCTAAGTAACATCACCTCAGCCACCCTCTTAGCTGACTTATGGATAACAAAATTAACCCATAAATTACATATGGAATGATCTCTTCTGTTACCCTTCCAGCAGTTATAAATCTTTACAGGTACAGTTTTATTGTTTTTCTCACCAACAGACGCCTCTCCAGATCTATTAATACCGTAAGATGAGGCTTTCAGATTTGAGGATCAGTGACCTTGCCCCAATCATAATAAATTATCGCCCTGCCCACCGCCCCCGCCATTGCGCCATAGTACCTGACTTTCCTTGAGCTTTTCTTTATATGAACCAATTTATCATAAAAGAGGTTGGAGAGGAACAAGGACTGCGGAAAATGTATCCCGAGAAAGCTAGTCAAAATTGGAGCCACTGAAAAGCCTTCATCCTAATTACAAAAGACTGAATCTCAAGAATAACCGGTATGAAACTATTCTAAAAAGAAAATTGCATCTCCTCCACTGTGCTCTGATCTGCGTGGGAAGATACCTTCTTCTTATCTTCCCTTTTGTTTGACTAGATCTGGGTTGGCATGTCCGCGCTAAATCATTCTCTAAGTCTTGCCTTGTTTTTCAAACAAATTATCAGACCAAATTACTTACTCCGCTCAGATAATGACGCCATTCAGATTGTCTAATGTACAATTTCCTGACACGCTCCGCAGTGGTTTCTTAGGAACCCAAGCACAGGGAGACCTGAGATCAGAACCTCTCTTCAGCCTCAGTCCAACCCTAGCAAAGGTATTAATGTGCAAATGTTGCATAAGAAGGTAGTGGGGATGCACTGCAATGCGCACTGCAATGCACACCCCATGTAAAGTAATATAGCACAGGTAGATTGCATCCTTCCCCAACTGTGTACAGTGGTACCTCTGGTTACGTACTTACCGTATTTTTCGCTCTATAACACGCACCCAACCATAACACGCACGTAGTTTTTAGAGGAGGAAAATCCGTAGGCATGCCACCCGTAGGCATTCCCTCCATAACACGCACAGACATTTCCCCTTAGTTTCTAGGAGGAAAAAAGTGAGTGTTATGGTGCAAAAAATACGGTAATTCGTTCCGGAGGTTCGTTCTTAACCTGAAACTGTTCTTAACCTGAAGCACCACTTTAGCTAATGGGGCCTCTTGCTGCCACTGCGCCGCCGGCACACGATTTCTGTTCTCATACTGGGGCAAAGTTCTCAATTCGAGGTAACTCTTCCAGGTTAGCGGAGTCTGTAACCTGAAGCGTATGTAACCCGAGGTACCACTGTATTCAGATGAAAACTACCAGCGGGGGTGGATGGGGAGGGATTCAGGACATTATACGCCAGGGATCAGCAAACTTTTTCAGCAGAGGGCCAGTCCACTGTCCCTCAGACCTTGTGGGGGGCCAGACTATATTTTGGAGGGGGGGGGAATGAACAAATTCCTATGCCCCACAAAAAAACCAGAGATGCATTTAAATAAAAGCACACATTCTACTCATGTAAAAACACGCTGATTCCTGGACCGTCCGCAGGCCGGATTTAGAAGGCGATTGGGCCGGATCCGGCCCCCAGGCCTTAGTTTGCCTACCCATGTTATACGCCTATCGGCTTAGAGTTCTGAATTTCCTTAGCTCAGGAGTGGACCATCTTTTTCTTTTGTTGAAAATCATATTCCCTGGGGCAGTTCAAAGAAAATCCTTGCCACCCATATGAAGTTACAATTAGGGCAAGGATGCATGAAATTAGGTTGAGGGCCATGCAAGGCCCTAGGGCTGGTGTGGCAAGCTTCTGGCCCTTCAGAGTTCTGCTGAACTACAACTCCCATCAGCCCCAGCAAGTATAGCCAGTGACCGGGGGTGGGTGGGAATTGTAGTTCAGCAACACCTGGAGGGCCAAAGGTTCCTCACACTTGCCCACACCTGCCTCAGGTGAACGTAGGAGAGTGACTTTCACCTTCTGTTCTGTCCAATAAGCCACACTCATGGGAATCATAAGCTACACAAAGCCTTGGGTGTTTAAGGAATAAGTTCTGCAAGAGCACCTGACCCAATAAAAGTGACATATTAATATTAATAACATTAAGAATAATATGAATACATTATCACTGCAAACCAAATGATTTTGATTAAACTGTCCCCATACAAACTCGGTTCACTAAGGTACAGAACTCTCTGCTGGGGTGTTTTTGTATATCCGACGTTGTTATAAAAGTTGCGGCATAAATATTTCATGAATAAATAAATTGCTGTTTTTGTTGTTTTAATTCTGTAAGGTGCCCTGGAAATATTAATGCTGTAGGGTGACATTTTGATAGAACAAAACAAAGAATAGATATGAAAATTATGAGAAAATCTTAATGCGAAAGCTATTTAAACATTGCATAGTGCAGTAAATATATACAACCAGCAGGACTTGCCACATTGTTTTCTGTTTTAATTTGATGGGTCACCTTCTCTATTACACATAAATCACCTCTTCTAATTAGTAATGATCCGTTTATTGCCTTACCTGTCCCATCCCCCAATCACACTTCCCAACGCCCTTGGTTCAGTTCACATTTAATCCTTGTAGGCTACAGTCCTATGCATGCTTACCTGGAAGTAAGTCCCATAAAACTTAACGGAGCTTATTTCTGAGTAGAAATGTATAGGATTGCCTTATTGGTGAAGCTGCAATTGTAGAACACACCCCTCTCTGCATATACAGCCTTCCAGACAAGGGAAATATCTTCCTTTCCTTAAAGGACAAATGAAGAAACTGGCATCAGAGAGCACAGCTGTGCCACACATTAAGGCTTAAATTGCTGAAACATCGAGCCCACCCACACTTCTTTCCACAGCTTCTCAGACTTCTGGATCCTCCTAACCCAGCACAATCTACTAGAGTTGTGCTCTTGAAAAATTACTGTTGCATTTCATCTCATCCTTTGTTTCCAGGAACCCAATTTCCTTACTTTTCCATTTGTCATTGTCTCATTTGTTTAGTTTCCATTTCATTACTGTTTTGTTCTCTCCTCTTTTTCTTTTCTTGGTTATTCATTTCATTTCTACGTTTAATTAGAACAGAGATGTAGCCATAACGTTGGTGTTTACCATCCAAACGGCATTAAATATGTGTAGATGTTGTACTATTCACCTAAGGTAGACGTTCCCAAAACAGGGGTGGAAGAACCTCTGGGCTCTGGGCCATTCTTGGCCTACGAGGCAGTCCGAGTTGGGCTGCTAAGCCATTTCCCCAAATCCAAACCCACCTGACCATCAGCTGACACGACCAGGTGACATCAGTTGGCTGGCATGGTTCAGTCCAGCTGAGTGCTGCTTCACCAGCTCATTCCCTGCAGGGAATGTGCTGGTGAATGAGACCCCTCCATCTGGCCCCATGGGTCAACTTTGACAGGCGGGAGACCGAGGGCCTGCCCCTGCCCACCTATCAGTCACCTGATGTCATTGCGATAACTGACAGGTGGGTGGGGTCAATGTTGTCTCATGGTGGTGGGATGAGAAAGATTTGTAGAAATAGATTTAGTCACTGGGAGAGGATATACTGTTGTTGTTATTATCCTTCCTTCCTCACTTTAGTGAGATCAACAGAGTAGCATCCTTTGCAGCTTAAACTTGGAAGCTGAGACAAAGTTGATCTAACCTTCTAGAAACAATAATCCAGGATGCTTTAAGGCAGACTGGATTTTCCTAGTATTGCCCCTTTTCTCCCCCTTAAAAAAAACGATCACACACCCACACATTGTTGTGTGAACAAATAAAAGTAGTATTTACTTACATGATCTAGGCCTTGAAGCAGCAATTACAGTAGCAAGATGAAGGCAGGTTTGTAGCTACTGTACTGTCTAAGTGACAAAAGTACAAAATGGAAGTTTTAAAAAAAAGGTGTCTGAGCTGCAGAGATCAAGCATGCATGTGTGATCAGCTTCGGAGCATGATGAAGAAAAAGAGAGGTGCCCAGGCAAGAAGGAAGTGTGCAGTGTACCTTCTTTCACCTTTGGTGGACGTGCCCTAGGATTATTGCTTTCTGGGAAATGATATATAATGAATTGAAAAAGGTATTTAAATATACCTTCTTGAAGAAACCAGAGGCCTTTCTCTTGGGCATGGTCGGCCAATTGGTGCCAAAGAAGGACAGAACGTTTTTTATGTATGCTACAACAGCAGCAAGAATACTTATTGCAAAGTATTGGAAGACGCAAGATTTACCCACTCTGGAAGAATGGCAGATGAAGATGATTGACTGTATGGGATTGGCAGAAATGACTGGCAGAATCCGTGACCAGGGAGAAGAGTCGGCGGAAGAAGGCTGGAAGAAATTTAAGGACTATTTACAGAAATATTGTAAAATTAAAGAATGTTGAATGATGTTGGATTGAAATTAAGGGGTTTCCAGCTGTAATGTTTTGAGATAAGGATTTGCTGAGTAAATAATTTGAATTGGAATACAAGAAGGGGAGGTATGAGGAGGTCAGGGAAATATGTCATTGAAAATTAAGTATTGAGAACTGTATGTGTTTGTTTGTTTTTTTTGCTTTTTTCTTTTTGTTTGTATAAAATTGGAAACTTAATAAATATCTTTATAAAAAAAAAAGAAGGAAGTGTGCAGTGTTACAGCTTCCTGCCAAGGCAGCCAAAGGAAGTGACCTCACAGAGTTCTCTCTAGCAAATATTACGGGAAAGCTCTGTGATCCTCAGCTCCTTTATGTGTCTATCTGGCAGAACATGATTTTTTGGTAAGACTACGATAGTGTTCCACAATATAAAGATCTGGTTCCCCATCCCTGCTATAAAGGATTGGATTCAGATTTGATGCTGTGCCCACCTTTGCCTGTGGCCTTGCCTACCACTGGCATGCGGGTACCAGAAGTATCTACACCCAGAACCCTCCCATACTGAGAATGGTTCTCCATCTCTGGTGTTGGCTCTTGACCCAATTTCATGCTGGTGGCAAGGAAGGGGGGAAAAACACAGGGTGAAAGGGAGGGGGAGAGAAGATTGTGCCCCCCTCCCACTTTTGCATCCGGCCCTGCCTGCCAGTGGCATGTGGCCCCTGACAGATTACCGCCAAGGAAATGCAACCCAAAGGTTTGGTTATAGAAGAACAGACAGGCTGGCTGACCTTGTAATTATTTTCTCCCCTGGAAGAGAAAATTAGAACTATTTGTTCAAAGCCACAGATAAATACCGTAATGCCATTTTTCTTTTACTTTATGTGAGGGGGAGGGATATATATATATATACACAAGACGGGGGAGAAGATGCCTATAAAACACATGCATGGTGACAACTGGAAGCTGTGGAATTGGGTTGGAATTGCATCTTGCCCCCTTTTGAAAGCTTAATTTGTCATTTCTGGATGCTGTGTATATACCACAGGACACAGCTGCAGAGTTGAATCACGACTCTCCTGCCAAGGCAGCATTTAAAAGCCACAAGATGGAAGTAAATTCTACTGCTGCAATGCAAAGCCCAGTTTCGGGGAGGTCAGATAGGCATCTTTCCCCCACCCCCACCCCTCAAAAAACAAAAATGCAAAGCTGCTGTTGCTCCCGCATTCAACATTGCCAGGGAGTTTCTTCGCACAGCCCTGAGAAACTAGGAAAGCTGTGGATATCGCAGGCCTCTTACAGAAACCACGACGGTCTTATGAACACAGCATCATGGCAAAACTGGAGCTCAGGGATGGTAAACCTCAGGCCGAGGGGCCGAATGTGGCCCTGGGGGTCCCCATCTCTCCTCAGCCACACCCCTATCAGGGACTGTCAGGTCTCTGAAGAGTGTGTGGCAGAGGCAGGGGCCAAGGGGAGTGTTATGTACTGAGTTGAATAGCATCCAAAATGCAGCAGTTTGATTGGTCCTAGAACAATAGGATTCAGAATGCAGCAGTCTGATTGGTCCTAGAACAATAGGATTCAGAATGCAGCAGTCTGATTGGTCCTAGAACAATAGGATCCAGAATGCAGCAGTCTGATTGGTCCACAGGAGCAACCCAATCCAGCTCCAGGTGGAAGTGAATCCGCAACCTGATTGGCCTACAGGAGAATCCCAGAATTAGCCAATCACGTGGGGCCCATTATGTAAATAATGTATATGAAGCAGACATTCTGGGGGAACTTCCATTCCTCCCCGCCACTATGAGCGGAATAAAGAGCATGAAATCCACTCTTGACTCCGAATATATTTCAGGGAGTGACCCAGGAGAGGGAGCCAGCGCTTCATGGAGTTTGACGCCATTCGCAAGGCAGGAGCCAGGGCAGGCGGAGGGAAGAGAATCAGGGCAGTCCGAGATGGAAGAAGGCGCATAGGATGTGGTGGAAGAAGAAGAGGCCGTTCAGGCGGCAGACAGGTCACTAGGCCTTCCCCAGACCTGCTGTCTCCTAGAACCAGGAGGGGCTTGAAGTGGAAACAGCAAGTCAGCCCTAAATTACACCATGCAGGTTGGAGTTCACTTTTTATTAGTAAAAGCACAATCTCCACAGACTTCACTGTGTGTCAGGCTTAGTGAGCAGAGCAGTTCATTCCCTGTGCTCTTCCTCCATGAAAATCAGTTGCCGCGACTGAAAGTCCCCACAGCCATCGAAGTCCCCTCCTCTCCAGGGCTTTTTTCAAGCAATCGGAGACTGCGCCTGCGTGAAGCCAATCTCTCTTCTGCCCTTTTCATGCTTCTTCTGGTCCTGAGAGATGAGGAGGAGAGGGAAGCTGGTCACAGCAGGAGGAGAGACACCCATGACTCTTCGCCAGCTAGATTCATCTCTGCCTCTTGGCCTCCTTCCTCTCCTGCTTCAGCTTCTGCCTCTGATTCTGGACCTCTCTCTGCCACAGACTCTGCCAGCTCACTAAGCTACTGCTTCAGTTTGCCCCATTAACAGTCCCTGAGCTCTGAGCCTTCTTCTCTTTGTAGTTCCCCAGCTGGTTCCTCCCACCATTCCTCTGCATCCAACCAGTTCCCAACAACTTTCCATGCAGAATAAGTCTCAGGGGAGGCTATATAAGCTGCAGAGGGGTGGGGGTCTCATTATTGGTGCAACTGCTCTGCAGGGTGCAGATTTATGGAGGACAGCTGCCTAGCGACTAGAGCCGTGTGTGTGTGTGCGTGTACATCTGCATGTGCATCTAGAGCACCACGGGAGTCACCTTAAGTGCTTCTTTTGTCAATAAAGACTTGACTGTCAGACGTATACCTTCTTTAGCTGTGGTGGGCTAGGACAGCCCCTTTCCCCAAGCCACACCTCCTCACTGGCCCTTCTCCACAGGCTTTGGCTGGAATGTGCATTGGAATTCTGTTCACGCCTTTGGATGGAGGAGGATGGAGACAGGGCGTGGGAGTGTATGTGTGGAAACGAGGCTACTTGTTGTTGTTGTTGTTGTTTAGTCGTTTAGTCATGTCCAACTCTTCGTGACCCCATCCCCATGGACCAGAGCACGCCAGGTACTCCTGTCTTCCACTGCCTCCCACAGTTTGGTCAAACTCATGTTGGTAGCTTTGAGAACACTGTCCAACCACCTCGTCCTCTGTCGTCCCCTTGTCCTTGTGCCCTCAATCTTTCCCAACATCAGGGTCTTTTCCAGGGAGTCTTCTCTTCTCATGTGGTGGCCAAAGTATTGGAGCATCACCTTCAGGATCTGTCCTTCCAGTGAGCATTCAGGGCTGATTTCCTTAAGAATGGATAGGTTTGATCTTCTTGCAGTCCATGGGACTCTCCAGAGTCTCCTCCAGCACCAAAATTCCAAAGCATCAATTCTTCGGCGATCAGCCTTCTTTATGGTCCAGCTCTCACTTCCATACATCACTACTGGGAAAACCATAGCTTTAACTATACGGACCTTTGTTGGCAAGGTGATGTCTCTGCTTTTTAAGATGTTGTCTAGGTTTGTCATTGCTTTTCTCCCAAGAAGCAGGGGTCTTTTAATTTCGTGGCTGCTGTCACCATCTGCAGTGATCATGGAGCCCAAGAAAGTAAAATCTCCCACTGCCTCCATTTCTTCCCCTTCTATTTGCCAGGAGGTGATGGGCCCAGTGGCCATGATCTTCGTTTTTTTGATGTCGAGCTTCAGACCATATTTTGCGCTCTGCTCTTTCACCCTCATTAAAAGGTTATTTAATTCCTCCTCACTTTCACTAGGCTACTACTGAAAGGTAAAGCACATTTTATTGCCCCACCCAATTTTCCCTTTTGCCCCGCCCACCACCAGCATGCTGTGTGAAACAGTACATCCTTTCATCGGTCTTAAAACCAGGTCACTTGAGAGAATACTTGTTCTATAGTCCAGCTCTTCTCTGGAAAGATTGGAATGCCGTTCCTAGGTTTCTGCCTAGGATCGCAGCTGTTTGGCTCTGACAATGTGCCAGAATTAGCAGGAAGTGGGTCTGGAGTCCTTGTGGGGGAGGTCTGACCTTTAGATGTCCACAAAATGATAAGTCAGTGTTGGGCAGCTAAATGTCCCATGGCATTTCGGTTAGCAAGCTGGTGAAATGTGAGCCAGACAATAATACCGTTCGGTTGATTCGCAGCTGGAGAGAAAATCATACTCGGAAAGTGGGCATCAGTGGTTCCTCATCAAACTGGTGAGAGGCATTGAGTGGGGTGCCGCTACTCAGAGCCTAGTAATATTTTCATTAATTACTTAGATTACTGAGAGCCAGTGTGGTGTAGTGGTTAAGAGCGGTAGACTCGTAATCTGGTGAACCGGGTTCGCTTCCCCGCTCCTCCACATGCAGCTGCTGGGTAACCTTGGGCCAGTCACACTTCTCTGAAGTTTCTCAGCCCCACTCACCTCACAGAGTGTTTGTTGTGGGGGAGGAAGGGAAAGGAGAATGTTAGCTGCTTTGAGACTCCTGAAGGGGAGTGATAAAGCGGGATATCAAATCCAAACTCTTCTTCTTCTCTTCTTAGATGAAAGCGGTTGTTGAAGGGACCCTTATCAAACCTGCAGATCACACAAAATACAGGGAGGAATAGCAAATGCCACAGAAGATGGGAATGAAATTCAAAGCAGCATGGACAGAAAGGGAAACTGGGCTGAAATGGACAGAATGGAGTTCAACAAGGACAAATACAAAGTCTTGCATTTGGGCAACAACACATGTATATGATGGGATATATTTTGGAAGCAACACACGAGGAAAGGATTTTGGGACCATAAAGGTAAAGGGACCCCTGACCATTAGGTCCAGTCGTGGCCAACTCTGGGGTTGCGGCGCTCATCTCGCATTATTGGCCAAGGGAGCCAGCGTACTGAGCCGCTTCTGGCGAACCAGAGCAGCGCACGGAAACACCGTTTACCTTCCCACCAGAGCGGTACCTATTTATCTACTTGCAATGCGTGCTTTCGAACTGCTAGGTTGGCAGGAGCAGGGACTGAGCAACGGAAGCTCACCCCGTCGTGGGGATTCGAACCGCCGACCTTCTGATCGGCAAGCCCTAGGCTCTGTGGTTTAACCCACAGCGCCACCTGCGTCCATAGTTGATCGCAAAAGGGATGGGGGTGGTCTGGAATGCTTTCTAAAGACACTGGGTCCGTCAGCTGTCCCCCCCCCCTTTCCGGTGCTGCTTCTTCCTCCTCTCCCATTATTTCCCAGCTTCCCCCCTCATCTGCCTCTGAGCTGTGATCTCCCTCAAACCCCTGTTCTAATTCTGAACTGTCTTCTTCTTCTCTGGAAGGGTCAGGCTGGGGAGAAGGTCTCCACCATTCCTCCTCTGCCCAGTCCCTGACAGCCATGTGCCAAAACCAGCAGCAGGAGCACACTACACAGAGAGTAAACAGGAGTGTGCACACATCCAGTCTCTCCTGCACTGGGGTCTTTAAAGGGGATATTTACCTAGACATCATATGGGCTACAGATGGACTTATTGCCCCCTGTGGGACCTTGTTGGCAATCCATTTTCTAAGTTATCCCCCTCCAGTGGTCCAAATAAGCATTGAGAGGCAGAAGTCCCGGAGCTCCTGCAGAAAAGAGGGGAAAGGAGAAAGGGAAGGAAGAGGTGAAGTTGCCTGAAGCCAGACAGACAAGCAACCAGGGAAACATTTGCACACAGGAGAGTGCATTATATTTATTGAAGCAGTAGCTATGAAACTCCTAGCCAATGATAATGTGAAATTTACATATCCTTCCACTCCTGGCACACTTCAGGTGTGGGGTTGATTGTTGCTCCAAAGCTTGAAGATTTGGTTCCTTTCACAAGAGTGGCATCCTACATTGAAATTAAAACAAAGATTGCTGCAGAAATAAAGCTATCCCCATCTCTGTAAGAGAACCTTCACACAAGACATTTTTCCCTGCATGGGCGAACGAAAAACCAAGTATACCCAATTTGCATTTGGGTGATCACTGCACATTATGATCTGTGGGGGGCTTTCAAATCATTCTTCTAAGCAAGTGTGTCCTTCGGAGGAATTCCGAAGCATGAGGAGTGAGATCCTCATCTTCCTAAAAGTCCAGGAACCAGGACACTCCATAGACGACTTGGTGGCACATATTTGCAGACCCTTCAAGTTGATTACACAGTGTGCCAAGTGTGCCTTCCTCTTAGCACATTTCTCCTTTTCTCCCTGAGTTTGAGCGTCTTCAAAGCCCATGGTAAAGGTAAAGGTAAAGGACCCCAGGACAGTTAAGTCCAGTCAAAGGTGACTATGGGGTTGCTTTCAGGCCAAGGGAGCTGAAATTTGTCCACAGACAGGTTTCCAGGTCATGTGGCCAGCATGACTAAACCGCTTCTGGCGCAATGGAACACCGTGACAGAAACCAGAGTGCATTTACCTTCCCACTGAAGCAGTACCTATTTATCTACTTGCACTGGTGAGCTTTTGAACTGCTAGGTTGGCAAGAGCTGGGACAGAGCAACGGGAGCTCACCCCATCATGGGGATTCGAACCGCTGACCTTCTGATTGGCAAGCCCAAGAGGCTCAGTGGTTTAGACCACAGTGCCACCCACATCCCCATCACACCTTTGGTAAAGGCTGTTCTTTGGAGCACTCTCAGGCCAGTGTTTCCCAGAAACTATAATTTATAACCCTCTGCCCAAAATCGTATCCCCTACCTCTCTAATGCTCATACACCATGCAGGGCAGCTCTCAACAAAAGCACAATGCTTTTTTTATTTAAAAAAAATGCAAAAAACCCCAAACATAAAGGACGCACAACATTAAAAATGCATTTCGAAAGCAACGGTGGCAGAGATCACAGATAAAAATGAAGAACGGTGCATACTGGAGTTTGCAAATTCCGTTCCAAATATGTGGACATTTTTCTTTCCTCCTTCAGTAGCAGCAGCAACACGAAGACACTTTGCATAAATCCTCCTTGGCCAGAATCTGTAATCTACATGATCATTGCTTCTAATCTACTGACTTGCCAGGGCTTTTCACGCTGGCATTAAGGAGGATAATTACAACAGCCCCCAGCCCCCCACCCGTCATTTATCTACAGATCCAAAAGCTTTACAAATGATTTCACAAGCCCCGAGATCCTTCCGTCAGCTAAGGTACTAAATAATCCTTAAGATCTGAGCGATGGGTCACCTCCAGATGAAAATTTACCTTGGGGAAAATTCAATGCAGCATCTTCAGCTGCTTCCAACCATCTCCGCATCTGCTTGTTCGCTTGGTCCTGTCTAGTGGCTCGTCGCTAGAATTATAGCGATCGTTCCGGCCCAGATTTATGGACCATTTATGTGCAAACCCCTACAACTTTTGTGTTCTATTTTTAGGCATCCGGTGGTTCTGTGGCACTTAGGATGCTCACACTGCATACATCAGCCCCTTCCTTAGAGTTTCGGATGTGCCACATGGCAGAGGCTGGAGTGCTTCTTTCTGTCCATTGCTGAGCTCTTAGGCCAGGCACCTCCCAACAGGACTTAATTTAAACCTGGTTTCAGCTCCGGCAGGGATGAGGGACCTGTGGCTCTTGGGATGGTGCTGGCTGGGTGTCAGGGTGCTGTCAGAGGCTCCTGGCTGGATGCCCAGGAAAGTATAAAGACAAGGGAAAGTTTGTTACAGTCCTTTTTTATTCCAATCCTTAGAGAGAGAGGCTATAGAACCCTGCCTCTTGGATAATGGCGTTGTCCCGTGTGAATCTCCACCCACTTCCTCATTCGTCACTTCTACGGGTGCTCCTACGTGCCCTCTGTCTTTGAGCTCTTTGCTCTCCTACTTTCAAGGCTCACCGGGTTCTGGGAGATGGAGGGTCTGGAATGCTTTCTAATGACTGTGGCGATCACACAGGGTCCCCAGACGTTTCACTGTCTATTGATCCCTGTGCCACCACTTTATTCCTCGCTGCCACCACCCAGGCCCTACCTGGTACAATACTGAGTCCAGTCAGGGTTAAATTGGAACATAAACTTCTGTTTATTTCTTGCAGTTTAACAAGCGTGTGGTTTCATAAACGGTATCGGTCCATAACAATCATGGGGTGCCTATCCAGACCTATAACTTCCGCAACCTGCTCTCACTCACTAAACCACCTCTCAGATATTTACTTGTCTTCCTAGCCCCTAACTGTTCCTGACTCAGCTTATTTCGCTACACAAACTCAACCTACCCCCAAACTGTATCCCAATTCACTCCCACTCCAACCAACCACCCAACTCCCAATGAACTCCTCCTTCGCCCCTCCCAGAGCTGGTTTTATAGTCCCTCTGACTCCACCCCCCTGGGTTCTGATTGGGTAACCTGTTTAACTATTTCACCTCCAGCATTCTCATATGTTAACATCACATACCTCCCCCCTTAATAAGTTTCAATTCAGGAGAGTTAACTTCTTAAAGTTACACTCCTGATCAAACAGTTTTGTGTTTTGTTTTGTTTTTTTCATACACACACACACACACACACATATATACATACATAAACAAGTAAATTGTTGATTATCTCTGTTCATCCTTCACTCTCTGGTTTTTGTGATAAGGCATCTGCCACAATGTTCAAGATCCTTTCACACTTTTGATGGTCACTTCCAGCACTCTCATATGTTAACGTCACAATGACATGTCAGCAGCTGTTGCTCTTGGCTCTCCCATTATTCCCCAACTTTCCCCCTCATCTGCCTCTGAGCTGTGACCTCCCTCAAACCCCTGCTGTAAATCTATACTGTCTTCCTCTTCCTCCTCCTTGGAAGGGTCAGGATGGGGAGGTGGTCTCCACTGTTCCTCCTCTGCCCAGTCCCTGACACTGGGGTCAATAGCAGTTCAACAACTTCTGAAGGCCCCTGGGTTCCCCATCTGTGGCTCAGGGCTTATCCACACCCGTTTGCCCTGTCACCACCACCCCCGGAAATCTGACCTTTAAGAGGACAAACGGTAATTGGGTTTGCTGTTTGTTCTGATTTAGCACTAAAGAGTAGTTTTTTTCAGTGGACAGTGGTGGGGCATGGCATCCAAACAAAGAAAATCATCGCCATCATAAGACCTAGAAACTTACTCTTTTCAAATCGAAAGCGGGGATTTTCCAGGAACCGTTGTTTTGATGTTGGTTTTCTACATTCCCGCAAAACTGTGGAGTTTAGGCAGACATATGCACTTTATATGTCTGTTGGACAACTAGTAACTGGGAAGCAATGGGAAACAATGCTGTTAACTCTGCATTCCTTCATTCTTTTTCACCTGACAAGTCTGCATGTGAATTGCTGTTTGAGAAAACGCCTTCTTGCGTGAAAAATGTTGCAATTGTTTTGTCTTCTGTTGCTGCATCTTACACTACATTTGACTTGAGTGCCTCCCCCTCAATCATTCCTGTTTGTTTGTATGTAAAATTTTCTCTTTCTTTTTATAATTCACAAATTTTTATAAAAACTTTTTTAAAAAACAAAAACCTAGCTCACACAAAATCTGAAGCTTGAGCCCATGACTTCCAAACAGACTCAAAAGGCCCAGCTTACCCCTCTTTTTGGGACGCAGGTGGCGCTGTGGGTTAAACCACAGAGCCTAGGACTTGCCGATCAGAAGGTCGGCGCTTCGAATCCCCGCGATGGGGTGAGCTCCCGTTGCTCGGTCAAAGCTCCTGCCAACCTAGCAGTTCAAAAGCACGTCAAAGTGCAAGTAGATAAATAGGTACCGCTCCGGCGGGAAGGTAAACAGTGTTTCCGTGCGCTGCTCTGGTTCACCAGAAGCGGCTTAGTCATGCTGGCCACATGACCCGGAAGCTGTCCGCCGGCTCCCTCGGCTAATAAAGCGAGATGAGCGCCGCAACCCCAGAGTCGGCCACGACTGGACCTAATGGTCAGGGGTCCCTTTACCTTTACCTTTACCCCTCTTTTTAGCAATTAAGTGTCATGAAGTGATCACTTTGTAAAAGAAAAAATTAAATATCACCAGAGCTACAGTCCTAGGAAGCCACAGCAACCTACATAGTGGGGATTGCAGAAGAGAAAACAAGTGACAGCAAAGTGGGATCAAGGTAAATCTTGAGTTATATGCACTGCATAGCAAGAAGATGAGTCTTCTTAGGCATCTGAAGATTGTCAGTTTTTCAACCTCGGAAGGTAAGAAAAGTGGAATGCAAGAAGCAAGCACACAAACAACTAGAACTGTCTCTTCCATGTAAGCCTAGCTGATAATATAACATCAAAACCTCTAGCTTTTTCCATGGGAAAAACATATATTCTCCTCTCTCTTCATGATTATTTTGATTCAGTTTCTATACTTCATACAATTCAAGATGAAGGATTTGACATTCTAATAATAATAATAATAATAATAATAATAATAATAATAATAATAATAATTGTTAAGTTGTGGGTGAATATATCAGACGACACAGTGATTCTTCAAACAGCTCTTGTTTATTCACAGGCCAGAACAGAACTGGGCTGAAGGGTTCAGCCAACCAGCTTATATAGAGCTCAGCTACAAAGCAACAGTAACAGCTTTCTGTAACTATCCAATCACTGAACGTCACTTTCAATTCCTTATTTGCATATGTGGACCTGAGTGAAAACTATCTACAGTATCCCCCTGCTGGCCGAGGGTGAGAACTTCAGTACATAACAATAATAATATTTATTACTTATACACCGCCCATCCAGCTGGGTTTCCCCAGCCACTCTGGGCATCTTCCAACACACATAAAAACAGAATAAAACATCAAACATTAAAAACTTCCCTAAACAGGGCTGCCTTCAGATGTCTTCTAAAAGTCAGATAGTTGTTTATTTCCTTGACATCTGATGGGAGGGTGTTCCACAGGGTGGGCGCCACTACCAAGAAGGCCCTCTGCCTGGTTCCCTGTAACCTCACTTCTTGCAGGGAGGGAACCACCAGAAGGCCCTTGAAGCTGGACCTCAGAATGATGGGGGTTGTTGGAGACACCCCATTCTTAACACGGACAAAGCTACATATTTTAATATAGTTCACTAAATTTATTTCCTGCTCTTCCTCCCAAAGGAGCCCAGGGCGGCTCCTGAAGGCACATGATTTCCCCCAAAGAATCCTGGGAACTGTAGTTTATCCTTTAGATAGTTGCTACTGTTCTCAGCAGCTTTAACAAACGACAGCAGTAAACTGCAGAGTGCACCTCCCTGGGGGTGAGCCACCCATAAATTTGATTCAGCTTGCATTTAAAGGCAAACCTCCCCAATTCACATTCTGCCCAATCGCTATGTGAACTGAAACACAGCTGTCCTTCAAAAGTTGCCCTTTTCTGAATTTAGCAATGCAATTCTCTAGCCAATTAATGTGTACCCCCCCCCAAAATGCATTTAATAAACCGTGCATATAAATATTCAAGAAAATAACATGCAAAAACGCTCTGTATTAAGGCAAATTGCAAAAAGGTTGCACACACAAGAAGCACCAACCCCATAACAAAGAGCCGCCAGGAAGCACATGTATGCAAGAGGGAAAGACTATTGACAGACGTGCAGTGGCGTAGCGTGGGTTGTCAGCACCTGGGGCAAGGCAAGTAATTTGCACCCCCTAACCCGTGGATTTGCACCCCCTAACCCGTGGATTTGCGCCCCCTAACCCTAACCCCCAGATGTTGCGCCCGATGCGGCCGGCCCCCCCTGCACCCCCCACGCTACGCCACTGCAGACGTGCCAGTTTTCTGAATGCATCTCAGTGGCTTCTCTTTGAAATAGTATGCTAAAGTTGTTGGCATCCATCTGTCTTGCGTGACAATGGAGACGTGAGCCTTTAGGGGTGAGGCCAAACGATTGGGAGGTTGCAGCGCCTGCTGTGGCTGTAGAGACCAGTGCAAGAGAGACATGTTTTGTTGCAGCTGGGGCAGATGAAGGTGTCCGGTTGTGCTGCTGCAGATGCACCATGGCGTTTCTTCTCTCTGGGCTCCTCCCAGTGGTCATTTCTGCCGTGGACACACAACTTGACTGCCTGTCTCTAGGCATGACAGTCACCTGCAAGGGATTCCCACACCACAGGGTTGATGTTGCCAGCCTTCATGTCACATTTACAGACATCTTTGTGACGCAGAGTTGGTTTGCCAATGGGCCTGGTGCCTGAAGGCAGCTGCCTGATTTGACGGGCCCTAAACCATAGAGCCTAGGACTTGCTGATCAGAAGGTCTGCAGTTCGAATCCCTGCGATGGGGTGAGCTCCCATTGCTCGGTCCCTGCTCCTGCCAACCTAGCAGTTCAAAAGCTCGTCAAAGTGCAAGTAGATAAATAGGTACCGCTCCGGCGATAAGGTAAACAGCATTTCTGTGCGCTGCTCTGGTTCGCCAGAAGCGGCTTAGTCATGCTGGCCACATGACCCGGAAGCTGTACGCCGACTCCCTCGGCCAATAAAGCGAGATGAGCGCTGCAACTCCAGAGTCGGTCACGACTGGACCTAATGGTCAGGGGTCCCTTTACCTTTACCTTTAAATCTGGATCGTTAAAATCTCAATGTAATAAATGAAAGCTACTGCTCACTATTAGACAGAAGGGCATTGTTAATATTTTATTTTCCATTCTCTTGTTACAGTTACCATCCCGAGACAGAGAAATAAATCCTCAAAGAGCGTTGCCCTTTAATCTCCTGCAATTAATGTTTGCCCCCACTAATGAATCAAGCTTTAGATAAGATTGCTATCTTTGGATTATTAACCTACTGATTGAAGCCTGCAGCAGTACATTTTAAAATGCATCTTTTAAGGTGCAAGTTTTAATTACTTACTGACCCCATGATACCTTCTCCAACAGAATGAAGATGCAGTCTATGGGTCACGACATTCGTTTGCATGACTGGTGACCAATTTATCTGGGAACTGTATTTATGTTGGGTGCTTGGGCTGCCTATGCAAGGCAGCCAGCCAGATTCCTGGTTGTGCTCTGTCCCCTATAAAGAATTTAAGCGTATTTAAAGGGGCACGAAATCACCTGGAGAAATAAATCACCACTGCCCAGTCCTGCTGATGACAACTTAGAAACACCCCCACTATGTGACAGAGAGAGAGGAAGTATGGTAGTTTCCATTAGGCCATTGATGTGACACGACATACTATCATAGGTGTATGTGGGCAATGACCTAGGACCTTTTGTTATGGACTAGTGTAATAAACAAAAATCTGCCCATGTTCCCTTATGGGGGACACAAGAGCCCTTACAGAGTCTTCTGCAGGTTCTCCATCGGTCGGAGAAAATAACAGAGGCCAACTAGAGAATATTGAGAAGCAAAGCAGCTAGTAAGCCTGATCTTTACTAAAGCTGTTGCAACAGGGTGCTCCCCTGACATGCAGGAGGACGGAGGAGGACCCAGAACCAAGGTGTGCCTGCCCTTATAGAGACATTTTAAATTCCCTGCCCTGGAGCTCAAGACCACTCCTCCATACATCACAGAAGGGGTGTAACCCAAGAACATCATACCTACATCACAGAAAAGGTGGTCTACAACAGAAATTTGAATGTTGTTGTTTTTCCTGTCTGCCCGGTTATCTCATAATGCCTTATCTGATTGCCTTTCCTGGTAGTCTGCCCATTCCTTTGAGGTGGTGATTACCCAATTCCTGAGACAATGGGAAGGCTCCCCCACCCCCTCCCTCCTTCCAGAGAAAACATTTGGTCAGTTTGGGAGTCAAAATGGTTTCAGGGGGTCCTCCTGTGCTGCTCCAGACATGTGGCCCACATATCTATGTACGTGCTTGGTTGGTACATTTATGAACATTTATTATATATATAAGCCCTTAATTTTTTTATTTCACTAGAAACCTAGGTGGGCATTCAGCTGAAGTTGCACATAATGTGGGATATTTAAAATGCAGTCAAACCAACAATTCACATTTTGCTAGACAGGCACATGGTAGGAACTGAAGCTCACAGAGTTTCCCTGTAAACTTGCTAGAGAGTGTCTCCCACTGTGCCCTGACAGGGGGAGGGCATAGCCATATTTTCTCCTACCTGCCAAGGCACAACCTTTTCCCATCTCTTTCCACTCTGCCAGCAGTGTGCCAACATCTGCCTAGTCTGAGCTCCAAGCTTAGATTTACATATGTCTTTGTAACTGAATTACCATTTTAAGCCTACCTGGACAAAGCTGCTGTACCTGTTACTCTTCGACAAGTATTCTGAATGAGGAAATGTTATTCTTACCTTTTACAAGACTGTTTATGTGGTTATTGTTTTAAGGGGGGAAATACCGGGAAAATCCAGTCTGCCTTAAAATATCCTAGATTACTTAAACAAAAAGGCTAAAACTAGCCTATCCAAGCTTCCCTTTAAGATGCAAAGGGGTGGCACTTTGCTGAACTCACAAATGTCAGGAAGGAAAGATAATATTTTATAAATATATCCTCTCCTAGCATCTATTCACATCCCAACACATAAAATAAAAGGGGAGATCACTGAAAGCAGCAGGCGAATGAGTGGGGCCATATCCACATTTGATTTCCCAGTCTGCTCGAGGCAGCAGCAAGAACGGCATTTGCTGCATGTTTGTGGTGCAGTGAGTACTCTTCCGTGTATTATGTCTGAGTCCTGCCTTATTTGCATGGTTACACTGCTGAAACACATTTTGCTGCCTTAAGAATATCTCAGATGTTTCACCTGAGAATCCACCAGAGAATTCGCTTCAAAACAGGCTTCAGAATTGCAACTCTGGTGAAAGCAGCAATTCTCTGTGTGTGTGTGTGTGTATGTGTTGGGTTAATTTTGCTCAGGTTTTCTCCCCGCTCGCAGTCTCCTGTTGCTAGGGTGCGATAAAATATAATTTCTGTTAGTTCTACCCCTTCTGAAGAAAGTCTCTCCTCGCAAGCATAGAGTCAATAAAGATCTCAAAGCGTTTTGCAAATTAATAGCGCCATTATCTTCTGTATGGAAACAGCCAGCTCCCACGCTGCTCTCTGCTGGCTGCAGTCTTAAAAGCCCCAGATTCCAGGGTCTGCCACACTCTGCTGTCATGCCAGAATTCAGGACAAGGATATCTCAGAAGGACTGCGACTCAGTGACTGAGCAATCTGCTTAAGGCCCCAGGTCCAGTCCCCGGACTCTCCAGGGAAGACTTGGAAAGACTCTTGCCTGAATGGAATGTCAACAATATCGATCCGGGTATAAGGCAGGTTCCTTTGCTTTCTGTGGGGCAAAGGAAGCAGCCTGCAATCTGAGAGACACTCAGGAGGGAGCAAAGCCTGCCTCTCATCCCAGATCACTGGCGCCCAAAGGGTGGGTGTGGATTTCCTCCCATTGTAAATAGCAGCTTCAGAGGAGCAATCTTCACCAAGAGCATAGCAGGACAGGGAGAGGGTTTGGCTCCCCCTTTTTGGCCTGCTGTGATCCCAATAAATATCTGCCCTTCTCCCCTCCTCCCCAGAAGCTGCTGGTTGCATTTTCAAAAAAACGTAACAATGCATTTGACCTAGTGTTTAATTTGGCCCCGGGGTGACCAGGGCAGGTTTTTAGACACACCCTGAGGTGCGTTCCTGAGTATAGCTCTTTATTTTCTCTCATTCAAATGAGTGCTTCCTTTCCCCTATTCCATGGGGTCGGACAGGGTTACCACAGTTTTTCTAAACATTGAGAGTTCTGTCTCCAAGAGGCTCACTATCTCAGGAAATCAAACAGATCGAGGGATATAAGACAGCCCAAAAAATAAATGACATTAGACTAAGCCATAAACAGTTCCAAAAGAAAATCATCCCCCCTCCTTTTTTCTTTTCAAGAGCATCAGTTGCAATGCATCTGTTTGGGAAAGAAGTGCTGCAAAGCTCGAAGCTCTGTCCCGCATATGTTGGTGATGGTGTGTCAGCGCTGCCCAAGGTCCCAGCTCACACAAGACCAACGCTGCTTCTTCCTCAAGTAGAAAGGTCTTTATTGAAGTTCAGTCTCATTTCCAGACGCGCAGCGCGCAACGCTACGTCTATGCCTCAGACCGTAGAAGTCCCATCTGAATCTCCTCCCCCCTGACACCAGCTTAAGATTCTAGCCTTACTCCACCTCTTCCTCTGTTCCTTCTTTCTCTGGGTCCTCCTGCTAGTCGGAGTTTCAGCCCTCCTAGATTCTTCTGACGCTGAGTCCCCCGACTCTCCTCCCCCCCTCCTTCGGGCTTTAGGACCTGGCTCCCAATCCGGGTCTTCTGCTGTCCCGCGCTCCTCCACATTTGAACTTGGCGCGCGCGCGCAGCCTCCCACTTTCCTTCTGACCGTTACACTTGTGTCACTGCTCCCTCTTTCGGGGAGGCTAGCTGGACCTGGCCTTCCCTCCGTTTCCCCACTCCCCGATGGGGGCGTGGTTACCCCTGACTCATCTTCTCTCCCCGCTGGAGGAGAAGCTGGTCCTGACTCATGTGACTCTTCCCCCCCACTGTGCTCTGGTGGGGGAACTGGCCCTGATCCTCCGCTACTCCCTTGGGAGTCCCCTCTGGTTCCTTGTTTATGGAGCGTCCCCCCTGGGACTCGCCTCGCCCTTATCATAGGCGCCCCCTCCTGGGAATCTTCTGATTCGCTGGAGAAGCTCATGGAATCTCTCGGGCCACTGTCATATTCCACTACGCTCCCCTCTGATTCCTCTCCTCCGCTCTCTATTTGCTCTCTCCCCTGCTCTTCTGCTCCTGAGCCTCTGACATGGTGGTTTCTGGAGCTCTGCTGAGGAAGTAGGTGGGCCGTCACTCCTGGGCTGCTCCTCTTCTTCCTCCTGTCAATCAGCAGCACCAGCTGTCAATGGCATGGGTTGGAAAAGATGCTGCAGGGTGGCCTGTGGGGAGGGATGGGGCATGGAATTGATTTTGTTCACATCTCCTATCAGAAACTTCCTAGTTCAAACATTTGGAACCAATATGTGTAACGAATCCATTCTTAAGGAAATCAGCCCTGAGTGCTCACTGGAAGGACAGGTCCTGAAGCTGAGGCTCCAATACTTTGGCCACCTCATGATAAGAGAAGACTCCCTGGAAAAGACCCTGATGTTGGGAAAGATGGAGGGCACAAGGAGAAGGGGACGACAGAGGACGAGATGGTTGGACAGTGTTCACGAAGCTACCAGCATGAGTTTGACCAAACTGCGGGAGGCAGTGGAAGACAGGAGTGCCTGGCGTGCTCTGGTCTATGGGGTCATGAAGAGTCAGACACGACTAAACGACTAAACAACAACAACATGTGGAATGAAATGCAGCGATCTTTTCCAAGTCCACACTTCTCCGAATTTTGCGATGCAGCTCTCCAATGTATACAAAAATGCATGCATGGGGGAGGGGCAAGTTTGCATCAGAAGACACATATTTCTGGGAGAGTAGAGCTCAGTTTCAGAGGTGGCGATACCTTATGTATATATTTAATATATAAGTATTCTTAACCGCTCTTCATCAAGTCGGCATACAAAGAAATATGAAGTTTTGGGGGAAGCCATCATGGCTGTTTAAAGTGATATCATAGTGCCTTGAATGTATGGGGTGAATGTGGCCATATTGTCTCATTGAGGCAACACTGCGAGTAAAAGCAGGGAAGTGTCAGGCTCAGCGTGGGGGTGGGACAGCTGTGACCCTCCAGACATTGCTGGGGGCCAACTCGTATCAGCCCCGGCCAGCATGCCCAGTGGTCAGAGAGGATGGCTCTAGGTGGCAAAACATCTTTGGCCAGCCCTGTCATTGCGTTCGTTTATTGTGCTTTGACTGAGTTTGGTTCTCATTATCTTTTTATGGTTGCTTTTCTTTTTAATTAGCGGGAGCTGCTTTGAGGGATTTGGACTGACAAGCAGCCCAGAAACAAATATGAACAGTATAGATGTTATGTTAATAGGTTCTGGATGAATCACGTACCTCTGTGTTCTGTAGAGCAGGGGCCTCAACTGACCTTGGGCTCCAGATAGAGAATCACAGAATTGCAGAGTCAGAAGGGACCTTGATGATCATCAAGTCAACGCCCTGTAATGCAGAAATATCCCATATGGGATTCGAACCTGCAACCTTGGCGTTCTGAGCACCACCACACTCTAACCAATTGAGCCAAGAAGATTGTTTAGTTAGGATTAATAAATAATACAGACACAGCATGGAGCCAAGACAGCTGGGGGACAGGAATGGCAGATAAATCCTTGTGTGCTCACAGTCAAATCTCCCCCAATATTAAGACACTGGAAAATGTATGATGATCTCCGCCAACAATTTATAGACCATCTATGTATTCCAACATGGAAACCAGAGATGGAGGTTATGCGTGTCTTGTTACAGGGGAGAGACCAGGAGCTCACCAAGACAGTAGCTAAGTTCCTCTATTTGATTTTTTTGTTGCCGAAGTACGCTACAGGATCCTGCCCTTGCTGGAAACCCACAGAGATGAGGCGGATTGCTCCCCCCTTCTGCCCTTTGGCAGGTGAGTGTGTCGTTGGGGTGGCGACGAGATCGCACTGGCCTATCTATTCTGAATGTATTCTGAATGTTCTTATGTGATGCCAATAAAGGTTACTTGACTTGACTTAAGACACTGGTGAGTCCTTCTTTTTTTTAATAGGTATCATCAATTCTATGCAAACCCTTCCTCCATTAAGACCTAGGGCTCTTTTGCCCCAGCAAGAGAGGTTGCAGCAGAGATGCCTGTGACAAAAGGGAGAAGCTCTGGAGAACCACCCGTGCCATTCCTTGCACAACTGCCTTGCAGAGCAGGCCGGTTGTGTCTTCACTACACAGTACCAGCTGCCACCGCCACTTACAGTTGTCCTCTCCTGACAGGAATATGTTATGCTCAAGGAAGCACTAAGAAACCACACAAATACACACAGAGACCTGAGCATTTTGGCCTGGCTGGCATGCATCCTTGCACTCCCATCATGTCTGTTGCTTGCCTGGATAGAGGACCGAGAACAACATGCAGCTATGTGTAGAAACTAGCCTATGGCACAAAGGTAAAATTTATATTTGTTGATCTGCCGACTCCATCACACACACACACACACACACCTCCAACCAACACTGGCATGAGGTCCCCAGAAGACTCCCCTGATGCAGAAAACATTTTCTCAAGCTTTCCATACCAGGACATTTTCTTGTCACCCCTGCACTCCCTGTTCCAGCATCACCTACGGAAGACTGTTCTTTTCTAATAAACCTTTGATTTACTTTCCGTGCTTGTTTGTTGATATGCATCTTTGCATTTATATATATTCTGCTGTTGGTGCATCCTTTTTATTTATTATGATACTTATGGAATCATAGAATCTTAGAGTTGGAATCATCAATTCCAACCATTCCTGCAATGCAGGAATCTCGGCTGAAGCACCCATGACAGATGGCTATCCAACCTCTGCTTAAGAACCTCCAAGGAAGGAGAGTCCACCACCGCCTGAGGGAGACCATTCCACTGTCAGCTATTAAGTTCTTCCTTATATTGAGTCGGAATCTCATTTCTTGCAACTTGAATCCCTTGGATCGGGTCTTAGCCTCTGGAGCAGGAGAAACCTTCTTCCTCCATCTTCCATGTGACAGCCCTCGAGATATCTGAAGATGCTTATCACATCTCCTCTCAAAATAAAAATATAAAAAATTGTCCAGTCGCACCTTATAGACCAACTAAGTTTGTTCTGGTATAAGCTTTTGTGTGCATGCACACTTCTTCAGATCCTTCTGAATTCTTCAGGTATGCATGCACATGAAACCTTGTACCAGAACAAACTTAGTTGGTCTATAAGGTGCTACTGGACAATTTATTTTTATTTTTATTTTGACTACGTCAGGCCAACATGGCTACCTACCTGAATCTATATCTCCTCTCAGTCCATCACATGCCCAACTCCCTCAGCTGTCCCTTCTAAGGCTTGGTATTCTACTTTTCCTCCAAAAAGCCCAAGGTGCTATATATGGTTCTCCCTCTCCCTGGTTTATCCCCACAACAACCTGACCGTGTGGGTTAGGTTGAGGGATTGCTGTTCAATCGTTCTATCCATCGATTGCTGCATCAAGCATTTCTGAAGCTGGAAGGGCGAAGAATATGTTGTCTAATAAATGAATAAGTTATTAACGGACCCCTAACTCTCCATCGCCTCTTGTGCTATGGACACGGCGTGTTCTATTTGGACAAAAGGAACGGGCTTTGTTCCTGCAAGCGAATGCCTGGCGCAGCTTCCTCTCCGCCCCGGCCCCTGCATCTTTTGCATTCAGATCACAGGCAAGTTAACCTTGGCTTTATTTCTGGTGCAGGCTGTAATGTACCGCTTTCTGCTGCCACAGTAATGACCCTGGATGGTGACAGGCAGGCTGTGGAGCTTGCAGGATGCCCTAGGAAAACTAAACCAATTTACTAGCAGAGCTGCTCCATCTCGGGAGGATCTGGGGACGTTTTCTGCCACTTCCTCATGACTTCTCTTATTATATCCTGAGCGTTATATGGCTCTGCAGCTGCATAACTTACCAGATACAGATGGATTCTCAAGCACAGGTAGGCGTACGTGCGCCAAGGAAGTCATTTAAGGAAATCTCCGCTTGCTGCTTTTATGAAGACACAGTCCCTGCCTGTCAGGCCCGCAAGGATGTGCTGGAGCCCAAGGAAATATTGCAGGGCCCCCCCAAGCCCAGACGGTTCCCCTTCTCACTTTTGTGGCTCACCTACATGCACTCATGAGTGCATTCCCACACACACCAGTACATTTTGGCACCTGAGGCAACCCCCCCCATCCAAATGGCCCTCCCCGCAAGGGAAGAAGGGATGAGTGAAGGAACAAGGAGGGGGGAGGAAAAACAACATCGGGATGTGCTGCCCCTGGGGATCCTGCCGCCTGAGGCCATTGTCTCACTTGGTCTCATGTGTGGGCTGGCCCTACAGAGACAGACAGACACACACAGAGAGAGTTGCTCACGTGCTTGCAACATGCTGACTAACACTCTCTCTTCAGAAGCTGCATCAGTACAGACTATTGCAGATTAAATGAATGCATCCAGGAGTTCCAACTTGGCCCAGCGACTGTGGTTGCCCGGGGCCATGGGTGGTACTGAAATCTGTGGGTGCCAATTCATGGGGAATGTTGTGGGTGCTCAGGCACCCAGGGCCTCAGGGAGTTGGCACCTAAGAACGTACCCTACAACAGGCAGAGAAGATTTGCAACTGGGGTGGGAGGAGCTTGAGCAGCAACCCTCGGTGTAAGAATAATGGCACTTAGGTACAAAATGTGACCCTGTTTTACCCTGTGACATGTTGGTGGATGTGAGGATGCTCTGATGATAAGAGGTGACTGTACCACTTCAGACTTCAGGTGTGTGGTGAGGTGTTGAATGCTCCCCTGTGGTTTGCTTGTTTGTTTTTTGTTTCCTTGTATATAAGAAGCCGGCTCAGCTAGAAATTCTCCCCCTGAAATGCTAGGTTTTTGTTTTTCTTAAAATCCCAATAACCCCCCCTATAGACTGAAGTGGCACAGTCCCTTCTACATTCTCAGAATTCTACCAGATCTACCGAAAAGTGAGAGCGTGAGCCAGAAAGGTCCTGATTCAAACCTCATCTCATAATGATGTGGCCACTGTGCTCTCAGCATCCTGCCCCCCCCAAAAAAAATCAGCACCATGGGGACGAAAATATGGGCCTAACTTGCGAAAGTACAGCAATATGACATAATGTCCATGAATACACCTTAAAATACTTTTATTGGGTTCGATCTAGAAGCAAATCACTCTTCGAATAGACTCGTTGAAATCAAAAGGATTTGAACGAGCAAGTCCCAGTGACTTCAATGGGCTTACGGAAATATGGACCAAAGGCTTGTTCACATGCTGCACTGAGGACAGATGCAAAGTATCCCAACCCACGTAAAAGGGTTTGTGTGAAAGAGTCCACCCTTGTTGATATACAGAGCTTAATGGTTGTGCACAGGGGTACAGACGTTACACTCGCTGAACGTGACATGAGAATGACTGTACAAGTGTACAGCTCAGCTATTTGTGTACAAATGGATATGGATGGTACACCCACTGAATGGAACATGTGAAAAATTTTACTGTCTAGATCCAACCAGAGAGGTGACATCGAATATATTAAGAGTGGACTTCTACTCCTACAGTGGGACATCTTTTCCTCTCCCTTCTTCTTCTGCAGCCCCCACTCCAAATCTGTTTCAGAGGACTCCCAAACCCTCCAAGTGTCCCTATTTTCCAGGGACAGTCCTGGATTTATAGAAGTTGTCCTGGTTTCTGATTTAATCCCAGAATGTCCTGCTTTTCCTTAAGATGTCCCTGTTTTCATAAGATGAATGTTGGAAGGTATGGAGTTATGTGAAGAAGGAGGAGATAAGTAACTATACAACTTTTAGAAGGGAAGTTTTTTTAAAAGGTTAATGTTGTATTTTGTTTTTATATATGTTGGAAGCTGCCCAGAGTGGCTGGAGCAACCCACTCAGATGGATGGGGAAAGAAGAAGGAGGAGGAAGAGGAGGAGGAGGAGGAGGAGGAATAAGACACTTTTATTTTCATTGGAGGAATAATATTGGAGGGTATGGACGCGGGTGGCGCTGTGGGTTAAACCACAGAGCCTAGGACTTGCCGATCAGAAGGTTGGCGGTTCGAATCCCCGTGATGGGGTGAGCTCCTGTTGCTCGGTCCCTGCTCCTGCCAACGTAGCAGTTCGAAAGCACAAAAGTTCAAGTAGATAAATAGGTACCGCTCTGGTGGGAAGGTAAACGGCGTTTCCGTGTACTGCTCTGGTTTGCCAGAAGCGGCTTAGTCATGCTGGCCACATGACCTGGAAGCTGTACTCCGGCTCCCTTGGCAAATAAGGCAAGATGAGCGCCGCAACCCCAGAGTCAGTCACGACTGGACCTAATGGTCAGGGGTCCCTTTACCTTTATTTTCATTGGAGGAATAATATTGGAGGGTATGGACTTCTCAACCCTCCAGACCGCATTTGTGGGGGAGAATCTGCTGTGCCAATAGCATCTGCCCTGCTGAGGGATGGACACGTTATATCTCACCCGTCATGTTTGAACAGCTCATTATGAGCGATATAACAAAAACCCAGGAACTCCAATATTGAAATATTGTGACATTAGCGCTGAATAATTACAGCTGTCATGCAATTGTCAAATATCCAGAATGGCACTTCAGGCGGATTGTTTCTGTGCTGTACAAATCAATTCTAAATAGAGAGTGTTTTGAAGAGGAGGCACGAGTGGCAGGCAGGCAGATAGGAACAAAGTCCTTATTGAGATATGTCAAGAATGGAAGCCACGTAGTCTAGGCTTGGGGTGAATCTTGGTTATCCACGCCCCTGATCTCAGGCGGATGGGGTGCCAAATCTCTGAGAACTAGCTCTCAAACGTGCAGCCCGCTGCCAGTTCCTACTTTCGTTCTGTTTCTAATCAAGCTGCCACCAGCATGAATGAGATAAGACCCCTAAGGAAAACATTAGTTTGCAGAGCCTACCAAATGGAAAAAGAAAAGGCGATAAAATTGCTACCGTGCTTTGTCAGCTGCACTGATTCCCTGTTTATTTCCAGGACTAGTTTAAGGTGATGGTTTTAACCTTGAAAGCCCTTAATGAGCTGGAAGCAGGTGACCTGGAATTTCACCACCACCTACATATAAACTGCCTGGTTCTCCGGATCCTCATCAGAGGGCCTGCTCTGAGTGCCGTTGTCGGCTTGAGAGAGGGCCTTATTGGTGTTGGCACACCAGTTATGGAGTTGTTTCCCTTGCAACCCCTTTATGGTGTTTTCAGCACCAGGTGAAGACCTTTTACTTCACCCAGGAACACGTAAATAATTTGTGCTTACACAATCTGGGCTTTTCCATTTGATTTTGTTTTATTGTATATCAGGAGCTGCAAATCGTAGGGAGAAGCTCTTGGAACCTTTCCCCTGTTCAGAATGAGAGGTCTCCTAGTCTTGCATGCAATGAAATATAGTCATGTTTAAGCAGGGCCAGGGGATGGGGTGGGGTGGGCTTTCTTTAATGTAGGACATGTGTTGTAAACAAAAATTGCCCTTTTCCCTTATGGGGTATCCAAGAGCCCATATAGAGTCCTTACATAGGTTCCCTATTGGTAGGAGAAGATAACAGAGGCCAACCAGAGAAGATAACAGAGGCCAACCAGAGTAAGCTTGATCTTTATTGAACAGGGTGCTCCCCTCACCCGCAGGAGAGGAAGAGGAACCCAGAAAAATGGCACGCAAGGCCTTATAAAGACTTTTGAAATTGCCACCCTGTAGATCAAAACCACCCTCAGATACATCATACCTACATCACAAAAAAAGGCAGCCTAAAACAGAAATTTGAATGTTGGTTTTTCTCCTGTCATTTTTCTCCTGTCTGGCAGGTTACTTGGTTGGATTTCCTGGGGAGCCTGGCCAGTCTTTTGTAATGATAAATACTTAGTTCCTGGGCCAGGTCACAGGCTCACACCCTATTCATATTTTAAATGTGCCCTTAAGACAGGATTTGTGAGGAAAGAGAAAATGGGAGGTTTCCCACTTTGACCTCGCAGAGAAAACATTTGCTCAGTTTAGGAATCAAAATGGTTCCAGGTCGGTCTTCCTGTGCTGATCTATGTACGTGCTTGGTTGGTACGCTTATGAACATTACCATATATCTAAGACCTCAAAATTCCTATCACACATGGGTTGGCAAACTAAGGGCTGCGGGCCAGATCAGGCCCAACTGCCTTCTAGATCCAGCCCGCGGAGGGTCCAGGAATCGCTGTGTGGATCGCCAGTGTGTACGTTCTTTCCCTCTCCCTCACACGGCTGTGCTTTTCTTCTCAGGGACAGAGCAATCTTGTCCCACGCCGGGCGCTGTTGACGGCGGGAGTCAGCTCACCCGCCCGCCTGCCTCAGCAGGGTGGCACTGTGTGATGCCGACTACTGCTGCGTTTTCCTCCTGCTCCTCCTCCCTCTCCCTCAGTCGACCCCCTTCCTTCTTTGTGCCCCTTTTCTGCGCCGCTTCCTCACGCGGTTTCTTCGTCGCCGCCTGCCTCCCTCCTTCATTTCTCCAATGGCATTCAGGTGGGTCATTGTGGTGGCCACAGCCACTTGCGGGTTGACAGGCGGCTGTGTCTTCTTCTCCGCGGTGCCTCTCAGGAAGCAGGTGGTGGGTAAAAGCTCCGGCAATGTTCCCCTACCTCCATCCGTGGCTCCTCTGCCGGGGCTGCTGCTTCTGTCTTCACCGGCCAACACAACCTCCTACCCTGCCACGGCCCTTGGCTGGCTGGAAAAGCCCAACAGTGGCTATTGGGACGACAACTGGGACAGGTAAAGCGAAGCATCTTCAGGCCTCTTTGCAGGCAGGTAAAATTTGTTCATCCCCCCCCCCAAAAAAAATATAGTCCAGCCCTCCACAAGGTCTGAGGGACAGTGGACCAGCCCCCTGCTTAAAAGGTTCGCTGGCCCCTGGTGTAGGAGGTGCTGAACCAGGAACTAAGCAGGAAGAACAAACAATCTCTTGTGTATTGTGGGTAACTCAGGCCCTTTGTCTTAGTAAGTAACCGGCAGGCAGATGTTGGCTCCCCATTTTGCATAGATATGCTGTTAATTGTTTTTTTTTTCTCCTGCCAGGGAAAACAATTAGGCTGCTTTCTATTAATCATACAGTATTATAACTTTGCATTTTTTTCTATTACTTTTTTTTTGCAAGCTGCCCAGATAACACATTCCTCCAGTAGCCATGCAAATATAATTAAATATCATTAAATAATAAACCAACATTAAACGCGGGCAGGGGATATTTTTTGCTACGTTATTTCTCTTCTTTCTTTCTTTCTTTTTTAAATACATTTTTATTGGGTTTCTTTGTTATAACAAATTGCAAATGCAATTATCCAGATTTTATATTTTACAATCCCCACCCTCCCATAGACATCCCTCATCTTCCCTTTCTGGTTTATTACATTACTTGTTATGTTCCACATGTTAAATAACTATAAATGTTGTTACGCTGTCTTTCATCATATTCTGCTTAAATAAAGTTGTGAATGTTTATTAAAAACCTGCCAATGAGTCCATCTCTTTTTGTTGTTTCTGTAGGTAAGTTGTGAAAGGTTCCCATTCTATTTTAAAGTCACTATTGTCCTTGCCATGTAATTTGTCCGTTAACTTTGCTAATTATGCATAATTCATCGATTTTTCTTGCCATTGTTCTTTGGTTGGTATTTCTCCTGTCTTCCAGCCTTGGGCTAACAAAACGGTTGCCGCTGTTGCAGCATACATAAATATTTTCCATTTTTCTTTTGGCAGATCTTGACCTGAAATGCCCAGCATTGCTACGTTATTTCTGTGATCATACTGAATGCCCATTTGGGTGAGAGATTCCCACTGCTATGGCATTACGTTTGGCTGGTATTAAGTGCTATCTGGACACTAGCTTCTGAAAAGACTCCCATTGCTACGAACGTGGTATTAAATAACTGCTTGGTCCACATAGCACCCAAGATGCACTTGAACCCAATTGACACGTACTATATCAAAATGCTAAGTGATATTTATACTGGAAATGCCCGATGCAAACTTGTGCATCAACTTGTTCTTGGGTAGCATATTGCCACCCTTTATTTTCAGCCTGGGCCATGAAAATATCATCAACGCCACCGGCAATAAATAAATAAAAAGAACATCCCTAAAGTGGCACAGTTATTGCTACAAATGTTACTGATAAGCACCGATGAAGTGCAAGGAAATTGTTTTAGGAAATAGAGCAAGCATAAATGCTGGAGCCCATTATCTTGTGCCACTGCTTCGGAATTATGCCTATTTATCGCATTAAAAAATAACCCTTTGCCAGTCCGAGGAAATCCCTTTAAAATATCACACATCCCTTATAAACAAGGATCAGCAAACTTTTTCAGCAGGGGGGTGGTCCACTGTCCCTCAGACCTTGTGGGGGGCAGGACAATATTTTTGGGGGGAAATGAATGAATTCCTATGCCCCACAAATAACCCAGAGATGCATTTTAAATAAAAGCACACATTCTACTCATGTAAAAACACGCTGATTCCCAGACCGTCCGCGGGCTGGATTGAGAAGGTGATTGGGCCGGATCCGGCCCCCAGGCCTTGGTTTGCCTACTCATGCTTTAAAATACCATACATCGTACTACCATACAGGTTGGGGTAGTTGTAGCCTGGGGCATTAGGTAAAGGTAAAGGGACCCCTGACCATTAGGTCCAGTCGTGGCCGACTCTGGGGTTGCGGCGCTCATCTCGCTTTATTGGCTGAGGGAGCCGGCGTACAGCTTCTGAGTCATGTGGCCAGCGTGACTAAGCCACTTCTGGTGAACCAGAGCAGCACACGGAAACACCATTTACCTTCCCGCCGGAGTGGTACCTATTTATCTACTTGCACTTTGACATGCTTTCGAACTGCTAGGTTGGCAGGAGCAGGGACCAAGCAACGGGAGCTCACCCCATTGCGGGGATCCAAACCACCAACCTTCTGATCGGCAAGTCCTAGGCTCTGTGATTAAACCCACAGCGCCACCCGCATCTTATGCACTCCCTAATTCCACACTAACTTCCAGATTTTGAACTACAACTGGCCAGCATGACCAAAAGGCAGGGGTGATGGAATTTGAAAGGCAGTAGCATCTGGAGGACAACCCTGCTGCTGCTGCCGCTGCCGCCGCCGCCGCTACTACTGCTGCTGCTGCTGCTGCTGTTGTTGTTATACTGCCCTATACCCATAGATTTCAGGATGGTTCACAACATAAAATTACAATATAAAAATGCAAAGTACTTAATAAAAATAAGAACTAAGACAACCCAATAACCCCCTCTACCACAACACATTCAAAAGGGCATCGGATGTCAATCAGCCAAGGACTTGGTTGAAGATGGGGGGCCATCACAGAAAAGGCCCTTTCTCATGTTGCCACCCTCCCGACCTCCCCTGGGGGAATCACATGAAGGGCAGCCCACCATTGGAAGACTATGTTCCTTGGAAAGGCATAGATCTATGTAGATTTATGTTGAGAGGCCACTGTTAAGATGTCACACAAACAGCCTCTCAAATGGGAGAAGAAAGAAAAGGCAATATGTCATCTTTCTCATTTACTTTTCCTTTCACAAACCAGAGCGGCTGTCCCTCCCCATCTCATTCCACCATCCAGCAGAAACCTCATTAAGGAATCCTTCTTTTCCAAACCCCCCTCGTGTGCCTTCTCCCTAAGGGAGTTTTAGTGCCATAACTCAAGCGAGCTTTCAAGTCTTATATTACTTCTGTTTTGATTTATCTCACGCCCTGTTCACAGCAGCCCAGGGCAAAGCACAGCGTGGTTAAAAGCTGGGAAAATATCAAATGTGAATCCTAAGCGTATCCTATCATTGACGATCATTTATAGGGCAATTATATTATGCAGAATGCTTTATAACCTGCCATTTAGGCTGTTGACAAATCGGAAAAGGACACCGCCAACATTCCCGTTTTGCAAACAATGCTCTTCCCAGTGCACAGCCTCTTACTGCCACCAGCGATGCAAAGACTGCAGTCGTATATGCACTTAAGAGTTGGATGAGACATCAACAGGTCATCTAACCCAACCTGCTTGCAAGAAACCCACTCCTCCAGCGTCCCTGGCAGGTGGGCCTCTGTTTCAAGACCTCTAAGGTAGGAATTGACTGCAATGCAGTCCTGAGTTATGCCAGCTTGCCAGTTTAAGATTGCTCAGGACTCTGGTCTTCCCACCCTAGCGAGGCGGTGAGGTTGTGTCTCCCCTTCAGCATGCAAACTGTAGAAAGGGTTCATCCGGCTGGGAGATGGGGAAATCCAGCAGCAGGGATAGCCTTTCACGACTTCCAAAAGGCGTCATGTTCCTCTGTCTGTCTGTCTGTCTGTCTGGGGAATGACTAAAAGCCACCTGAGTCAGGAGAACTTTCAAAAGAACAAAAAAAGTACTGAATCAATCAATTGCGCTCCAGAACTTTTTATTTTGACAATATTTCCAGGATCAAACAAGGATATTCTGTCGAAAGAACTGTAAACATTTTCACTAATGGCAGCTAGATGGGTACCTCAGTTCAGCATGGGAAGGAATTGGAAAATCTGCCTACAGAGATTTCTGTTTAGGGAAGCTTTTAATATTTGATGAATTATTGTATTTTAATATTTTGCCGGAAGCCGCCCAGAGTGGCTGGGGAAACCCAGCCAGATGGGTGGGGTATAAATAATAAATTATTATTATTTATTATTGTTACACAATTTTGGTATAAGAACCTTTGGTCTGCTGCAACCTCGGGAAAGATTACAGCCAATCTAGATCGAAACAGGGGGAGGCAATATTTCAGTACAGTTTGGTGGGACTTTATTCATTTACCTTCAATCCAAATATGTGCATCTCTCTGCCAGAAGTAGCCAGATCTATATGGATGTCATAGGTCAAGCACAGATATTTCTAGTGATTGTCCCACACCATTAAGAAAAATGAGAGGGCATTTATAATATATAGATGACCCTCGGGGACACTTCCAACTCTATGATTCTCTTTGATTCATACCAGCTCAGGAGCTAGTCCTAGGTTTGGGCTAGGTGAGTGCCGGACAGCTTTTTAGCCCTTTTTTTGCAATCTTTCCTGAATTTTTCCAGCCCAATTGGCATCAGAGCTCCAACATTTAAAAAAATAAATAAATAAAGTTATGAGAGGAAAAGAAAAAGTAAAAAAAGGGGGGGGAATAGTGCCAAAAATACAATAAGAAAGATATAGTATAATGCGCTACATATAATCAGTTACACCTAATTCTTCTTCATAGAAGAAACTGGTTGGTTTTATTTTGAAGGATTAAGTTAGTTTATTAAGGAAAGGGGACAGATTATGTTCTGTATTACATTACATTGTCCTTTCTAAATGAGCAGGCCCGCTTTGCCTTTTGTCTATTGACAACTACTTGGCTGAAAGCTTATGGCAATATTTTGCCATTTGAAAACACCCTTGCACAGGCTATGCTAATGCATTCCCAGAGAGCAGAACATTCTCCATTGCAGGTCTTCCAGATTTTTGCTGTCAGAGCCCAAAGCCGAACCTGACACTAATGAGAAGGTCTGATGGGTGAGCGTTCAGATTGTGTCTCCTATGCAGTCATTTGTTATGGTTTCCCTGTGAAGTTGTGACACAAAATCATAGCATCCGGCCCTTTTAACTTCACAGCAGCTTCTGCGAGCCCCAACATTTTATTCCTCTCATGCAGATCCTTGTCAAGGGAAAGGACGGGCTATAGCGATAGCAAAGCTATAGTCTATAGCAAAGCACACAAGACTGCATGCAGAAGGCCTTAAAACACACAAGCAAAGGCTCTTATTTGTAAGGAGGAAATATATATTTATTCAAGCAAGAAGTGGCATCGGCTTAGCAGTGGACACAGGGCTCAGGAGTCATAGTTCAGGAGCACAAGCAGCAGCTCAGATCTGGGAGGAAGCAACAAAGATGTCCCAACAAGTTGCCATGCCATGCCTGGGACAGGTAGAGACATGGCTGCCAACCTGGTTGTGTATCTGCAAGGGAAAGCAGACTTTGGCTCTACTTCCCATTAACTGATGGATCGTAAAGACAAAGCCTGTTGGATTGGCTGAGTGCAGTTCTGTAAAGTCCCAATTTGGGGACCTTGAAGTCCCTAGCCACCTGGCATCATTGTGCTATCAGGTGACAGACAGGTAGGCAGCCACGCTGATCCTGATAAGGATCGGGCCCGCAGAGCCAGAAAAGGTCCCCCACTGCTGTTCTACACTCTGCCACCGAGGCCCCTGCCTATTTCACCAACTACTCTTAAGCACTACAGCTCATGCGCAATAGTCAAAACATAACTGCTCATCAGCTTTAACGCATTTAAGGAGACAAAAGTACAACTCAGTGCCTGGGCATTGTGACTATTCTTGTCACAAAGGGAGCAAGCCAATGCTCTCATTAGCAATACCATGCTCAGCGAGAGGGGCAAAAAGACAAATGAAAAGGATGTTGCAGTGAACCATAGCTTTATGTTGAAAAGATTGTCCCCTCTTTCAACACAACCAGACTTTTGTTTGTGCAAGTAAGAGGGATCTACAGGAGTGCTTGTAACCTACTTGGTAAATTGTGTTAACAGAAAATAAATAGGCACTCCCATGAAACTTTGCTAATTGCCTCTTAATGTGCCAAACACAGGTCTCCATTCATGCAGCCATTGTTTTGCTCTGTTTCCACTGTGGATCCACTGGGCTTTCCCCTAGAAAAGGAAAACCAGGTATGCTCAACTCAAGTTTACTGGGTTGACATTGGCTCAGTAAAGGATGCAGTTCCTTTGTTGAAATGAGTCAGTTCTACAGTGTTATTTACTTATTAGTATTATTAATAATATTAAGTGGCATAAAACAAGGTTTTACTCATCGAGTAGACCCATGGAAATTACTAGACCTACATTATTAATTTCAATGGGTCTTCTATGGAGAAAAACTTAGTTGAGTATCACCCATTAACACCACTGTTCTTAATTTGAAGTATTGTCTACTTTTCATCAAGGGACGCGGGTGACGCTGTGGGTTAAACCACAGAGCCTAGGACTTGCCGATCAGAAGGTCAGCGGTTCGAATCCCCGCAATGGGGTGAGCTCCCATTGCTTGGTCCCTGCTCCTGCCAACCTAGCAGTTCGAAAGCACATCAAAGTGCAAGTAGATAAATAGGTACCGCTCCGGCGGGAAGGTAAACGGCCTTTTCGTGCACTGCTCTGGTTCGCCAGAAGCAGCTTAGTCATGCTGGCCACATGACCTGGAAGCTCTCTCGGCCAATAAAACGAGATGAACACTGCAACCCCAAAGTCGGTCACAACTGGACCTAATGGTCAGGGGTCCCTTTACCTTTTACCTACTCTTCATCACAGGGTCCCAGGGCAAGTCATAACAATTTAAATAGTATTTGAAACACATTTCCGTCACGAAAGATATTACAACGCATGTCTAGGACTAGGGTAAAGAGGTGCACCTTCAGCATACATTGAGAATTGTACAGTGAAGGTGCCAGGAGCACCTCTATGGTGAGGGAATTCCACAATTTAGGGGCTGCCACAAAGCAGCCTTGGCAACCGCACTTTGAACTTCTGAGGACAGCAGAATTACCAAGAGGGTCTCCACCGTTGATCTTCACACCCAAGACATGTCAGTAGGGAAGGAGGAGGTTTTTCAGATATTTGGTGACCGAAGTCACTTAGGGCTTTCAACACTAGCATGGGCACTTGTAATTGGGTCCAGAAATGAACCTGACAACCAAGGAAGATGTTTTCCAATGTTCCAAATGGAAGCCTAGCCAGTAGCTGAGACACTGCATTGTGCATGAAAGCCTTTTAATTATGAGAGCCAGTGTGGTGGTTAAGAGTGGTGGACTCGTAATCTGGGGAACCGGGTTCGCGTCTCCGCTCCTCCACATGCAGCTGCTGGGTGGCCTTGGGCCAGTCACACTTCTCTGAAGTCTCTCAGCCCCACTCACCTCACAGAGTGTTTGTTGTGGGGGAGGAAGGGAAAGGAGAATGTTAGCCGCTTTGAGGTAGTGAGGGTAGTGATAAAGCGGGATATCAAATCCAAACTCTTCTTAATTAGACATGACTTCAATTTCTAGGTTTGAAATATGCAAGAAGGTACATAAAACAGGAGTTGGCTGAGAGCAGGCTGATGTTTGTAGGATAGTGCCCCCTTTGCCCCCACCTTCACTGACTCTGGTCTGTATGGGGGTATGCCCTACACATGAGTAACACATTTGTTTTGGTTTCTTTTGTGAGAGGGAGCTCTCTTAGGCGCTGCAGCCACCAGTCTGCCTTTCCACTTTTCCCCATGAACCCAGAACAAAAGGGCTGTGGACCTCAGTGGCAGGAATCAAGAGTCTGGTAATCATAATTTCTGGGCAACTTCCAGAACTGCCAGTCAGCCTATAGTAGCCCATAATCTGATACCCTAATTTCTTAAATGGTCTGAAAATGGGACGTTTCAATGGTTTAAATCAAATGCTTCTATGTTTGCAGACGCAATGCTAAATTTGTGAATTAAAAGTGTGATTTTGCAGCCCGCAGGGTACAAGACTGGATCTCTATAAACGGCAAGGAAGGAAAATCACTTCTCAGTGGCAAAGCTGTCATTTCTGTAGGATGCATCTTCTGTACGTGTTGACCTAAAATAAGAAATGGTCTATATGTTACAACCATAATGAGCCCCTGCGAGACCGAATGAACTGTGCGACTGTCCTAATGTATATTGACAGCATAATCTGAGGGATTACGGTGGAACTGTAGCCTTGCTAAAATTTATTGGATAAATAATAGAGAGAGATTTTTTTAAAGGATTATTGGATACAGCATTACTCTTCAGCCCAAGAATGATCTTTCCTGGTTATCCAAAACACTCACGAGAGAATCAAGAGCTTGCTTGGAATATTCTGACAATTGATAGAACATCCTTGTTTTAACTAATGCAGAAGTGTATTGCCGTCTGGAATAGTGATAGCAGCTTAGGAGGACATGGTGTGTATTATTGAAGTGACATTCCTTACACATATGAGGTGGTGAATGGGAATAAAGCCTTTAATGACATTTGAAGCCTATTTGGGGGTTTTGTTTTGTTTTGAAGGAAGACATTGAAACAGGATTATGTTCTGCCATGTCTTGAAAAGAAGAGGTAGTGCTGGCAGCCTCACTTAGCCCAAGAGTTCTCTCAGGCCAATGATGGTTCTGTCAGGAGTGATTAGTGTGTGCATTCCCTGGTGTGAGTTTCCTCACTTCTGGCTTCTCCCTGGACCCACAGCTCTTTCTAATATGGCCCGAGGAAAGAGAAGACCAAGGCTGTGTACACACTTCCGTCACTGGTTTGGGAAGTGTTGTGCATGCAGGTCCTGCTATGCAAACGCTCGCTATATAAAAAATTCACCTATCCAAATACAAGGAATTTGTACCCAAACCTTGCTAGACATACCGCAGATTCAGATATCCAAACAGCTGGACCTGCGTGTAGTACTGTAAACAAATAAGCCGCCTTAAACAAGCCTTGCTTTTTTGTTTTGTGGGTCTGAGGCAGCCCACAGGGAGGGAGGGAGGAGAGATTGGGCATATAAAAGAGCATATTTTCCCCTTCCTTGTTTGCCTTTTGCAAGGTTTTAAAGGGTGGTCCTGGTGCTTTATTCATTATCTTGGAGTCCAAATCCCGTAGTCGGGAACGCAATAAAATTTTCCTCATGGGAATCAATGGAAACCGCAGACTCGCTCTGCAAACACTCACAACACTATTCCCTGAGAACACATTGTGTTTGTCCTGCAGTAGCTGCCTTTACAAATCCCGTGAGCCAGAATCTGGATCTATCCTGTCTCTCCTTATGAAAAGCAGCTTCAATCCAAAGTAAGAAGAATGGCTTAGCTGCACTGTAAGCAGGTACTGTGTACACAGCCTAAGTATGGGATAAATAGAAGTTGCATATTGATTACAAGAAGGGGCTTATTAGGAAATAAGAAGTCTGCTTTTTTTGGTTTGGCTCTTAAGGACAGGCCATAATAATCTCGGTCACCTCAAGCGTTGGCTGCTGATACCTGCAACAGGCCTGTGTCCCTCACAGAGTGAGGCGCCAATCACGCTGGACAAGCAATCCATTCTCAAGTCCTATCCATTTTGGAATGATGAGGCTTTTAAGCACACAGTACATCACATCAATGGCTTGAGTTTTGTTTTTGTTTTTTTAATTTCATGTCAGCAAACATTGGAAATAATAGAAAAATGAACTGTGCAGAGTTTCAGAAAAGAATCACGAGTTCCCCTCCCCGCCATAATTCCTCTTACAGTAAAATGATAATTCAAGGGGTAGGGGAGGAAAAACTATTATTTTCAGTGGCTAAGCAGTTTTATAATTCTATGACCATTCATCACAGTTAAGTGTACTAAATAATGCGCAGGGAGGGAAAGAAACAGGCAACAAAAGAGAGAGATGAATAATATTACTTACAACAGCATTATCAATACATACTTTTAAAAAAACCTACCCCTGATGCATAATTGTATCACTTCAAAGGCTAATACAGAATTTTATTATATTTGCAAACTTAACCTTAATCATCAGAAAGTCGGGGGGGGGGGATTGACCTTGTAAGCGGTCTATGAGAATTTAACAAAATTGATAAAATCTACATAATGGAATAACTATACACTCCAGTATAAATTTAAATTTGAGGAGAATATGAATGTAAACACTCATTAATATACAACATGCCCAGACATATACTGACCTTCTCTCTCCAGAACTGTCGCTTTCACTGCTAATTGTGCTTTGCTGCCCACAGAGGCAGCTATTCAACAGGTGCTGCTTCTGTTTCAGGGATGCTTGCAAGGAAAGGATTCCAGCTCAAGCACCGCTGAAACGAATGGAGGCTCTGCATCATCATCATCATTGCAAGTGGGCTGTGCCCAGGGAAACACACACAAAAAAAGAGTAGCCGAAGGGGACTCAGGGTATTATAGGGCATTGCACAAGATGGCTCGGTTTTGACAAGCTAAAAACACAGACTACAGCTAATTGAAACTCATAAAAACAGGGACACTGATTTTGTTTTGTTTTTTACCTTGGTTCAAGTTTTAAAAATGTCCCAGGAGGATTAAACTTTGCTATTTTAAAACGGAAACTTCCAAAATTAGTAAAGCCTTTTACACTTGTCTACACTGAAAGGAAATCAGGTTATTTAAAAGCAATGCTTGGATCATATCTGGTACACAACATGCAGCGCGTGTGAGAATCTAAACGAAAGCGAAGAATTAAATGAGAACGAACATACTTTAGCCGGGCCATAAATAGTAACAAAACTGCTGGCTAGGATGGAGATTTGAGGATAGATCCCTTCTCTTTCCCTCAAAAAAGTTGCAAAGTACTTACTACCATTTTATCCAACTTCAAGATGCACGCAACAGCCAAAGTCATTTCTGGAACTCAAGCGAAACTTACATTTTCTCCTTTTCTTTTTTTCCTCAAACGGCATCCGTTCCTTGGCCAACCAATACCACATGACAAACTACTTCATTTCATCAAAGGGGAGCTTCTCACATGGGATTAAGCTTCTGAGAAAAACAGCAACCCCATAGATTAATCCCTGCCAGGAGGCCACTGCAAACACCACGCATGGGACTAAGCAACTCATCTATCAGAACGTTTGAACACGGCATTGGCTGGCATTGGAACAGAGATCATTCTGTTTGGAATTCCTGGTACATCTTTGCAGTGGGCCACTTGGGGCTGTGGAACAGGAGGGCAGAATTCTCACATCCAGGATCGAGGATGGGCGCCATCGGTTCTCTGGTCCTACCTGACTTTTCTGGGAGCTGCGTGGAGGAGACACCTGACTTCCTGGGCAGTACTGCAAGGCAGGTTGCCAGACAAGGCGCCGACTAGTAGACTAGATGGCAGAGCCTGACCTTCTTCTCCACCTTCCCTCCATGTGTATACTGACTGCATGGAGTGGAAGAGCAGTTAAAACAGCCAGTCACCCTGTCCCTCAATCTGTCTTCAGCAGAATGTATGAAATACACAGACGGCTTCTATCCACACGATCAAAGAGCCTGGCTGTGCAATGTCCCTACTCACACTGAAGACTCCATAGATCTGTGCATGGGCAGAAGCCCTTTTGCACACATTCTGCCAACCCCTGGAAAACAGGGATGGGGAGGAACTGCATGAAGGTCAGGGATTGGGGCCAAGGGCCACAATTCCCTCCCTCTCCTCAACACACAGATGCGTTTCAAAGGGGGGAAACTGCAAAAACAACAACAACAACACAAAACAAAATAAATCCCTGCAATATGTACGAGGGCAACCCTTATGGCTGCTTTGCCAGCTGTAGCTGCTGCTGAGCATATGATTGTACAACATTTCCCTAAGCTGTGTTAAGTTCAACATACAATGTCTCTTGCAAATATCTCGTCTTCCCTTGGCTCTAAATTAAAGAAGTTTGATCGTATTGTGTCAGACCAGTTAGGATACAACATTCAAATAAACAAGGCATCCTGATGGATAAGCAGAGCAGGTTGGGGAGAAAAATGTACTGGCATGTTACACAACTATACTTAAAAATTAAATAGAACAAACGTAAAATTATGGCGCATGTGTACATTTGTTAAGATTTCTAAAACTAAGAGTCTCTTTTTTAATAAAAAAGTACCACTTTTTGTCGTAGCGAAGCCGTCGTTGCACAATAACTTATACTTAGAAGGAAACGAAAACTTTCCATCTTCCACAAAATATATATAATTATAACATCCACACCAATAGTTTTAAGGAAACAAAATTTAAGCAAATATTACATGTAATGTAGCAATCTTTGTGGACCTTTCTAAATCAGAACGTGGTGCCTCGGAACGTGAACGCTTGAACTGAAAGGTTAAGCTTTTCCATATAGGAGACAAGACTACGAAACAAAGAAAACAACCGAAAGTTAATAATAATTCCCCCGTTTCATACTGGAACAGTTGCAGGTGATATTGAATTAATGGTGGGGAGGGGAATTCAGTGTCGCGTTTTATTGTATGCAGGTTTACAATAAGGTAATCATGAAGAGGCAAAGACATGATTTCTCTTCCTGGGATAGGGATTAAGCCAAAACCCAATCTTTTTCTGATAATGTTTGGTAGGTTTGCTGAAGGGAGCAGCGAAACAGGCTTGTATGAGTTAAACCACATGATCAGCAGGTCCACTGTCAAGACTGTACCACTTCAGCTGTAGAGGAGAGGTTACTCGACATAAATGCTCCCTAGAGACACAATCTTAACATGTTCTGGCCTCATTCTCTGGCATGAAAGTTCTCTACGTGGAAGAGTTTTCATCTCTCCCAACCAGCAATCTCAGATGTCCAGCAACATATACATCACATGATCATACCTTTCAGCTCTCTGACAGTATGGATTTGAGGCAGACCGTTCAAACCAACCTGGCTATTATATCCTTTGCTAATTTAATATAAAACATTTACATAGATTTTCTTTAAAAATATAAAATTGCACACTGCCTAGTGCTGTGGCTGGATTTTTAAAAAAGGACAGGCCAGGGTTGTTGTTTTTAAAAATAAATTAATTACTAGGTGGAAATCCAAACCCATAACCTTCTTAATGCAGAACATTGTTAAAACACGCCAATTATTCTTCACCGCGTCTCTTGGAAGCAGCTACTTTCTACAACCTTGCCTGGGAGGGAACAGACTCAATTCAATATGGATAGGTGAGGATTTAAAGAAGGGGAAGAAATGGTTCCCAGAGATCGTAATCTAGATCAGATAGCTCAGGCACAAGGAGGTGTCACTTAGGAGTAAAGGAAAGAGGCCAAGATTTTGTCATTTGCACGCTAGTGTTTTTCAATTTCCCTGTTCCTCAGTAGATTACCTGGCGTTATTTTTCAAAAAGCTTTATTGTTTCTTTAGCTCTCTATGATTTTTGGTGTTATCTATGTATTCTCCTCTTGTTTTGAACCCTGGATAAGAAAACAAGCAACATTATATATCTCGGCTTCTCCAACATTTCATCATCAGGCAGCTGCTATGAAGCAAGTCTTGTTTAAAAGGTGCTTCCAAGTGGCTAGAATTAGTCTTGATCTTGGCTGTTCAGGATCCGCTATGCTAGGGACCGGAGAACCTGTTGCATGTCACATTTGGCAGGACTACAGTTCCCAGCAGCCCTAGCCAGCAAGGTCAGGCATGATGGGAGCGAAGGTCCAACACTATCTGAAGCACCACAAGGTTCTTCATCCCTGCAATCAGGGCAAAACGGGCAGGTGGTTGGGCTATTATTTTCAATGAAATTTGTCTACCAGCCAATTGCAATTCCCTTGTGGTTTCAGCCACTGAAAATTATGATAAAGTGCAGTTCTGCCTTCTCATGCATAGTAGAAGTCCCCAGTTATTATTACTGTTATATTGTTATTATTATTATTATTTTAAAAAGCTTCAGAGCCACCTAAGTACACCACAATGGTTAAAATGCTTACACTGGCTAATGCATGTCGTAAGGAATAAGCCACCTCTTGTGCTTTAACTGCATATATTTGTAATTATCAAAACAGAAGGGACAGACCCTTCCAAAAATAAGGCGTTTACATTACCTCAGGAAACAAGGGTTATTACTAGAAGACCTCTTCCCCCATATATTTGCAGTGGCGTTTGGTGTACCAAACAGAACGTGTCTTAGGACAGCAAGCTTTAATCGGCAGGTTAGTTCGTAGGCAGGGTGTGTGTGTGTCAACTTTAGAAGGCAGAGGCAAATTTTAAAATCAGCGTTGACTGCCAGCAAAGGGCGCACATGTACATTTGCAGCTGCATGGCAAGAGAAAAGTATTAAAGATAGCTCTTTTTCCGTCCGACGAGCGGTAGGTTTATTAAATTGCAAATTAATCCCCCCTTCACCCTCAGCATCTCAAAAAGCCGTGCATATTGAGGTTGCAACTTTATTTGAAATTGATTTCTACGTTAAGGGTACTGTGGCAATGAAGTCAACTAAAAACACGCGCACATAAATTAACCCCTGGACATCCCTGATTAAAATTATTTAATTTTGCATCGTTATTACAGCTAATGAAAATATTTAAGAACGCTACATCCTACATCTTTCAGCTGAAGGGCTCCTTTGGTACCCACGCCGCCTCCATACTGCCAAGTTCAGAAGTCTAAGGAGGAGGAACCTCCAAGCCTCTGTTCCTCAAGCCAGCTCCATCCCAGCTCCTAGAAAGTAGAACTTGCCACAACGGCCTTTGCCACACAGCTGGGCTCCGCGTGTTGGAAGGAACTAAGCGACAGCAGCTTGAAGGAGCTCTTGGGGTGGGAGAAAGGGGACAGGGTGTGTGTGTCTGTGTGTCCCCTCTGTTCAAACACACATTTTAAAGGACTGAAGCTCTCTATCCTAATTTGCATCGCAATGTCATGGCCAAGCAAGCCATTTGCCAAGCGCAGAGACTGTGCAGCCTCTGTTCACTTTGGTGGGGCGCCAAGTCCCTTCCTTAAGACAACAGAAGTATCAAACAGATGCAGAAGAACCCCGGAGCGAATGGCAAAGGCTGCTGCTTTTGCCCGAACCCCTTAAGACGGTCAAAGGAACTCAGCTGTGTCAGCATTCGCTGGGAGGTTATAATGAAAGAACACGGGTGTTTGGGTGCATATACATTGATCGACCAACAGATTGTTCCAAAGCAGGTTATAGGCTGCACATTCCCTTTTGCACTAAGTAAGAAGGTCCATTACGACAATAATAATGACGATAATAGAAATCACAACTAAGAATGGAGTTTTCTTTAAAAATAAAAAGGATCAGAATACAGCTTCTGCATGTGCTAGGAGGCGGGTGGTCTACCGCTTGCAGCCCTGAAATCCTACCTACTTGCCAGGTCCCCTGACTTCAGAGAAGCCACCATGCCATCCTAGCCCATGCTCAATACATGTTTTTGATGGAGAGTTCATTCATATATATATATATATATATATATATATATATATATATATATATATGTATATAATTTTTTTTTAAGAAAAAGAAAAAGATTTTAAAATGTCACTGTAAGAATAATGATTACACCATAAAGTAACCTGAAACCACACAAGGCCGTACAGAAATACATACTACTAGGGAGCAAGAAACACCCCTGGTTTTAGGGGTCAACCTCTGAGCGTGGGGAGGAGCAGGAGGGGGAGGAGAGCTGGCTGGTAAGAGGTTTTTTGCATGCCGGCACGTAGATGGCTCAAGGAGAAGCTAATGCTTTGAAGTTGGGTGTTGTTGAAGGGCAGAGAGCTTGTCCCAGGAACTGCAGAAGAGCAAATGGAGGCAGTATGGAGGAATGAGGAGAAAATTAAGGCAAATGTAGCACAGGAACAGAAGTGTTTTTGCCTTGGTTCGTGATTTGTTCTCTTCTTCTTCTTCTTCTTCTCTCTCTCTTTTTGGTAATAGCTGCTTGTCCACGGAGATATGATGGCTGTCTTGAGGTTTTGCTAATACCTGATATCATGGATAACCAACAGTAGTCAAAACATCAACATTGTTCTAGGCTACCTGAGTTTCTCATGATGCGGATGTATATCTGACATCCAAAACAGAAGTTGCCTGGAGGAGAAAAGAGAAGGGAGACACAACATTAAAATCGGACAACTCACACAGAGGTCAGATTTCCAAGCCTCGTATCCTGTCCCCAAGGAATCAAAGGTAGCAGGCACCAAAATGAGGGGGGCTGGGGGAAACCCACAGATGGCTGACGTGAGAGCAAGGAGCTGGCAGTTCCCGTCTGCTCTGAGACGTCATTCACGGATTTCTCAGTCAATATTCATAAACAAACAGAAAGCTGAAACGTCAAGCTGCATTGCCACTCTTGTCAACGGCACGGCTTTCAGCAGAACATAAGAAGGGAGGGAGATGAGGCAGGAATGTCATCCTCAAAACCCCCTAGATTTATAAATGTCTATTATGCCTCATGCACAACACTCGAGATATTCCATAATAGCGTCAAAACAAATATAAAAGCTGCACGCACATCAAGCTCACAAAGCAATGAAACAGGGTAGGGGGAGAGAAACGATATGAAAAAGTCGAGTGCCATCCGAACTCAGTAGAAAGGGAAGCTTTAGAAATTGGGCCTGACACATCAGAGAAACGAAAGTGTTTGGGTACACTTTCCCAGGAAATCAACATTCCATGGAGGGAACTCAGGAGCGAGGCTCCCCCTGCTGGGAGGGGAGTCATATGGAGAGATGCACCCTCTGAGACGTGTGGGTCAAAACCAGAACTTGAATTTTGCGTGGAAGTAAATCTCATGCTCGTGCAGCTGCCACCATGGCAGGCGAATGAGTCTGGGTTGCCCCTGCTTCTATCACAAAGCAGGCTGCAGTGGGAACTCCCAAAGGGGCCTTCAGGGAAGCCCAATGCAAAGCACATTGCCCAAAAACAAAGGTATCACCCCAGTGAGGAAGACACCTCACTCCCACAAGCCGCCATAAGATCTGCCATCATCTGAACAACGTCAAGAATAAACGAATTGATTTTCACTGTTTCTGTCAATAGCAACAACCAGGCTTTGGGGAACTGACTGCTTTTAACTAAAGGGTTGGTGCTGCACTGTTTTTGCCATAATTATTTGCATGTTTTAAACAGATTCTGTGTGTGTGTATAGTTTTAATTCTATTAATGTTCGATTGTTTCTTAAAGATTGTTTCTTCTATGTTTTTAGCGATTCTTCTTTTTATCTGTAAGCTGCGAAGAAGAAGAAGAAGAAGAAGAAGAAGAAGAAGAAGAAGAAGAAGAAGAAGAAGAAGAAGAAGAGTAGTAGTAGTAGTAGTTGTTGTTGCTCGGGCAATCCAGTCAGAAGGGCAGGGTATAAATATCATCCTCACATGTGGGGAGGCGCATCACCCCCAAGGCCCTCCACCAGCCACTTTCTTGTCACAGATTTTACAGAAAACTCAACAAAATTTTGACGCAGAGTCACAAAGAAAGTTCTTGGTGGGCAGTGTGTTTAAATCAGACCTGAGAAAGACAACGATCTTCCACGTACATGATAGACGCCCCCAGGTTAGCCACACACAATCTTTGGAGGCTGCCAACTTTCTATTTTAATCTGTCCCCGTTATAAAGTTTTATTGTTGCCAAGATAATTTAACTTGTACTTTTTTTTTTCCTTTTCAAATGCAACCCAATTTGTGGAATAGCGGTTGGAAAGCAGGCTTTAATTCTACCAGTTCCGTGACTGACAAAAGGTAGCATTAAAGTCTACAAAATAAAATATAAATAAGATACATGCCGAACCCAGAATGATCTTTTTTCTTTTGCTACACTCTGGGCATCCTGTGTTAAAAAGTTGCCGCAGAGCAAACTTTTGCTTCGTTCTGCTGGCCTTGAGGCTATCCTTGGCTCCAGTGAATATTTGACGTTCTCCAAACATGTCAAAACCACAGGCAGTTAGCTGATAATATATGACTGGCCAGCTTCCAAATGACACCGCTAAGTAATACTGTTAGCAAAACACCATCCGAAAAGGAGCCGGTTCTGCCAAGGAACTGATTGTCAAGTTTTTGGGAACTAAATCAAGATTGAACTCAAGTTATATCCCTCCTACCTCATCTTCTTCTTCGGAAACTTTAATGGTATTATCTGGTGACTTTACGGGTTTCTGCGTACTAGTTCCGTTCGTCTCTTCTTTGCCATGCTCTGCTTCCCACTCCTGTAGGACTTCGTCTATGTTAAAACGCCGCCGGTAATTTACAAAAAAGTTCTTCACCTGCACCACAGACTTGTTTCCAATCACATCAGAGATTGCCTGAAAATCTCGACCATATTTCCTGATGGCTAGAGAAAAGGAGAAGAGGTGTTAAGGTTATTATCAGCGCAATAATGGAAGCCTTTAAAGTTTTAATGAATTATTATTATTGCTACAGGGAACCAGGCAGAGGGCCTTCTCGGTAGTGGCACCCGCTCTGTGGAACACCTTCCCATCAGATGTCAAAGAGATAAACAACTTCCTGACATTTAGAAGACATCTGTAGGCAGCCCTGTTTAGGGAAGTTTTTAACGTGTGACATTTTAATGTATTTTTAATCTTTGTTGGAAGCCGCCCAGGGTGGCTGGAGAAACCCAGCAAGATGGGTGGGGTAGAAATAATAATAATACTAATACTACTACTAATAATAATAATAATATTAACACGTGACACTTGAATTCATATTGTTGGGACACTGTGTCCTACGTTACATTATGTTTCTGTCCTTCCTACCATCCTCTAAAGTGCTGAGAGCAGTATGTATTCACCCCAATCACTGGCCCAAGTCCATATGGTGGGTGGGTGGGTGGGTGGGTGGACTATGTGCTGGGATTCCTGCATTGAAGGGGGTTGGACTAGATGATCCTCAGGGATCCCCTGCCAACTCTACAACTCTGTGATTCTATTGAGGAGGATCCTGCCCATGATCACGCCAGGGGGATATGCCCAAGGGACGGTGGCCTTCTCAACAGTAGCACACCCTGTTTAAAACCGATGTAAAAAATATTTCATAGCAAATACTGGCAATATCATAAGGTCAAGCAGGACCCTCCTTATGGAACTCTCTGCAACTGGTTCTGCATCTTTGACCTTTCAATTCCACAAACAACTTAAGGTGCAACTTTTCACCCAGGCTTTTGAGACCTCTTGATATACATTTTCTGACTCTTCAGATCATTTCTGACTATAGGATTTTTATGTGAAGCCGTTCAAAATTTACGCCATGGTTTGCAGGTCGTTTCTTTTTCAGTGTGTTTCATTATTTATTCTGCGTTCTTGTATCTATATGACAATTTGTGAACAGCTTTGAGATTTCTTAATGAAGGGTGGGCATATAAATGAAACGATAAACACAAAATAAAATTTTGAAATTTTTCCTGGCCCGACAATACTTAGAGCTGCATTGCATGACAGGCGCTACTAGGTATGAATGGAACAAATAAAATTCATCACCATTGTTAGACAACAGCCCACAAAACTTTAAAAGTCAGAAAAAAGATTTAAGAAATGCAACCAGGACTGCATGCACTCTATATTTTATATATATATATATATATATATATATAAAACTGCACAAAGAAAAGCGGATCTATGCAAGCTGCATGTTTTTTGTTTTATCTTCAGTCCCTTTTTGTTTCACTTTTCTATGCTAGTTAATAAAAAGGTAAAGGTACCCCTGCCCGTACGGGCCAGTCTTGACAGACTCTGGGGTTGTGCGCCCATCTCACTCAAGAGGCCGGGGGCCAGCGCTGTCCGGAGACACTTCCGGGTCACGTGGCCAGCGTGACAAAGCTGCATCTGGCGAGCCAGGGCAGCACACGGAACGCCGTTTACCTTCCCGCTGGTAAGCGGTCCCTATTTATCTACTTGCACCCGGGGGTGCTTTCGAACTGCTAGGTTGGCAGGCGCTGGGACCGAGCAGCGGGAGCGCACCCCGCCACAGGGATTCAAACTGCCGACCTTTCGATCGGCAAGCCCTAGGCGCTGAGGCTTTTACCCACAGCGCCACTTGTAAAATATCAGTCAAACTTTACTAAAAACAGAAGTAAACAGACCCAAAGCACCACAACCAATACTTGTCCTCTCTGTTCGCCACTGTTGTGGGAGGCGGGTTACGCTGTGGTCCAAGAAAGTGCCTTTTCTGCAGGGATGTTCTGCTTGAGAAATGCCTTCCCCTTAGAAGTGTGCTTGGCCCCAACACTTTCATCCAGTGTTTGAAACGCCCATCGTTCTAGGCGCATTCTGTGACGGGGAATTTCATCAACCCAAGCAGTTTCTGAGCTCTCAGCGCAGTACTGCGCCTAAGATTTCAGATTAAAGCTGAATAGTGGAAGGAAAGGAGGACCTTTTTCTGCCTCCCCACTTCCAGCTACTCTCTGAAGTCTGGAGAAGAGACCTTTTTAGGAATATTAGGGGAGTGGGCAGGAGAAGGACTAGACCATGTGAAAAATGAATGTAACGTTTTAGCTGCAGTTCATTCATTTTCAGCTTTGTATTCTTTGTTATTAAAAAAGTGTGCCTGGACATTCCGTTGTTGCGCCCATAACCTAGGTTTAAGGTGCCATTTAGCTCCTAGCTAAAAGTCCATTGAGTAAATGTTCATAATGAATAGTGCTACAAATGTATAGGCCTCTTTTTTCCACTAGCAAACTCCACCTGTGACTTGCGAAACTGCATTGGGCATCGCTACCTGGGTGGAGCCAGAGCTGAGCTATCACAGAGCAACCTCAACCGTAAATTGCAAACCAGACACCCTCCAAACTACTGTGATGGTTTACAGTAAGTAATAATAATAATAATAATAATTTGATTTATATACTGCCCTTTATCGAAAGACCCCAGCGTACAACATTAAACATTTTGCAGGGCGTCATAAGAAAAACATAAAAGCACAGTAATAGATAGCATAATAATAAAAACAATCATAATAACTGTCAGTCCCCAAGACCTTTAACAGGCCACAGGTTACCTAATGGCCAAAGGCCTGGATAAAGACGAATGTTTTTGCCTAGAGCCTAAAGACACGCAATGATGACACCAGGAGCCTCTTGATAATATTAAGTAGGAAAGTAGATAAATTCTCTCTGATTTCCTTTTTCTTTTAAAAAATGTTTTTATTAACAAAGGTTTTACTTAACAAGGGTACACACAATGGTTCTGTTTTCAATGCATAGAGTCCTTTCTACAGGTCGGTTACATTCGATGTAAGACACTGCTATATACAAAATACTACTCCAAGACACTAGAAAAATCCCTCCATGCAATCAAAGTCCAAAGGGAGCATGATATAGGTAACGAAATAAACCCCACCCAATGGTCTAAACCACCCTTTAAGCTCATCTCAGCCAAAAGAAGGGAATTCACCTTGAAACTAATTTATAGATGGTACCTAACACCTCGGAAGCTGGCGCTGATAAACCCAAAACCTCACCTAAATGTTGGCGAAGTTGCACCACTACAGGATAAATTCTTTGTTATCAATGTGGAAGTTCCCCGTCACGAAGAAATAGGGTGCACACTATATATGGCAAACTACAACTCCCATCCTTCCTGATCTTTGATCCTGATGGCTGGGGCTGATGGGAGCTGGGAGTCTCCAGCACATCTGGAGGGCTCCACGTTGACTACCCCGGGGACCGAAAGCCACCCTCCAACGCACAGAAATAGGTTTCTGGCACTATACCTTGTACAGCAAGAAGCTGCTCGTCAGTGGTCCAGCGCGCGTTGCATTTCAGCGTAACCTAAGTGTCAGGAGAAAGAAAAGGAATCATTTACTTAGGTAACAGATCTGCTTTCAAACCCCGAGCCTGACAAGTGTACACAAATGAAAAAGTTGAACAAATTGCTTGAGCTGCAAGAGGAAAACAGTCATTTGTTAAACAAAGTCCCCATTCTTCCTCTGAGCGGTAAGAAAGAAAGAAAGAATATATTTAGTCAAACGACAGAAGCAATTCATTATCTGAATTAACTGCTGACTGACAGCAGGGAAGGAGGAGGGGGTGAAGTGGGCAGGTGATCTAAGCTCAGGGAATCTCTCCCAGCCCAACCCGGAGATGCCAGGCACTGAATCTGGCACCTTCTCCATGCAAGGTCAATGCTCTGCCATTGAGCGATGGTGGCCATACCCAACAAGTTCTCTTCAAATACCACCCTGGCAGAGTTTCATGCACCAAGCTTCATGTTAAAACTAGGTTTCTGTGAAATTTTATTTATAGCCCTCGCTTCCACCAAGGAGCTTAAGATGGCAGACGTGATTCAACCCTGCATTTCATCACAAGAACCCTGTGAAGTGGTTCAGCCAAGAGCTTGTGACTGGTCCATGGTGACTCACTTGAGCTTCAATGTCAGGCTCTCAGTTATGCCTGCTAGCTTGGCTCCACTCCCTGACCTCACATTTCATTTCACTTTTAATTTGTATACCACCTTTGTGTATGTTACTATACACAAGGGGGTATACAGCAAAATGTGCAGCAAAGAACACACACATTATAATAATCTGATCCCCTACAGAAAGAAATAATAAAGCTTTAAAATGGAAAGACTTATATCAAACAAAGTAATATTCAGCGATCTATTAGAATATAATAGTAAACAATAAAATCAACTCTCAAAACATTAACGGGTAATAATTAAAACAGAAGTTCACTTTTAACAATTGCAATAAATAATTTAAAAAAATTCCTTCCAGTAGCACTTTAGAGACCAACTAAGTTTGTTACTAGGGGACGCGGGTGGCGCTGTGGGTAAAAGCCACTACGGCAGACCTACCTACCTGTAAATAATTACTAAGCTATGATGAATCAAAATAACTGCAGGTCACAATGTATAAAATACCACAACGCATACAAAACCATGTAGAAGGATCAGATTCAGAAACAAAGCCACACAACCTATAAAATCATTTAAAAAAACAAAACCCTGAACTCCTCGTCTCATATGAGAAAGTCTGGAGGGGGAGCTGGCTATACTCCATTCAATCTGGCGCCAGGATCGTGACATGGTTTGATCCCAACATGTTTGAACAAACCATAGTTTAAGCTAACCATAGTTCACGGGAATGTAAGATGAGTCTGTTGGATCAAAGACAGTGGGCCATCTAGTTCTTACAATGACTAACCAGCAATGCCTGGGGAAAAGCCTGCAAGGGGAACCTGAGAACAACAGCCTGCAATTCCCAGCAAGTGGTGCTCAGAGTCCAGACATAGACCAGAACTCTGGTTACACAGAAGTGCACATAGATGCTCCTAATCTCTTCTGCATGGCTGCACCGGGAGGAGGAGTGAGAAGGGAGAGCATGTGAGCCCCAAGGCTGATTCCTGCATTGCTAAAAAGGTGCAGAACCTTTCTCCCCCCTATGGAAGCCCTGCATTCTCTCCTGTTAGCCTGCAGGGTGGGAGTAGGCAAGACCAGAGCCAAGATGAGTGTGGCAATTTCCTCTAATAAAAGTGGTACCTCTAGATACGAACGGGATCCGTTCCGGAGCCCCATTCGCATCTAGAGGTAAATGTAACTAGCGATGGCACGTCTGTGCGCACGCGCGTTGCTTTTCGCCACTTCTGCACATGCGCGTGACGCCATTTTGAGCGTCTGCGCATGCGCAAGCAGCGAAACCCAGAAGTAATGCGCTCCGTTACTTCTGGGTTGCCACGGAGCGCAACTCGAACGCGCTCAACTTGAAGCGTATTCAACCCGAGGTATGACTGTATATATATAATATTTGTATGCATTGTTGTTGTTGTTGCTGACTTGCATTCCAAAGTTTGGAGGTGAATTTGAAAGGAAACCTGTGTTTCAATCTGGTTCAGGAAGTGTGAATTTGGTAAAGACACATCAAAATGAGAACTCATATGAATTTATCACCAACAGACTTTCAGTACAACTGCTATCTTACCCACCCCCCTCCTTTGGTTCAAATTCCACTAGGACATAAAGTTACCTCCGGCAGCCGATATTGTTCGACTCCTCCTTCAAGTTTCTCTTTCAGAGCGCTGTTTGTTTGCTTGATATTCTGAATCTGAAAAGAAAAGCTTCGTCTGTCAATAGAGATAACAGAATAAAACATCACTTCCTTCAGATGGGGTGGGGTGGAGAAGCCCCTGCCAAGCTCTGATCTGCAATTTTCTGAAACGCTTTCTCCTTTCTCTAAAACTTCCTACCTTTTTTTTCCCCCTGGTCAATGCTGTTTTGAGGACTGCAGCTTCGCTTCAGAGCCAAAGGACTCCAGGGAAGAAATGAGAACTTTTAACTAATTTAAGAGGCAAGCCTGCACAAGATCTAAAAGAAAATACCCTTTTTCCAGGGCTTCTTTACACACGCACAAAATCTAAGGGAATTGTTAAGTTTCAGAGGCGCAGGTCAAGAGGATCTCGGAGACGGTTTGCAGGCCACGGGTCTCAGTAGGAAATAACGGGGAAAGTACGCCTGGCCTTTGAATTACAGAGAGCGTTTGCCCTCAAAGACCTTTTACGCCGAGAGGCAGCTGGTAACAGTTTAATGCTGACATTTAAAAGCAGAGAGGACTTACCTATCCCGCCCTTAAAAAACCCCAACAACACACAGCAAGAGAAAACAACTTGTTTTTTTAAAACTAAGAACAACAACAGCAACCACCAGATTATAGAACACAGAAGCCCTGCCTTGGAGCCCTACTGAGACTGTCGCTTTCAGTATACTGTAGGGAAACATTAAAGAGATCCTGGAATCAGATACCAGAAGGAAATCATACAGAAACACCCAGGCCTCCCTTTTGCTTCACCCCATCCATCCACCCACCTACCACCCCAAAGAATCTAGCAATTCAGCTGCTGGGAAGCAACTATAGGAGAGGGAAATCCCCATGTCTGACCCATCAGCAATGCTCTTCTTATGCTCTTAAGGAGAAGCATGGAGTGGGATGACGGGTTCACTGGCTGCCATGCTCCTCTTAATTCGGGGTGGGGAACCTGTGGCTCTCCAGATACTGTTGGATTCCCACTTCCCACCCCCTCTAGGCAACTTGTTCAATAGCTAGGAATGAAGGGAGTTGGGAGTCCCAACAAAAGCATCAGCATGGGACCGCCTCTCCTGGGATGCCCCGTGGAGGACCTTAAGGTCCACAAATGACAACATTTTGGAGGTCCCAAGTCGCAAGGTGGTTAGATTGGTCTCAACCAGGGCCAGGGCCTTTTCAGTACTGGCCCCGACTTGATGGAACACTCTGTCACAAGAGACTAGGGCCCTGTGGGACTTGACATCTTTCCGCAGGGCCTGCAAGACGAAGCTGTTCCACCTGGCCTTTGGTTTGGACTCAGTCTGACCCTTCTGTTTCCCTCCCCTCATGGTTTTGATCTCTGGGCTACTTTTAAAATGAGGCTGCATTTTAAATTGCATTTTAACCTGTATTTTAAATTGTTTTTTTCCCCCCATTATGTTTTTATTGTAATTTTACTGGTGTTAGCTGCCCTGAGCCCGGCTCTGGCCGGGGAGGGTGGGTATAAATTATTATTATTATTATTATTATTATTATTATTATTATTATTATTATTATCATCATCATCATCATCATTATCATTATCATTATCATACAAAGGGGTCAGAGACAGCAAAAGTGAAGTCAGCGGGGAATTTTCAGTTGGTGCCATTTCTCCCTTTGGTGGGTTCAGTGTTGACAAGGCCGCATCTGCCAAGTTTTCAACTCCCATCCTTCACGTGTCCAGAGGAGGGCAACCAAAATGGTCAAAGGCCTGGAAACGATGCCTTATGAGGAACGGCTAAGGGAGCTGGGCATGTTTAGCCTGGAGAAGAGGAGGTTAAGGGGTGATATGATAGCCATGTTCAAATATATAAAAGGATGTCACATAGAGGAGGGAGAAAGGTTGTTTTCTGCTGCTCCAGAGAAGCGGACACGGAGCAATGGATCCAAACTACAAGAAAGAAGATTCCACCTAAACATTAGGAAGAACTTCCTGACAGTAAGAGCTGTTTGACAGTGGAATTTGCTGCCAAGGAGTGTGGTGGAGTCTCCTTCTTTGGAGGTCTTTAAGCAGAGGCTTGACAACCATATGTCAGGAGTGCTCTGATGGTGTTTCCTGCTTGGCAGGGGGTTGGACTCGATGGCCCTTGTGGTCTCTTCCAACTCTATGATTCTATGATTCTATGATTCTATGATTCTATGATTTCCCATTCCTTCGTGAGGCATTCATAATCCATGCGGAGCCTATAAATATTTTGTTCAGCTTTTCAAGAGATTCCATTAAGCACCGGGGTTCATTTTTCTTACTTCAACCCTTTTATAGCTGAAGCCAGTTTAGGCAAAATAAAAGCCCGAAGTGTAATGCAAGATACAAACATAGTAAAATTAATTAGGAAAAGGGAGTATTTGCTTTACTTAATTTCTATTTGTTTGGGGTGAGGGGTTTATCCCACTTATCTGTGCATGGAACCAAAGAGCCATGAAGTGATTGGTAGAAGTAAATGTAGAATGTGGCCAAACAAAAAAGGTTGCATTAACTTCCAGTGCAATTCTGTGCATGTTTACTCACAGGTTCAAGTGTGTTTACTCACGGATCAGCATAGGATTGAAGCTTTTGTTCATATTCATAAAGGGCATAAAATATTTGATGTTCTGACCTCTAATTTCTATTTTGCTGTAACTGGATGCTTGGCCAAAGTATAGCCCCTAAATTTTTATTATCAGTAATTAAGAGTGGTGCAACAGGCATAAATCTTCCAAATCGGACAATTGATCATTGCTTCAAGAGAAAAGGGAACAAGGCTACAAGTGTCTATATGAAGAAACATGCTTCTGCATTGTTATTATTACTATTATTACTATTATTATTATTATTAATTTAGAAAGTGAGAGAAACCTGCCTTTTAAAAAATATGAATGCTGCTCAGTTAATCATGAGTGCAACCAATCAACACACAGCTTCTTTTATTGCACTGATTGGGAGAAAGGCAATTGGAATTCTGAACCATGGACCAATCAGTACATACTAGGAAAAGTCTGGGAGGAGCTTACCGTATTTTTCGCTCTACAGTGGTGCCTCGCAAGACGAAATTAATCCGTTCCACGAGTCTCTTCGTCTTGCGGTTTTTTCGTCTTGCGAAGCACGGCTATTAGCGGCTTAGCGGCTATTAACAGCTTATAACAGCTTAGCGGCTTTAAGAAAAAGGAAACAAACTCACAAGAAGTTTCGTCTTGCGAAGCAAGCCCATAGGGAAATTCGTCTTGCGGAACGACTCAAAAAACGGAAAACCCTTTCATCTAGCGAGTTTTTCGTCTTGCGAGGCATTCGTCTTGCGGGGCACCACTGTATAACACACTCCCAACCATAACACGCACATAGTTTTTAGAGGAGGAAAACAAGAAAAAAAATATTCTAAACGAAACAGTGGATGTATGATTTTTGTGGTTCGTGCTGTGGCCACAGACATGTGATCTGACGGTGAGTTTGGGGTAGCCCAATGCAAAAATCCTGAGGATCCATGTGGATCCGTGCTTTGTAACCACGTTTTTGCACCACTGCGGCCCCAGGCAACAGTGGGTGCATGATTTTTTTGGTGCAAGCTGTAGCCATGGACATGCTATGTGATCTGATGGTGAATTTGGGGTGACCCAGTGCAAAAATCCTGAGGATCCGTGTGGATCCATGCTTTGTAACCATGTTTTAAGTGGGGAGGGAAGGAAAAGCACTCAAGGGACAAGGAACACGCGTGGGGTGGGTGGAGAAGGATGCTGTTAATAATGCAGAAGAGGGGTATAAGAGGAGAAGGCTCTTATAAGAGGAGTGGGGAGCAGAGAGAGACAGAGAGCCTGCTTGCGAAAAACTTTGCTGCTATTTAGCGAGTGGGGAGGAGAGAGAGACAGAGAGCCTGCTTGCGAAAAACTCTGCTGCTATTTAGCGAGTGGGGAGGAGAGAGAGACAGAGAGCCTGCTTGAAAAATCTTTGCTGTTATTTAGTGAGTGGGGAGAAGAGAGGGACAGAGAGCCTGCTTGCTTTAAAGGAGCCATCCGGACAGGAGCCGCTTACCCTCGTGTAAGCGGCTCCTCTCCTCTCCCGCTTTGCTCCTTTAAAGCAAGCAGGCTGTCTGTCTCCCTCTCCTCCTCCCTCAGCGGCTCTTCTCCCGCTTTGCTGTTTCAAAGCGAGCCACGGAGGAGGGAAGGAAGGGGAACCATGGATCCTCTGCTCACGACTGCAGCAGATCCCCCCGCCATCCGTAGGCATTCGCTCCATAACACGCACAGACATTTCCCCTTACTTTCTAGGAGGAAAAAAGTGAGTGTTATGGTGCGAAAAATACGGTACATCTCCCTTGGCAACAGTTCACACAAGCTATTAGAGGAGGCCTGGGCCACAGTCACACCATAAAGTGGTATCATACTACTTCATACACTCAATGTCTTCCCCCAAAGAATCTTGGGAGTTGTAGTTTGTCAAGGGTGCTGACAGCTGCTGGGAGACCCCTACTCCTCTCCCAGAGCTACAGTTTCCCGAGTTCCCTGTGAAGAGGGACTTGATTGTTAAGCTACTCTGTGAACTATAGGGGGGCAAATAGGGAAATCTCCTAGTAACTCCCAGCACCACAAACTACAGCTCCCAGAATTCCTTGGGGGAAGAAGCCATGACTGTTCAAAATGGAATCATAGTGCTTTAAATACGTGGGGTGAATATATGTGGCACTTGAAAGAACGGAACAATCCTTTTAAGACAAAGCATATTTGGGGAGCAAGTTGCCCAGGGGTTGTGATTATAAAATCATGGAATCATAGAGTTGGATCATCTGGCCCAACCTCATGCAATGCAGGGAACTGAACCTGCAACCTTGCCATTCTCAGCACCATGATCCAACCAACTGAGTTACTGGGTTATATCAGTTATATTATAACAATTTTCTTTCTTAAAATTGGAAGAAAACCGTTTTAACATCGGAACCTTGAAGATTTGCAGTACGGCATCAATTAGCCCAAATCTGCCACACAGTTCAGACTAGCTGTAATTTGGGGGGGGGGGTTTGGGGGGGTAGAGAAATGTCTATTGTATAGGAATGGTATGAGAGGAAAAAACAAGTGCTATCCTAGTTGTATTCCTGGATTTGAGAGTATGGAAGATTGCTCTATGAGTAAAAGTTGAAGTTGGGAAGGAAATCAAGTCACCAAGTATGCAAAAAAGAAGTTTTTTTAAAAAAATAGTTGGCCGGTACAAAAATGTTCTCCAAACGAAAAAAAAAAGCACCCAAAAAAACCCCTGTCCAGAGTATAAAAAAAGAGTACAGAAACTGTGATTTATAGAAGTCTATAGTAGCATCTTGGGGGAAAGAGACAGGAAGCTGGCAAACCGCACATTGTACCTTGCTGCACTGTAAATAGAAAGCCAAGATGAAATAATTCCATTCTGAAACATGCTGCTCAGCTGACAGCTTGTTAATCAAGTCTCATCCCGATGCAAAACATCTCGTCCGAGCTATGAATCCTCCGGGGAGGCGCAAAATTGAGACCGATGGCAGCTCCTTTCTTAAAATATGTATGGGATGATTAAAAATAAGCCTTAATTTGTCGCAGGGAAAGCGCTCGTACCTGCCGTTTGATGGAGACCAATTCCATATCCAGTTGCCTCAGCAAGGTGGTAGCAGCTGTCGCGTTGGCGGAGACTGCCTCCACATCTTCTTGAGAAAGGAACATTCCTTTGGGAGGTTTCCTCTTGGCTCTGTTCTTAGCTGCCTGGGTACTGTGCTTTTCCTTCTTCACCTGAGGAACTGTTTCCACCAGAGGAACCTGCAAAGTAGAAATCTGCCGTACGTTAAGCCGTGATAATTCACTTCAAACCATAATCCACACATACAACTGTTTAAGAGGCCTACGAACCTGTAATTTGTCCGATTGTGGTGGCTGATCAGTGCAGCTGCCACATTACTGGCGCTAGGGCTGGGTTTTCAACTTTGTGATATACCACCATCGCAGAATAAAAAAGAAAGGTAAAGGACCCCTGACAGTTAAGGGGACGACTCTGGGGTTGCGACGCTCATCTCGCTTTCAAGCCAAGGGAGCCGGCGTTTGTCCGCAGACAGTTTTTCCGGGTCATGTGGCCAGCATGACTAAGCCACTTCTGGCACAATGGAACACCAAAACCAGAGCAGCGCATGGAAACGCAGTTTACCTTTCTGCCGGAGCGGTTCCTATTTATCTATTTGCACTTTTGGGCGTGCTTTCGAACTGCTAGGTTGCCAGGAGGATCGTGGGGATTCGAACCCCCAACCTTCTGATCGGCAAGCCCAAGAGGCTCAGTGGTTTAGACCACAGTGCCACCCGTGTCCCACAATGTCTGAAATAAGGATGGAGCTATGTGGAGGCATTGGCTGGCTTTGCAGTTTTTCTCACATTGTGATTTTTGCATAGCGCACACACAAACACATCGTGATTCGCGATATGTTGCCAGGTTAAAAATTATGAAACCAGTATCATGATATGAACTTCAAACCACTTGTGGAAGATGTATAGATATATCGCCCAGCCCTAACTGGCCCCACATGCAGGGACCAGCTTGTACAGACCAGCGACTCCATGTGATAGCCCCATATGTGTAAGGGGAGAGGCTAGAAACATAGGAAGTTCCCTTGCACTAGTCTGACCAGATTGACCTCTCTAGTCAATACCTCAAGGACTGCCTCTCTCCATATGAACCGACCCAGACCCTGAGATCATCCTCTGAGGCCCTTCTTTGTGTGCCTCCTCCATGAGAGGTCTGAAGGGTGGCGATACGAAAACGGGTCTTCTCTGGGGTGGCTCCCCATTTGTGGAATGCTAGCCCCAGGAAGGTTTGCCTGGCGCCTTCATGTTGGTACTAAAGGGTTAAGAGGTAACAAGTCGCTCTAATCACTGAGCAGCTGGAAGTCATTAAGCATCCAAGAATGTGAGTTAGTTTGTATAAATAGTCAGTTCACTCAGTTTGTGGTCGGTGGGCTGATATGAGTTAGGTTTAGAGTAAAGTTTTCTTTATGCCGGAGATAAAAGCATGTGTGCTTTATCGCCAGGGTTTTTTCTTTTGTAAATAAAGTTTTTTTCCTGAGTTCCAAAGTGCTTGCTCCAGGATTCTTCATTGAAAGGTACTGACTCTCCTGCCTTCTTAAACCGCTGCACGAAATTCTCTGCTGAGATAAGATTTATGGCGTTGGAAGCACACTGGACGTTTACTTAACATTAAACTAATTAAAGTTTAATGGACACTTCACTGCATACATTTAGGCACCAGACAAAACACTGGGCTGATTAACATCTGATATCCTTAAATGTGTTATGGGAGGGAGGATTGTTCAACTTTATTATGTGTTTTTTATGTTGTAGTGTCCTACCTCGGGTTACAGACGCTTCGGGTTGCGCACTGTGCCGAACCCGGAAGTACCGGAACGGGTTACTTCTGGGTTTTGGTGCTTGCACATGCGCAGAAGCGCCGAATCGCAACCCGCGTGTGCACAGGAGCGCCGCTGTGGGTGCGAATTCTGCGGGTTGTGAATGTGCTTTCCTCACGGATCACGTTCGCAACCCGAGAGTCCGCTGTATTTTTATGCCCTGAAGTTATAGACTGACTGGATGCAGAGGACTGGTAAGAGGCACCATTCAGGGAACCCCCAGGGGTAGAAGACTCAGAGCCAGGGGACTGGGGATGGGACGACAAGGAGTGGTCAGAAGGAGAAGACTGGGAGGAGGAGGTGTCGGAAGCTGAAGAGGTAACAGGGTTTGGTGAGCAGGAAGATGTTATGGCAGAGAGCGGTCCAGATGTATGGACAATCTTGCCTTGTAAATTGTTCGGGATTAGCAGACCAGCCCCCAGCATGGTGGGGGAAATGCTGACTCTCGGGGATTGGAACTCTGGGCCTACTTGACATACATATGATGGTGACCCCAGTGCTGTTATCCATGTTTGCACTGCATCTGTCAGAACAAGGCTGGCACCATCAATAATAACATGTAGATATGCTCCTGCATCTTGTATTTCCTAGGAAAGTGTTGCATTTGCATTATTTAGGCAAGAGTGGAACAGGGAGTTAGAATGTACAATGTGACCCGAACAATGGAAGATTGCTTTGGAATCTAGACAGAATGTTTCTTTTGATTTAAAACTGAGACAGATTCAGCAAAATTGGGGGTTTCAGGTAAGCTGGACTCCATAACATCTCTACAAGAAGGTGCTGTCAAGCTCAGATATAGGCTGAAAGTGCAGTGCAGGAAATGCCTTGTTGAGGCATATAATGTGGGCCAGTGCAGCAAAAATATTTGTTTTGCGCTGAAGTTGCTGTCTGTATTAATCCTGTATTGGAAAAATCCTTCATATTTGTAGGTGTTCGTGTACTCTTAAATTATTCCCCTGTAGTATGGGGACTAACAACAGCACAACAAAAATGGAATCTGCGAGTCCTTATGGTGACTAAGTGACTTACACTTAAACCTGTAAGAATAAACACCATCTATTATGTAATGATCTGAAGACCTTAATGCCTTTGGACATTTGGATGGCATATATTGATCTGTATGTGTAAATTAAGATGGATGCATAGATGCTGAGTGTTATTGTGAATGTGAATAGATGATTTGGGTTTTGTTCTGTTGTTGTTGTTGTTTGGTTCCACCACCCCCACCCCATTGTGTGCATTTTCTCTCTATTTTTTCTTCCTTTAATAAATTTGCAATTAAAAAAAAAGATATGCATTGTATTTTACAGTTGCAAGCAAGGTAAGTGTGTAATAACAAGTTATGAGACTACTTTACAGGGGTTGAGTTGCGGAATTTATTGCTGGGACAAAGTTGTGATTAACTTGACACAGCTTCCTAGTATGTATTCATTATGTTCGGTATGTATCATGTATTACCTGTCATCATGCATTGTATTGTTCATTATTATGAACTGTAATTTATACAACTGTTTAAATTTTTGTTATTGTATGGATGTTGTGTTATGCATTTAATATTGGCTTGTATCCAAGGTAGTGCTCAGTCAGTTCTTCCATTAGGGCCAGGTGATCTGTTTCCCCTCCTTCCCTCACTGAGCCAGCAAATCACACTAGCAAGCTGGCGTTCACTCTTTATTAGCAAAAACAGGACCCACACAAGGAGCGTCAGGCGTAATGAGAACAGCAACTCATCTCCGGCAGATTGCCTGGGCTGAGTCTTTGCTTTGTTGGAAGCTGCCTTCTGAGGGTTCAGCCCCAAAGGTATTTGTAAAATAAATACCCTTACAGAAGGTTGCTACTGGTTTTACCAGCTGGAGGAAAAGAATCCTGTTCCCGCTCCCCTCAGCACTTTCCAAGTGTGTCACTCAAAGCTACACAACGATTTCCACGCCACTCTTTCCAAAGTTAGGCCACCAATATGTCACTTTAATTCTTTGCCAGAAATAAAAGAAGACCTAGCTTGTTGAGTGGGTGGGAGAGAGAGAGAGAGAGAGAGAAGAGTAAAGTTTAAGTTTGAGATGTAATTTCCTGTGTGTCAGCCAGAGGGGAAGAAGCAGAAACTAATTTAAGACAAAACATGAGGGGTCAGATGATTGCAGACTAATCCTTAAAGCTCATTCATTTTTATATGCAGTACCGCAAAGCACTAAGATAAGGATTTTTGCATGGGTATGGAATCTGCTCTGCAAAAGAAAATAAAAGGTCTTCTGGGGACAAGGTAGGCAACAGAAAGAATGCGTTTTCAAAACATGAATCTGGGATATTGTTTTGTGTTTCAAAGCACTTGGATTTGCTTGCAGCTCCAGTACAGATTGCTCTCTCTAAAAAACACACTGAGTTTTGCTTCTCTCCCAGTTTCTTACGGATAAGGAAGTATACACAGCAGAATGTGAAAGGGTCTTCTAAAATATTTGTGCTACGACCGTTACTTCTTCCTTTCCTTATTTGAAGACTGCCAGGTATGAAGTAAGGGATGCAGGTGGCGCTGTGGTCTAAACCACAGAGCCTAGGGTTTGCCGATCAGAAGGTTGGCGGTTCGAATCCCCGCGATGGGGTGAGCTCCCGTTGTTCGGTCCCAGCTCCTGCCAACCTAGCAATTCGAAAGCACGTCAAAGTGCAAGTAGATAAGTAGGTACTGCTCCGGCGGGAAGGTAGACAGCGTTTCCGTGCGCTGCTCTGGTTCGCCAGAAGCGGCTTAGTCATGCTGACCACATGACCCGGAAGCTGTACGCCGGCTCCCTCAGCCAATAAAGCGAGAGTCGGCCACAACTGGACCTAATGGTCAGAGGTCCCCCTTTACCTTTAGGTATGAAGTAGTCGTGCTGCTCTCTCCTAGTCTGAGGGAATAAACCAGTGGTCAGCAACCTAAGGCCCAATGGGGGTCATTTAACCAGCCCACGAGCCGCCCCTGAACCGAGCCACCCGCTCGGCGAGTCCCCGTGCACTGCGCTAAACCAGCACAATGCAGGGCAGGGACTCAGCCCAGAGAGCCAGTGTGGTGTAGTGGTTAAGAGCGGTAGTCTCGTAATCTGGAGAACCGGGTTCAAGTCTCCGCTCCTCCACATGCAGCTGCTGGGTGACCTTGGGCCAGTCACACTTCTTTGAAGTCTCTCAGCCCCACTCACCTCACAGAGTGTTTGTTGTGGGGGAGGAAGGGAAAGGAGAATGTTAGCCGCTTGGAGACTCCTTAAAAGGGAGTGAAAGGCGGGATATCAAATCCAAACTCTTCTTCTTCTTCTCTTCACTTCCACAGCGCAGGAAATTGCATCTGCGCAGACGCAGACAACGGAAATTGCAGGCGGGCACACAATCCGACCCACGGAAGGATGTCCGCTGGAGTGAACCGGCCCAGGTGAGGTAAACCTTGCCGACCCCTGGAATAAACCTTCCCTGAGCAGGCAACACACCTTGTTCTAAGGATTATGGCTGGTGCCTCCTCAGATAGGAAGGAGGCTCTATAGGCTGACAGCTGTGATCTGCATTAGCCAGAGCTGAGTGAAATAGCTATCACAGAGGTCAACAGTCACATGCACCAGAATAGCAGCACATTATATTTTACTTGTTTTTGTTACCTCGTGGCTCAAACCAAGAGCATCCCATAGCTTCGTTTACTTCTCTGCCTCAGTTCCCCTTCCTCTCCCCTCCTCTTTTTCTGCGTAGTCATAACTATGTTTTTACCACAATGTGCAGCAATTGTTCCCTCTAGTCACCCTTGGCTTGCAAGCCAGAGATTGAAACCAGTTTTTAATCTTGATTTTCAATCTCTGCTTTGAAAGCAAACTTTGGCTGGCTTTAAATGATGGTTATGCCAGTCTGGGCACCATGACCCAAGTTTCGTGATCACTAACAAGGAAAGGAAGGGGGCGTTAGTGTGGGGTAATTCAGAGATGCTGACAGAGAAGCAATTTGAGGGGGGGGCTCTGCAGTTTGTGTGCCTCTGGATCTCAGCCCCCCTCCCTCGCAGTTGTTCATCAGCTATTAATGATTCCTTTGTTCCGGCAGGCTTTTGTTCATATGCGGGGAGCTAATGTTCTTATGCTTGGTTTCTACTGCTGATCTTGTCTCCTTGGCTGATTGTTTCATATTGATGAGGTTTTTTTGTTTAATGAAATTGTCCGTTTTAAATGCAAGCAACCCCGAGCGGTGCCTTTGCACCAGGAGGGCAGCATACAGCTGCTTCAACAAATTAATAAAAGTAAAATAATAGGCCCCTCCCTCCCCCCCCCCAAAACACTGTGATGGAGGAGCACACCCTACAATTTACATTCAAAGTTGAAAAATACTTCTTCACACAGATAACCATGGGCACAGATTGTTCACTTCTGAACTAGAGACAGAAAACAAGGCCGCGTAAATATTCTGTTGGGAGCCACCCAAAGTGGCTGGGAAAAGTGAGTCAGATGCGTGGCATATAAATAATAAAGTTGTTGTTGCTGTGTTTGCAATTATGTAAATAACTGTTGTTAGATGCCTTGAGCATGGTTTTAGCTATGGAAAGGCGGCCTACAAATAACATGATGATGATTTGCACTATGTTTGGGGAGAAGGCCATTTCTGCTCCTTTGCTTCCACACATTCCAGCGCAATTGGGACACTGTGACCCCATCCGTCTTCCCAAGCGCTCTCTGTGTGCCAGGGGGCTCAAGGGAACAGAGATAGGCCACAACAAATAATGGCCGGCAAGCACAAGTCAACATCTGTGGGCAGTGGCACCATCCAGCAGAGACACCACCATCGACACATTTTAGGGTAAGCTTTTTGGAACACGTGGCGCAGCTAACAATCCCTTAATGTGTGTGGGGTGTGTGGAACCTTTTCCCACCAAGGGCCACATTCCACCTTAGGTGACCTCCCAGGGGCCGCATGCCACAGATGGGCGGGGCCAGAGGCAAAAGTGGGCGGGGCGATGGTTCTAATTTTGGTACTGTAGGCCACAACCAAGCCACGCAAACGTCACGAGGTTTCCACACCCAACCGTTACATTTTTCCATTCTCCATAAAGGTAAAGGGACCCCTGACTGTTAGGTCCAGTTGTGACTGACTCTGGGGTTGCAGCGCTCATCTCGCTTTATTGGCCGAGGGAGCCGGCGTACAGCTTCCTGGTCATCTGGCCAGCATGACTAAGCCGCTTCTGGCGAACCAGAGCAGCGCACGGAAACGCCGTTTACCTTCCCGCCGGAGCGGTATCTATTTATCTACTTGCACTTTTGTGCTTTCGAACTGCTAGGTGGGCAGGAGCTGGGACTGAACAACGGGAGCTCACCGGCTCGCGGGGATTCGAACCGCCGACCTTCTGATCAGCAAGTCCTAGGCTCTGTGGTTTAACCCACAGCGCCACCTGCGTCCCTATTTCCCTTCTCCATGCAGGCAAACAAAATGCATTATCATTGTTTTCCAGGGCAGGTTCTAGTCAGGCAAAAGCACTTGAGGAGAGTGTAAAAAGGTTTGGCTTGAAGAGACTCCCAAGGGCTGGATAAGAGCGCTATTCAGCCTGAGCTTCTGTTTACAGTAGCAGAAGAAATAAATTATATTTAAATTTTTTTCACTGCTCCACAGAACATCTGAAGGATGAAGCAGGGACTTTATTTATTTATTTTTTTTAAAAAGGAACAATGGGATTTGCTGATCAAAGGATTAAAGGAATACACAAGCAACGAGGGGAAAGGGGCAGAGATTTCACTTTGTTAACAAGCTTTAAGAAAACCAATTGTGACACGTACATTGTGCGGAGGACCCTTATATAATTTCTTCCACTTTCATATTAATTTTTAATACCATTTAACCAAATGATAAAGCAGCGTACTCCGAGTTCATCCAGTTTTTAATTAAATAGGGAGGGAGGGGAGGAGGGAGAAGAGAAACCTGACCATGTCATTTCCAGAAAAATATGACAAGTGAAGGGAGAATGGGGAGAGATGTACGTCCTCTCACAGATTAATCTCGCAGGATAATTTTGGATTGCATCAGCCGAGGGACTACAGATATGCAGGCTGATTAACTCTGTGCTGCCAGTTCTGACTGACAACTTCCATCTTTGCTCTATTCAAGGTGGTCAGCTTGGCGGTTAACCCAGGTAGAACCAATGCAATTATCCCTCATTAAGAGTCCCTGCAGCTCAATAATCTAGAAGGCCAGAGATAGGGAATCCTGAGGCTGTGGGCAGATTGTGGCCCTCTAGAGGTTTCCATCTGGCCCTTGGAATCCTTCCGAAGACACATTGCACACAGAGTTTGCTTTGTGCCATTCTCAACTACTTTGGCCTGGCTGGAATGTGTCCTTGAACTATGATGGTGCCTCCTGCTTGCCTAAATGATGTGATGGGGGGCAAAAAAAAACACCTCACTTTTACAAGGCTGGTGCATTTATTTTTCAAGTAACAGAGGTATCTAATGATCTGCCCACCTTTGCCTCTGATGCCACCCACCCTGGCATGCCGTCCCTGGAAAGTTAGCTATAAGAGATCTGTTCCTCAGACTGAAAGGGTTCACCCACACTGCAGCAGACCTTAATAGTGCCTCCATTTTAAAGGCATGTTCTAGGATTTAATCCCAGGAGAAGAAATGGGACAACTAAGCCCCCATATCTTATCCAATTTAGCAGTGGTCCTCTGCAGCGCTGATAATGAGGATAGGAGTATAAATGCTCAAATGCACCCAGGGGCACTACTTCCCTGCACTGGGGTGGGACGGGTGGGACAGATGAACCTTGGGGGGGGGGTCCATCTTCCAACTCTACATTTCTATGGTTCTTCACCAGGTCTCTGCCAAACAGGTCAAAACAGTAGTGGAGGGGGCAATTTGAAGGTGGAGGGGAGTAAGAGGGGGGTCTGTGGAAGAGAGAGATGCCAGAGAATAGGCAGCAGGTGGGAGAAGAGTCGAGAGAGTCCCTCCTGCTGCAAACAAATACAGAAGAGGAAAACTCTGGTTCTAAACCTCCACTGCCTTGCGGGATATCTTCAGGAGAAGAAAAGGCTAAGGAGTAAACCAGGGGTCGGCAATGTGTGGCCCATGGGCCAGATGTGGCCCACGAAGACCATTTTACCGACCCACAAGCTGCCCCTGAACTGAGCCACCCACTTGGCGAATCCCCCATGCGCTGCGCTAAAATGGTACAGCGTGGTGCAGGGACTCACCGAGCGCGCCGGAAATCACGTCTGCACACGCACAGATACCAGAAATTGCATCTGTGCATGTGCAGATGCTGAAATTCGCTTCGGCGCAGGCGCAATTTTCAACATCTGGGCACGTGCAGAAGCGATTTCAGGCGTCGTGCTGCGTCAGTCCGGCCCACGGACAATCTCTGTGGGAGTGATGCAGCCCATGGCCAGTAAACCTTTCTGACCCCTGGAGTAAGCCCTACACAAATCTGGAGTGGAGTCCCTAAGACAGTTGGATGGCGCCTTGTAAGCCTCCTTCCTGCTACTCCTGCAGCCCAGCTAGTGCCAAACAGTATTTCTCTGCTTTCCTTTGGACCACATCAGCGAGGCTGAGGAGGGGGCCTTGTTATCTGGGCAGCGCAGGACCTCTATATACACTGCCCGGGCATGCAGCCCAGGAAGGCCACTTCAGTGCTGCTAACACAGCGGTTTGACTTCACCCCCGGAGGCGGACTCCGTTGTCTCTCAAGACAGGTGCCAACGACTATGGCAATAGAGAGAGCGCACAGCCGTTGCGACTAGTAGTTCTCTCATTGTACCCCACCCCACAATGCACTGCAGCTGCTGGGCAGTGAACGAGGCACCAAGAACAGTGTCTGCTGCCAAACACCTGGTTTCCCTTCTCAGACCTGAAGAATGCACACACGTACGCAATGCACACACTCGCGCGCACACAAGCTTATGTATTCAGAGGCAGCATGTCCTTGTGCCCCAGAGTGACTGGATGTGCCTTGGCAATTCTGGAGGGGCGAGGTGAGTACAAGGGAGGGAACGACGGCAGAGATTAGCTCTACTACAGCGTGATAAACAAGGGTGTGTAATCCAACGCACACTGCTTGGCTGCAAAGGGGACCTGAACTCAAACATTGCAGCCATCTGTTTCCTTTTGGAAAGCACAGCAGACACAAATTAACTTTGACTTTCAGCATGCACGGCTACGTCCACCGTTCTTGGCTTTGCAGCGGGGAGCCAGTGGCAATAAAAGGCTGTGGGGGGGTGAGGGTGAGGCACAGCCAAAGCCAACATTTGTCATAAGCAAAACCCGTCAAAGGGATTTCAAAACTTTTAGCTAATTATACACCGATCCTAAAACATCCATCCGACACAGACACAGTTGTGCCCTTGGTAGTGTCAGAAAACAATGCCAATTAAAAAATAAAATAATAAAAGCGAGAGTGGGATATTTTTATTGGTCTTGCAAACCACACCCATCTGCTTTTACATAAGTCACACCATTGGTTCATTGACCCCAGCATTGCCTGCACTGACCAGGGTTTCAGGAGAGAAAAAGTCCTACAAGGTCAGATTGGAAAGTGAAATTAGAGTGCTTTCAAATGTTGGTTCAAGGAAAAAATAGGTATTTTTAGGAAGGAGAATTCCCTTGATGCCAAGATCCAGGTTTGGGACAAGTTGTCTTTGGTGAGAGAACGCCAGCAAAGATTTAAGATAACAAAACATGCAGAAAAGTAAAGTGCGGAAAATATAGGCTGTCAGACCTTTAAAATATGCCCTTAAGATATCTAAAATTTGCCCCTTCCCCAGTATAGAAAAAAGACGGCACCTTTGGTAAGTTTAAAATGGTTTACTTACAAACTCTCCAAAGGTCAGATTCATACAGCATTCAGAAAAATTGCACGGGCAATTTTTAGTTACAGTGGTAAAAGTTCCTAAATTATTGGTACAGGAACTCAGGAGAGGCATGTTAGAGCCATGCAGCTAAGTTTAGCCAGCTTAGCCTCTTCATACACTGAGCTTCTCAGATAGACAGGGGAAGAACAATGGCTTGATTACCTAGTCTCTTCCAAAGAGAGCTAAGCCTAGCAGGACAGCTTACTCTATGGTTTTAACCCCTTCATACGTTCATTAGACTTAAGCATGTTGGTTATATGAGGCTGGTTACCCCACAATTTGTTTATGTCTTCTGGACCTCTGCTTTGGGGTCAGGTTGTTCCTGACGCTGGTCTGAAAGATTTGGATTACGAATGCTAATATTGTGAAGGGGTAGGGTGGAAAGAGCTTGTTCAAAGACCTGTGACGGCACTTGCGGTGCTAACATCAAAGAGCTGCTCATCACCTCAGAAACACAATACACACCTAAAGCTTCCTGGTTTGGGGATTTGGCAGGCAGGCAATTTTAACAGAATTTAAACTGCATTAAATTTGTGCTTAATTATCACTCAATGTCACAGTAAACTCCCAAAGTGGGAGCTCCCTCCAGCAGCACTTCATTAGGTGTTATTGGATAAATTCATCCATCTGTCACTTAAGAATTAAAAAAAAAATGATTGCAAAAATTATGAAAGGGGTTCTGTCAAAAAGGAACACAAGGGCACAGGAAACATACGTGCTTCCAGAATTCAACATTTCAAAGACAGTCCATGCAACGGTCTGCTGATTTATGCATAACATTATATTTATAGTCTATGTTTCCTCCAAGGAGCTCCAGGAAGTGAAAACGGTTCTCCCAACCCACTTTCCTCTTCACAACACACCTGAGCAGAGGTCTGTTATACTGAGAGGTATTAATTGGTTCAAGGTCACCCAGCGAGTTGCACGACAAAGTGGGGATTGAAGCCTGGGTCTAACCCCAGGCCCAGTCTGGCAAAGGAAGTTAGGTCATTTATTTGTCTAGCTTAGTACTGCTGACATAGATCAGATACAGCTCCCCAATGTCTCAGAGTCTTTCCCAACCATGTGTCATGGACGCAGAGGAGTGGTGGGAGGCACCGGCTGGGGAACCCCCAAGGGAAAAAGCCTGAGAGCCTGGGGATTCGTGGTGGGATGACGATGAGTGGTCTGAAGGAGAAGACTGGGGAGGAGGAGGTGTTGTAAGCTAAAGAGGCAATAGGATTTAGTGAGCTGGGAGAGTCTGTGGCAGAGAGCAGTCCAGACTTGGAGGCAGAAGCGGAGGCTGGAAAGGAGGCCAAGAGGCAGAGATGAGTCCAGCTGGGGAAGAAGCCAGGTGGCTCCCCCTCCTGCTGAGATGAGCTTCCTCACCCCACCCGACACAAAGAAGCTTCCTCATCCCTGCACTATGCCACACTGGCACATTGCTTCATGACACAGCAATGCACGTTATGCGCAAAAATGTGGTTGCCGCCTTTGTCCTTTGGCTGCTTGCGTGCTGCTCCCAGTAATGTGTGCAAGCTTTCACTCACACAGGTATAATGGCTCGCATGGTTATGTCCCTTGCAAGCCCCCACACCCCTAACAGAACAGTGTTGTGGTGGTGCTTGAGTGGCCTTCTCAGTGGTGGCCCTCGGACTTCAGAACTCCCTCCTTGGGGGAAGTACAACAGTTCCTTTCATTGCTGGGCTTCAGGTGCCAGCTAAGGGCTTATTTATTCAAGTAGCCTTTGGGGAACCTAGTTGCCCAGGGACCTAATCTTCATGCGTAGTTTTGAAACGTTGAGTTTTTAAGGCATTAATGGCGTCGTGAATCAGTTTGTGTTGATGGGTTTTAATTATACTGTGTGCTGCTCTGGGCTGCCAATTGGGTGGAAGATTGGGTTTTTAAAAAATAAATCAAAACAAACAAATAATATGGCGGAAATTGGATAATCTATCAGCAGCTGCACCAGATTGCAGGAGGTACATCGTTGTATGCAACGCAGATTAAGTGTCATCCGTGCTGTTACTGTCTCAACAGTGAAGAAGTGTTTAATCTGCCCCACTACAACTAAGGAACTGTTCTTTAAGTGGGGAGACCTCTAGTAGTAGAAGGTTGAGGATTGTTTCATTGACAGTGGATTTGTCTGGTTGGTTATTTCCACCATGGGGTAATTATTATCAATTGCATCATGGAGGAATCCAATGACCCATGTGTTGTGACCATGCACCAAGACAAAACTCTGCATGGAGCCTACTATTAGACAAGGTCAGAAAATTTCGTTCATGGTGCAAGAAAAACAGTTCAAATGCAACCAGTACAACCGTGGGAGGGCAAAGGATTGCCTCTGATATTCATCTTTACAGACACTAGTCTTAATAATTTAGTAACCACGCTGGCCTCTCAAAGCCATTATGAGGTTGAGATAAAAGCAAGAACGTCAGTGGTGGACACCGACCACTGCCTGCTCCAATGCAAACCCAATTTACAGATGTCTCTGGTCCTCATGACAAGCAGATGAAGTTTGAAAACAGGGTGAGAAGGTGCTGAATGAAAGTACACAGTAAAGATGGCATCCAGATTAAAGCAATGATGCCAGGTTCCCAGTTGCAGAACTTCCTCTGAACAGTAGATTAGTTTGCCACACGCACTCCTAATGTACAATTTAGCTATGGGCTTCCAGCTGATGATTTAATTCCCATCATCTTCAATGCTGAATGTATTGTTGACAGGCGCCTTTGGCACTAATCAAGATAGCAGCCATGTACGATGTGGCAGTCTTGGAGTTTGTAGAATGATGTTTGCCCCCAAGACGTTAAGGGATGTGTCACGATTTGGTTTTGCATCCAGCCCTGTTCCAGTTCGAGCAAGTAAGATGATCGTTTTGTGCCATCCGGTTGCCAAGAGCAGTGATGTTTTACTGGGCCAAGGAAGCATTTTTTAAAAACAGCTGTCTTAGGCTGCCGTGCTACAATTTAAAGAGAAGGAATATATAATCTCCCCTCTTCCAAACTCCTCCAGGGAATTTTGGTATCAAAACATTGTTATTCACTCAGATGTTTTAAAATTTTATATTTAATGCAGCCCAGCGAAAGGGTGAACTGGACGCCTGCCTATTGCATTGTTGCTGTCTATTCTTTTGCAGCTTTAACGTAATTGCTTATTCTACATAATCCTGAGTCTGATTAACCACGAAAGTGACTTAATAGATTGTATGAGCATAAGGTACAAAAGTACAACGTTCCAAGTGTGACAAATTCCTGCGATAAGCAGTGATAAAGGGGTTCAGAAGCTCAAAGAGCTTCTTAAAATTTAGCATCACCAACACTCCCTGACAAGACAGCTATATATGTGGCAAAGCCATGCACCTAGGTGGTCTATCAAACATTTATAGCCCACCAACCATAAAAGGGAGGTCCACAAGGGGCGTGAGAATCTTCCTGTTTTTGCTGTGTGCCAGCCTGGTGGTAAGGAGCAAGAACGAGGGAGTCCAGTGGCCGGCAGGCTGCACTTAGCTGCATAAACCAAGATGGACCAGCCCGATTCACTGAGGAAAGCTTTCCTTCCCATGAATCTCCCAACTCGCAAGCTAGAACCCTGAATACTCAAAGAAAGTTGTACTGGACACAGATGTTCTAACATGGTTTGGGCTCAAGTTTCAGATTGCAGTTCTAGCTGCTAAGTGTCCTTGATTATGCACATGACAACACAGGTTCTAATACAACAGGTGATTGGTCAGTTTCGTTGTTACCACCCCCAATGGCGGCCTCATTTCCTTTCCTGAGTTTCCGACGGAAGCGAGCGTTTAATGTGTGAAGCAGTGTGGAATGTGGATGTGTGGTGTTTTTCTGATGAAAGTTTGGCCTCGTTGAGGGGCAGTATATGAGTAAGAAGATGTTAGTGCACACAACCTCATGCCAATGTAGAAGTTACTGTGGGCTGTCAGTTGTGTAATATGAGGTAATGCATGTTCTTTGTACTTCTGTCCATTTACTGTATTTATTTTCCCCAATTTGAACGATAAAATGGTGATTTTCTTGAGTCAAAATGAGAGTACTCCTAAATGTTGTTTTTTTTAAAGGAAAAAAGCACTGGGGAAGGCTTTCTTCACCTCTCTCATCTCACTAGACGTCGTGGCCATCCTAGTGAAGCTGAATATTGGAAGATTAAGAACAGATAAAATAAACAGCTTTTCTCGGTCAGGGTGGGGGGAAGCAGTGAAACTCCGAGACATTCCTGAACTACAAATACCATCAGCCACAGCAAACATGACCAACAGCCAAGGATGTTGGGAGTTGCAGTTCAGCAATATGTGAAGGCACAAATAAAACTACCTAGCATTGTTTTAAGCAATTCCACAGGCTATTTCCCCCCTCCCTACATTAAATGTACCAAAGCATTATTAGGGGAAATACCTCTTTTTTGTTCTCCTTGTTTTGTTCAACCTCAATATCGATAGGGTTAGTTCCATTTGCTTCTTCTATTTCATCCTCGCTAGAAAACAAAAGTGGAAGAAAATGCCACATTAATTTTCAGTAAACACCAGACAGATCACTTTAAAAAAAGACAGAGTGCAGGTTCTAATACAACAAAATATAATCAAAAAGAGAATGCAAGAATCTTATAAGGAACACCCAGGGGAGATGCTCAAACTAAGGAAACAATCACACTATCACAAAACCTAAATAAGTATTAATGTGACCTGTATTTAGAGAGACAGGTCATTCTTATATTTTAAGAGGCCATCTCACAAGAACTACTGAAATAGACACAATCCATTACATCGTAGAAGAACTATAACAAAAGCCACTTTACTGTAAGGTCTACAGCACTTGCGATTACTTATACCTGACACCAAGTTTCCAAACCTTAGAAGCAAGTAGCTGCTTTTAAACTGTTTCCTTTTATTTGTTTTAAATCATTATATATTATGGTTTGGGATTATTTGCTTTGTAAGCTGCCATGGCAGTTTCATATTATGTCTTTTTGGAAGGGGAGCGATAAATACATTTTAAAAAAGCCCTGAACCCTTTGTTTTTGTTTTTTAAATTCATGGGTCATATCCATCATTGCTGCTCCACTAGTGCAGCACACTTCTGCAGAACAACAGAATCTTTCCCACCTCTCCCCATCAGCCCTCTGCAAAATCAACCCAAGAAGGTTGACGCACACTCCAGGCAAAGTCTAAGAGCTCATGGGAGAGGATAAGAAGGGGAGGATCCCATGGAACTCTGTGTGTGCAGTGTTGGTGACAACCCCATGTTAGCCCAAGCCCAGATGGAGCAAACCAACTGGCAGAGGATCCTACGCACGAGAACATGAAAACAGCCTGCTGGATCAAGCTGATGCCTGTGGGAAACTAAGGAGCAGGACATGATACACAGGAGCAACAGTCTCCCTCCTGCAGTTTCCAGCAACTGGTAATCAGAAGCATTGCTTCCTTCAACTGTGGGGGCAGGGCCTAGCCATCGGATGCCTGTGAGTTCCAGTGTTATGAGACAGCGAGAGAAACCTTTCTCTATCCACTTCCTCCATGCCATGTGCTGAGCCTCTTGGGCTTGCCGATCAGAAGGTTGGCGGTTCGAATCCGAGTGATGGGGTGAGCTCCTGTTGCTCTGTCCCAGCTCCTGCCATCCTAGCAGTTCAAAAGCACACCAGTGCAAGGAGATGATAATAATAATAATAATAATAATAATAATAATAATAATAATTATTATTATTATTATTAATACCCCGCCCTCCCCAGCCAAGACCGGGCTCAGGGCGGCTAACACCAGATATAAAAACAAGTGATCAAAATACAACTTAAAAACAAGAATAAAATACAACATTAAGATGAAGCCTCATTTCAGTAGAAACTCAAATCAAAAACTTTTTGGGGATGAAAACATCTAATCTTCACCAAGGCCAACTATCCAGACTGGTCCTACGTGGGCCAGAAAAAAGCCAGGGAAGTCCCCAAATAGGAGTTCCATCACAGAAGAAGAAAGGAAAGAGGAAAGAGGGGAAGGGAATCAAGTTGATTCCAAGCCAAAGGCCAAGCCAAAGGCCAGGAACAACTCTGTCTTACAGGCCCTGCGGAAAGAAATCAGACCCTGCAGGGCCCTGGTCTCATGAGTCAGCGCGTTTCACCAGGCCGGAGCCAGTGCTGAAAAGGCCCTGGCTCTGGTTGAGGCTAATCTGACCTCCTTAGGGCCCGGGACCTCTAGGGTGTTGCTATTTATGGACCTTAAGGTCCACCGCAGGGCATACCGTCCCGTAGGTACAAGGGTCCTAGGACGTGAAGGGCTTTAAAGGTCAAAACCTTTAAATAAATAGGTACCGCTCTGCCGGGAAGGTAAATGGAGTTTCCGTGCGCTCTGGTTTCCGTCACGGTGCTCCGTTGCGCCAGAAGCGGCTTAGTCATGCTGGCCACATGACCCGGAAAACTGTCTGTGGACAAACGCTGGCTCCCTCGGCCTGAAAGCGAGATGAGCGCCGCGACCCCAGAATCGCCTTTGACTGGACTCTAACCATCCAGGGGTCCTTTACCTTTAACCATGCCGTGCATTATTTTACAAACTTCTATCATGTTTCCTGCCTTTTCCTCTAAACTAAAAAGTCTGAACGCTGCAACTTTTCTTTGTAAGGGAGTTGCTCCAGTTCCCTGATCATTTTGGTAGCCCTTTTCCAAAGCTTTTCCAACTCTACAATATGCTTTTCCAGGTGAGGAGACCGGAACAGTACACAATACTCCAGTTGCACCATAGATTTGTACAACAGCATTATGATACCGGCAGTTTTATTTTCAATTCTTTTCCTGATTATTTTTCCCAGCATGGAAATGGCCTTTTCCAGAAGCAATTCCCACTGAGTTCAATGGGCCTTACTCCCAGGTAAGTGAATACAGGGGTTGCGGCCCAAACGGGGCTGCACACAGATTTTCTTGTTTGCTAAATCATACGGTATCTTTCTTTTTCTTTTTTTTAAAAAAGGAAGGAAGGATAGAACCACAGGTGACAGATTTTTCCCTGCCAGGCACAAAACAGCATATGCTCTGCAATCTGTGTACGTGTTTGTTTTAATTCCTGGCTGAGTGAAAACGCGTTCTTGTCAATAACAAAAGAATAAACAACGGACATCAAACTGGAACAATATTGATCGTCATGGAACAGGCAGCATAAGGGCGTTGGGGAAAACCAATCAATCAATTTATTTGTATGCCGCCTTTCTAAAGTTAAAACCATGCTCAAGGTGACATGCAACATGTGAAAAATTACATGGCTACAAACATAACAGAAGGTAGTCCTAAGCAATAAACAAAACATAAAAGGTACACAGCCAAATCAAATCAGAGTCTGTCCAGCAGCTTCAGCTTTTGTAGCTGGAGTCAGTCCGGGCCCTGCCCTCCCAGGCCAGGTGGGAAAACAAATGTAAGATCTTGCAAGCACTCACAGCCCTAAGAGATTCCTTTAGATCTTTAACCAATCCCACACTGAAATATCAAGGTGCCTAATGACTTTAAATAAACCCTCCCCAGTTAATAATAATAATAATAATAATAATAATAATAATAATAATAATAATAATAAACAGATCACTATTTTGTATATTAGCAAAGTATTTCAAAGTCATCTGTCACCACCATCTACAATACGAGCCATGCAGGCCAATATTTTATATTCTGGGACATGTGGGTGATAGCTAACATTAACCATACTCAAGAGTAGAACTTGTATCCATTGATTTCAATGGGCCTTATCACCCAATGAGAGTACAGTGGTACCTCAGGTTAAGTACTTAATTCGTTCCGGAGGTCTGTACTTAACCTGAAACAGTTCTTAACCTAAAGCACCACTTTAGCTAATGGGGCCTCCTGCTGCTGCCGCGCTGCCGGAGCCTGATTTCTGTTCTTATCCTGAAGCAAAGTTCTTAACCTGAAGCACTATTTCTGGGTTAATGGAGTCTGTAACCTGAAGCGTATGTAACCTAAGGTACCACTGTACCCCACACTGGGTGGGGTATAAATAATAAAATTATTATCATTACTATTACCATTACTATTACTACTACTACTACTATCAGTGATAAGCTGTCAAACGGAGCCTACAGACTCAGTGGATTCTTTGTTTGTTTGTTTATATTCACTTACATACTGCTTAATCAACAGCAACCTCTAAGCAGTTTATATAAAACAATATAAAATATACAAGGAAATAATACATCAAATCAAATCAAAGTTTGTTCAGTTTAGCTATGGGGGAGATCTACTACCCAGGCGCAGATCTACTATGAAACTAATTAAGCTTAAGCTTCCAAGCTCCTAATCCCGGGGGGCCCCCAGAAGCGACTTTAGCCCATACTGCTTTTAAAAAATGGGTTTAGTAGATTTTGTTGTTGTTGTTGTATATATTAAAACAACCCCAAAGTCTAAGAGTCAGTAGCACAGATGCTGTAAAGGTGGTGTGTCAGGGTAAATTGGCTGTTTTGCTGAAGAGCGCTTTAATTCTTTAGGCATATTGTCTCTAGAAAATGACATTTTCATCTGAAACTATATGTGTGCATGTTGTTAGAAAAACCAGAAAAAAAGAGTATTTTGTAAAACGTGCTTCATATACAGTGGTACCTCGGGTTAAGTACTTCATTCATCCTGGAGGTCCGTTCTTAACCTGAAACTGTTCTTAACCTGAAGCACCACTTTAGCTAATGGGGCCTCCCGCTGCCACTGCGCCGCTGGAGCACGATTTCTGTTCTCATCCTGAAGCAAATTTCTTAACCCGAGGTACTATTTCTGGGTTAGCGGAGTCTCTAACCTGAAGCGTCTGTAACCTGAAGCCTCTGTAACCTGAGGTACCACTGTAATACGAGATGATCCAGCACAGCAATTTTAATCAAAATCTGAGATGTAGTAGTAATTATTTTATTTTTTTAATGTGGTGACCTGTCGTGGAACAACCCCATTGAAGAAGGTAACAGTGGTTACCCAGACTTCATTGCTGGTTGTGAAGGGCTCAAACTTCAGGGACCCTAAAATGTAGGTTCTCCACTGAGTAAGACTAATTTGTACCAAGAGTAAGGACACCTGCTGTCTCACGTGCATAATCAAAGAAATGCAGCCACAAGAACTAGAGGAAGCAGCCACTGCAAAGACAATGGCATATGGACCCAGTCAGATTCCACCTATCTCAGTACTTACTGTTTAGACTGGCCAGTAGTGGCCCACCACAATTCCTTCCCATCCCTACCTGGTGGTGCCAGGAATCAAACCTTCTGCTCGAACCTGGAGTTGTCAGGGATTGAACTCTTTCCCCTTCTGGAGCTCAGCAAGAAAGGGATGGAGCAAAGGCTCAGAGGGCTAGTTGGAGGGAAGAAGAAGCCCCAATCTGGCTCATGGATCATGAGCAAAGGTAAGAGGCAATGGCAGGGACTGGCAGAATGCCGCCAGGTGTGTTCCAGGGGAAGGTGGGCTGGAGTCGGAGGCCAGCAATTTGTGGGGAACTGCACCAGCCAGGAGGCAAGAGGCAGAGGAGGCTTCCGAGCTGGAGGGTGGAGCTCAGGATGGATTGGAAGAAGAGGAGGAAGAGGCAGGTCAAGCAAGTGAAGGGCCAAGTGCTTCCCCGCTCCTGCACCACTGTCTCCCAGAACCAGGAGTGGAGTGAAAAGAGAGGAGCAGAGGAAGCTTCCAAGCAGGCTCAGTCTCCGGCTGCATGCGTGCAGCCCGTCGAGAGATGGTACACAAGCTAGTGGAGGGGAATGGTCCCCTGCTGCTGCAACTGCTTCATAAGAGTGGAGACCTGGGAATAGCTGCCTAGATTGGTTTGTGTAGGTACCCAGAGCTGTAGAAGCATCTGTAAGTGTTATCTTTGAGAACAAGGAGAAAGGCACCGCAACTCAGAGGCGGAGTCCATGCTTTGCATGCAGGATGGACCTGGCATCCATCCCTGGCATCCTCAGTTAAAAAGACCAGGGAGCATGTGATGGGAAAGATCCTGCTTGAAACCCTTGAGTCAGGCTAGACCAGGCTTCCTCAACCTCGGCCCTCCAGGTGTTTTTGGCCTACAACTCCCATGATCCCTAGCTAGCAGGACCAGTGGTCAGGGGTGATGGGAACTGTAGTCTCAAAACATCTGGAGGGCCGAAGTTGAGGAAGCCTGGGCTAGACAATACTGGGTTAGAGCAGGCCTAGGGAATCCATAGTCCTCCATGTGTTGTTGGACTGCAATTCCAATCACCTCTGACCCCTGACTATGTTGGAAGCTGGAGTCTGAGAACATCTGGAGGGACATCTCCCTGGGCTTCTTGGACGAATAGCCCCAACCCGGCACAGAGCAGCTTCCCATGGGTCTAACTGCTGCTTTAATATGCAAGCTATATCATAGCAATTACTTTGAAAGAGAGAGATTAATATGCACTGTTTATAAAGTGCCTCAACTGCTAGACACTGCACAGTTAATTATTTTGAAATAAACAAACCCGGCCTGCAGGCTTGCTATCTTTAAAAAAGAAAAGAAAAAAGGACAACGCCATGTGGGAAAGGGACACAAGCAAGGGAACATAAAAGGAAAGGAGGACATGTCTAGCAACAAGCTGTTAACCAGAACTGCGGTTTTTGTCTCCAGAATATGCCTCCCTCTCGATTTCCGGGTTGAACTGGAAGGGTTGGCTACACTTGTGAACCTCCCAGGGGTGGCCCAGAGGGCAGGGGTTTCTCAAAAACGTGGCCCATGGACCACCAGTGGGTCTGCAAATTTTGCTCAGGTTGTCCACGGTGCGCCTGTGGATTTGTGGCTGACTACAGGAGACGGCACTTCCATTGCATTAAAACAGTGATATTGATTTTTAATTTGTGTCTGCATTGCTTCTTTTATTGTTATTTTATTGTGTTACAATCTGCACTCTACGTAATACAGTAAAATATAAACGGTAAAAGCAGCAATGAAATTGCAATTAAAACCACACAGCACCTTGTAGAGCACATTACAATTGCTGCAACGGGCATGAAAAGCCATTCAGAGGTCTGCCAAGACCCTCGACAATTTTCAAGTGGTCCGCGGGGGCAACAATTTTGGGAACCACTGACGAAGGACAACATCAATCCTGAGCACGATGGATCACTGATCTAACCTATCAGATTTTGATCCTTCAATAATTCCAATCAGACGCTGGACCACAGTTCACAGTGATGCTCACCTGTGACTTAGCATTGCTGTACAGGATGCTACTGAAGAGCCTTGTGCCGTGTAGGAAGGACAACAGCAAAGACAACAGCAAAGAACTTATTGGCTCCACTTTTAATATATGCATAGGCTTCAGATCCAATGAAACTGGCACACCTTTCCAACAACCCATGAAATTAAAAAAAGATATTGCAGAAGCCCATATGACATACATTGCTGTTTTCTTTCCCAAACCCTTTTAGAATTCCTTCCACGGAGCCCAGAGTTTGCACCTGTTTACTGCGGAACACTTCTGTTATTATTTTCTGACTCTGTGGTTTTCACAAATCGAGGCAAAAATAATTTTAATAACCCAACGCAGGAATCGTTGAGGGGGCACCGATTCAGGCAACCTTAACTAATGTGCTATCTTGCAAATACACCATCGCTTGTACAAGCTTTCTAATATGTTGTATACAATGAAATGAAGAGAACACACATACACACACACACCTCCTCCCCTGTTTCTCTCTCACGCTTTATGAATCTGTTGCTACCGTTTGGCTAGGCAAACTTAACTTCAAATCTGTGCAGACAGCAACTGTGCAGGGTTTCAGACAGGGGTCTGGGCAAGTCAGGGACTGAGCCTGGGACCATCAGCATGCAACGTAGATGACTCGACTGCAGAGCTACAGCCCCTTCCCCAAATGCGAGTCATTCTATGAAGCTGCTTTTTCAGAGTCACACGACTGAGTCCATCTAGATCAGCACCATCTAAGTCAGTGTTGACAGGAGCAGTAAATCACACTAAGCAAGCTGGAGGTAACTCTTTATTAGCAAAATAGGATCTGAGTGTCAGGCCTAATAAGCACAACTACTCATCTCCAGAAGGTCTCGCCCTGTGAAGCAGTTGCTGAGACTGAGTCCCCACCTCTCCACAGCTGCTCAAATCCCCTCCTCTCCAGGGCTTTTTCCAAGCAATCGGAGACTGCACCTCCATGAAGTCAACCTCTCCTCTCCCCTTTTCATGCCTCTTCTGGTTCTGGGAGACCAGTGGGGAGCTTGTTGCAGCAGGAGAGGGAGACACCTCTTCACCAGTCGGACTCATCCCTGCCTCTTAGCCTTCCTCCTCCCCTGCTTCAGCTTCTGCCTCTGGTGCTAGACTTCTCTCTACCATGGACTTTCCCAGATCGCTAAGCCCTGTTACTTCTTCAGCTTCCGACACCTCCTCTTCCCAGCCTTCTCCCGCCACCCACTCATTGTCATCTCACCACCAACCCCTGGGCTCTGAGCCTTCTTCCCTTGAGAGTTCCACAGCTGGCTCCTCCCACCATTCCTCTGCGCCCAACCAGCCCATGACATCAGTAGACAACATGGTGCCTTTCTGATGCTGCTGGACTACAGCTCCCATCATCCCTTGCAACTAGCCATGAGGGATGATGAGATTTGGGAGTCAGTCCAACTATCTCTGGGCGGCACCACATTGCTTGCCTCTGTTCTACAACGATTGACAGCGTCTCCCCAGGGCTTCAGTCATGGGTCTCTTCCAGCCCTACTTGGGAGATGACAGGGATTGAATTTGAGACCTACAATGCAGACGCTGGACCACTGAGATCTATCCCCTTCCTTTTTATTCTCTCTTAACAGTGGAAAGATCGTCGCTGGCGATAATAAACTGAAGTGGTGGATAAAATTATGTTCGCTGCATGTGTTTTTATTGTTCTGCTTTATTGAACGCAGCAGCCCTGGGAATATTTATACAAAAGGGCAACGTACAAACTAACAAACGAAATAAAACATAATGTGTGAAGGGGGCTACCTGGGTGGCTTTTTATTTCCCAGTGCACCTGCTTAAGGCGGAGGAATAATGCATGTATTTGCTTCTGCATCCACCTTTGCGTCTTGCATTTGTTGGATAAAACAATACCTTTGACTCTCAAGAATTCCCAGGCCAGCAAGCATTACAAGCACAGTAACAAAAATATAAAGTATGCAGTGCAAGAAAGACAGTCACTCACACACACTAAACAGTGTACACATGCACACACGCAAACAATTGAGAACAATAACCGCAGCCCTACTCAACCATTTAAAAGGATGAAATTCAGGAAGTTCACATAAAAGCCTGGAAAAATAAAAGAAAACCTTTGTCTTGTGCCTAAGTGACATGGGTGTAGACACCAGGTGAGTGAAGCCTTTACGTTGAAGACATAGATGGACTAACGGCGTGACTCAAAATAAGCCAGGTTCTTAAGTTCCTAGCAATTTTCCGATTACTATTTTGCTTGCTCTGGTTCCAGTGTTAAGAGTAAGGCATGTTGGAAAATCATGGGAAATAAGTCTACTACGCATGCCTGCTCCCCTTCAGGTTAGTTGCAATAGTTGTAAGTCATTGGTGTTCATGAAAGCAAGCACCAACCCAGGGCTCAGGAATTTTTCTATTCTGCATTCACTCATGTTGTGCAAATGTTCCCTTCAGCGTTTGCAACCAGGCACCGGCAGGCTGCAATATTATTATTTTTTGGTCGAATACATTCAGATACTGGCTTGTTTACTGAAATTGGATTGGTGCTTTTCTTTTAAAAGGGGGGGGCACCAGTTGCAATGCTGCTTGCTGTCTAGAGATCAAGCCAAAAACACTTTTTCCTCATAGGCTTATCTCAGTGATGAAATTAATACAGTTGCACCCAGCTTTCCCAAGTTTAGCTCAAGGTGGATCACAAGAAACCAAGCACAATTTAAACCTGCAGTTTATCTATTCCTGGGTTTTTTAAAAATATATATATATTCACACAAAATATACATATGCTAGCTTGGTCCCTTTCCTAAATTGTAAGAGCGGAATCACCATCTCCATAGCAACAGGCTCTCATGACTATTTTGAATCAATATTCCTGCACTGCAAGAGCACTGAATTAATGCAAAATCTAGGCTCAGGCACATCTTTGTGGAGTTTTCCCAGGGTCCAAAGGTATGGGGAAAATACCTTGTAAATCAGATTAAGAACACGTGCAGGTCTCAAGGAAAAAGCAGGATGGAGAGAAAGCAAAACCCAACAGGGGCAGGATGGAACTATTAAGCTATTTCCCCCTTTGGGACTATTTCCATTGCAAATTTTCTGCTTGCATGTCACCATAAAAGACACAAACCTAATAATTATAATAATAATAATAATAATGCTGTTGAATGCAAGCCTTTTAGCTACAAAAGGAAACAAAAGGGATAAATTAACAACGGCAATATTAATGCGATGTTTCCTTGCAAACACAGAAGGTGTGAAAGGAAAAAGCTGTGCCTGAACGGTCATCTCTCAACATACTTGCTGCGAAGCTGGTAGCCAGCTTGCTGGTTGCGAGAACACAGGAAACGATGGCTAGTTACACATCTCATTGAGACAGATGGAGACAGAAAGGTGCTGCATGAATGGGCAGAAGGTTCATTCATATGTTGGCTTATTAAGAACTGATTGGCTGTGCTCGAATGGCCCTGAGTTGTTGTTTTTAATGGCCTTAAGCTTTATAAGCAGTGACACACAAATGACTTTTCCCCTTAACGCAAACCAGCCCTGCCCCCGGGAACAGAATGCATGACTGGCTGACAGGGGGAGGAGAGGTGGGAATAAAAGCCCACAGCAAGGATCCCATTTACCAGAAAATCCAATTTCACAACAAGGAATTAACAGGGAAGCTGCATGTTCCTATAAGCAGGCTGGGCAGAGACCCTGGCAGGGACAATCTTGACTGTGTATGTCATCACCCCATAAGACATGCCCGGTGTCCACTGGGCTTGTGAATCACGGGGTAGTTATAAAGAAAGGTTCCTTGGGAGATTTAGGACTTTCCAGGAATGGTCTGCATTTGATCTCATGTAGCAGCAACTGATTGATAATTCTTGCGAATTGGTCAGATAGGCGCTATCTAAACAACCAGTTCTGAAATGCCAGGCTCCACCCCTTTCACTGTGTTAAATTTAGTTATATATATACGGCCAGAAACAAACGGAAAAGCACAGAGATGGACATCACTTTCAATAGACTGCAAAATCCTGCTCTTTTCAGTGGGAAAACAAGAGCCTCGTTTTTGTGATAACTTCCAAAGGAAGCACTGCAGATCTGCAGCTGCAGAAACAGCAGAGAGCGTTTGGGCACCTGACAGGCAAACAGGTTTATAAGGGCATGAGCTTTTAGGGACAGAGGCTACAGTGTCAGGTGCAGCCACAAAACTTAGGCCATAATAATTCTGTCATTCTTTAAGGAGAAATGGTGCTTTCTATGCAATGTCATAATCCTGCTCCAACAGATCCAGCATTGGCAGTGAACACGGATGATGGAAGTTGCAGCCGCCATTTTGGTCACCTCTGCTATAATAATAATAATAATAATAATAATAATAATAATAATAATACTAAAAATAATGTTATTTATACACTGCCTGGGTTTCCCCTGCCACTCTGGATGGCTTACAACATATCTAAAAACAGAATAAAAACATCAGTCCTTAAATACTTCCCTAAAAAGGGCTGCCTGTTTGTTACATTTGTGTGAGATGCTCACACAGCATCAACACTGAATATTCCCACCATACAGCCCTGTTTAGGGAAGTTTTTAATGTTTGATGCATTACTGTATTTTAATATTTTGTTGAAAGCCGCCCAGAGTGGCTGGGGAAGCCCAGCCAGATGGGAGGGGGTATAAATAATACATTTTTTATTATTATTATTATTATTATTATTATTATTATTATTATTACCCTTGACTCCCAATTTGTGTGAGTTAAAAGGTATTTCTGTTCAAAGAACTCCAAACTGCCTGCATAATTCTGCACAAAACAAAACTGCAAAATATGCATCTCGAAGGGCCCTTGTTTCTAGATCCTATGTCTTCAAATACTATAGGCAAGCTTACCTTTCTTCCCTCTCCCTTTTCTGCTTCCGAGCATGACGATCCATGACACTCGTTTTGGTTCTCGTCTTTTTCCAGGAGTAGTAGAACTTCACCAGGCTTGCTATCGATTTGTCAGGAAGCTGCGGAACACAGAAAATTGGGAGCATTGAGACACCCTGTGTTACTCACGCACCAGCTTCCAATCAGATAGCAAAGTTTGCAGAGGAAAACAGCCATGACCCATTGTGAGCAGAAGTTGGTAATTGTTGTGTTGGACAGGGCAAAATCTGATTCTGGGATTGCTTGGGGATGAGCTAGCACTTGCCTGAACCAGCAGCAGCGCACAAAAGGCTGGTGCATGGGTTTTCTGAGAAATACAAATGCAGGTGCCATTCCAGAAACCGAACACAACGCAACGGGCAAAGTGAGGGCATTATCTCATTGCTTGTCTGAATGTATTGCTTGTCTGAATGTGCAAAGCCAGCCAAGCTTTGGAGAAGCAACCCATGGTTCAGGTGCTCAGGTGTGATGAGAAGCTTGTGGTTTGTTGAACAAGCCATCGTTAAAACAAACCATGGGTTAGCATTATATGTGAACACAGCCACCGAAAGGCAACAACTTGACAGTGCTTCAGTTGGTTGCTTCTTAATGATTCCTTTTATTTGGCCTTCAGTGGAGAGGCTGGTCTTATAACTTGCCTCACGTTCCATAACACAACACCTTCCTTTTCAAGTTTGCATGTTTTTTTCCCTCCCACCAACTTCTACCTGAGTTAGTCTTGCTTTATTTTCACTTAAACACTAATTACATTATCAGTTGTTCTGCTTTTACTGCTAGACAAGCCCAGCTTTAGAAAAAGCAATTTGCAATTAAAGAGCTGTCTCTCAATTGCATTTTTTCTTTTTCTTGCTTTTGAAAAAAGAATGTGCTTACAGCCTGAAAGGGGGGCAATTTTGCGTGTCATTTCCCCCTCTCATAGCACCTTATGTCCTCTGAAAACCTGTTGATAATGGCTGAGTTTCATCCACTGGTTCTCATATTGTATGGAAGTGGTCTTGCTTTGGGGAGACCAAAGTTTCTCAGATCCTGAGGCAAGGCAAGTAATATTCTCTTCACCAGCCAAAATGAAATTATTATTATTATTATTAATACCCCACCCATCTGGCTAGTTTTCCCCAGCCACTCTGGGTGGCTCCCAGCAGAATATTATTAATAATATTAATAATAAAAAGCTATAGATGAGCTAAAGAGTACCCTTACTCACTTACAGTGGTACCTTGGGTTAAGAACTTAATTCGTTCCAGAGGTCCGTTCTTAACCTGAAACTGTTCTTAACCTGACACACCACATTAGCTAATGGAGCCTCCCGCTGATGCTGTTCCGCCGCTGCGCGATTTCTGTTCTGATCCTGAAGCAAAGTTCTTAACCCTATGTAGTATTTCTGAGTTAGCCGAGTCTGTAACCTGAAGCGTCTGTAACCCGAGATACCACTGTACTTTGGATTTCTTGGTGTAATTTCTACCCTAGTTGCCTCCTTCATCCCAGCTGCTAATCTGATGGCTGCTTTTATAGTTTATTGCTTTTAGAGTGAGGTGTTAGAAGGGATCAGAAAAGCCTGGTTGCAGGTTTGTGGATGGGGAACCTCAGGCCTGGAAACATACTAGGAACCACGTACCTATGGGACCGCCTCTCCTGGGATGCCCCGCGGAGGACCTTAAGGTCCATAAATGACAACACTCTGGAGGTCCCAATTCGCAAGGTGGTTAGATTGGTCTCAACTAGGGCCAGGGCCTTTTCAGTACTGGCTCCAACTTGGTGGAATGCTCTGTCACAAGAGACTAGGGCCCTGAAGGACTTGACATCTTTCTGCAGGGCCTGAAAGACAGAGCTGTTCCGCCTGGCCTTTGGTTTGGACTCAGTCTGACCCTTATGTTTCCCTCCCCTTACTGTTTTGATCTATGGGCTACTTTTAAAATGAGGCTGCATTTTAAATTGCATTTTAACCTGTATTTTAAATTGTTTCTTTTTTTCTATTATGTTTTTATTGTAATTTTACTGGTGTTAGCTGCCCTGAGCCCGGCTCTGGCCAGGGAGGGCGGGATATAAATAAAATGTATTATTATTACAGTGGTACCTCGGGTCAAGTACTTAATTCGTTCCAGAGGCCCGTTCTTAACCTGAAACTGTTCTTAACCTGAAGCACCACTTTAGCTAATGGGGCCTCCTGCTGCTGCTGCGCCGCCGGAGCACGATTTCTGTTCTCATCCTGAAGCAAAGTTCTTAACCTGAAGCACTATTTCTGGGTTAGCAGAGTATGTAACCTGAAGCGTATGTAACCTGAAGATCTGAAGAGTATGTAACCTGAGGTACCACTGTATTATTATTATTATTATTATTATTATTATTATTATTACTACTACTATTAAAAATGTGGCCCTCCATACTTTTCCATCCGGCTCTCGGGACCCTCCGCAGGCCACACATGACCTCACCAGGTTTTTTTTTTTTGCACCTTCACTGAGTACATTTGCCTGGCTGAGGCATGTTCCTTAAAGACTGGTTGTGCGCTTTTTGTTTTGGTTTTTTCCCCCCTGCTTGGCTCAGATGGAGGACAGAAAGTGTGGCATTCAAGGGCGTGAAATATAGCCCACTATGAAAAGATAAAACTCACATTTGTTGCCCTGCCTACCCTTGCTCCTGGCCCCACCCACCCCGGGACACGGCCTATGAAAGGATGTCCAGAACGGAACTGCCCTTCTTCTAGTCTTTTTGAAGTCTCTGCTAGGTCACTAGTCTGTTAACCCCAAGCTGCATTGCAAAGGCCTCTGAATGATCCGCTGTGGGAGAAAAGGCTGGCACTGGGTGCAGTGTAAGGGTACAAGTATAAAAGACAGAAAGGCCAAGCTTTGGGCTTATGCCAAAGTCAGCGGGTCAGTCTCACAGCGCTTTAAGAAAGGGCCCTGACCGACTCCAGCTACGAAAGCTGAGGCTGCTAAACATACTCTTGGGTTGAGGTATTGTTTAGGACAGCGTTTCCCAAACTTGGGTCTCCAGCTGTTTTTGGACTACAACTCCCATCATCCCCATCTAGCAAGACCAGTGGACAGGGATGATGGGAACTGTTAGTCCCAAAACAGCTGGAGACCCAGGTTTGGGAAACACTGGTTTAGGGGTTTTTGTTGGGGGATCTTGTTGCTGTAATTGGTATTAATTGTTTTTGCATCTTTGTATTAGATATAATGGGGGACGCGGGTGGCGCTGTGGGTAAAACCTCAGCGCCTAGGACTTGCCGATCGCATGGTCGGCGGTTCGAATCCCCGCAGCGGGGTGAGCTCCCGTCGTTCGGTCCCAGCTCCTGCCCACCTAGCAGTTCAAAAGCACATCAAGTGCAAGTAGATAAATAGGTACCGCTTTATAGCGGGAAGGTAAACGGCGTTCCGTGTGCTGCTCTGGTGCCGGTTCGCCAGAGCAGCTTCGTCACGCTGGCCACGTGACCCGGAAGTGTCTCCGGACAGCGCTGGCTCCCAGCCTCTAGAGTGAGATGAGCGCACAACCCTAGAGTCTGTCAAGACTGGCCCGTACGGGCAGGGGTACCTTTACCTTTACTATTAGATATTATTATTATTATTATTATTATTATTATTATTATTATTATTATTAAAAAATTATTTATACCCCACCCTCCCCAGCCAAGGCCGGGCTCAGGGCGGCTAACAACCAATAATAAAAACAAGTTGAATGAATACAACTTAAAATGATCTTATGATGAACTTTGTGGAAACTGTCCCATTTGGTTGCATACTTTTCGATGCGCATTATTTATTGTTTACAACTACTTTTGTTACGTTCGCAATTGTGTGAAACTTTTCATGTTGTAAGCCGCCCTGAGCGTGGTCTTAACTATGGAAAGGCGGCCGACAAATAAAATGAGGTTGATCATTTCCATCATTATGTTCTGATTTCCCAGTGCCGTTGCACCTCCAAAGGAATCAACCCAAAATTCCCTGCTCTCAAGCCATTCTGTCCATACTCTCTACTGGCTCCCTTCTGCCTGGAACTACCTTACAACAAAGTGATGCTAGGTCTCTCTTCCTTCTAAGTATGTCACAAAACCCATTATACATCCTTGAAGCCGTGGTATAACGACTTTGCACTCATCTCCCATTGAAAGGAAGCACTGAGACTGCACTCACTTTGCCATCTATCTGTCCACCCTTGGCATGTCTCTCCCATGGCTGAAATTTAGAGTGCAAGTTCCTCCTAAGTCACTTTTTGGCTAATGTTCCTTTGTAAAGTACCATACAAACATGGCTGGTGCTATCTTGGTGACCTGAAGTGACTAATTCTGCCATCGTCTTCAAAACAGTACCGGAGGCCACAAGAATGCACTTTTAAGCAGGCCCTGGAAAAGTCATTTCTTCCCAAGAACCTTTCAAGCACAGCAACCATATTTATGCCTTTGGAGTGGCTTGTTCATTTTTTGCTAGTTGCTGAAAATCAATAAGACTTCACATGGAGAAGAAAGCCCTGCATCTTGCTCACTGAAAGGTTGTCTTTGTTGGTTGAAATACATAAAACTTGGTAGTCAAAGACCCTCAACTGTGAAACAATCGAAGGCGCTATTAATTACAGGCTTCTTTACATATTGACTCAGTTCAGACAAACCTCCAAATCATCATTCGAAGGATTCCTCCACTCATCTTACATACCTTTCTCCCACAGTATAAATCCTAACCGTCGTTTTCCATCAGTCAGCAATGGTGAACCCTTCCTCTCTCTGCAGTGCTGCAGTTTAGTGCTAACCATAGTTTGTCGTAATGTTCCAAATCAAGAAACCGTGGCTTGAAGTCTGAAATGAGTTTGGAGAGCAAGAGCTATCCAGTTTGCAGATTTCGACATCATGGCAAACTATGGTTAAATGGGAAAAACAAAGCCACATGGGTGAAAGGATCGTGTGAGCTTGGGGCTCATTTCCAAAGCTCCAAATCATGAAGCAGAGCCAGGGAACATGTGGCTGGGGCTGTGAGTTGCAAATCCGACAACAGGCAGAGGGCCAGAGGTATCCGTACCACGAAGTCATTGTCCCCGCACCCTACTCTACATCATTGGCTAAACATCTGCCTGTACGTTACCAGTAGGAGGTGGGAGAACTCAGTATGGGATTGCCATTCTGAGTAACAGGCCCACATCTAGCTCTGCCCGTAGACAACAAAACATAATTATTATTTTTAAGAACTGGTGGTAAAATAGTTAAAGAACAGGTATTAAGCTGGAAGACTTGGTAGGGCGGGGGAGTTACAGCTGTTACTTCTGCTAATTAACAGCACACAGCTTTTAGTGTGACCTGTAATCTCCAGTGAATATAAATATAAAACACTTCTGTTCTTTTTTCTTTTTTTTTTAACCCTCAAGGAAAAGCAAGAATGCAGAGATTTGGGGGAGAGGGAGTCCCTTTTTTGTACATTCTTTCTCCTAGTCAATAAAGCAAATTTATGCAAGAGCTGAGTTAAAATGCCATTAAAACAGATACAAAACACTCCTGGGCTTCTGCCATCTTAATTTGGTTCCACCCACAGCTCCTATATAAACAGATCTAGCCTTAGAAACCTTGCTGTGATCTTTTTGTACATGAATATTTAGATGGATGTATTTTGGCAATCTGAAACCTCTTTCCAGGCCAAGAAAGGTGGATATGGGATTCCATATCACAGTGTTATCATTGCTGGTGTTTCACAGCAGTGGAATAATAAAATCCCCTCGCTCCATACGCCAGTATAAGGAGGGCCTGATCTCGCTCTCAGTCTGTGAATTTCCTGCATATTACAGGCAAAAATAATAACCTGACCATTTAGACTGCCAGACCCTCCCATCTTTATGAGATTAGTGACTTACCAGTTGTAGGTAAATCTTCATTTCATATGTGTGTGTGTGTGTGTGTGTGTGTGTACACAGCACTTTTCTTTTCTTGAAAAACTTATTCATGAATGTTAAAACCATCAAGGGCAAAGCAACAACAGCGGAATGGGGTGCACTTGAGTAGCCCTTTATGATATACGTAAATATTTATCTGACAAGTTCCCTGTCGGATCTGATTCTATTAGGATGAAACACTAGTCTCCATTTTAGAAGTATATCCCGGAGTGTTCATCTTATGTCCTTTAATTTGCATTCTCCACTGTGCTGCTTTAATGCAGCTGAGTAGAATCTCTCTTCCTCAGTAGCTGCTTTCGACATTTTGAAGGGTAGCTTTCATTCTTATCTCTGCATTTTTGCAACCTGTTTTTTGTTTGATTGTTTTTCGTACAGTATAAATGTAAAAAAGGGGAGTTCCCAGCACATCATCTTTTCCCCTGTTATAATCTCGTGCCCCAAGTCTCCAGCCCTCCTCCCTATCAGTGCTTCACACTTATCAATTGTGTAGTTCATGAACAAAGTGGGGGGAAATAAACACGAAGTCCAAAAAATCAAGTTCTTGCAACTCAGCCTTCCCGTCCCCGGACTCTAAAGATCCGGGCACCTTCCTAGATGGTCAAAGCATCCCAACTGGAAAATCTACTCAAGATCAACCAAACCCAACACGGATCGCAGCACCCGCACTTGCTTCCAAAGCCAGGGCTCTCACGCCTTTGCACTCAGGCCTCAGTGATGCCTCACCATTTGCTGAATCCGGTGAAATGTTTTTCCGTGGAAACTGAAAGCCTGCTCAAACAAGACTTTGTCTTCAACCGTCCATTCATCTGGGAAGGGGGTGAAGTTGGGCAGGTCAGCCAGAGACTTCTCAATGTTGTGCTTGTGCCAAAATAGCATCCCCAGGGCCTGGAGGATGAGAGAGAGAGGTAGCATGGGAAAATGCAACAAAAAGTGGACCCACAACCAAAGGGAAACAACCGTGACCCTGGCAATTTTCATGTAAGTAAAAAGGCCAACACTTCTACCCTTGGTTTAGTTCCTAGGTTTTAGGGCTTGGGCTGTGTTCAGATCCTTTCTGATAACCTTCTGGCAGGCTCACTGCTTTCTTACCATAAGGAGAACACAGATGTTCTGGAATTGAAAAGCTGGCCTTGCATCCATTCCTTCCCAGTTGACTAAAGATGCACATAGTCTGTGTTTCTGTCTGCCTCTCTCTCTCTCTCTCACACACACACACACAGAGAGAGAGAGAGAGAGAGAGAGAGAGAGAGAGAGAGAGAGAGCACAACACATGCTAATCTTGAAACAATCCATTCAAAGTACAGTAAAGTCCCTAGCTGTTTCCACAAGACTTCTAAAATCTTTACACCACTTGGTATCTTTCTCAAAACTGAATTGATTTTGTTTACGTGCCGTTCTTTTAAGCTGTTTTCATATTTCTGTTTTTTATATATCCAATCATAGATTAACTATTCCTATATAATTTAAGTGTTCTAGATGTATTATATAGTAAATTGCTTTGGGGGTGCCTTGTGGGAAGAAAGGAGGGGGCGGCTATTGGGTTGTTTTTGTTTTTATTATGTATTTTGTGGTTTTATAACTTGATTTTATTCTGTGAACCGCCCTGAGACCCCCGGGTATAGGGCAGTATATTATTAATAATAATAATAATAATAATAATAATAATAATAATAATAATAATAGCAGACCACACATGTGGACTACTGAACATGCAGATGGAGTGCTATGTACAAACCACACCTTTAATTTGTTTTGAACATCTTTGGGCATTCCCTAGACCAGGCTTCCTCAACCTTGGCCCTCCTGGTGTTTTTGGCCTACAACTCCCATGATCCCTAGCTAGCAGGACCAGTAGTCAGGGAAGATGGGAATTGTAGTCTCAAAACATCTGAAGGGCTGAGATTGAGGAAGCCTGCCCTAGACCTTGAGGAGCAGCGCTCCTGAAGAACAAATGAACTTCAGATGAAGTCCTCAGATCTGTTGGTCATGGCTGTACTGTCACAGAATGAGCCGGAGATTCTGCTTCTCTCTCATTCCTTCATTCATTACTTGCCTTTTGCCACCAGGGTGGGTTGCAGCAATTTCAAAAGGCAATATTAAAAACCCATTTAAAACAAATTGCTGTCGAGAGAATAGGATGGGTGGCGGCTTCATACAGCAGTTAAGACTTTGCAGTTCTCCCATCCCACCCCTCTCTCGCTGGCCCCTGCTGCCCACCCTGCCACTCTTACAGGAAACCCAGCCAGATGGGCAGGGTATGTATGTATGTATGTATGTATATATAATTATGTTGTTGTTGTTGTTGTTGTTGTTGTTGTTGTTGTTGTTGTTGTTGTTGTTGTTGTTGTTGTTATGCTGGCCGCTGTGGCATCTGCCACCCGCTTTCTTGTTCACTGGTTTTCATTGCCTGGCTGGCCACTTTATAAGTTTGCCTTTGCACTGTAGTTAGCAGTGCCACCTATCAGGGACCATGTGAACTACAGCATGATGACATCTCTACAGATATATGTATATATATCCGTGTGTTATATATGTATATTGTTCAAATGCAGAGTAAAAAACTGTGACTTCATCATAAAACAAAAGCCACACAATGAAGGTCCCAGATGCACCTCTCTGGAGAGCGAGTTCCACAACTTAGGGTCAGCTAACAAAGAATGTCCTCTCCTGGGCCACCCCCCGCTTCCAAAATTCTGAGGGTGGATGAACTACCAAGAGGGCCCCTACTGCTGGCTTTAATGCCCATGACAGTATATGCTCAGGTGTTTGTTTCTTAGTTAGCTAAGACAAAAGCCATTCAAGATCACCATGATACATTTGGGAAGGGTGGCACAAAGAATGTCTGGAAAGCCCATCTTACTAAATTCTCTTGTACAGAAGAGCGCCAAAGTTGAAGGCACAGCATCACCTCTGAACCCCACCAAGTTGCATCTGCTACACGACCCAGTCTTTCCTTCTATTTCCTCCACAGCAAACATTTCAGAAAGGACCAACTATCTCACGGTCATAGTTTTAAAAAAGGTTAATTTGGCAGCACTGTCTCCTCAAGTAAAATTATTATTCCCTCCATCTGTTGGTTAAAATGCCCTGGAACAAACCTCTTAATTCTCTGCAAGTTATATATAGATCACATACCTCTTGGCAAAAACATTTTGACATCAGGTTATTCAAAGTGAAAGCGCTAACTTTGATACTGGGATTTCCCTCTCCCCGAGCCCATTTTGCAATGCAAATTGTTATTGTTTTTTTTAAAAAGGTTTTCTTCATTGGTACAAAAGTCATCACTTAGTGATTTCCTGAAGCTCCACATTGGTCAGCACACACAAGACCCTGCTGCTCAGTTCTGTGTCATCACGCACTCATTGCTCAATATCTAGGGAGTTTTCCTTCTTGGAATTCCCTTCAGCATGACTCACTGTGAAAATAACCTTTTTTATATGAAATAGTAGTTTCTTCCTTTCCACCCCTTTCTAACCTCTCAGCAGGGACGGTGCCTCGTTGAAAAATGGAATAACCAAAGCTTAAAGTTATACATTTCTCTACTTGTATCATTCAAGAATTAAGTGGATCCTATTCGCCGCCTTAGCCAACCTAGCAGTTTGAAAGCATGTCAAAGTGCAAGTAGATAAATAGGTACCACTTCGGCGGGAAGGTAAACGGCGTTTCCGTGTGCTGCTCTGGTTCGCCAGAAGCAGCTTAGTCATGCTGGCCACATGACCCAGAAACTGTACGCCGGCTCCCTCGGCCAGTAAAGCGAGATGAACGCCGCAACCCCAGAGTCAGTCATGACTGGACCTAATGGTCAGGGGTCCCTTTACCTTTTTACACGCCATACATTTAAAGAACATGGCTTTCTCCCAAAAGAATCCTGAGAATTGTAGCTTATTCGGGGAGCTGGAGCTTGTAACTTCTGTGAGGGGTAAACTATAATTCCCGGGACTCTTTTGGGAAGGTCCTAGAATCCTAGAACTACAGAGCTGGAAGGGACCCCGAGAGTCATCTAGTCCACCCCCCTGCAATGCAGCCATCTTTGGGTGGGCTCGAACCAACAACCTTCTGGTTAATAGCCAGACGCACTGACCCATCGCACCACAGCCTTGGGGTGGTGTTTTTTAAATGCTCCATCCACACACGCCGTACATTTAGATAGATCTAGGAAATGGGTACATAGGGAAGTAGAGAGGCATCCATATACATACTATGATATTTTCAACCGGCCAGAAGAGATACAGAAAAGCATGCATTAATTTTCTCTCTCATCTGCTACCCTTTAGGTTCAAAACTAAACGGAAACATGTGTAATTAAAACAATCACATATCCACATCCACTTCTAGTCTCTCCTTCATTTGTCAATTTCTGGTGTCAGTTTTAGACTGGGCAGGAACCAGCTTTACGATTTCTCGTGTTTATATCCCAGAGCATATATCCTACACATTTTATCCTCACAACGACCCAGGCAGGTACATGAAGCTGAGGATAAGCGATTGGCTGAAGGTCACCCAGTGAGTTTCATGGCTCAGTGGGGATTTGAACCCTGAACTCTCCCTAGCCCAATAGCACGACACCACACTGGCTTCCTAGAGTACTTCTGCTGTGGGGCAGCTATATAAATTAGGTAGGTAAATAAATTTGGGGAAAGCAAAACGTATTTTCCTTGAAGCTTGCATTCATTTCATTGTGAATTGTTTTTATTTGGGGTTTTAATCTGTTGTAAACTGCATTGAGATTTTTTCTTTAAAACATAAAGCAGTATAGAATTATTATTATTATTATTATTATTATTATTATTATTAAGCAAAAAAACATCCTAGACATTCTGTTGTGGCAACCATAACCTAGATTTAAGGCACCACTGAGCTTATACATCTAAGTTTCTAACTCTCCTTCACAATTTATGGCCACACACATTCTTCTGAACACCTGAAGAGGTCTTCTGCTTAGCTCCTATCTGTGCATTTTCCTGCTATTTTCCTGCTTCTGAACCATCTTAAGAGTTGGTAGAGAAGCTGTGCCAGTGAATGTTCTTCTTGGCAATTTAGAAACAAAGGCAAAGCTCACCTGCCTAGGCAGGCATCTAGTGGGTTTATGTTTCATGACGTCACTTACTGGTCTTGTGTGTTTTGCTGTGTGTCCTTTTGTATTGTGGATTTTTTTCTGAGGTATTAGCCTTTGTTGTTTGTTTGGTATATTCATTTTGAACAAGATTTTAATGTTTCCAGCCAGCCTGACCTTTTACGGAGAGGCAAGATATTAAATGTGCTTGTTTATACATAAATACACCCAAGAATGGCAGATAAGGATCATGTCAAATGCATCTACATGGGTATGGTTTTCTCCTTGCCTGCTTGCCCACCCACCCACCTTATTTTGGTTAGAAAGAGGAGTACAACATCCCCACAGTGGTTTTAAAAAATTAAGATGTGTAGGCTAAGAAATGGAAACGATAACAAAATCCAATGTACTGGGAATGATTAGTAAAATATCTGCTTATTCCAGACATCAAAAAATTAACTGCATTGGTCCAAAGGGGAGAAGGAAGACTGCAGTACAACAGTCTAGCTTACAGATTACCATATTTTTCTCTATAAGACTCACTTTTTCCCTCCTAAAAAGTAAGGGGAAATGTTGTGTGCGTCTTATGGAGAAAATGCAGGCTGCGCAGCTATCACAGAAGCCAGAACATCAAGAGGGATTGCTGCTTTCACTGCGCAGCGATCCCTCTTGCTGTTCTGGCTTCTGAGATTCAGAATATTTTTTTCCTTGTTTTCCTCCTCCAAAAACTAGGTGTGTCTTGTGGTCTGGTGCATCTTATAGAGCGAAAAATACAGTAATTTGTTTCATTAACAACTGGAATGCAAGTGACGGAAATGCAGAGTGTTGGGCTAGGATCTGGGACACCAAATTTCACCTACCTCACAGGGCTGTTTTGAGGATTAAATGAAGAGACTTATGTAAACCACCTTGAGCTCCTTGGAGGAAAGGTGGGGTATAAATGCAATCGATCAATCAATCAACCAATCAATAATACTGGAAATGAATCTTCCCTTTAGAAAAAGTCATCATTTGGTTAATAGGACACTATAATTTTTTGAATTGTTTTCAGTACCTGCTCCATGTTGTAGCCGTGCTTTTCTTTTGCAATAGCGATGTATTCATCCACTGGGGAGAATTGGGGAGAAAGAGAGAGGGAGGGAGAAAGAGAATTAGATATTGAGCAACAAAAGCTTCGGAAAAGCACAATATTCCCCTCCGTGAAGAAAAGGCGATGCATACTTCTGATCCTCTGAACGCAAGCCAGAAAATAAGTTATCAAAACTGCCTATCTATTATTATGACTTATCACTTATAAAGCACCTACAGTTTGCTGAGCACCACACAGGGATTAAAAACAACAAGAGAGTGCCTGCCCACAGGTTTACAATTGGAAAGGCTCAGAAAAACAACAAAATGGGCTGGGGAGGGAAAACTGGATGGGAAGATAAATTACTGAAGTTGCTTAAGCCCCATTTACAGGCTACTTTTTGCATGCAGGGCACTCGCCCTTCTATGCTGCAGCGAGGCCACGCTCCTTGCCCCAATGCCACTGTCAGGAGCTCAGCGTACACTCGAGTAGGACCCTGGCAGAGACACATGCCCGACTGGCATGTTCTCTCCCTCTTGGTCAATCGTTCAGGAGCTTCACAAGCTTTCTTCAGCCCAAAAATCACAGCGACTGATGCCAACCAGCACCGGCACAGTTAGGGATCCGCAGAGTCTTCGCAGCATACATGTGACAGACCTCAGCAACTGAGCATTTTGGCTAATCTACTTTATTTACATATAAACACACACGGAGCACTGCACCATGGCTCCCTCTCTCTCAAGCATCAGATAGCAAAGAGAAAAAGAACAAAGGACAACAGTCCCACTTCATGGAACACAGTAACACAAACATCCTGTCTTCGTCACTTCCCACTGTGGAGTCAAAACATATACCTTCATGTGATAGACAACAATCCCATGACTGCAATCATGGAGCAGGAATTCTAACAGCAACATCAGCGCTAGACCCACCAGCTGAACACGGCCCTCTGCAATGGAACCCCCGTGTACAAGCAGCTTCTCACACGACGGAGACCCCCAATTCCTTGGAGTTCCTGTTCTCCCTGAGCCCCTACATGTGAGCTGTGGTTTTCAGGAAACTGCATTGCCAGGGAATGGAGCAAGCATTTCCCCATTCTGGCTTGAAAGCATGGGTGTCCTCTGCCAGCGGCAGAGCATATGCCCACGCTGCCTGGGGCAAGCGAGGGGGCATGCCAGTGAGGGGGCAGGGCACAGAGGGCGCCCTCCGTGTGCCACAGTTCAGGGTTAGGAGAGGGGTGGGGAAGCTGCTCTCCACCTGACCCAGTGGTGGAGGTGGAGCTGTTGTGGCCGGGCGCATCTCACCATGGCCAATGTGGTGGGAAAGCTGCTGCTACCAGGCACGAGGTGTGCCACGGCTGAGGAGGGTGGGCAGCAGCGCTGCCACCCACTCACCTGCTCTCCCCCCCCCATTAAACCTGCCCCGGGGGGGATGGAGCTATACCAGGCACAAGCACCGCAGTCAGGGCTCTGGCACGGAGCCAGGCTCCGAAGGAGGAGCCTGCTGTGTGCACCCCCTCTCAAAATTGCGCCTGGAGCCACGCCCCCCCCATGCTACACCTCTGCCCTCTGCACAAATGAATCTCGGCTGAACCCAGCAGGGACAAAGCTCTCTTCTCTTCCATTACTTCAATCCCAGGGAGACCAGCAGTGTTTTCTGTCTGACAGGGAATGAGCTCCCTGTTGCTGGACAGTCGAGGTTTTCCCTATGACATTACTTTCTTTCCTGGGAGGCAAACCTCCCTGGGCCTTGGGATATTGCATCCTGAACGCATCACACACCAGAGCCCACGCGGTGAGCTCTGCGGAAACATGAATGTGCATAAGAAATGTCAAGTATTTCACCGTCAGGAACATGGCATGGCTGACCAGTCTCGTTTTCTTCTTATCAGTGGGCGTCTCTCTGCACACAGACCTGCAGAAGCTGCCCTTCCTATGCTAAATCGACATTGTTGAGCGCTGCCTTTCTGTGACATGGTTCCCGAAGCAGCTAGAAAACCCTTTGATGTTTTGGGGAGAGGGTCACTGGATAGGGAGGGCTAATGAGGTCACCAGAGGCAAGGCCAGTTTGCTATGGCTTCCTCCTGGATTCACTCCCTTCCAAAGATAACAGTGGACAGCTCAGCAGAAACTCTCAAAGGGACAACACTACGTAGGTGGTGCCAATTATGCATTACAGCAGCAATGTGGGAATGAAACAGTTCCCATGCGGCTGCTTTAATTTACAACCACAGAAGGAAACGGCGCTTGCATTTTCTTGCACCATTTTATACCATCCTCTGCCCGCCCACTTCCCACAGGGAACGATCCCAACAACATTTTACATGTTGGTGTTGGTTTACTATGGTTTTTTTAAAAACAACAACAACGTGGTTTAATGTTGCCTGTGAAGCCTGTCAGGATGATCTGTGTATTCTGAAAGGTGGGTTATATGTAATTGTAAGGTTAAGTATCATAAGATGTCGAAAAGCACTTTACAATAAAAATAAAACTGACCGTTGCAAAAAGCAACAAAGAACAACAGATAAAATAAAAAAGCTAGTAGCGTTTATACATACATACACATTTTTAAATGTGTCAACTCTCTTGGCTTATTAGGGCAACCGAGGAATTTTATCTGGAGGGTCAAGCAAAAACAGAATTTTTTAACACTTTGAAAGAAAGGGCTTCTTTCTGGAAGGCTCCCCAAGAACCAACAAGCCAGACTTCCCCAGGGAGAGAGTTCCAAACCCCAAGTGCAGGCAAAAGTGCTAGAACCTGGCACACCCTGCTGGCCATTGACTTGGCGGTATTGCTGCGGCCAGCAGAGCAAGATGCCATCTGAACGAAGCTTAGGCGACGTACTGTAGAGATCAGGTTGCAGAATTGCTATAATGCATTGCGGATCAGGTTGCGGAATTTCCGGCTTTTCTAAAACGAACAGCAGAGATAGAGAGAAGCTGCCCTCCATCTCTCATAACACTAGAATTCGTGGACATCCAACAGGACAGGTAAAAGAAAGCATTTGTTTACGCGTCGCGTAGTTAAAATGATGAGATTCATTCCCACAAGAGGCGGTGATGGCCGCCAACTTGGGGGCTTTGCAAGAGGGTTAGACAAATTCATGCTATCAATGTCTACTGCCTTGATTTTCTACCTCCTCTGTGAATTCCGGTTCCTGGAAACCGTAGAAGGGGAGAGGACTATTGCGTTTGGATCCTGCATGTGGGATCCTCAGAGGGATCTGGTTGATCACAGGATGTCTGGTGAGACAGGCCACTGGCCTCATCCAGCCAGGGTTCTTCTTAAATGTAAAGGGACCCCTGACCATTAGGTCCAATCGTGACCGACTCTGGGGTTGCGGCGCTCATCTCACTTTATTGGCCAAGGGAGCCGGCGTACAGCTTCCGGGTCATGTGGCCAGCATGACTAAGCCGCTTCTGGTGAATCAGAACAGCGCACGGAAACGCCATTTACCTTCCCGCCGGAGCGGTACCTATTTATCTACTTGCACTTTGATGTGCTTTCGAACTGCTAGGTTGGCAGGAGCAGGGACTGAGCAACGGGAACTCACCCTGTCATGGGGATTCGAACCGCTGACCTTCTGATTGGCAAGTCCTAGGCTCTGTGGTTTAACCCACAGCGCCACCCGCATAAGGGTTCTTCTTATGCCACACATTAACCACCCCCGGGTTTAAATGCCTTTTCCCTCTATTCCATTCATTTCTCTGCACCTCTCTGCTCCAGAAACTCAGTCCTTAAAGGCTCCAATATGTATAAGGCAGGTTTCCATCATTAGCCACCCTTCTCTTGAGTACAGCACAGCTGCCATTAACTGGCTTTTAGCATGAAGCGAAGTCCACCTTCCAGATAACATTTTAACCCTCCCCCCCCCCACACTCCCCGGAAGATCAATAAAAAGCAGGACAGATAAAAAGTTCTCTCTTACAAATTAGCCTCTTAACGTCCTAATGTCTGCGGCAATTAAAGTCAGGGTTTTTACTGTCCATTTAAAGCTGCGCCCCACCAACCATATAGTTGGCAGGGTGCAGATTCCATCCTAAGCCTCTGCGGGAATCACTCTCCTCCCGCAGAGGTTTGGGAGGCAAGCTGCACACCCGCCAGCCATACGGTTGGCGGGGCGTAGCTGGCGGGCATGCAGGGAAAGGGGAGGCCGGCGGAAAAGCCGCGCAGTTTCCCCACTCGCTGGGGCGCCCCTGAGAGGCCAGCGCCCTGGAGTGACGCACCACTAAGCCCTATGGGAAAGACGGCTCTGCTCAGAGCAGACACGTCAACACAGCGGTCGCATGGAAGCCACCCCTTTTGACGGCAGGTGCAACCTAGGACCCTCATACCTCCAGGACCGCCTCTCCTGGTATGCCCCACAGAGGACCTTACAGTCTTCAAACAAAAACATCTTGGAGGTCCCGGGCCTCAGGGAGGTTAGGTTGGCCTCCTGGGCCCAGGCTGCACAGAAAAGGCATTATGGTTCCTGAAATTCCTTCCGGTTGTGCAGATAAAATATATCTGATAGAATTCTACAGGACGTGTTGCTAGTGTGTGAAAACAGCTTAGATCCAATGATCCCCAGACATGCACCTCCAGATGGTGGAGATGTCAGGAGCCATCCTGGTGCCTAAGCATCTTCACTTGGTCACAGTAAATGGATGGTCTTGGGCCAATCACCAATGCTCAGTCTCTCAGGGTTTTAATGAGGATAATAGAGTGGCTGAGGAAACCCAGCCAGATGGGACCGGTATAAATAATATATGATGGTGATGTTGTTGTTGATGATGATGATGAGGGGAACAATGCATGCCACAAGTACCTCACCTTGAGCTCCTTGGAGGAAAGTTGGGACAATAATGCAATAATAAACCAAATAATTTATTAGAATATTTTTTGTGGGGTCTGCGCATAGAAGACGCTTGGCTTTCTTGTTTCTGATTTTGTTTGGTTGGGTCCGAATAAAGAATAACCCAGCTTCTCGTTGTCTTCCTAATTCACACTTGGGGAGCTACTTTGCCATGTCCTCCAGGAACAAGAGAGAGTGCTAGCCTCAGATATCAATCAAGAAACTGAAGAACTTAATGTAGCCTGAATGGGGCACGAGAGTTGCCTGAGAATGTTCAGTGGGCATGGAATGCTAACTGACCACTGGAGGGGGAGAAGAGAAGCTATGCGGGGATTGGAGTGACTTGAACCCAGAACAGAAGCGCTCCACACTGGCAATGTTTTGTTATAGGGTCCCCCATATATTTTTATGAACATCCCTTTGTTATTTCCCTAATTCATCAGATTTTCTGGGGTAGCACTGGCATAGGCGTTACTGGCTTTATTCGCTAACTCATTTGTTTATATATTGCTTCCCATTACCATAAAAGGTAAAGGTAAAGGTACCCCTGCCTGTACGGGCCAGTCTTGACAGACTCTGGGGTTCTGCGCCCATCTCACTCAAGAGGCCGGGGGCCAGCGCTGTCCGCAGACACTTCCGGGTCACGTGGCCAGCGTGACATCGCTGCTCTGGCGAGCCAGAGCCGCACACGGAAACGCCGTTTACCTTCCCGCTGGTAAGCGGTCCCTATTTATCTACTTGCACCCGGGGGTGCTTTCGAACTGCTAGGTTGGCAGGAGCAGGGACCAAGCAACGGGAGCGCACCCCGCCGCAGGGATTCGAACCGCCGACCTTTCGATCGGCAAGCCCTAGGCGCTGAGGCTTTTACCCACAGCGCCACCCGCGTCCCTTTTTTCCCATTGCCATACATTTATGCAATTCATGTACATCTCTCCTGCAACATTCCTTCACTCTTTTCGTTGCCTTGCCTTGCCTGAAGACAGGTACAAGTTCTAGTTATCTCACAATCCTAGCCAGCACTGATACCAAATAAGAACACTTAAGGGACAGAGAACAGGCAACTTCTTTACGACCCGTTTTTATGGTATTTATATATCACTCCTCCAAAGATCAAGCCAGCTTGTAACACACACACAAACAAATAAAACACAAAATAAAACAAACCACCGGCAATATATAATACAACAGCAGCAGTACTAGTCTTCAACAGCTAGTCTGGAAATATTAGAGCTGCCTTAAAAAGTCGGATTGCCTGGGCATATGGCCTACGACTGTCTACACCAGTATTTCTCAAAATGGGGTCTCCAGAGGTTTTGGGACTACAACTCCCATCAACCCTTGCTAGCAAGACCAATGCTCAGGGAGGATGGGAACTGTAGTCCGAAAACAGTTGGAGTTTGGGAAACAAAGGTCTACACAAACCTCCTCCAGTATGGTGACCGCCAGATGATGTTGAACTCCAACTGACATCAGCTCCAGCCTCCATGGCCAGTGATCAGGGATGGTTGGAGTCCAAGAACATCTCTAACATCGGGTTAGAGAAGGATGGTCTACATACTCATTGTCAGCAGCAACCCAGGGTCTCAAAGCTGTTCATTCCATGAGGATTCCGCTCAACACTCTTTCTCACGGTGTTCTGGAAGCAAGCATCAGTTATGTTTTGTTCTGAGTTGTTTTTATTTATTTGTTTGTTTTTGTAATTAGTTGCCATCGTGCTAAATATTTTTGTCATATAATCATAGACTTGTATCATCGGAAGAGATCTGAGGGTCATCTAGTCCAACCCCCGGCAATGCAGGAATCTCTACTTAAGCATCCATGAGAGGTTGGTCATCCAACCTCTGCTTAAAAACCTCTAAGAGGGGGTGCTTTCTACTGTGGAACAGCTCGTACTGTCAGAAAGTTATTCCTGAAATTTAGTTGGAATCTCCTTTCTTGTAACTCGAATCAATTGTGATTTTAATTTTGGTAAGAGATGTCTAATCTGAGATACTAAGATGGTTCTCCGAGAGGCAGCTGAAAAGCTGTTTAGAAACCTTGGGAGTAAATAATGTAAAATGCAGGTGGGATTTCGTGCCAAGTCAACCCTAACCAATCTTAAGCACAAGCTTTAGTGAACTGTGCATAAACAAGGTGAGCTCTTCTTGTTGAAAGAGGACCTAAAATCTTTTAGGTCACCAGAATGAGGGTTAGTCTACGCATGCAGCGTGTGAACTGGGAGAGTCCTGAGCTGCTAGAACAGACTACCAGTTCTTGCTGTAGGTGTTCTTCTGGGTGTTCCTCAAAATCTATAGGAAAGTTTTCTAGGCCACCTGCTCTAGATAGACCAACTTCCTTCCTCAAACTGATGCTCTACAGACTACAGTGGACTACAGTTTCCATCAGCCCCAACTAGCATGGCAACGGATGATGGGAGTCCTAGTTCATTCTCCTTCTTCTTCAAGACATTCACACCTCACTGGCTCTGCATCTGTCAACCAGGCCTGAGACTCCAGCCAAAGTGACGCTGTGCAGGTCTACCCCTCACTGATAGGCCAGAGCTCATTTATTAGTGTTTTGCTAAGGATGAACATCTTTTTTCACTCTAATCTTTTTAGCTCATTATGTTAATTATGAAAAATGGAAAGCCTAAGTAACCATCAGCAATTGAGATTAATTAAGGAATAATCAGTAATTTCTCATAAACACAAGTCCCCACTAATTTAAAAAGCTATTATATACTGCAAGTGCTAGCGACAGAACTGGTGGCATACAGACCAATATCCAAGACGGAGTTGTGCTAAAACAAAAACTAGAGTAACAGACAACATAAATGCACCCTGCTTTCCCTCTGAGAGCTGGTATCCTCACAGGAATTTCCAAACTATTCCTCTGCAGTGTGGTGGAGAATTGAGGGGTTTTTTGGCCATTGACTTGGTGGGAATGTTGCCCCATAGCAGAAGTACTCTAGGAAGGCAGTGTGGTGCAGTGGTTCGAGTGTAGGACTAGGACCTGGGGGATTAGAATCTCCACTCCACCATGAAGCTCACAGGCTGGCCTTGGGCCAGTCACAGCCTCTTAACCTACCTCACAGGGTTGCTGTAGGGATTAACCAAGAGGAGCTGGGTAAACCATTTACTCCTTGGAGTAAATGCAATAAATAAGCTCTTCTGCTTGCCTTCTTGAGAAAGCTGGAGGGGCCAGCCAGATGGAGATGTCAGTCATCAACCTAGCATCTAGAGATCTCCATGGGGTTGTGTGATGGTTCTAGGGGTTGCTCGTGCGTAAGTTGCCGCCACTCCTGGCTAGGTTACCTGGTTGAACCCTTTCTGTCTGGACAGCCTCAAGTTTCGTGGCTGTCTCAGTCGCTGGCAGAATCCGTCAGTGGGCGTTTCTTTAACCTTTTCCAGCATAAAAGCTCTTTGACGCCAAGTCTCCTCCTACTCTCCCTGCGCAGAAGTCTTCTGCACAGGGGTGGGTGTGGGCAGCGGAGTACCCGTATTCTCTCCGCTGGTCTCCGGCGAGGAGTCCTGGAGCCTCCTCTCCGATTCCCCCATCTGCCCCCCTTCTCCACTGGTGTTACGCTGATTTCCTTCCCCAGCAGATGGGCTGCCTCTCTCCCTACTGGGACCCTCTCCGGCATCCCTCTGGAGCCTTCCCCCCGCCTCTAGCTCCGATGGCAGTTCCCTGACAGGTTGCAAATGGACATTTGACAGTTGCAAAACGTGCCCAGGGAATTTCTATGGTTGCCATATTTCAAAAGGTGAAAATCCAGACACAAAAGTTGTTCAGCCTTTTTTTTGTTTTGCAAAATCTCCAAAAAAATAAATAAAATGAAGTTATTGAGCTACAGTGGTACCTTGGTTTAAGAACAGCTTAGTTTATGAACAACTTGGAATAAGAATGCTGCAAACCCGGAAGTAGGCGTTTTGGTTTGTGAACTTTGCCTTGGAAGCAGAACATGTTTCGCTTCCTGTTGAGTGTGTTCCATTTGTAAATTGAGTCCTCTGCTGTGGGAAAGCACGCCTTGGTTAAAGAACGCTTTGGTTTAAGAACGGACTTCTGGAACAGATTAAGTTCGTAAACCAAGGTACCACTGTATTTTGAAGGAAATTCACCAAAATCTAGACTTCTGACATGGATTGCCATACGTCTAGATTTGCCCAGACATCTCAGTGATTTCTGCCTGGACACTGTTTCCGACTCCTATATGTCTAGGAAATTCTGGATGTATAGCAGCCCTAGAATTTCTAACATTGGGACAAAAGTTTCATAACATGACTGTTGTGCCTTTGCTCCTGCTTAGCGTTATGTGAATGATGCAAACACGCAATGTGTTAATATGGAGCAAACACTGATAGATACATACTTCAAGAATCTCAGGAACAGACCAAAGGAGAAGGCCCATGTCCAAGTGGTAGATTGACTGCTTAGCATGCAGAAGGTGCCAGATTCAATCCTTACCACTTCCAAGTAGGGCTGGTAATCTGCTTGCCTGAAACCCTGGAGTGAGTCAGTGTAGATAATACTCTGTGTGTACATCAACTTCCTATGTTCCTATGACCTAAAATAAGTTAAGATAGGAAAGTGCTTTCACATACACAACACACTCGCTCCTCTCCTTTCGGCTCTGCAAACACGATGCCAGTCCCTTCAATGATTTCATGCATGTGTCAGGTTTTTTCTTTTATTAATGAATCGGTAATGTGTGTGGGTTTAGCTTTCACGCAAGACCTGCAGACTGCCAAGCCAGCTCCCGTCGGCTGATTCAGTTGCATGCTCATTCATAAAAAGCGCATGGCAGCGTGTGTGCAGACACATGAGTCACCCCATACCTAGAAAAGCAAAACGTGGAGAGCGGTTCTGCATTTTAGTGAAGGCATCTGGCGAGGAAATCTTATTTACTCAATTCATGTGTCGCTTGCCACTCATTAGTCGCTTGCCAAGCAAGAAGTCTCCAAGAAACTTAATAATGTAAGAGTAGCATGCAGGATCGTGGGGCGTGGGTGGCGCTGTGGGTTAAACCACAGAGCCTAGGGCTTGTTGATCAGAAGGTCGGCGGTTTGAATCCCCGCAACGGGGTGAGCTCCCGTTGCTCGGTCCCTGCTCCTTCCAACCTAGCAGTTTGAAAGCACATCAGAGTGCAAGTAGATAAATAGGTACCGCTCCGGCGGGAAGGTAAACAGCATTTCCGTGCGCTGCTCTGGTTCACAGAAGCGGCTTAGTCATGTTGGCCACATGACCAGGAAGCTGTACGCCAACTCCCTCGGCCAATAAAGCGAGATGAGCGCTGCAACCCCAGAGTCGGTCATGACTGGACCTAACGGTCAGGGGTCCCTTTACCTTTACCTAGCATGCAGGATCAGGCCAGTAGTCCATCTAAGTCCAGCATCCTGCTCTCACAGTGGCCAACCAGATGGCTCTGGGAAGCCTGACAGTGGGACCTGAGAACAGCCCTCTCCCCGCCGCCACCCTCAACCCCCAACCCATGGCTTCCAGCAACTGCTCTTCAGAAGCACACAACCTCCGACTTACAAAAATTTAAGTGCATTGAGAATAACATAAAATAAAAAGAACAGCGCATCACAATAAAAGCCATACAATAACCCATAAAACGGACACAGTAAACGCTAGGCATGCTTTATGGAACAGGGGGCAGAGAGGCATATCCAGATCTATTAATTACTAGCCAGCCACATGTGCTTCCTTCAACTACGGAGAGCCCAAATCTATGAAGAAATCGGGGTGGGGGGGTCATCAATGCCATCTCTCAACCTGCCCCACCCACTGTGGATCTCTGAATCTTGCTTTCCCATCAGCCATAGCTGCTGCTGCTGCAGAAAGAAGAGGGAGACTACCTTCCCACATTATCCTACTAAGGAGCCGGGGGAAAGAGAGATCCATAGGGAGCCGAGCGCAAAAAAAGAGAACAAGAAACCCCAAAAGTTAGGTGGCCGCGGCAGGCTTAATTCACCATTACGTGACAAGGTACTGCAAAAGGAGGCTCTGCAACACCTTGCCTGTTACGTGCCAAAATGCACTGAGAGAACAGGGTTGAGTTGAGGACACGGCAGCGGTTTCAACAGCACCCCCGTATTTAGTATGCTCGGTGCAGGTTCTAGCATTGATCAAACAATGAGAGGCTAAGACAGGGCAAGATTCCTCCGTCCTCGTCCTCCCCCACCTTCCAAAACCCATTATCATACAGAAGAGCCGGTGCAGATTGCTTGCATACAAATCTGAAGCATCTTCCGAGCTCCAGAACATGGTGACAGCCTAAAACAAACACCGGGAGCTGCGCTTTAGCTCTCCTTTTAAAAAGGAAAGGAAGAAAAGAAGGACATCTGCGGTTAGCAGGTGGCTTTTTTGCTCGCGGTTCATCGGCAAAGCAACTCTGCCATCTTGTGGTGCATATGCGCATCCTTGGTCGTAAAGGCGCAGTGTGAGGGAAGAGGCCGAAAGCAAGCCTGTTTAAACAAGGCAAGGAAGGCCTCTGCAACGTGTGTTTCTGTTTTTTTTAATTATTATTATTACAGATTTTCTTGATTTACAGAAGTGTATGCAATGTCTCTCTCTCGTATTTCCCCCCCCCCCATGTAACATTTTTACTTGTGAGCTCCCAAGATGAATGCAACTCCCCTGTTTGCTAAGCCCCATGTGGGTTTGCAAAAACAGTGCCTTTTAATGACCCTCTGATGAGGTGCTAAAACTATTGCTAATGGGCTGGATTTGGCTTGCAAGTCTGTGATAATCTGACTATTTGGGGACAGAGCCAATTTGCCCCAGTTAGTGCATTTGCTACTTCTAACTAAAGTTTAATGACTAAAGTTGTCAGGGCAGGTGGCATTGTATTTTCCAAAAAACCACCAAAAACCACCCTTAAGAGACCAAGATTGTAGTCCATCTTAGTTGCACAACTTTACCTTTACACCTGAACTGAGAATGGGTTTATACAGTCATACCTCAGGATGAATACGCTTCGGGTTAGGCAAATTCGGGTTGCGCTCCGCGGCGACCCGGAAGTAACGGAGCGCATTACTTCCGGGTTTTGCAGCGCACGCATGCACAGACCGTCAAAATGACATCACGCACATGCACAGAAGCGCCGAAACGTGACCTGCGGACACGGGTTACGTTCGCTTCGGGATGCGAACGGGGCTCCGGAACGGATCCTGTTTGCATCCCGAGGTACCACTGTATACTCAAATTCAGGAAATGCTTTTGCAGCTTCTCAGTCCATTCATTACATGAACTATTAAGCATTATAATATACAATCAAAACATCTTAATTAAAAATCTGTATCAGCCACAATTGCTACCCATGTGAATCAATTCAGTTCAATCAATAATTGTTTGTTTTTTGAAAAATACAAAATAAAAACACACAGAGAGTTTTCTCAGCAAATACTACCACCCTCCAAATAACATAAAAAAAACTGAGTACCCATTTAACAGCAATACATGATATTTTCTATATAATTATTTACTGGGGGTACTCAAAGGTACGCAGTACCAATAACCCCCCCCCAATGTTGAAGTGTGGCAATTACTGTAACAACTTATTGGTGAGTACTGGCACCTTTACTATTTACAGTGGTACCTCGGGTTACATACACTTCAGGTTACATACGCTTCAGGTTACATACTCCGCTAACCCAGAAATAGTGCTTCAGGTTAAGAACTTTGCTTCAGGATGAGAACAGAAATCGTGCTCCGGCTGCAGCAGGAGGCCCCATTAGCTAAAGTGGTGCTTCAGGTTAAGAACAGTTTCAGGTTAAGCACGGGCCTCTTGAACGAATTAAGTACTTAACCTGAGGTACCACTGTATTTATTTTTATAATCATTGGTTGCATACAAATACAGAGACAAAATACGCAACAAAAGTTGAAGGATGAAAGATTGTAAACAATCCAGAAAACAATTAAGTGCAAGAACACCTTTTATAAGTGTGTTATCATTTAAATGCTGGGAGAAGGCTTTGAAGAAACAGATTCAATGGAAAGAAGGGAACAGATTGTTTATTGCTTGGCTGATATTTTCCTAGACAACTTGCTTCCCCCCTCCCTTTTAGTAGAAAGAATGCAACAAGTCGGTTAATGCAGGCACCGTTTTAATTAAGATTACTGAACAGATCTTGCTGTTTGAATTCCTACTGCATAAATGTTCCTCAAGGAGCAAATGAAAAATGGGTGTTCATTTACAGAATTAAGGATGCACACAGTCCAGCATGGCCAATGAGCATGAATGATGGAAACCGGAAGATGCTACAGGGGCTCCCGTGAACTAATATCTTGAGTACTCAAATGAGAATCTGCACTGCTTCAGTACTGGGTTAAACAGACCAGTGGTCTAACTCAGTATCCCATGGATCCAAAACTCTCTCTACCATGACTCAATACTCCAGAAATTCACGTACCATAAACATTTACCATCGTATATACTATATACCCCAGACTTTCTCAGCCTGTGGCTCCTCTAGAAAATAATAATAATAAATAATAAATTTTTATTTATACCCCGCCCTTCCTGGTTCAGAAAACCGGGCTCAGGGTGGCTAACAACAAATTTAAAACGCTTAATTGTAATACAACATGGAAGCAGCATAAAATACACTATAAAAACATGAATAACAATAAAATTCAAAGTTCAAAAATCAATTTGGGGGAAATCCATCCAATAAGCATTAGACAGTCACCAGGGCTAGCTGGCTGAATTAGTCCTACTTGGGCCAGCGAGGCGGCCAGGGGAGAATTAGCTGTTGGGTCTCAGAGCGGGTAATCTTCATAAAAGGGGAGGGGGAGGGAAGAGAAGGGAAATAAAAGATCAGGCTGAATTCAAATTAAAGGCCAGGCCCGAAGGAAGGAGGGTAAATCCTGAAGGGCTCTAGTCTCATGGACTACAACTCCCAGCATCCACAGCCAGTGTGGCCAATGGCCAGGGATGATGGGCATTGTAGTCCAACGTCGACTGAAGGTTGTTGGGTAGAGGGAGGCTGTTAATACACAATTTTATACAAGTTCAAGGAATGCTGCTCCCCCCTTTTTTTAACTTTCTTTGAATGTTTGGTATTGATGTCATACATCTTGTTTACTTATGCGCACATTTTAGAATATTGATCCTCATCAACAACAAGCCATGTTCACACAGGTGCGACCAGAAAAAAGGTAGCAAAGCAAAAGAAAGAGAAGATAAGAATTTCAAAAAAAAAAAAACACACACACACCAAGTTAAATGTTAAAAATGCTGTTGGGCCCCCACTTCATAACACCGATAAAATTGAAAGGTTCTGCACTTAGGCAGGAACAACCAACTGCACAAATATGAGATAGGGGAAGCCTGGCTTATTAGCAGTACATGTGAAAAGGATCAAGGGGTCTTGGTGGACCACAAGCTGAACATGAGTCAACAGTGTGCAGCAGCAGCAAAAGAAAAGAAAAAGCTAACGCTATTCTAAGCTGCATCAACAGAAGTACAGTGTCTAGATCAAGGGAAATAATACAGTGGTACCTCTGGGTGCAAACAGGATCCGTTCCGGAGCCCCATTCGCATCCTGAAGCAAGATGTAAGATGCGACTGTGCGTCTGCACGGGTGTGAGTCGCGTTTCGCCGCTTCCGCTCATGCGCGTGACGTCATTTTGAGCGTCTGTGCATGCGAGAGTGCCGAAACCCGGATGTAAGGCGCTCCGTTACTTCCGGGTCACCGCGGAGCGCAACCCGAAAATATTTAAGCTGAAGCGTATTCATCCTGAGGTATGACTGTAGTACCACAGCTGGAATACTGTGTGCAATTCTGGGCACCACAATTTAAGGATATTGACAAACTGGAATGTGTGCAGAGGAGGGCAACCAAGAGGGTCAAGGGTCTGGAAACCAAGCTTTATGGGGAATGGTTAAAGGAGCTGGGTATGTTTAGTCTGGAAAAGAGGAGACTGAGAGGAGATATGATAGCCGTCTTCAAATATCTTAAGTGCTGCCTCATGGAGGATGGAGCAAGTCTGTATTCTCCTGCTCTGGAGGGCAAGACTCGAACCAATGGCTTCAAATTACAAGAAAGAAGATTCCGACAAAACATCAGGAAGAACCTCCTAAAAGTTAAGAGCTGTTCTGACAGTGAAAATGACTCCCTCAGAATGTGGTGGACTCTCCTTCCTTGGAGGTTTTTAAACAGAGGTTGAATGGCCATCTGTCAGGGATGCTTTAGCTTTGACTCCTGCATTGCAGGGGGTTGGACTAGATGACCCCCGGGGTACCTTCCAACACTATGATTCTAAGAAATCTCAGAGTGAAGAGGCATGACTCAGTGGATCTGCTTTGCATGCAAAAGGATCCCTATGTTCAATTTCTGGCTAAGTAACCAAACAATTAAACCCCTGTGTTGCAAACAATTATCAGTAATATCCCAGGCAACCCGATGACCAAGTACAACAATGCAATATCAATATAAACTCTTTATAGAATCTATACGGAACATTGAACAATATGAAGAACCAAATAAACAGAAATCTTATAAATCTCTAAAGTCACAAAATGTGCACTCTTGATGGATTCTCTTGAAAACATAGAATTTGAGTTGTTGTAAGTTACCGTGTATATATACAGGTCACTGTTTCAACAATTCATTTGCATTTTTGCATCCTTCTGCTGTGCTGAAGAAGAATTCTACAAAACAGTGGGTAGATCTGGAATCGCTGTTCACTACGTCTGTTTGCGGACCTCTTCGGCAGCCTTGGACATCATAAAACAAAGCTTTAGGGCTTGTTTTCATCAGATAAGAATCTGACCCAGAGACTTGCATAGTCTACAAAGACTTTCAGGGACTTATAAGACTTACGTTTATTTGGTTCTATGTTTTCAAGAGAATCCATCAAGAGTGCACATTTTGTGACGTCAGAGATTTATAAGATTTCTGTTTATTTGGTTCTTCATATTGTTCAATTTTTGGGTAAGGCTGGGGAATACCCCGTCTGAAAACCCTGGGCCGCCTTGCTGTCAGTCAGTGCAGACAATACAGAAGCAAATGGACCAATACGCTAACTTGGTGTGAGGCAGCTTCTTATGTACACACAGAATTCTAAGCACAGCATTTCCTCAATTCCATACACAAGGCCTGTGATTAAAACCAAAATATCTTTTACTAATACTGCTCAGATCCACACACACACACACACACACACACACACCAGTCCAGTCCAGTTTTCCCAGTTCCGTTATCAAAAGCTGAATGGGGCCTCTAAGAATAATGCTGTTTTCATCCTTAGGCCTGGCAACTTCTGCCACCCACCCTCTCTCTCTCTCTCTCGCTCTCTCTCTCTCTCTCTCTCGCTCTCTATCTCATGAAAGTTTTACACAGGAGCCCAGCTTCATAAATAGTTCACATTGTGCAAGGCCATTATTCCACTACAGGGCGTAGGTTTTTGCATTGCACTCAGGCACACATGCAAAAGGGTGGATACGCACGGACTTGCCATCAGATTAAGATGCATTAAGAGGGCTACTGATAATGAAGCCTATTGCAAGGGAGAGGGATCACCAGGGAGTCTTACCGCTGAAGCAGCAAAAGTAGAGGCCTATTCAACTTCTTGCTGCCCTCTAGGAGAATGGCAAGCAGGAAAGGAAAGTAATGCCCTTCACAGGCTTCTTTGCTGAAAGTTAAAAGGGGCACAAATGGGGAGGAGGGGGCTGGCAAGGTGCAGCGATTAAATCAACTGTGCTCTCAGTCAGGAAGTCCTCCGCTGAAATCTCCCCTCCTCCTCCTCCATCTTAAACTCACTAGCCGTGGCCTCATCTGTATTATACATTTGAAGCAGCAACATGCCACTTTATAAACAGCCGTGGCTTCTCCCAAAGAATCCTGGGAACTGTAGTTTGTTGAGGGTGCTGGGAGTTTTTAGGAGACCCCCTATTCCCCCTCACAGAGTTCCTTGAAAAAAGGAATTGATTGTGAAACCCCACTGCAAATTTATTGTTAAGACCACTTTGTGAGGGGAATAGCTGGGTCTCCTCACCACTCCCAGCTCCCCTTAACAAACTACAGTTCCCAGGATTCTTTGGGGAAAGGCACAACTGTTTATAAAGCGGTATATTACTGGTTTTAATATGTGCTGCGGATGAGGCCCTAGACAGGCTAGTTTTCTCCAGACCTCAGCCATCCCACTGCAACACAGAAACCGCAATACTGGCCTACCATGCAGGGCTGTTTTGTAAGAAGGGGAAACAGGGGGCTGCCCCTTATGTAAGCTCAGTCTATTTGTTCCACTAACTTGGAACAGTCTCTCAGGCAGAAGCTCTCTCACATCACCTGCCACCCGGATCCTCCTTTTAATAGGACTGAGCCAGGTGCTGTCTCTATTTGTTAAATTATTATTATACTTATATCCCAACTTTTCTCCAAGTAGCTCAAGATGGCACGTACAACTCTCTCCCCCGTTTTATCCTCACAACATTCCTAAGAGTTAGGTTAGGCTGAGAGGCTGTAACTGGCCTAAGGCGTGAGCTTCATGGTTGAGTGGGGGATTTGAACCCAGGTCCTCGTCCAACAATCTAGCAATTACACCACAGTTGTGCTCTATTACGGAGCTGCAGCCATTTCTCGTGTTGGCGGACTCTCTAAAATGCTATTATAAATTATTTTTAAAAAGGCACTTCCTTAGTTTGAAATGAAGCTGCATCAATACTCAGAGACTCCTCACAAAGAGCTCTTTAAGATGCCTTTAAGAGTGCCTTTAAGAGTGGGAAAAGCTTATTAGCACATAGTACAATGTTCATGTACCAGCGCCACATATTCTCTTACACATTAATGCAAGTTTCTGTTTGAAAGGGGGGGGGGAATGCTTTCCCTAAAAGTTCTTTACGCAACACACACACACACACACACACACACACACCCCATCAGGAAAATGCAAGAGAATTGCAGAGAGTGGATGAGTAAGAAAGAAGCAGGCAGACAAGGGAGGAACCAAATGATTGAGGGGTGTGTTTGAGGGAGTAAGAGAAAGAGAGTGCACACATCCCTAGCAAAAACAGTTTACAGTGGAATCCTAGCCACATCAGAAGCAAGCTCCACTAAATTTATAAGTTGGGCTATGATTACAGCCTAAAAATAAATATTCCTATCAGCTTCAGTCAGGAGAAAGTCTTTATGTCAACTGAGTATGTGAAAGAGATTGCTCTTTTTAACTGGTGAATTAATGTATATGTGGAATGACAGTTCCAGTAGTCTAACTGAGAGGGACTGTGGTGAAGACACACCCTCTAGGTAATTAACAGGGCAAATAAAAGCAAGTCCACGCATTTTATTTTCCCCAGGCACAGCAACATGCCTGCAGTGCATAATCCTATTGCATGTTTTACAGGTTGGCAGAGAACACCACATGCCATCCCTGGCATGATCTGTGTGCAGGTATTACACACAAAAAGATATGCCGCGAAGTTGTCATTAACTAATCGGATTAAGGTTTGGGTTTTTCCCATTTAATTTCAAAATGGCAGCAGCTGATATCTGCACATTTCCATCTCCTCACTGAGGATTGCGTTCCTGCCCCTCAAAACCATAAATTCCACAGGTGCGTTTTGTGACTGGCACAGATCCAAATGCGACCATGTGGAGATTTCTGGTGACTGACATCTCCATCTGGCTAGCCCCTCCGGCTTTCTTAAACAGGTAAGCAGAAGAGCTTATTTACTGCATTTATATCCCAACTTCTCCTCCAATGAGTGTACGGTTCACCCCCCCAATTAAAATAATAATAATAATAATAATAATAATAATAATAATAATAATAATAATTTATTATTTATACCCCGCCCATCTGGCTGGGCCTCCCCAGCCACTCTGGGCGGCTTCCATAGAAACCAAAAATACAGTAAAATATCACACGTTTAAAACTTCCCTGAACAGGGCTGCCTTAAGATGTCTTCTGAATGTCAGGTAGTTGTTTATCGCTTTGACATCTGCTGGAAGGGCGTTCCACAGGGCGGGCGCCACTACCGAGAAGGCCCTCTGCCTGGTTCCCTGTAGCTTTGCTTCTCGCAATGAGGGAACCGCCAGAAGGCCCTCGGCGCTGGACCTCAGCGTCCGGGCAGAATGATGGGGGTGGAGACGCTCCTTCAGGTATACTGGACCGAGGCTGTTTAGGGCTTTAAAGGTCAGCACCAACACTTTGAATTGTGCTCGGAAACGTACTGGGAGCCAATGTAGGTCTTTCAAGACCAGTGTTATATGGTCTCGGCGGCCGCCCCCAGTCACCAGTCTAGCTGCCGCATTCTGGATTAGTTGTAGTTTCCGAGTCACCTTCAAAGGTAGCCCCACGTAGAGCGCATTGCAGTAGTCCAAGCGGGAGATAACCAGAGCATGCACCACTCTGGCGAGACAGTCTGCAGGCAGATAGGGTCTCAGCCTACGTACCAGATGGAGTTGGTAAACAGCTGCCCCGGACACAGATTTGACCTGTGCCTCCATGGACAGCTGTGAGTCCAAAATGACTCCCAGGCTGCGCACCTGGTCCTTCAGGGGCACAGTTACCCCATTCAGGACTAGGGAATCCTCCACACCTGCCCGCCTCCTGTCCCCCAAAAACAGTACTTCTGTCTTGTCAGGATTCAACCTCAATCTGTTAGCCGCCATCCATCCTCCAACCGCCTCCAGACACTCACACAGGACCTTCACCGCCCTCACTGGTTCTGATTTAAAAGAGAGGTAGAGCTGGGTATCATCCGCATACTGATGAACACCCAGCCCAAACCTCCTGATGATCTCTCCCAGCGGCTGCATGTAAATGTTGAAAAGCATGGGGGAGAGGACAGAACCCTGAGGCACCCCACAAGTGAGAGCCCAGGGGTCTGAACACTCATCCCCCACCACCACTTTCTGAACACGGCCCAGGAGGAAGGAGCGGAACCACTGTATGACAGTGCCCCCAGCTCCCAGCCCCTCAAGACGGTCCAGAAGGATGTTATGGTCGATGGTATCAAACGCCGCTGAGAGATCCAGCAGAACTAGGAAACAGCTCTCACCTTTGTCCCTAGCCCGCCGGAGATCATCAACCAGTGCGACCAAGGCAGTTTCAGTCCCATGATGAGGCCTGAATCCCGACTGGAAGGGATCCAAATGGTCCGCTTCTTCCAGGCGTGCCTGGAGTTGTTCAGCAACCACTCGCTCAATCACCTTGCCCAAGAATGGAAGATTTGAGACTGGGCGATAATTGGCCATCGTGGCCACATCTAAAGATGGTTTTTTAAGAAGCGGTTTAATAACCGCCTCTTTCAACGGGTCTGGGAAGGCTCCCTCACGGAGGGAAGCATTCACCACCCCACGAAGCCCATCGCCCAGTCCTTCCCGGCTAGCTTTTATAAGCCAGGATGGGCAAGGATCCAGGAGACAGGTGGTTGGTTTCACTCGTCCAAGCAGCCTGTCCACATCCTCGGAGGTAACAGATTGGAATTGATCCCACTCAACTTGACTAGACAGAACTCCATCACTCTCCCGCCCCGGCCCTGCTCCCACGGTGGAGTCTACTTCTTCCCGAATCTGAGCGATTTTATCTGCAAAAAACTTTGCAAAATCATTGCAGGAGAACATGTGGCCCGTACTGGGCCCCGATGTTGCAGGTGGTTCCGCTAAATTGTGAACCACCTGAAAAAGTCTCCTACAACGACCCTGTGAAGTAGGCTAAGAGGCTGTGACTGACTCCAAGGTCACCCAATGAGCTTCATGACTGAGTGGGGATTTGAACCCTGATCTCCCAGGTCCTAGTCCAACACGCTAACCACTACACCACACTGGATTCCTAGAGTACTTCTGCTATGGAGCAGCTATATAAATTAAGTAGGTAAATAAATATGAGGAAAGCAAAATGTCACTTAGAGAAGGATCTGAAACGTTTTCCTTGAGGACCTGTAAAAGAGTATAGGGAATTAATTTATAATGAATCGGGGGGGGGGAGTTTAAAAGTACTTTTTTTTTAAAAAAGAGTCATTTTTGTTGGGGATAATTCAGATGGAAATTCCCAGGTGTCATAAAAGCCTATTTAAGTATGCCACTACTGCGGCCTGTGTTTTGTTAGCCCAAAAATGGAAAACGAGCTCATTGCAAAATAAAAAGGGGTGCCTTGACATTCTGTTGTGGCCGACCATAACCTTGCTTAAGGTGTCATTTGACAGTCAGCTTGTATATCTGAGTTTTTAACACTGCTCAAAATACATAGAAGTTTGGGCTACCATAAATCTGTTGGACTTTCAGTCCCTTTTGGTTGTTTTAACTGCAACAAGCTAACATGGCTACCCCTCTGGAAGCTTCCTCACAGGGTTGTTGGAGAAAAGGGAGTGTCGAGTCCATATAAGTCCCAAAGCATATTGTAATAATAATAATAATAATAATAATAATAATAATAATAATAATAATAATAATTTTTATTTATATCCCGCCCTCCCCAGCTGAAGCCGGGCTGCTCAGGGCGGCTAACAACAATAAAATAGTACAACATTCTAAAATCATTCATTATAAAATTAATTCAAATCAAATTGATGGCAATCATTGGGCTAGAGTTCTGTGAAGATTGCCAAAGGAGGGAGTCAGGCTGTGCCCTGACCAAAGGCCTGGTGGAACAGCTGTCTTGCAGGCCCTGCGGAAAGATGTCAAGTCCCGCAGGGCCCTAGTCTCTTGTGACAGAGCGTTCCAATGACAAACCGGGTGCCTATGCGAAGTTCCCATACAGGATCCGAGCACAATAGCACTCTTATTATTCCTAGCAACAGGCACTCAGAGACATTCTGCCTCTGACACCAAAGGCAAAACATTTTACAAGGATAGTTAATAAATTCATGAACGGAGCTGCGAATCTTCAACGGAGTAAAATTAAGAGGAGGAGAGTTACTTTAAAACTATGCGCTGGATTCAGGAATGATGGGATGGGAACAAGATCTTGCATGACCTCGGGTGCTTTTAGTGCATGTAGCAGCATGTGCCTGGCCCCTGTCAGTTTCCAATGCTAACAAGTTCAAAGCAGCAGCAACACCAAACTATACAAACATCTAGAATTAGACATTCTCCTCCATGGCTTCAAATGCTGCCTTTTCAAAGGACTGTTTGTTAGCAGCCGCTGTGAATTAGCTTTAAGCTTGTTCTCAAGCTTTACAAAAAGAAAAACCACACTCAACTTTGCAGCAGCTCTCCGATTCTCACTCAGCAGTAGCCATAAGGCAGGAAATATCTGGCAAGAGGCCACATCCTGCAAACTGTGCGATGCCTTCAGATTCTCATTGGGTTAACAGCTGCACATGGGCTGGTCCTAATCTATACCTGTAGAGCTACTGTCATCAAAGTCTCAGCATACCAGTCTAGCAACTTCCACTGCCTATCAGCAAGAGACTTCCCAGGACTGTTTCAGAATGTGCTTTAGGCCAGGGACTACAGAGAGACCATTAGAGATGTGAAGGCCTGAGAAAAGAATCAGGAAAAACCAGAGTTTGTTCCAGGTTTTTACAAAGCCTCTCTTTGTTTTCGCTCATCCCCCCAAAAAATGGGGGGGGGGGGAAGAATGGAATAATTTAAAAATAAATAAATTATGAAATGATTAACAAAATGTTTAAAACAAAGGGGTTCATATATTTATTCCCCCAAAACGATTCCTAAAACCACATTAACAGGAAGACTTTCCTATAAGGCTGTATACAGTATCAGATCATTACAGCCCCTGTACACTGGGGAATTGGGGGTGTTCACCCGAAATCTGAACTTCCTCTGCATGAATTGCACCTTTGGGTTAACAGCAAATGTTCACCAAAATCACTCTGCCTGATTAATCACCCTGGTCATTTAAGTTGATAGATAAAAATCTCCATGGCCTTCTGATTTTTAGCTACAGTGGTACCTCGGGTTAAGTACTTAATTCGTTCTGGAGGTCCATTCTTAACCTGAAACTGTTCTTAACCTGAAGCACCACTTTAGCTAATGGGGCCTCCTGCTGCCGCCGTGCTGCTGGAGCACAATTTCTGTTCTCATCCTGAAGCAAAGTTCTTACCTGAAGCACTATTTCTGGGTTAGCGGAGTCTGTAACCTGAAGCGTATGTAACCCGAGGTACCACTGTATTTTGAACCATGATGAAGAGATAACGTAACATGGATTTTATTTGTATGCTGCTTCTCCATAGTTCAAACCATACTCAAGACAGCTTACAACTTGAAAAAAACACTAATTTTAACATAACAAAGCTAGCCATAAACAATAAACAAAACATCAAAAAGTACACAAGCAAACTGAACAACTTCACATAAATCATAAGATCTAAAATAAAGACACAAAAAATAGTATCAATAACACCAACAACCCTTCCTAAACAATACCCCAGCCTGATACAGTGGTGCCCCACAAGACGAATGCCTAGCTAAACGAAAAACCCGCAAGACGAAAGGGTTTTCCGATTTTTAGCGGCTTCGCAAGACGAATTTCCCTATGGGCTTGCTTCGCAAGACGAAAGCCCATAGGGAAATCTCCGGGGTCAGCGGGGAAGCACAGCGCGCCTTCTCCTCTGTTCCCGGACCTGTCTTGAAGACTTGCGGTGGGAGGAAGGTTTTCCTCCCCACTGCCAACATTCAGAAGGCTGTTCTGAAGGCTGGCGGTGGGAAGAAAAGCCCTTCTCCCCCGCCAGCCTTCAGAAGAGTTCCCGCAGGGCTGCCTAGGCTGCGGATAGCAGCCTGCTGCCCCGCGCGAGGTGCGCTCTGCTTCAGAGCGCCCCTCACGCCGGGCAGACATCCGCAGCTTGGGGAGCCCTGCAGGAGTTCCCCCTATCTGCAGCTTGCGGATAGCAGCCTGCTACCCCTATCCGCAGCTTGGAGAGCCCTGCGGGGAAGTCCTGCAGGGCTCCCCAAGCTGCGAATGTCTGCCCCGCGCGAGGGGCGCTCTGAAGCAGAGTGCCCCTCGCACGGGGCAGCAGGCTGCTATCCACAGTTTGGAGAGCCCTGCGGGGAACTCCTGCAGGGCTCCCCAAGCTGCAAATGTCTGCCCCGCGCGAGGGGCGCTCTGAAGCAGAGCGCCCCTTGCGCAGGGCAGCAGGCTGCTATCCGCAGCCTAGGCAGCCCTGCGGGAACTCTTCTGAAGGCTGGCGGCGGGAGAAGGGCTTTTCTTCCCACTGCCAGCCTTCAGAAGGCTGTTCTGAAGGCTGGCAGTGGGGAGAAAAGTCCTTCTCCCCCTGCCAGCCTTCAGAAGAGGTCCGGGGACAGACTGTCCCCGGACCTGGTCTGAAGGCGGTCTCCATAGGAACGCATTAATTGATTTTCAATGCATTCCTATGGGAAACCGTGCTTCGCAAGACGAAAAACTCGCAAGAAGAAAAAACTTGCGGAACGAATTAATTTCGTCTTGCAAGGCACCACTGTATTTTGTTCAGTAGCCTCAACATTTGTAGCTGGAGTCCGTCCAGGTCCCACCCTCCCAGGCCAGGTAGAAAAAGGCCTGCAAGGCAGGGAGCAGGTCTTCCAGCATTCACAGCCAAGATGGATGTCAGAAACTGTGTTTACGAGCATGGGAAGCTGTGTCATCCCAAATCAGACCTGGTCCATCTACACTAACTGGCAATGACTCTTAGAACAGGGTTCTCTCCTAGCTGTAACCTGTAAATACCAATGGATTGAAGCTGGGACCTTGCATGCAAGTTCTAAGATACTGGCACTGTGGTCTAAACCACTGAGCCTCTTGGGCCTGCCGATCGGAAGGTTGGAGGTTCGTATCCCTGCGACGGGGTGAGCTCCTGTTGCTCTGTCCCAGCTCCTGCCAACCCAGCGGTTCGAAAGCATACTAGTGCAAGTAGATAAATAGGTATCACTGCAACGGGAAGGTAAACGGCATTTCCGTGTGCTCTGGTTTCCCTCACGGTGTTCCGTTGCGCCAGAAGCGGTTTAATCATGCTGGCCACATGGCTTGGAAAACTGTCTGTGGACAAACACCGGTTTCCTTGGCCTGAAAGTGAGATGAGTGCCACGACCCCATAGTCGCCTTCGACTGGACTTAACCATCCAGGGGTCCTTTTACCTAAGAGATTCCCATGTCTGCCTGCTCTCCATTAAAGAGAAATGAGCAAGACATGCATGCCAGCCTGTTCCCCTGAATCCACAGTAAAAGTCCTTCCCAAGTCAGCAGAAACGGAGGTATTTTCCCCAATTCTCAACTCCCCCTAACCACCTTCCTAGTCTGGGAAAAGGTGATGATTTCCTTTTGTTAAGTACTAGGCCAGACAAGAACCCCAGGGCCTAATCTGATTGGATTAAAATATTTACAATTAAAGGCATACTATAATTAGAAAGACACACTGCCAGTAAAGATTAGAATTCTTTTATTTTTTTTACGTAACTTTGCATACTGAAATATAGTTTAAGAAACTTAAAAGGAGGGGGGGGCATGTCACAACAATTGTTTCCCAGGCAGCTTTCCCTGCAAATTAACTACAAATTACCTAGGCTGTCCCATACACACTTCTCACATATAGGTTGCAATCCTACGTACAGTTATCACGAAGGGTGCATTCATTGGGACATTTGTACAGAGGACTGCACATGCATAGGACTGACAGAAGCTAGAAGTTCACACTCGCCGGTAAAAGAACATCACAATTTAATATTTTAAGCCATATGCCAATAGTCAGCATCTGAATTCTGGGGCTGAATTGCACATGAGAAACTCTGGAACTCCGGCAATGGAAAGTGAGACCTGCATTAAAATGTTGCAGCATGGAGCGCTCCTATTCACTGTTCCAGCCAGCCAACCACAGTAGCTGGGATGCACTGGGGACTGATAGGTCGCAAAGGCAGGGAAGCCAACAGTAGGGGGAGCCAGAGCTAATATAAGGCAGATCTTTTTGTCCCCATCCTCTTCCCTGTTGAGTTCCAAAAGGGGCAAGTCTGGGACTAAGGGGGAGGAAGCAGATGGTGAATGCAGCACCCCCTGGACTGGTTTAAGGCAGGCAGGCAAGCACAGGCTGAGAGCAGAATGGGGTTGGGGGGCAGTGCCCCATATACCCAAAAGCACCATCCTCCACTGGTCAGTCCTCCTGCCTGATACTCCATGCTGCTTCCAAACCCACTTGGCATCCCATGGCCATGAAACACCCATTCGTGGTGTTCCCACTATTTTGGTACTCCTGCAAACCTCAGGTTCCCCCAAGCTGGCGAATACCTCCGCGTCTTGTGTGGGCTCATGCCATTTGGACTGGGTGAGCAATGGCACTCACAACCCTGGACATCGGAAACAGAGCATGATGCCCCAAATTAATATCACCTTCAAACCTTGGATTTAATCACCTGCTTCTCAGGTCACACGCTCGAATAGTCTGGCTGAAGCTAAGGCATGCTTAATCCCAGGATTCCCTGACTCTCAAAGTTCACTGAACGCTCTGGAATTTAGGTTACAGTCAGCCTTTCTAATAATCCTTCCACACACCCCTCAAGTGAATAACTCTTGTACACATTTATTCATAAATATAACGAGGGCGGGGGTTACAGAAAAAGGGAGGGGAAAACAGCACTTGTTTTACTGAAAAAAGTAAATGTCTTTAGATCACAGACCAACTTTTCCGAGTATGATGCTGTGTTTTAAACACCCATCAACCCCGGCCAGCATTTTGCATGGTCAGGAATCATCTGTGGTGTAGTGGTCTTGGGGTTGAGGGGGCTTCAAACACCTGTTACTAATTTTGCTGCAGGGTCCCAGTTTCCAAGATCCTAGAGCCACTCCATCAGCAAGAAAGGAGAGTTTTTTAGCCACCATGTGCACCAAAGCTAGGAATTTAGGAACACTGAAAACTTAAAAGTGCATCCATTGCAAGGGATTGGTATGCAAGTTCTGTTACGCAGAGTGACATTTCATGGAAAACAGTGTCACTCCAAAGAAGATATTAAAGGTAAAGGAACCCCTGACTGTTAGGTCCAGTCGTGAACTCGTGGACGACTCAGGGGTTGCGGCGCTCATCTTGCTCTATAGGCCGAGGGAGCCGGCGTTTGTCCGCAGACAGTTTCCTGGTAATGTGGTTAGCATGACTATCTGCTTCTGGCGAACCAGAGCCGCACAGGGAAACACCATTTACCTTACCTACAGCACCTAGCATTTGTGTTAAAAGTATAACAATGTCAAAGTAGTTAGATTCAGCCCCTTTGTATTCCCCTGTTTTAAGCCTTGAGTCGCTTAGGAGACTTTTTAGCGCATAAAGCGCCTGATAAATGCAATCAATCAATAAGTAGTGGGTGAACAGGATGGTGGATGCATTAATGACTGATTCCAACTGCAGGACGTCACACTTTTTATCTGAGCTGATTTCTGCTTTCCTGTACGTTTGCCTCCCAGTCACGTACTTGCTTCTTCCAAGGTTTTCATTATTCAACGCTTATTCTCCTCCCCACCCGCCTGGCATACCACTGTATAGGGTTTGCAGGAGAAACAGGTGGAATCTACTTGCCTTTCTCACCTTCCTAGATGATTGTCTTTTAGCATTAAGATATGTACAACAGGATGCAGCTAAGCAGCAGCAGAAAGAAGGAGGAAGTGGGAAGAAGGCTCAGAAAACCCCTGGGAAAACCTCACCCCAGCACATACAACTTTTGCACAGACAGCTGCAGACAAGAGCAAAGAGGCAGAGCAGCCAACAGAGGCTGCATACTTGCCATATATTTAAGCACATATTTTCCTCACAAAGGATTCTGGGGACTGCAGCTTGTCAAGAGTGCTGGGAATTATAGTGCTGTTAGGCGTAAAACTACAGTTCCCAGGATTTGGTAGTGGGTGTGCACATTTTGGACGTGCGGTGTGTATGCCGTCTTGCAAAAAACCGGTGGGCTAAGATCAATGTTTAATGCAGCCTTTGCCAACCTTGCCTGGTGCTCATAGGAGTGGCAGTTCAAAATATCTGGAAATATTACAATATTCTGTTGTAATGTACTATGAACTGAAACAGCCTGATTCATTTGCTTCTCGTCAATCTGGGACAGTTTAAAATGTGGTAACACAGGACCTACGCAGGCTCCCAGCTGTGACTTCTTGCAGCAGGTGAGGCAAGAGCTTGATTAATTAAAAATGAAGGAGAATGCTTTCTTTTTTTTTAAGTGTAGGCAAATTCTAGCTTCCTTTCATAGGGTTGCAGCCATCTTTAGTTCTACTCAGACCCACTGAAAAGAACAGCTATGACTAAGTCACACTTATTAATTTCAGGGGGTGTAGAGAGTAGAATTTACCTTGATACAACCCTTAAGTCTCCATTTTCAAAATCTCGATTAGCAGCAGGCCTTTAGGTAAAGGTAAAGGCACCCCTGACCATTAGGTCCAGTCGTGGCAGACTCTGGGGTTGTGGCGCTCATCTCGCTTTATTGGCCGAGGGAGCCGGCGTACAGCTTCCAGGTCATGTGGCCAGCATGACTAAGCCGCTTCTGTCGAACCAGAGCAGCACACAGAAACGCCGTTTACCTTCCCGCCGCAGCAGTACCTATTTATCTACTTGCACTTTGACGTGCTTTCGAACTGCTAGGTTGGCAGGAGCAGGGACCGAGGAATGGGAGCTCACCCCATTGCGGGGATTCGAACTGGCGACCTGATCGGCAAATCCTAGGCTCTGTGGTTTAACCCACAGCGCCACCTGCCTTTACTTGCAGATAAATTTGGTTAGACTAGGGCCTGGGAGATCAGGGTTCAAATCCCAACACAGCCATGAAGCTCATTGGGTGACTTTAGGCCCCTTAGCTTATAGGCTACCTCAGAGGTTTGTTGTGAGAATAAAAATGGGGAGAAGTGAAACTACAACTATTACTACTACTACTACTAATAATAATAATAATAATAATAATAATAGCAGCAGCAGACTGTCTCCTGCAGACACTCAATAGATTTCTGGAACACTTCTGAAGCACTACAGGTGAAACTTAACATGACGGGAGAATATTCGTATCTGACCCTCATCGGTCGTATCAGAGCAGCAAGAAACACATAAAAAGAAATAAGGAAGTCACATTGTTCTGACCACAGCCACCACCAAAAACAAAGCAAAGCCAACTTAAAAATAGCACCTGGGATTCCGGTACTGTTTATCATCTGTTTCTAAGCTCAGGCAATTCCCTAAAACTTCCTACATGCAAAAACACAGGAAAACCTTGTTCATGTTTTGCTGGTGGAGAGTATGATCCCGCCATCTGGAATAAAGGTGGCAACTACATCATGATGTGTTGCAAGAGAAAAGAATTCCAGGATAGGGTGTATGTGTGCTCTGAGTTTTTTGTTCGGCTAAACTGAGGACTCTGAAGGGGAGCTGGCTATGCTAGTTATATGGGCAGAGAGCAAAAAAAGAAAAAGAAAAAGAAAAGGGAGAAAACCGAAGCAATGTATTAATTCAATGGAGGAGACCACCCCAGGCCAACCCAGGCCTCCTCCAGTTGCCATGGCAACAAAGTATTGATTTTCCTTTTCCTCCGGCCCCCTCTAGTGTGAGGATTCAGTATTTTGAATCCACTGTGCCACTAATGACATCCAACAAACCCTGCTAAAATAGTACTGAAAATAAACAACAGAAATGTGTGTGTGTGTTTGTGCGTTACGGGCGACACTGAGGCAAACTGCCCCTTAAAATACTTTTAATAACTAGGAGCATGGCGTGGGAGGGGAGGGAAGTGGTAAAAGAAGCTGCAATTAATATGGAAACTTTAATTTCAATTTTGTATTTATTTTTTTCCACTGGGGAGAAGGCCAGCTAAATGACTTTGAGGATAGTAACAACAGGGCTAACAACTGCGCATCTGCATTTCAGTGCAAATTGCTGTTCTCAAAAGTTCAAAAGGTGATGGGAAAAGGAATTATCTGTGGGACTGAATGTAGGTATGCTTGAATATTTTTAAGGATTGTATGAAATGAATGTTTGTATGCTTGTATATTCGCAATATGTGTGCATTAATGCTGAATTATTTTAACAATAAAAACTTTTCAAAAAATAATAATTCTGCATTTGCTGCCCATTGCTTCCAATGGATCTTCACCGTGTGTGACTAAAATTGGGTGCCACCTTTTTATTAATTAATTAATTAAATTTACATACTACCCCTCACCCATAGATCTCAGGGTGGTTTACTTTCCACATTCTACTGTAAACTGATATTATTGTTTGAATGCATGAATTCAAATTCAGCTGTAATACAGAAAAGAATTCGTTTGCAATGCTAAATGTAAACTGTAAGTGGGGACCCCATTGTTTTGTCAGTCCTCCCTTTGTCTTGCCACTTTGCCACCAAGCCAGTGTGTATGTGATAGGGTCCAAAATCGTCCGAAAAATAAGGGATGTGACAAGGAAGGTTGTAGAGGAGGAGGAAGAGCGCCAAAGACCAATGGAAATCATGGTCTCACATTGCATGAGCAATAGGGGGAGCTTTTTGCACCTTTGGTTCCAAGCAAAGGAACGATCTCATACGCTGCCCGGAGTATGATTTAATTGGATATAACTCAAGCAGATTATACTGATCTTCCTCTAGACCAGGGTTTCCCAAACTTGGGTCTCTAGCTGTTTCTGGACTACAACTCCTATCATCCCTAGATAGCATGCCCAGTAGTCAGGGATGGTGGGAATCATAGTCCAAAAACAGGTAGAGACTCTTTACAACGCAAAAAAGATTATTGTAATGAAGTAGACTTTATATCAATGGGACGCAGGTGGCGCTGTGGGTTAAACCACAGAGCCTAGGGCTTGCCAATCAGAAGGTCGGCGGTTCGAATCTCTGTGACGGGGTGAGCTCCCGTTGTTCGGTCCCTAGCCAACCTAGCAGTTCAAAAGCACATCAAAGTGCAAGTAGATAAATAGGTATCGCTCCGGTGGGAAGGTAAACAGCGTTTCCCTGCACTGCTCTGCTTCACCAGAAGTGGCTTAGTCATGCTGGCCACATGACCCGGAAGCTGTACGCTGGCTCCCTCGGCCAATAAAGCGAGATGAGCGCCGCAACCCCAGAGTCGGCCACAACTGGACCTAATGGTCAGGGGTCCCTTTACCTTTAGGCTTTATATCTATATCTATATCTGAATATAAAGGTATTCACAAAAACACACAGACTAATTATCATCTGCAACCTGCTTCACCAACTTGGTGCCCTCAAGATGTCTTGGACTACGACCTTCCGTCATTCCCAGCCATCGACTGCTGGCTGATAGAAAATTTTTAGTCAAGTAAACGTTGCAACGCTAGCAGAAATCCAAGTACAGATCGCTATGTACACCCTACTGGAGCCAACAGCAAGTTTCCCACACTGATTCAAAATGGCTGCAGGCCAAAAATAAAGTCAAATTACTCTGGACCTTTGTGGCTAATAATATGGGCTACTTGACACTTGTAAAGTAGAAAACCAACTTTCCTCAAGAATAACAACTGGAAACAAGGAAATGCGAACAGAGTGAGATGCGGATCTACAGATATTTAAGTTCCCCCCTCCACTTTTTAAAAAACCTTATAGCTGTTCTAAGAACATTGTTAGGAAGCATGAACATATTTGATTAAGCCACTGCAGGGGAAATTTTCTCCAGCAATGCCTCAAACACACAAGACTTTTCTTTGACTACTAGTAACATACCAGGAGTGTCTGTTTCTTTGTTTTTAATAAAACTATTTTTAGTCTGCTCTGCACCGTACGATTACAGGGCAAAGCTAGAATACAATTATCACACAATGATAATATAATTAATAGCACAGGTGGAAAAAAAAGCGTGGTGTATTGGCATAATATCAAAACTTAATGAAATTATAAGACTGAGAGAAGGAAGAGGCTTGAATCACTGGCTTTTATACTTGTAAACTGCTCAGAAGCCTGTTTTGGTGTGAAGCAGTATATAAAATAATCGTAATAAATAATACAAAGTTAACAAGCCATTTGAAAACCTTTGGTCTCATCTCCTCAAGTGCATGAAAGAGGAAACAATTTAAAATATATAAGATTATGCAATATTCATACAGAACACTCTTATACATTATCCTATTTTACATTAATAAATAGTAAAAAGTATATAAAGGTTAAGAATCTAATATTTGAATTAAATTTATTTAAAAAATAATTTTAAAGTGCAGGTAAAAAAACCCGCAACCTTAAAATTATAATGCATAAAAAGATTAATGGCTCCTTAATTGCAGCATTAGTAAAGGCAAAGGTACCCCTGACCATTAGGGTCCAGTCGTGGACCACTCTGGGTTTACGGCACTCATCTCACTCTATAGGCCGAGGGAGCCGGCTTTTGTCCTCAGACAGCTTCCGGGTCATTTGGCCAGCATAACTAAGCCGCTTCTGGCGAACCAGAGCAGCGCACGGAAACACCATTTACCTTCCCGTCAGAGCGGTACCTATTTATCTACTTGCACTTTGGCGGGCTTTCAAACTGCTAGGTGGGCAGGAGCTGGGTCTGAGCAACGGGAGCTCACCCCGTTGCGGGGATTCGAACTGCCAATCTTCCGATCGGCGAGCCCTAGGCTCTGTGGTTTAGACCACAGCGCCACCCACCCGCATCCCTGCGAATTGCAGCATTACAAACTACTAATATTCAAGCAAAGCTCAATCAAACAGGTGGATATTTGCCTAATACTCTTCATATTACAGGAACACGAAACCTAGGTTTGCGACCAAATGCACGTACAACAAAAGGCTGCAGAAAAAATCACATTCAATATTGTCCTGTGTACATATGAACACAGGTTGCCCAACATGTGTCGTTTGGTGCTATGGAAATGAGCCCTGTGCTATATGATCCATCTCTGGGAATTATCCACTTAGTTACTTCCTGGTTTGCTGCTACCCTTGAACAACTACAGCTATGGTTTGTGCTTGCCCAGCTAAGTCCTGGTTCAGGAGTAAATTCAAACAATAATTTGCAAGTTTGGATATAACTACAAGCTATGATTTGTATGTTTTATAACATTTCTGTGAACCAACCTGGAATCACAGCAAACAGTCAGGACATAAATATTTTTAATAATAATATAAGTAAATAGAGGCATGAAGCAAAAGTAGGAAATACTGTAATCAAGAAAGAAAGAGAGGGGGAACATGTGAGCCAGAAGTTCCATCCAATAATGCCAGACCATGGCAGGATAGTATGCAACCAAGCTTTGCATCCACATTCTCCCTTTCTTTCCTTCAGCTTCATGCTCTTAGCAAGCCACAGTTTGCCCAAGAAACTATGGTTTGCCAAGAACCAGAACTAAATGAAGGCTCCTGAGCAGACAAGGGGAGGATAAAACATGTGGACCTAAATATCATTCATGCAGTAGCAGAACCAAACCATGGGTTCACTTCATATCTGACCCTGCCTAGTATTTGATTAGATCCACTGATTCTGGAGTTAGAGAAGAGAGAAAATTCGAGTGGAACTCCCTGGTATTAATAAAATATTCTTTGGCTATGTAAATTATTCCCAGCTTCGCTTTTCCTTCAGGTTTTTGATGTGGGTGGAGAAGCCTTTGATCAGAATAACACTCCCCTGTGCATCGCACATTAAAGTGGCACTTCAAATGCTCCTGGCGGGTATTTTTTTACAACAACAACAACAAAAAGTCTACAGCCAGGAGAAGTGCGGTAACTTCAGAAAAGTGCACACATACATACATTATAGACTTTCAACAAGGTGGTATGGCCTTCTACCCTCAGTGGAGATAGGTCAATCAACCAGAGAACGCATGCAGAGAATTGCACGTGCCATTACAGAAATTCATGTACAGGGACCAGCAAATTGTGTCTAGTCTTGGCAGCCAACAGTTGTTTCTTGTGTTGGACTACAGCTCCCACCATCCCTTGCACACAGGCCATGCTAATGACAAGTTGGAGTCCAACTTGGAGAGCAACTCTGGAGAACGCTATATTGGCTGTCACTGCATTAAATCAAGTCTTGTCCCAGGCTATTTCTCCCAAAAATGAACACCTAAGGGGGGTGGAGATTGATTTGGATTTTTTTCTGATGCCCTCGAGCAGGGAGCTGTACCCTTCCAGGTGCTATTGGACTCCAACTCCCATCAGCCTCAGCCAGATTCACCAATGGTAAGGGATGATGGGCGATACAGTTCAGCAACTTCTGAGGGGTCACAAGTTCCGCCGGTCATCCGCAGCTTGGCCATCTTATAGCAAAGACCCCGGAAGAGAGAACTTACTCTGCCTTATCGTGATTTAACCTTGCAAGTCAGTCAAAGTATAATATTTTATAGAAAACTGGAAGGAAAACAACAGACCAGGCCTTCTGCTCATTTGGGAGGCAGGTGTTATAGCTCCTTGGAAAAGGCTAAAGACAAGTCCTGGGCCGATGTGGTCATGACTGCCACCTTTCCCTATGTTCCAATTTTATTTTATTTTTTAATTTGCGTTGTCTTGGTTATATTTAAGGCGGCACCAACAGTTTTTGCCCTAAAGTGCACTGTAACAACTTTTAGAGAACATCAGCTCTACGCTTTTTTCTGAGGAGCTCAAATTAGAACGCATGCTAATTTGCAGATGCAAAACTTCACAAGATCTCAGAAAAGCTTCGTCCCGTGGAAGTATAAAGGGGAAGGAGAATAAAGAACAAGAGCTGCAAATCTCCTTCTACCCTATCAGAACTGAGAGCCTTAAATCACTTTCCAAAAAGTCCTATCCCTCATGGTTGGATAAGGGAATAGAATGTACCTGAAGAATACAAAAAGGACATTAATAAATCATAATTATGTTGTTGTTGTTTTAAAATATGAGTGTCTGTATAAGCTGTTCAAAAGTTGGAACTATTCAGCAAAGCTTGACGCTCTTCAACGCATTTTCTGTGTTTGGACAATGTTCCTTGCAACAGCATATGGTGAAAATATACCGTATTTTTCGCTCTATAAGACGCACCAGACCAAAAGACGCACCTAGTTTTTGGAGGAGGAAAACAAGAAAAAAAAAAATTCTGAATCCCAGAAGCCAGAACAGCAAGAGGGATCGCTGCGCAGCAAAAGCAGCAATCCCTCTTGCTGTTCTGGCTTCTGGGATAGCTGCACAGCCTGCATTCGCTCCATAAGACGCACACACATTTCCCCTTACTTTTTAGGAGGGAAAAAGTGAGTTTTATAGAGCAAAAAATATGGAAATTAAAACCAGAAGAAAATGCCTTCTCACACAGGCACCTTTTACTTTTCATGTATATCCCAGTTTTTCCATGTTATTTGAAGGTGCACAAACTATAGCTACAGGTAGAGTCAGTTAGCTGACCTGACTTACTGACTAAATCTGACTGACAACAAGCCCGCACTCAAGGGAGTACCAACCTGGCTGAACAAATCGAAAACACCTAACTCAATCTATGCTGAATGCTACGCTAACGGCATCATTTAAGATTCACAAAATATGTTCAGTGGCCAGTCATTACTATTTCCAAGCATATACTGGGATGATCTGAATGTAGCCAGGTAACAGCAAACCTCACAGAATGCACATCCAACATGCAATTGGCCAGGTTAACAATAGAGCAGAAAAGGATGGGGAGCCTCAGACCAAGACCCATCAAGCCTCTGTAACTGACCCTCATGTCTTTCTCTAGGGCAAGGCCTCAGGCCTTCTCCAACCACACCTGCCACTGGCCCAAAGGAAGAACTGTGTAGCAGGAACAATCCTTCCTTCCTGCCTGGCCCAAATGTTGTCACCTGCTCTGTTGCCAGATACGATGTGGTGGGGAGTCAAGACAGAATCTGCACAGGCAAAACTACAGAACTGTGTTATAAGAGATGTAATTTGTGCTTGTCTTTCCCCTCTTTCCTCCCCTTCTTTTTTCCTCGTGTGTCATGACTCCCTGAATGAGTCATCCGTTTTTTGCAAGCCACTCAAGAAACCTTTTTGGCTAAGAGAGTGGGTAAAGATGCTTTCAATAACAAACAAATGTTCTACTGTTAGTTAGTTTGGGGGCTAATAATGAAAATTTGAGTGGCCATTCCACATTATTAAAAGGTTCTTTATAAAAAAAGTCAGTAAGAAAAGTGCAAATAACCTATTTTCAGTCACCCTGATATTTTTGGGGATTCTTATCAGAAACGTGTTAATTAAATAGCATGAATGGGAATACTTGCCTCTGAACAGTTACTCCCCACTTTATTCTTAGGGACAACTCTGCTCCCAACAAACTTTACTCCTGCAGCTGAGCTGCCATTATTTTTTCCTTCCTCCCTCTCCAAACCAGTAAAGCCAATGGCACTTATCCTTGCACAATGCTTCATAGAACATGTCCCGTAATTTAGTGAGAATTCTGGGAAGCTTGCATTCAAAATTTTCACAAGATGTGTGATTAGGAAACGAAGGAATTAAAGATGCTTTCTCCATCCAGAGGTTTTTGACAACACCTCCCATCAGCCTCAGCAAACCTTGCGTAAGGTTGTGTTACATCACAAACTCAAAATTCCACTTAAAGGACAATGAAAACACAAAGTAGGTTACAGCTGTAGTCTTTCCCCAGTGAGAAAGCATCCTGGTGTTTTATTTTATTTTCCTTTTTAAACAGGCTTTAAAAAAAAAAAAGTAGGTGGGTTGGGGGAAGCAAAAATCCAGAGACTTACACTTTGCTTCAGAAATATTCTGGTTGGGCGACCAGACCAGCATACCAAGATTTTCTCTCTCCTGGGACCGCTTTGCAAGTTTAGCTGGAAGAAAACACATATATGTATGTTAAAATAAAACAGAAAGGTGCAATCTTACTGCTTCTAAGCGCTGATAAAAGAAACTGTATAATTAGGCTCACAAACAGTGTACCACCTAGCCGCAATCCCTGAAATGTTTTCATTCATTTTAAAAATAATTTTAAAAATTATGTTGTGACAGTATTTTCTTGGACCAACTGAAGATGAAGATGAAACAGAATTTAAAATGTTGTTGTTGTTGTTGCTTTAAGATTCTGGCATTTTCAGGGAACATGCCAAAAAGAACCCCACACTAACACACTATAGAGTTAAACTGCAGGATTTGCAGAAAAGGTTGCTATCTGGTTCTCCCCAGCTATTAGGCAAGAGAAAAAGAAGAGCAAGCAAAGAGAAATGGGAGTCTGGCTGTATTGTGTCAGCAGGTAAAGCTGGATCAGTTTCTTAACACCAGCAGCGCCAGCCAACTTATATATGCAGTTACCCCTGAAGACTGGTCTTAAATCAGGTGTTGAAGGAGAAGGAGAGCTGCTATTGGGTTCATTAAAGGCCTCTAGGTCTGTGATCAAATACCCCTTTATCACATTATACATTTAAAGCACATTCCCTCTTGCAAATAATTCTGTGAACTGTAGTTTGTTAAGGGTGCTGGGAATTGCAGCTCTGTGAGGAGTAAACCCAGCTCCCAGGTTTTTTGGGAGGTAGTGCGAGAGGTTAAATGTATAGTATAAATATAAATGTATAGTATAAATGTAAACTCCTCTATTCCGAACTTAAAAATGGAAAGCGTAATGCTGGTGGTCAACAAAAGAGGTTTAACGACTGTCTCAGGGCAAATCTTAAAAAATGTAGTATAAACACTGACAACTGGGAAACACTGGCCTACGAGCGCTCCAGTTGGAGAACAGCCTTTACCAAAGGTGTCATGGGCTTTGAAGACACTCAAACTCAGGACGCAAAGGAGAAACGTGCTAGGAGGAAGGCACGCTTGGAAAATCCACACCATGATCAACTCCCACCCAGAAACCTATGTCCCCACTGTGGAAAGACATGTGGATCCAGAATTGGCCTCCATAGTCACTTACAGACTCATTGTTAAAACCGTGTTTATGGAAGACAATCTTACTCAGCTACGAGTGATCGCAGAAGAAGAAGAAGAAGAAGAAGAAGAAGAAGAAGAAGAAGAAGAAGAAGAAGAAGAATAGTACCATAAGAAGAATTTACACACTTTATATAGGATACTTATTTTGAACTTAAAAAAAAAATCAAGTACTGTACTGGGACAAATAGAAAGAGGCAACTATACAAAACTCAGTCTGCTCACAATATTGTTTATTCATACCATCTTTTAGATCTTAGCATAATGTGCAGTTTTCCAAAACTGCTATGATAGAAGCAAAAATGTGACAATTAAAAACATGATTCAGGAAAAAAAAGTGGGGGGGGGGAGTGCATGCCAGCACAAAAACAATTTAAACAGCAGCGCACACACCCAAAAACCAATCATGAACGACCTGTCACTGGGACCCACCAAGGAAATGTTTGCTAATGAAACACCCAACAGCAAGATCTCTGATACTGCTCCTAAGGTCTCAGAAAGGGAAGTTGGTAGATAAAAGTAGACCTTTTGGGTCAGTCTCTTAAAGACCCCCCCCTCCTCTGCATTCCATTGATTGATTTATTATACCGCCCTTCGTCTGTAGATCTTGGTTTACAAAACAAAAGCACAAGATAAAAACACAACATGCGTAATAAGAACAAGAACAAAAAACCACAAACCAATAAAAACGCCTTCCTCCCACAAACACATTTATAGGAGTAAAGGATGTTAATCAGCCAAAAGGCCTGGTCGAAGAGGAATGTTTTTTCACCCTGGCACCTAAAGTTGTATAATGAAGGCTCCATAACCTGGGGAGAGCATTCCACAAATGGGAGCCACCACAGAAAAGGCTGGTTGTCATGTTGCCACCCTCCGAACTTCTCGTGGAGGAGGCACACAAAGAAGGTCTTCAAGAGGATGATCTCAGAGTCCAGGTAGGCTCGTATGGAGAGGTGGACAGCTGCATATTCCTGCATTGTTGGGGGTTGGGATAGATGATCCTCAGGGTCCCCCCTCCAGTTCTGCAATTCTATGCTTCTATATGTTCAGACCTGTAAGGTGGCACCATATTTGGCTTGGAGCTCATCAGATCTGATCTGCCTGACCTGAAACCTAGGCTGGGTAATTTATTCCTAATCAACGGGCGCTTGTAAAGAGATTCAAAACTCAGTAAAGCAAACTGAAGCATGAGAAGTTTAACCACAGATCTCCAGGGCCCAGGGCATTTTACCAGTATCCTTCCTGGGCAAGAATGATTTCTCACCATGTGGGAAGGGCCATAGCTCAATCGAAGAATATGCACTGCATTCAGAATGTCCCTGGCCTCTCTAAACAGGGCTGGGAATGGCCCACATCTGAAACCCTGGAGAATTGCTGTCTGTCGGTGTAGACCAGGGGTCAGCAACCTTTTCCAGCTGGTCCACCGTTCCTCAGACCTTGTGGGGGGCTGGACTATATGGGGTGGGGGGGGGAGAGAATGAACGAATTCCTATGCCCCACAAATAACCCAGAGATGCATTTTAAATAAAAGGACACTTTCTACTCATGTAAAAACACCAGGTGGGCCCCACAAATAATCCAGAGATGCATTTTAAATAAAAGGACATATTCAACTCATGTAAAAACACACTGATTCCTGGACCTTCCGCGGGCCGGACTGAGAAGGCGATTGGGCCGGATCCGGCCCCCGGGCCTTAGGTTGCCTACCCCTGATGCAGACAATACTGAATGAGGCAGACCAACAGTGGGACGCAGTATAAGGCAGTTTCCTATGTTCCCGCAAACCTCACTCCTCACTGCAAAGAACAACAGGCTGATAAAATGTTTGAAATGAGAGCCAGCAAACTGCTTGAGAGAACAGCAGTTCTCCAAGTGTTATCTGCTCCTTCCTTCTATCTAGGGCGGTTACAAGGCAGAAGAGGAAATCTAGCCCTTGCGTAAGTCAAGCAAACGAGCTGCCAGTTAAAAGAGAGAACTGGGGTGTGGCTACCTGAGTGTTGCAACGCAGGCATGCCAAGAGCATCATCAGCACTGTAGGAAAATCTAGTTCTAGAGACGACAAGTACTCCTAGACTGATGAAGATAATACAAATTCCGCATTTTCTACTTAAATCACACATAATGGATGCAGCAGGACTCTTACTATTGAGAGGTGGGGGAAAGCATTAATGCGACCAAGTGCTTTTGAATCATGTAACTGGATTCAGCCAATTGATTTTTCCAATGTTTCCCCAAGTCAAGACCACTACAGTGGTACCTCGGGTTAAGTGCTTAATTCGTTCCAGAGGTCAACAAAAGAGCATCTGCGACGGCCTGCACCAGACTAGAAGTCTTGTTGGGAAAAAGATTATACAGTGGTACCTCTGGTTACGTACTTAATTCGTTCTGGAGGTCCATTCTTAACCTGAAACTGTTCTTAACCCGAAGCACCACTTTAGCTAATGGGGTCTCCTGCTGCTGCTGCGCCGCCAGAGCACGATTTCTGTTCTCATCCTGAAGCAAAGTTCTTAACCCGAGGTACTATTTCTGGGTCAGCGGAGTCTGTAACCTGAAGCGTCTGTAACCTGAAGCATATGTAACCCGAGGTACCACTGTACTGTTCTTCCTAGATCCATTTCCGCATATTCCACCCCTTTCCCAACATATTGTGTTTGCCATTTCTGAGACTTTTGACTTCTCCCTTGCGGAAGGGGATTCTGCAATTCAAGAACCTCCACAAAACATTTTGCTGCAGGCAAAATTTCACTTAGAACAGGATTAAAAGTGAATTGGGGGTGCTACAAAGTATTTTAAGGGAGCTAAAAGTTCATCTGAGATGAGTAGCTTTTTTCAGAGGGGTACCCTAGGCCATGACTAGATACATCTCCAGTTCTTCTGTTGTCTTTGTCCATGGAGTTTTCTTGGCAGGGATACTGGAGTGGCTTGCCGGTTCCTGCTCCAGGTGGATCACGTTTGGTCAAAAGTCTCCACTATGACCTGTCCATCTTGGGTGCCCTGCACGGCATAGCTCATAGCTTCTCTGAGTTATTCAAGCCCCTTCGCCATGACAAGGCAGTGATCCATGAAGGATCTTTGACCAAACTGCGGGAGGCAGTGGAAGACAGAAGTGCCTGGCGTGCTCTGGTCCATGGGGTCACGAAGAGTCAGACACGACTAAACAACAACAGTTCTTCTAGCAAACGCCCCTTTTCCGCAGAATGACCAGGGCTCTCAATTTCATTCTCTGTATCCTTTTGCACAGTGGACTTTCAACCGTTGATCAAGCCTCAGCTTGGTGAATTCTGGAACTGACATTTTAAAAGTGACTTCAAGTTTACTGATGAACAAGCTCACCTATGCACACACAGTACTCAAAGCACAGCCAGATTTGCTGCTATTTTAAGATTTTAATTCTAGAAGTCTTCTAAGCACGGCATTAATACCAAGAAGAAGAACCTCCTAAAATGTCACAATATCAGACATGCCAGGTTAAATTGGACAGCTTTTTTTTTTTTAACTGTCACATGTACAGCAAAGCTGCAGGTCTTATGCTGCTGATAACTTATATTCATTGCGCAAAAACTGGGGGGGGGGGAGCAGCTGCCCTTTCCCATCAGACATTTATTCCGATAGCTTCCTTCCACCTTTTGCTATGCAAATACACAGACAGCAGTAACATAAAAGCAGTTTCAAAGCTATTGCATCTATCCACCTTTTCATTCTTAGCGTAGTCTCCATTGGTGACTTTCCACTGACAGGAAAGAATCCAAAGGCACAGCAGGGAGAGAGCCAATTTTCAGCACCCCAAACCCCCTCTAAAAAGGCTCTGGATAGTCCCCCAAAGCCACAACATCAGATTTAGAGAGATGTGGGGCAGGAGGGAAAGGGGGTCACCCAAACTGGCTTCTTCTTTATTCTCTTCTCTCAGTAGACAGCCACCAATGAGTTCTCCCTCTTACGGTGCACCCAAATTTTGGCATCATCAAAGCATAATGCAGTGCAATCTATGGAATCTTTGCTGAATTAACATATAGAATATGCCGTTTGCAGATGGCACATCCCCTTCTGCCAAACTCTACACCATCTCAGTTGCATGGAAACACCTGAACGGAGCTACTGTTGATCCGAATATGGGGGAATGGGGAGGTTTGAGTGTCAATGATGATGATAATGACGACTACAGTGGTACCTTGGGTTACAGACGCTTCAGGTTACAGACTCCACTAACCCAGAAATAGTACCTCAGGTTAAGAACTTTGCTTCAGGATGAGAATAGAAATCACCTGGCGGCAGCGGGAGGCCCCATTAACTAAAGTGGTACCTCAGGTTAAGAACAGTTTCAGTTTAAGAACGGACCTCCAGAACGAATTAAGTTCTTAACCCAAGGTACCACTGTATTATTATTAGATGTATATACCTGCCTTCATCCGAATATCTCAGGGCAGTTCACAGGATTAAAATACAAGCTAAAAACACAAGTAAATAGATAAAAGAACAAAACAATAACAACCCCCTCCTTCCTATAAACACATTTTAAAGGCTGTGAAATATTAATCAGTCCAAGGTCTGAAGAAGAACGTTTTTGCCTGGCATCTAAAGATATATAATGAAGGCGCCAGGCAAACCTTCCTGGGGAGAACATCCCACAAACGGGGAGCCACTGCAGAAAAGGCTCCGTTCTCCTGTCGCCACCCTCACATGGAGGAGGCACACAAAGAAGGATCTCAGATGATGAACTCATGGAGTCTGGGTCGGTTTATATAGGGAGAGGCGGTCCCTGAGGTTTTGTGGTTCTGAGCCATTTAAGGCTTTAAAGGTCTAAACCAGCACTTTGAACTGGGCCCCGAAGGTAATTGATCTTCACCAGAGGCCCTTCTCTGGGTACCCCACCAGAAGGAAGTGTGGAGGGTGGCCACATGGGAACAGCGCTTTTCAAGTGGTGCCTCCCCTCCTCATCTCAGGTGGAACGCTCATCAGAGTCAGTTTTTACTGACTCTTTGTTTCCCCAGGGCTTTGGTTAAGCACTGTTGCCTCTTACACTGATGCGCATCTTAAAGGAGGGTGGGCTGGAGGGTGGATTTGATTTAAATCAAATCAATTTAAATCACGATTTAAATCACTAGTCAGTAAGACTTGATTTAAATCATTTTTTTACAGAAAGACTCATTCTTGCAGGTATAATTTTAGTATTTACAACCAGATGAAGGTTTCATTTTTGGAGTAATAAATTTTCAGAGTAGTTTTTACAGTTACAGTGCTACCTCTGGTTACGTACTTAATTCGTTCCGGAGGTCCGTCCTTAACCTGAAACTGTTCTTAACCTGAAGCACCACTTTAGCTAATGGGGCCTCCCGCTGCTGCCGCACTGCTGGAGCACGATTTCTGTTCTCATCCTGAAGCAAAGTTCTTAACCTGAGGTACTATTTCTGGGTTAGCGGAGTCTGTAACCTGAAGCGTATGTAACCTGAAGCGTATGTAACCCGAGGTACCACTGTATATAAAAAATTACTGATTTGGTTATACTTTTAGAAATACATAGACCAAGAATTATGAAATTATTGTGCAGTTTAAAAACTTAACTGTTTATATTGGGACAACTTTTCTGCTGTACTTTATTGGAAGGAGAAAAATAATCATTTCCTGAATAACAATTTAAACAATGTATTTAACCATAACAATAACATTATATAATATGTATCCATGTTTGTTAACTGATGTGGTTAAACTTAAAAAAAAAACTTAGACTGAGTTTTAGCACACATGGAAAACTTAAAACAAAACCTTATTTCCTGATGAATAGCCTTTGGACTATAATGTAACTTAAATAGAAAACTATCTTTAGAAAGATTTCTCCTCCAAAAGCATTTTATTTTAAAAATCCAATTTTTTTAAAAAAAATCTGATTTAAATTTTAAAAATCTGATTTAAATTAAAAAAAATCATTGGTTTTTATCCACCCTGTGGGCAGGACTTGTCATTTACATATTTTGCATTTTTAAAAATCTGGTTTTATATTGCTTTTACGTGTTGTCTTTTACTGGGATAGGTTGCCCTGATCATTTTTTTATTGTCTAAAGCAACGGATAAATGTAATCGTAATAATCTCCCCATCTGTGGGCAGGATTTCTGCACTGCTGGGATTGGGCCTTGTGACAGGACCTGGTGACTCTACAATTTTGTGATCCTAAGGAGTCAGGGATGATGGGAGCTGCGACCCAACGATATCAAAGACTGAAAAACACTGCTCAAGAAAAATGTGGGAGAAGCTAAGTCCTTCAGGCACTACAAGAAAAGAGATCCACAGGTGATCGGATATTCAATCCTTCTCCATCTCTTCCTCTCTTATCAACTTTATCCTCAAGTCTTTCAGCAGATTCCCCAGACTTCCCAGAAGAACCTTTGCCGATGTACAAGTTGGCTGTACAATTTGTAGGCCTGTTAAAACCAGGCCCAAAACCTGTATATCAAGTGGGTTCTTTTTAATTAAAAGAGCTGTAAATTAAGCAGCACTGGAACACTTCCTGTGCGCATCTATACCCAATTATCACATAAATATTCCCCTGCCTGTCCATCTTTCCCCAACACCCCCCCCCCCGATTTTTTAGTTTCACTTGTGACACAAATAACTACAACACCGCAGCCACGTCCGACATTACGTATCTTCAAAGCTTTACAAAGCATAGAAAGGTTAAAATGCCATACTTTGATATTTACTCTTAATTGCTCTTTCAAAAAAAAAAGGCTTACAAATGTTTATAAAGGATTGGTAGCATTTAAATACAATTCGTCAAAAATCATGCTCTCTGAAGTGGGTTTACTCCTGAGTAAGCGCACATGAGATTGCAACTTTAGGCAAGTTCCCCATATATAGATGTTGTTTTTGCAATTCATCTTGTTCTTTTATTCTAAACTGCTTTGTTGTTGTTTACAATCAAGCGTTATGCAGATTTGATGGAATCAGTAAAATAAATCAACAAATGAAACAATAAAATTGTATAAATAAACCCAGTTGGCTGGGGCTGATGAGGTTAAGTCTAACATATTTTGAGGGCACCAGGCTGGAGAAGAGCACTGGAAAAATGGGGAGCCTTGAAAAAGCACAATCATGTTCTTATCACTAGGGGAGAGAGGAGACGAATTATCTGGATTTTTCTGCCTCAGGCACCAAACCGTCTCAAGACATCTGTCTGGGGCCAGAGATAAGGCAACAACTTTTTTTCTCCCCTTTGTGCTTCATTAATAAGGGTGGGGCTCGAGAACTCTGAAGTCGACAAAGGTACAATAAAAACCTGTTTCCAGTTCAGAAGGTGTTAACTAATCCACTGCATATATCTGTGTTTCATATGTTTTTCCTGTCTACCACCCTAAGATATTTATCAGCAGCCAAGTCTCCCACCTCCAGATTGCACTGCATACCCAAAGCAAACAGGAACCTCTCCTGTTAGTAAAAAGGTAAAGGTAAAGGATCCCCTGACCATTAGGTCCAGTCGTGGCCGACTCTGGGGTTGTGGCGCTCTTCTCGCTTTATTGGCCGATGGAGCCGGCATACAGCTTCCGGGTCATGTGGCCAGCATGACTAAGCCGCTTCTGGCGAACCAGAGCAGCGCACGGAAACACCGTTTACCTTCCCGCCAGAGAGGTACCTATTTATCTACTTGCACTTTGATGTGCTTTTGAACTGCTAGGTTGGCAGGAGCAGGGACCGAGCAACGGGAGCTCACCCCGTCGCAGGGATTCGAACCGCCGACCTTCTGATTGGTAAGCTCTAGGCTCAATGGTTTAGACCACAGCGCCACCCGCACATCCCTCTCCTGTTAGTGGTGCAGACCATACAAAATTTCACTTTGACTACTGTAATTATCACTGGGGTTGAAAATGTTGGTTTGAACTGCACACTTTGTGCAACACACAAAGTGCAACTTTGTGTTGCACTTGGGGGGGGGCAGGTTTAACAACTGGTGCCTCCGCTTGCATTTCTTTCCTCCTCCCTCCTCCTCCTCTTTTCCTTCTGTTTCGTGTCTTTTAGGTTGTGAGCCCGAGGGCACGGACTGACTTTCTCTTGTTCTGAAGAGCAGGGTAAGATGTGCTTTAAATAAATAATAAACAAACCTCCCAGGCTAAGACAAGACATTGCTGTGGACACTTGAGAAGCCCTGGTCCAACTTTATCTGAGTCACCTTTAACCCCGTACCCTTCTTAGCTGAAGTTGCTTTAGCCACACGAACCAAACAAAAAATAAATACTTGAATTAGTAACTGGGATTGTATCACTGCGTAAAAGTGACACAATGGGATGGAGCACAACACAGATCTGCAACTGCAAACAAACAAAGACAAAGGAAGAGCAAGAAAACGCAAGGAAGGTTTATTGCTGGGGTCTCTGCACAATGCTATTATCTGTGAACTTAAGAAGGCATTGCTCATTTCTAGCAGGTCTCTGAAACATCAATCATTCTGACCAAGCAGGTAGCTGTGCTGACCCATTAGGAAGAGGAGAAGGGGGGGAATCAGATGCCGCACAAGCATAAATACCTTTATTCAGAGCAAAAGGAGCTGAAAAGCTAACACCTCAACTCCAACCCGAAACCTAATGCTTTCTTCACTGCGTGGTATATTCCTCTATCTTCTTTATAAATCAGGGAGACCACAGGATGACTGTCACCAGAAGCAAATTGCCAGGATTTGGAATGATCCAAAACAACACAAGTTTCGCCCACACGATTAACAGGGAAATATTCTGTTCGAATGGGAAGGAAACAACTGGTTTACAAACGTATCCCCTGGCTTAGCAGAGTGCTGTATGGCAGCCAAAAACGGTAAAAACAGGAAGGAGCAAAGAAACTCTGTCCTCCTCTCCAGGAGGTCCACAAACCAACCCAGAGTTTGCTACCTGTGAATCAAAACTGGCAAGGAAAATACTGTTGCAAAGACACGAGAATACTAGTGTCATTCCCAGAAGAGTAGAGAAGGAGTCAAACAGAACCTGAGCCTGTTTACTTCTGCGTGATTCCTCCCACAAATAATGTACAGCACATTACGTACCTATGGCCCGGAGGGGAAAGGGGCTTGCTTTCCCCCTTTACCGCCTCCTCCAGTTTCCTTGTACACGGTACTCTTCCGCTTTCGCCCCAACAACGGAAAGCAGGGAAAGGATGAGGGCAGCCAACTCATTCGCAAATTCTGGGGATGCTTCCAGATCTGTAAACTCCTAGAGCTAGCAAATCATTGCCCTTCCACTGTCAGCTGCGTGTGGAATTGCAATTCATGCTTTGCAGGAATGGGTTAGGATACAGCAATCAATCTCTCTCTCTCTCTCTCCCCTCCTCCCTCCCGTATGAGTACGAAAGGGACTTTTTTTTACAAAGGACACTAACTGCACTATTGCTTTAACTTTTTTAAAAGATGGAGGGTTAAAAAGTGTGCTAGGTAAAACGATCAGCAAAGGAAGAAGTTGTTCACAAGGTGCAAACTGGAAAAGCAGACCCAAATCCTGCCATTTTCCTGCTTGGGATCTCATGTGTACAGCCGGCTAATTTAGGTTTATTAAATATAAGCATCATTTGCCGCTTAAAAAGAAGCCCTGAAGCAACTTACAGCAAATAAATACAGTAATAAAATAAGAGTTAGCAGTACAATATTGTTGCTGCTGTCCAAATGCCCAGAAAAAAAGCAAAAACACCAGGCAAGAGGTGCTACGACAGAGAAGGCCCAGTCTCTCCTTGCTGCTCTCCTGATCTCCCACGATCCAGGTTAGATTTGGATGGGATTCCACTCTTCAGGCTTGGTCTCCTTTTCTCTTATAATGCTGACCTCCTAAGAGAGCAGACCTCCAGCTCTTACTAAGTTCTACAGAGGAGAATGGAAAAAATGCTTATGCTTTTAAAGTGTTTCTAATTTTCAACCCCAGAGACCAATGCTCCCTCTACGCCAGGCATGTCCAAAGTCTGTTTCGGGGGCTTAATCCGGCCCGCCAGTCAGTTTAATCCGGCCCCTGTGGCAGTTTATTTCCTGGGGTAAAATCCTCAAAAAAAAAAAAAACCTCAACAACTTCAATCCTAAAAGAAGCTCAACAACTCTGGCCCCTTGGTTGGCCCTCACGGCCCTTCACTTCATCAAATCTGGCCCTCTTCGAAAAAAGTTTGGACACCACTGCTCTTCCTCCCTGCTGCTCCTGCACTTGATGAACTACAGACCTTCCAAGTGTCCCGATTTTCCAATGACAGTCCCAGATTTTCAGAAGCCATCCCGGTTTCTGATTTGATCCCTGAATGTCCTGTTTTTCCTTAGGGCACCCCCATTTTCATCAGAAACGTGTTGGGAGAGTATGGAACCATGCTGGATTTCCCTCAGCCTGCCTTCTCTTGAGCGGTTAAGCATGTTCCACTAGGATGTCAGACAACGGCATACAAAGAAAATAGGGCAAAAATCCAGGAGAAAAGCAGCAATTGGTGTGCTGCTGTGATTAGGGGTTCAATGTCTTGGTTTCCCTGTGTGCTTCCTCAAGCAGAAGGAAGGGAATGTAGGCCAGTTTAGAAAGGACAACACGCTGATCCACCAGGTAAATCTGAACCTTCTGCAATTGGCTACACACTGTTTCCCACTCCCACGAACGACCAGAGTGTTGGGTCACAAAATAGCCTTCCCCTCCTGAAAAGACCAAACTGTTTCTTGCGACTTCCTATAAAGGAGCATTCCTCTCCCCTAATTCTGCATGTGGTTGGGTAGCCACTAATTAGCCATCCGCGAAATCATTTACAAACTTAAGAGGAACTACACATGCTCCAAGGAGATTTGGGGGCACTGGCGGAGGAAGAGGAGTGCGGGGAGAGCGCACTGCCCCCAGCAGCACGATCCTGGTGAGGTGCCATCACGGCTGTCCCCCTGCCCGCGCTGGGCACCACTCCACACCCTCAGGACGCACGCCAGCCCCGCCCCCGCCTGCTCTCCGCCCGATGCCAGAGCATGAAGCTCCACCACTGTTTGGGGGCTGCACTTTGGTAAGCCTGCATTCAAACTGAGCCCCACACCTCACTAAAATTAATACAGTATAACAATATGTATGCCATGCATACACGTACCTATGGGACCGCCTCTCCTGGTATGCCCTGCAGAGGACCTTAAGGTCCACAAATGACAACATTTTGGAGGTCCCAAGTCGCAAGGTGGTTAGATTGGTCTCAACTAGGGCCAGGGCCTTTTCAGTACTGGCCCCGACTTGGTGGAACACTCTGTCACAAGAGACCAGGGCCCTGCGGGACTTGACATCTTTCTGCAGTACCTGCAAGACAGAGCTGTTCTGCCTGGCCTTTGGTTTGGACTCGGTCTGACCCTTATGTTTCCCTCCCCTTACGGTTTTGATCTATGAACTACTTTTAAAATGAGGCTGCATTTTAAATTGCATTTTAACCTGTATTTTAAATTGGGTTTTTTCCCTATTATGTTTTTACTGTAATTTTACTGGTGTTGGCCGCCCTAAGCCCGGCTCTGGCCAGGGAGGGCGGGGTATAAATAAAATAAAATAAAATATAAATTATTATTATTATTATTATTATTATTATTATTATTATTATTATTATCTCTTCCATGCAGCCTCCACCTTCCCAACTAACTAAGGCACTATCTATCTATCTATCTATCTATCTATCTATCTATCATCTATCTATCTATCTATCTGTCTATCATCTATCTATCGTTCTTACAAGTTTAATGTTCAGCATTGCAGTTGCAGCCAACACCTCAGCACCTGCTCACTCTTCTCTTCCTTGTACCATTTGCACAGCCTAGCACAGCTGGTGCACCTTGTCTTCGAGAACCAATCATGCACAAGGTTTGCAGCAGCAAGGAGCCAGTCCTTATATTCTGAGCCCGCCCCTGCCATTACAGCTAATGCACTTGAAGAACCAATCAAAGTTCCTTCAGAAAAACCCAGCACACAACTTTTACACCGGGATAATGAGGGGTGAAGAAGACATGGTAATCAAATGGTAGCCAGCCTGGATAGAAGTCCATAGGAAGGAGCAGCTGTCTGCCTCAGACACATTAATAGAACTTAGCTAGGGTGGGGAATCTGTGGCCTTCTAGATGCTGTTGGGCCAAAATGCCCAACATTCCTGGTCACTGGTCAGAAAATATTAAGAGGCCATTGTTAGGGATGAGCTTTAGGCAACAGGAATGTGAGAGAAGGAACTCAAGTAATTTGGAAATAGTTGTATTGGGGGGGGGGATCTGTTCTGAGTGAGACCAGCAGGGAATGGAAGCTTAAGATGTTCTGACTAGTTTCAGTTTTGTATATACCGCATTTTTCGCTCCATAAGACGCACCTGACCATAAGACGCACCTAGTTTTTAGAGGGGGAATGCAAGCGGAAAAAATTCTTTAAAGGGAGCACTGAGCAGAGGCTGTATGCATCTCAGGCTCTGCTCAGCGCTCCCTTTCACGAACCGCGTGGAGCATGTGTGTGGCGCTTGCAGGCTTTTCCCCGAGGAGCGAGAAGGGACTGATGGGCTGCCGCACACACGCTCCACACGGCTCTTTAAAGGGAGCGCTGAGCAGAGCCTCCCGCCTGCATTCGCTCCATAAGACGCACACACATTTCCCCTTACTTTTTAGGAGGGAAAAAGTGCGTCTTATGGAGAGAAAAATACAGCAGTTCAGTAGGAGCTAAGAAAAATTTGTTCCTTCTAATCCAGTCTACGTGGTGATTTTGCAAACAATACAGCAACAGCCAGGGGCTGGGAATGAGGACCCATGCCATAAACAAAAGTCACAGCAGAGTGCAGATATATCTCAGTTGCTTGACCAAACTAACAGTGAAAAACAGGAAGTCCTCTTACATTCCTTCCTGTTCTGGAAAAGTCAATGGCAAGTGGAACCTTGAAGATCATTCACAAAAAACTGTAGTTATGCACTTCACCACATGGGGCAGTGGTCAGCAGTTCCTACCAGCCAAGAAGACAATTCCATGTTAAACCAAAATTATTATAATCTGTCCAACATGTTGCAGGTAGCTAAAGCAAGAAAAGGCAACAGAGAGAGTGCATTATGAGTGACAAGCACTGCACTGGGAAAACTCCATATTGCAAAGTATCCTAGTTGAGACCAAGAAGGGCTTTAATCCTAGGGCTGGATCCAGACTCCATCACTGAAATCAGTGAGACTTCGGTTAAGTCACAACCAACTTAAATTCCATTGATTCCAACGTTTGGATTCAAACTGGCGGTTTCTGAAATGACAGAAATATCCTTACGACACTGTTAAAATCAAGAGGGAATGCACTGCTAATTAGATTCAGGAACACTACTGGGCAGGCACTGAAAGCAGATTTTCCAAGAGTGGCAAGTTTCACAGATCTGAATGGTGCGAGAACAGTCAGACCCATCTGTAAGGCACTTACACGTATGCTCCTAATTTTAAAGCACAGAATGCATCATCCTCTCAACAAACTCCCCCCTAGAAGCAAATTGCATTCCGTTTACAAAAAAACCCCAATTTTGTTGTCTATTGCCATTAAGTAGCTAGCATTAGCAATGGGCTGTCTTCAGCCAGGTTCTAGAAATTTAAGCTTCTATGTAAGCACATTTCTAGCATGGGTGGCTGCAGTGGTAGGCCTGGAAAGAGGGGAGGGTCAACTTGCGAAGGATCAGAGCAGGCACAGGCAAACTCGGCCCACCAGATGTTTTTTGGGACTACAACTCCCATCATCCCTAGCTAACAGGACCAGTGGTGAGGGATGATGGGAGTTGTAGTCCCAAACATCTGGAGGGCCAAGTTTGCCTATGTCTGGATCAGAGGCTGGAGGGAAAGACAGTGAACTGAAACAGACTTGATTCCACCCCACATTCAAAGGGGGCAGATCTCAAATGGCTGGTAAGGGGAAGTTTCATTGCTCTGTATATTGTTGTTGTTGTTGTTGGTTAAATTTATATACTGCCCTTCATCGGAGGATAACAGTATAAAAACACAGAAATACACAACATAATAACAAACAAAACAATAACGCCCCTCCCCTTGCTCATCGCTCAATGACTAGAAGAAGCTAAATTATGCAAAACAAGCAAATCTATTAAAGTGTCCCATTTGCATTGCTCATACAAGTTGTAGATATAGAATCTGTAACTTTTCCCAGGAAGGAATGTGTTGCCCAGGAGGGAATGTGACTCTCAGACTGAAAAAGGTTCCCCACCCCACCCTCATCTGTATTTATCTTCTTTACAATGGAGAACTAAGTCTTTCCCAATTTTCCCTCCCTCGAAAGAAAGGAAAGCCGGGGTGGAGAGGTGGAGTGAAAAGAGATTGCAGTTTACCTTTAAAAAACAAACCGGTTTGAGATCCAGACAGGTTTAAAACCCTAGTTCCAACTGAACGGCCTAGCAGCCATTTTTTAAAATACAGGTGGAGCTTTAGAACCAAATACAGTCGTACCTCGGCTCCCGAACACCTTGGGAGTCAAACGTTCTGGCTCCCAAATGATCAAAACCGGAAGTGAGTGGTTTCAGTTTTCGAACTTTCTTTTGCAAGCCAATCAGAAGCCGCATTTTGGCTTCCAAACATTTCGGAAGTCGAACAGACTTCCAGAACAGATTTCATTCAACTTCTGAGGTACGACTGTACTCCCACACCAAACTTCGAAAATAACAAAAGAAAGGTTGTTTTTAGCCATTCACCCTTATGAAGCTGCTACAGGGCTTAAGTCAGTACCACTGATTTGCAGTGGAACCAAAACAGTGTGTTGGTGTGCTCCTTAAATCATGCCTTCCACAGTCTAAGATTGTACATCAAGAGGTGAGCGACTCACCTGGGGTCTTTCCCTCCCCCTTTCCTCCAGCCACTTTTAACTAGGGACCTGGTTTGGGGTGGGAAGGGGGAGAAAACATTTCTAATTGTCAACAAAAGAGCATCTGCAATAGCCTGCACCAGACTAGAAGTCTTGTTGGGCAAGCGCCCAAAAGATTACACAGGGGTACCTCTGGTTACGTACTTTATTCATTCCGGAGGTCCGTTCTTAACCTGAAACTGTTCTTAACCTTAAGCACCACTTTAGCTAATGGGGCCTCCTGCTGCTGCCGCACCGCTGCCGCATGATTTCTGTTCTCATCCTGAAGCAAAGTTCTTAACCCAAGGTACTATTTCTGGGTTAGCAGAGTCTGTAACCTGAAGCGTATGTAACCTGAAGCGCATGTAACCTGAGGTACCACTGTACAGCACAGCACAGCCAGAAAACGGGAGAGCTTGCCATGTGGAGGATTGTGTGAGCCAAATTACCGAAAGGACACCAGCAGACGCATACCTTGCAGATTATAAATTTCCCTTGTGCAACTCTCTTCCCCAGGAAAAGTGTGCAGACACGCACTTTGAGGGCAGAGGATAAAGTGTAGACCCCTCTCACATGGTGGGGGGGGAGTGAGAGACAGAGAGAGAATGGAGAAGTAACAGCCTTGTCCCTCTCCTTGCTATTTCCGTTTCTTTCTTTTAAAAAAGGAAAGAAAGAAAAAAAACTTCCGTTTCTGAACAAGGTCTGCTGCTACTGATCTTACCGATTAGAAACAGAGCGAACTCCGCAGCTCCCAGTTCAGATCTCACCTTAAACTTCTTTATTGATCTGCTGAAAGCAGAATTTTTACCCTGCTCAGCAGCTGAAAAGGCCTCCCCGCAGAGCACCTTAACATTTAGCGGTTATTTACTTTGTTCAATTTCCTACCCGCTCTTCCACCATAAGGTCCCAGGGCGGGTTACAGCAATTATTATTTTTTAATGCAATGTTGAAAACGGTTTAAAACAAGGGTTACACTCAAGAGAACAGGGTGGGTCCTAAAATATCTGTCTCTCAAGTGTAGAAGGCCAGGGTTAGGGATTCCTGATCTAAGACTTGATAGAAAAGGAAAAAACATAAGAGGGAGGGAGGGACCAGTTCTTAAAGTTACAAGCTATGAGTTAAACACTCATTCGAAAGCCTGTTCTCTCAACCCTTCTGTCTACAATATGGGGACATTGCTAACCTATTGCAGTATTTCTTTAAGGACTGCAAACAAAAATGCACACAAAGAACTTTGAATGCACACAAAGAAGTACTAAATAAATGCTGATCCTCCTCTCCAGTAAGACAGACCAGGATGAAGAATATTTACTTATTAAAAGTCTATTGTTCCTCTTCCTTTGGAAACCTTATGTGGCTCCCTGGCAGTCTCCTATCTGCTTTATTTATTTATTTAGGATCTTTCCATCCAGCCTTTCCACTCAGAAAGCTCTTCAAGTAGCTAAAAAGACCCATAGAAATAGTCTTTCACAGGTAGATCAGTCCCTCCAAAACACACACACAAACACACAGCTCAAGGATCTTAAAATGCTATCAAAAGCTTTGGTGAAAAGGACAAAGTTCATCTGGTGCCCTAAAGGGTAGCAAGAATGGTACCAGCTGCACAACAGAGGCCCATTGAAATAAATGGACTTGACCAACTTAAGCCCATTAATTTCACTAGGTCTACTCTGAGTGTAGCTTACTTGGTTGAAATCTTCAGTTTCCCCTCTCTTCTCTCTTCCCTCCTCACTCCACACAAGAGGTCATGCAACAACTACAGTGAGTTAAATAAAATTTATTATTATTATTATTATTATTATTATTATTATTATTAAAAAGGTAACATGCATCAATTACACAATTACAGAAAATGAGAATCAAAAATAAAACAAGAACAAACAAAACCATCACAATTTTAACAAACACAAAATAAGGCATAGTAACATCCACAGTTGTGCCCTGTCTTATAAAAACTTCCTTCTGACAATTTATGGAACCACAAATGGAGGCAGTAGCTTGTGGCAAAAGTTAACTTTCTATTTTTAGTAGCTCACGGGCCAGTATTTCGGACAGTAACCTGGCTGTTAGGAGCCCCTTTTGTGTATTATAATTTTGGGAATAAACTTACCCCATTTAAGAAAGCATTGCCAGCAATATAAGTCTTAGTCCACCATGACTTGAGGAAAAGAGGGAGCAAACCCCACTTGACCCCATGTACTTTTTAAGGAAGTCCATGCATTTTAGGAACAAGAGGGAGAGATGGGTTTTGCTTCGCTCGCCCAGAAGTGTCAAAAGAGATTTAGCACAAAGCTCTCCTTGCCCGAGTTACAATTTGTGTTCTTCACTCTGAGATAGGCCACGAGACACATCTGGCCTGTAATATAATTTGACTTTGCCTGGGGATTTAAAGACACAATTTCAGCGTATTATATCTATAAAGGTTTCTAGTTGTGACTGCAGAGGCAAGGCTCATAAAAGGCAATTAAGGCTACAGTGTCAAGGTTTCAGGTATTGCAGCCTAGCGGGCCATTGCAAATCTGCGTTATGCAAGTTGCCGGAATGATAATTAGCAAAGCAGCTACGAGAGAAAGAGAGAGATCTGGACACCCAGGGAGGTGCATAGATATAATCACTTTCTCACTCATGCCCACTGTTAGATCCCTATGAGGAAGTCTAGGCTGGGGGGGGGGGGCAAGGTCACCCAGGCAGTTTCATCCCTACCAAATGTTCATTATGCAACCAAAGACCATCAATTGTGCTGTGGGTTAAACCACAGATCCTAGGACTTGCTGATCAGAAGGTCAGCGGTTCTAATCCCCGCGATGGGGTGAGCTCCCGTTGCTCGGTTACTGCTCCTGCCAACCTAGCAGTTCAAAAGCACAAAGTGCAAGTAGATAAATAGGTACCGCTCCGGCGGGAAGGTAAACAGCATTTCCATGCGCTGCTCTGGTTTGCCAGAAGCAGCTTAGTCATGCTGGCCACATGACCCGGAAGCTGTACGCCGGCTCCATCGGCCAATAAAGCGAGATGAGCACCGCAACCCCAGAGTCGGCCACGACTGGACCTAATGGTCAGGGGTTCCTTCACCTTTACCTTTATATATCACTTAGAACAGGGGTCGGCAAGGTTTACCGCGCGGAGATCGCTCTGCGGGCCGGATCACGTCTGCGCAGACGTGATTTCCGGTGTCTGCGCAGACACGATTTCCAGTGCCACGGAAGCAAGTCCCCGCTCTGCGCTGCGCCACTTTAGCGCAGCGTGTGGGGACTCGCCAAGTGGGCGGCTCAGTTTGGGGGCAGTTTAAACGACCCCCATGACAGAACAAACTTTCCACAGTACTAACAAACAAGAGAACATTGCAAAAGTAGTGAAACACTGCGTATATTTATAATTTGACCGAAGGTTTTAACCCAAAGTTAGCAACTCTCTGTTATCCATCTTCCTTCCCACTCCACCCCATTCCACTGTCATTGTTCTGAATCATGCTGTCAGTCAACCATTGGGTGTCCAGACATCTTGACTTGGTCGCAAGTGACCAACAGCCAGGTGCAAAATGTGCCATAGCTAGGGTTCGAAATTAGCAGGGCGCCAGGCGCATTTTGCGCCTAAAGATTCTCCATTTGCGAGCACCTCCAAAAGTCTGGGTGCCATTTTTTGCGCCTGACACTCAAGGATTACTGAAATGTATGTGCTTTGAAGCCTAAAAGTATATGTTAAGGATAGGCAATATGTTAAGGAGTTTAACAATAAAGGGTAGAGTGTACGGCACCAAATTAAACATGTATTAACGATTTCTGTTAAAAATGTGATATTAACAATATGTCAAAAAGGGTAGAGTGTACGGCACCAAATTAAACATGTATTAACGATTTCTGTTAAAAATGTAGTATTAACAACGTGTCACTTATGTGAACTGTGTATTAGTTCGTGCTTAAAAAATAAATAAATAAAAAGTTTTGCTGACCCTCCCCCTCAAAATGGCGACTAGACATTCTGTTTTGACACCCACAACCCAGATCCCAAACCTAGCTTTTCTATCCCAGTTTCAACCACTGTGCCTGTGAAAATTAAGAGGAATTTTCATATTTTAAAAAATGAGGCTGGTCTCATTTGGTGTGCTTGTTTCATCGTCTTTATTAAACAAAGCAAAAACCTTGAAACTGCCAGCCTTGCTTAATATTTATTTTCATAGTTACTAATGAAATGGGAAATTTTCTGCTTAGCGATAAAGTACTGGAAAAACATTCCAACCTACAGCACTCAGCCCAAGCTGGAAGAAAATAGTTTTCAGCTGCTGGAGCTGTGCACAGCTCTCATTTGTTGTCCCTTCTGTCAATCAGGAAGTTGCCCCGCCCTCACCCAGGCAGATTTTCCAAATATTTTTTAAAGGAAATGATGGCGGGGTGGGGAGTAGTAGTAGTAGTAATCGGCCAAAGAATGCTTAAGCAGAGAGATATGCATGTCGCTAAGAGGAGAATGTAAATAGTCTGCTTAAAGCTTAAATCTCAACTTCCATCTTTTCCATGAAGCCTTTGGCACGCGATTCGTGCTGTTGATGACCATACCTGTTTGCCTAACAGACTCTAAATGCTTGTGATTTGCAGAAAATAATATACATCCCAGCTAGGGTGCCACTTATAAATGCCGAACCTGAACAGTCAAACACTGCTAAATATATGTGGCTTAATTTAAAGAATTCATTGGCATTTCGGAGTCTTGGTGGTCTAAGTTCTTTGGTGCTACTCTTAAGAAAATCCAGACCCCTCCTGCCCCCACCAAGGTGTTGAAGGTTGCATCCAGGCAACAGATACCACAGACAGTTCCTCCACTGGCAGCAGTGAGCAGAGTGCCCTGGAATGAGGCGTTTTGCAGGTGGGGTGCCCAGATCTAAACCCCAATGGAGGAAAGCAATATATGAATCTTCGTATAAATATACAAATAATGCAAAATAATGATTTAGGCAGTGCTATTTTTCTAGACCATAAAGCTGGACCATAAAGAAGGCTGCTCGCCAAAGAATTGATGCTTTGGAATTATGGTGCTGGAGGAGACTCTTGAGAGTCCCATGAACTGCAAGAAGATCAAACCTCTCCATTCTTAAGGAAATCAGCCCTGAGTGCTCACTGGAAGGACAGATCCTGAAGCTGAGGCTCCAATACTTTGGCCACCTCATGAGAAGAGAAGACTCCCTGGAAAAGACCCTGATGTCAGGAAAGACTGAGGGCACAAGGAGAAGGGGACGATGAAGGACGAGATGGTTGGACAGTGTTCTCGAAGCTACCAGGATGAGTTTGACCAAACTGCGGGAGGCAGTGGAAGACAGGAGTGCCTGGCGTGCTCTGGTCCATGGGGTCACGAAGACACGACTAAACAACAACAATTTTTCTAGAAAAAGAGGTGCCGGAACTCACCATGAATTCCTCCCTCATTCTCTTGGAATGGCAATGGCACCCACCTGAGAGATGCCAGAACTGAGTTCTGGAGGAAAAAAGCCCTGCATTTTAGGGTAAAAATACTTCAAAAGGCTTTAGTTCAACATATCAGATACGGAGTCATGCATTTAGGTTTAAGAGATTATAAATCAGACTTTCATTTGCATTAAAACTGAGCTTTCCTTTTTGCACCAGGTTATCTAAAAATAAACTTAAACCTGTTCTGCGGCTTTAAAAACATTCAAACAAACAAAAAAGAACTGATACCATACATATATTATATACAAGATATTATATACATATATAATAGCTCCGGGCCTGAACACTGAGGTCCATCCAAAGGCCTTCTGGAGGATCCCTCACTGTGAGAAGTGAGGTTATAGGGAACCAGGCAGAGATCCTTCTCGGTAGCAGCACCTGCCCTGTGGAACACCCTCCCATCAGATGCCAAGGAGATAAATAACTATACAACGTTTAGAAGACATCTGAAGGCAGCCCTGTATAGGGAAGTTTTTAAATGTATGAAGTTTTACTGTGGTTTAATAATTGTTTGAACTAGGGACGCGGGTGGCGCTGTGGTCTGAACCACTGAGCCTAGGGCTTGCCAATCGGAAGGTCGGCAGTTCGAATCCCCGCAACGGGGTGAGCTCCTGTTGCTCAGTCCCAGCTCCTGCCAACCTAGCACGTCAAAGTGCAAGTAGATAAATAGGTACCGCTCCAGCAGGAAGGTAAACGGTGTTTCCATGTGCTGCTCTGTTTTCGCCAGAAGCGGCCTAGTCATGCTGGCCAAATGACTCAGAAAAACTGCCTGCGGATAAACGCCGGCTCCCTCAGCCAGTAAAGCGAGATGAGCGCCGCAACCCCAGAGTCGTTCGCGACTGGACTTAACTGTCAGGGGTCCTTTACCTTTACCTTTTTAATAATTGTTTGAAGCCATCCAGAGTGATTGAGGCAACTCAGTCAGATGGGCAGGGCATAAGTAATTTATGATTATGATTATGAATATTACCCCTGTACCATGGAATGCCCTTCCTATGCCATACATGAAGCAGCAATTACCAGTTGCTTCAAATGTCTTATAATATCATATCTTTATGTCCAGTCTCTCCCTCAGCAGTAAGGTTGGGTCCTGTTTTATATCTGCAAATTCCCCCAAATCTGTGTTTTTATATGCGCCCTTATACTGATGTTTTCCTGTTTTTATGTTGTAAGCTGCTTGGGTGTTTTTTGTTTTTTAAAAGGTAAGCGCTGTGATGGCACACTCACACATTCAAGTCAGCGACTGTCACAGATAGCATATACAGAGACAGATATATAAGGATCAACACAGAAGAACCACCAGGGGTGTGAGCTTCAACCTCCGCCAAATGCCAGGTTTCTTTTTTCCTTTTCTTTTTTTAATAAAGCTTTATTAATCTTTTTCACAATACAGGCATACCTTGGAATTTGAATGGAATCCATTCCACAAGTCCATTCGCCTTCCAAAACGGTTCAGAAACCAAGGCGCAGCTTGCGATTGGCTGCAGGAAGCTCCTGCAGCCAATCAGAAGCTGCAGACGTCACAACGGACGTTCGGGTTTCCAAAGAACGTTCACAAACCAGAACAATTGCTTCCGGGTTTCCGGCATTCAGGACCCAAAATGTTCGACTTGCAAGTCGTTCGAGATCCAAGGTACACAGGAAAGAACATGCCAATCCACACCAAGAATAAGAAAGAAAAGAATGATAGAAAAATACAAGGTTCTCCCTCACACAAGTGTATCTCAACTTTTGTCCCATGCAGAAAAAGATGTGCTTTTCCCAGATCTCACCTGGGAACATCCCTTTCTTCTTTCCTCACCCTGGGAGATCTCACCTTCCCTGTCTCTCACGCAAGTTCCTTCAAACTGTCCGCCATCTTCATCTGCACACTGCATACGAAGTTTCCAGAGGCCGCCTCAACACATACCATGCCTTGCGCCAGCCAGAAACTTTTAAAAGTTTTGACCCGAGCAAAAATGCACCAGGCAGCAAACAAGGAAAAAGGCCAGCCAGCGGCGAGGAACATTGCAGCTTTGTGAAGCAACAAGATACGGCACACATTTTTATTGAATGCCTGCAGTAACAGGAGCACCCATTTAAAAAGGCAGCAAACTGGTGTGAAACTATAAGCCACTTTTGTGGAAGGAGAGGGCCAAATCCTTTCCCAGTTAATAATAACGAAACATGAAAGCCACAGGTCACTGGGATGGGGTTTTGGCCTATTCCTTGATTGTCCACCAAGAAAAGGGGTAAATAGAACAGGTTTGTGATCAGATACGCCATTGCTTTGAAGGGAGTTTGGTTTGTCTTCCAGGCCTCTGACGGTATGCTGCTCTACGGCACTCCAGTGCTATTCGGCTGCTCTGGGAGAAGGAGGAAGTGGAGCAGCTTGCATTCACACAGCTGAGCAAGAGATAATCAGATGAAGCAATGTTCCATGTAATCTAGTCACTCAACGTTTTGCTGGAGACATCTGCCTTCGGAGCATCCCAGCCCCCAATTTGTCTGCCTTCAAGGACGCAAGCAGAAGCCAGGGAGAGGATGGAGTAACAAAGGGACATACATGCCCCTTCCGGCAGCATTTCATAGAAACATAGTTGGAAGGGTCACTCAGGGTCATCGAATACAACCCCCTGCAATGAATGCAGGAATCTTTCACCCAACGTGGGGTTCGAACCCACGACCTTGAGACGAAGAACACCATGCTCTAATGACTGAGCCATCGCTCTCAAACTTGGGTCCCCATCTGTCGTTGGGACGCCAGCTCCCAGCATCCGTGAACACTGGTCTTGCTAGCTAAATACTGGCTACACTGATTGGCAGTAGCTCTCCCAAGGACTCAGAAAGGGTTTTCTCCCAGCCTACCAGGAAATGCCAGGGACTTTATTTAATTATTGCATCGGTGGCGCACATTGTCCTCCTCCCCACTTCTCATTTAAACCCTACAACAACCCTGTGAGGTGGGTTAGGATGAGAGGCACCCGGACACTGAGATCCAGCGCCAAGAGCCTTCTGGCGGTTCCCTCACTGCGAGGTTACAGGGAACCAGACAGAGGGCCTTCTTGGTAGTGGCACCCGCCCTGTGGAACGCCCTCCCTTCAGATGTGAAGGAAATAAGCAGCTATCCTATCTGTAAAAGACATCTGAAGGCAGCCCTGTTTAGGGAAGTTTTTAATATTTCATGCTGTATTGTTTTTAACACTTGATTGGAAGTCGCCCAGAGTGGCTGGCGAAACTCAGCCAGATAGTCAGGGTATAAATTATTTATTATTATTATTATTATTATTATTATTATTATCATCATCATCATCATCATCATCACTGGTCCAAGGTGAGCTTTTGGCCGAGTGGTGGGGTCCCAGTCCAACGTTTGCCTTGCATGGTATCCTTGAGAGAGAGAAAAGTCTAAGGAGTAAACCCTACACAAATCCAGAGTCCCTAAGACGGTTGGATGGTGCATTGTACACCTCCCTCCAGCAACTCCTACAGCCAAGCTGGTGCCAAACGTATTGCTCTGCTTTCCTTTGGATCACATCAGCAAGACCGAGAGGGGAGTCTCGTTGTCTGGGCAGCCCAAGACCTCCATACACACTGCCCAGGCTTGTGCCCTGGGGGAGGTCACTTTAGTGCTGCTAAAACAGCAGTTTGACTTCACCCCTGGATGTGCACTCCATTGTCTCTCGAGACAGACAGGTGCCAACAACCAAAATTAATGGCTAGAAGGGGCTCCCGCTGCTTTGCCCTGCTCCTATCCCAGGAAGTTCCGCCTCCCTCTGGCGCACAACAAAATGTTGGGTGATGTTGCTTTTTGCCAAGGCTTTGGCTGCACAGATAAGTAATATTCATATTTTGAGTGCTGCAGCTAGGTAGATAAAGGTATTTCAACCCCAAGGCCTTATGAAGGCGTGACGCTAGCTGGGATCCAGAGCATCGCAAATGTGTACTCTGTGCCCTCACATACTCTTGATTGCCACCCGCAACTTCCTGTAGGGAAGGGAATGCAGCTCAGCGATGCATGCAAAAGTTTCCAAGTTCAGTCTACGGCAGACTCTGCTCAGCAGCAGTCAGGAAGATGCCCATCTCAGAACTGAACACACTGCTCTTTGGAAACACGGGGTTCCCCTGGGGTGACCAAAAATGGCTCATGTGCTGCAGCGGTAACGAAATCAGATTCAGCTCCTAGACAAGTTTCCACCACCGACATCACTCTGCTGCGCAGATTCACTGGGGCATTGTGATATTTGCATGCAATGGGCTCAGGAGGAACAGCACTGTACAGAGGAGGCCTTTTAAAGTTGAGTCAGTAGCCGCCGCTGCAATTGGCAGAAGGCCAGACTGTGAAGCCAGAGTCAAACTTCCAGTACTATTTGAATTATTTAACCCCTCCTCCTTTTAAACAGAAAAACCCCAAACACTTCTTGATGTTAAAAATACAGACCTGGTAGCTCCCCACTGAAAAATTCAATTAAAAACAGCGTTTCTGGGGCCGGGGGGGGGGGCTGGAGAGCGCCATGCAAGCGTTTCCCACGACTGCCTCAAAAAAAAAAACCAAAAAAAAGCAATCTGTTCGATCTCTGAAATTGCTATTAATTGCATTCATATCCAAGCAATCTTGCTCCAAGGAACTAAAGGAAATGTACATGATTCACACACACACACACACACACACACACACACCGGGGGGGGGGGGACTTTTTATCCTCATCATAAACCTGTAAGATAAGGACAGGCTCAGAAATTGTCACTTTAACGCAGTCAGTCAGCTCTATAGCTGATGGAGGATCTGAACCCGGGTCTCTGCAATCCCTAGTCCAACCCTGCCTTCCCCAACTTTGTGCCTTCCAGATTTTCTTGGAGCAGAGCTCCCACCATCCCTGACCACTAAGTCCTGGCTAGCTGGGACTGGTGGAAGCAGAGGTGTAGTGGTCTGGGGTCAAGGGAGGGAGTGTCAAAGACCTGGTAATACGTGTTTTTTGCTCTATAAGACGCACTTTTCCCCTCCTAAAAAGTAAGGGAAATGTTGTGTGCGTCTTATGGAGCAATTACAGGCAGGAGGCTCTTCTCAGCGCTCCCTTTAAAGAGCCGCACACACGCTCCGCGCGCTCTTTAAAGGGAGCACGGCTCTTGGGGAGCCTTCATCCCGCTGCCCAAGAGAAGCTGCACGCGGCTATCCCATAAGCCAGGACAGCAAGCAGGATCGCTGCACAGCAATCCCGCTTGCTGTCCTGGCTTCTGGGATTCAGAATATTTTTTTTTCTTGTTTTCCTCCTCCAAAAACTATGTGCGTCTTATGGTCTGGTGCGCCTTATAGAGCGAAAAATACGGTGTTTCCTCAGCAGCGTCCCTGTCTCTAATGTCCTAGACTTGCCCAATCAACATGCAAGGAGAGATTTTTTGCCACCCTGAGCTCCAAAGCATTTAGGTCCCCTGAAAACAGTGTTAGAAACTCATTTTGGTTGCTGAAATTCATTCTGATTGTGCAGGTGAAATATAATGGATTGAATTCTACAGGATGTGTTGCTGGTGTGTGAACACGGTCAAGATCCGAGGGTCTCCAGGCATGCACCTCCAGATGGTGGAGACATCAGGTGGTTGCAAGTTGCCGATAGCTAGGTGCAAAATGCACCTGGCGATATTTGAAAGCTGCCTGAAAATGCAAAGTGTTTCAGCTTCGAGGGAATGGTGCGCAAGTTTCTGCTGTGTACAACTTTGCAGGAAACACAACTCAAGTCACCTGCCAAAATATATATTTGTGCACTCCACAACATTTGCCCATCTTCGCGTACAGAAAACAGCAGACTTAGCTGAAAGGCAACAATCGCATATCTGCATTAATCATTGCAGTGCATGCCTAATTGTTATTATTGTGCAATTATAAGATGACTACATAACTTTATAAAGTTGCATAATCTGAGATGGGGTGTGGCTGTGAGTTGACTACCAGGAGGGAACCTGGGCTTCTGAACTTGACACTACACTACAGATTGGAAATTGTAATCCAACACTGCCTGGTTGCGGGGGAGCGTCTGAGCATCCTCTAGCCATTGTACCACACTGGCTCTTTCAAGATGTCTCAAGAGCTGCAAAACCAAATGAGCTTCTAATCTGCTGTGCTTTCAATGTGCTTGGCTAGACCCCGCCCCCAACTTTTGGCCACAATCTCCCTATTCCACTAATGAACCCTCCAGTTCTGCTGTCAACTCCCCAAGTGTTGCGAAGCTGGATTTTTTTCAATTAAAAATATATTTTTTAAAAAAAAAATATGAATCAGAACATATTCCTCTTACGGAGACTGCTCAATACCTGCACTGAGTTAGACCTGCCTAGCAACAAGTTGGGAGCCACAGACTCGCATCTTCCTCCTTGCGTTCCCATGGCTACTGTCACCCATGGTGAATTCAGCAGCTACACACAATCAGCCGCGAGGTCCCAGGAGGACCACAGAGAATGGAGGAGAGAGAAAATGCCAGCAGTGGTATAAATAAGCGTCCAGGTGGACTCGCCCCTCTCTTGCCCCCGCCAAAGCGAGAGCTCAGAAACCAGCTTCCCACAAGCGCCTATGGAATGCAGGGTGTTTTTCACAAAAGACATGATCAGGCATCTCCGACATACACAAAGATTTACAAGTATTGCAAAAGAGGGGAGGTTGAGAGAGAAACGAAGAAGGCGCGAGAGAGAAGCGTCCCCAGGTCTGCAGAACTGCTGCAAGTCAACTCGTCGTGCAAAGAAACACCAGAAGCTGCCTTAGTAAGAAGGACTTGCAGTTTCAGCTTGCTCCGAATAGTTTGGAAGCTGGGAAGCAGCTTTATTCAGAGACAGAACCACCAGTTTGTCCATATTGTCTACATGGATCGGCAGCAAGTTTTTCCAAGTGGGACATTCCCAGCCCTGCCTGGGGCAATGCTGGGGATTTGACCTTCTGCATGAAAATGCATTTCTGCCACTGAGCTATACAGAACTTATTCGCCATGGGGCATCTCTGAAATGCTGTTTACAAATCTACAATTATGTAAGGACAGGCTACAACAAAGAAGCTACCCCCCCCCTTTTTTTCTAAAATTAGGATGCTGGGATGAAAAAAATCATAGAATCATAGAATCGGAAGAGACCACAAGGGCCATCGAGTCCAACCCCCTGCCAAGCAGGAAACACCATCAGAGCACTCCTGACATATGGTTGTCAAGCCTCTGCTTAAAGACCTCCAAAGAAGGAGACTCCACCACACTCCTTGGCAGCAAATTCCACTGTCGAATTTCCACTTTCTTGTAAGGGAAATTCCACTTTCTTGTAAGGGAAACCAGAAGGGTTGGTGTGTTGTTGTTTTTTGGTGGGGGCTTGTTTCAGTCACAGCAGCTCACTTTCAGCACCATCTCCTGGGCTGAGCATGTTCTCAGAGGCACTCTGCTCTTTAATTCCACAAGTGTGTTTGTTGCTCCTGCCTCTCCACTGCCGCCACGAGAAGTGGCTGTCTGCACCAACTTCTCAGAGTTAGTGGAACCTGGGGTTCTAGCAAAACCAAGCTTGAAAGTAGCTCCCACTGGCCTGAAGTCTGCCTGGTACTAGCTTGGAAAGCTTCAAGGGGGAGTATAACGAGGGGAAGGCCTAACCATGATAACTAAATAGAACCTCCAGCTTCAGAGGCAACAGACCTCTGAAAATCAGGTGTTAGGGCACTGTTTCTCACACAGATGCTGTTGTACTACAACTCCCATCATACCCAGCTAGCAGGACCAGCTGTCATGGATGATGCAGATAGTTCCAAAGCAGTTTACACAACAACCAGTAAAGCAATCCATTAAGACAAAACAAAAACCACAAGTAAATACTTAAGCTCCATAAAAATAGGCATGATGCAACTTCTGTAAGATGCTTGCTGAATCAGAGGAGAGCCTCCCTCAGTCCAACCTAGAGATACTGAGAAATGAACTTGTGATGTTCTGCGTGCAAGCCAGACACTCAAACTTGCAAGTTTCTCCCTAAGACCACTACCTTTATGAAAGAGTAAATCGAGGAGTAACAAAACACACAGGGACGCGGGTGGTACTGTGGTCTAAACCACTGGGCCTAGGGCTTGCCAATCAGAAGGTCGGCGGTTCGAATCCCTACGACTGGGTGAGCTCCCGTTGCTCGGTCCCTGCTCCTGCCAACCTAGCAGTTCGAAAGCACATCAAAGTGCTAGTAGATAAATAGGTACCGCTCCGGCGGGAAGATAAACGGCATTTCCGTGCGCTGCTCTGGTTCGCCAGAAGCAGCTTAGTCATGCTGGACACATGACCCGGAAGCTGGACGCCGGGTCCCTCGGCCAATAGAGCGAGATGAACGCCACAACCCCAGAGTCATCCGCAACTGGACCTAACGGTCAGGGGTACCTTTACCTTTAACAAAACACACTACTCTCACACACTTTTATTATCTAAAGAGAACTTGCCCTTCGCTGTCTGGTAGTTTCTAAGAATTCCACAGCAGCCCTGACCAATACATATAAGACAAAGATCAGACAAATATTTCAACTCAGGCGCCCAATTTCGATAGGCAGGTGGCTTAGAAGTTTTATGGGGCCATACCAGCAAGCTAGGCAATGTCCCACCTTTGAAATGTGACCGTAATGTTGCGCTTTAAGGATTACCCAACGGTTTTAGTCTTTTGTCATCTGAAGAGAAGTTTTTATCTGGCAATGAGCAGCTGTCAGCCTGGCAGCACCTTAGCACAGTCCTCCTGACAACGTAAAAAGTTTTGGGAAGTTTAGCAGAATTGCTAAACACATGCAGGAATGGGGCACAGGGGAGGGATTTACAAGGAATGAATGTAACGGACTCTCCCCTGCAAATGCCTTCTCTAATTGCAGAAACGATGAATACAGCAAGGGATACGTGGGCAAAGAAATCAAGCCATCTCCCCCAGTCACTGATTCTTTCCTGCAAATGTCCCCGCGCCCCCCCAATATTAGCATTGCAAAAGGGCCAGTGCAGGTGTAGTAGTTAAGAGTACAGGACCACAAATTGGGGGAGGGATCTGGGTTCAGGTCCTCACTCATCCATAAAGCTCCCTAGGTGACCTCAGGGCCAGTCATTGGTCGTGTTTAGGCGTAACCAAAGCCACAATGTGCATAAACTGAAGAATACAGCTTCAGGCTCCAGCTGTGCTACTCCCTTAAGTCCACTGGGGAGTAAACCACACGGGAACTAGTTTGGAATTACAGCCCATATGATTAATTTCTCTCTGAACAAACCATGATACACGGAGCCATGGTTTGTTAATGCTGGCTTACCCTTGCCCAGTGGCACCTAAAGTAGCAGGAGTAGAAGCTATCTATCTGTATATTTTGCTCTCGGTGTGATCCGCAGTTACACCTCCTCTCCCTGGCCATGTCCTTTAACTTTTCCTGGCTTTGCACCCTCTTTTGAGTATTTTTGTTCAGCAGGATGCTTTCAGGGCTGCTATTATCCAAGTGCACTTGTGGGGGGTGGAATACTATTGCTCAGATTACATGCCTTGCGTGCAGGAAGTCGCAGGTTCGATCCTGGCCATCTCCAGTTAGAATAATCAGGTAGCAGAGAGTAGAAAGTTGTTGCTGTTGTTGTTGTTAAGGATGCAGAATGATATTGAGAGTGTGGGTCACTTTGAAAGAAACAAAAAGGGACTTTTGCTAGAAGAACTGGAGGTGTAAAAAAATCTGCCATATACTCCATTAAATTCCTCAGATGGTCTCATTACTGAAGACTCTCCAAATTCTATTCTAATTTCACTTCAGGCAATTATTTGTTTGTTTATTATTTAAATCTGTATACCACCCTTCATCCATAGATCTCAGGGTGCTTCACAACATAAAATTACAATATTAAAAAACCCCAAATACATAATAAAAATGAGAACAAAAACAAACTAGTAACACACACACACACACACACACACACACACACACACACAGACCCTCCCACAAAACATTTAAAAGGGCATCAGGTATCAATCAATCAATCAATCCATCAGCCAAAGGCCTGCTTAAAAAAAAGGAATGTTTTTACCTGGCACCTAAAGGTGTATAATGGAAGGTATCAGATCAGCCTCGCTGGGGACGGCATTACACAAATGTGGAGCCACTGAAGAAAAGGCCTGTTCTCACGTTGCCACCCTCCAGACCTCTTGCAGAAGTGCCACACAAAGAAGGGCCGGGCAGTTTAGATACCTTGAGGTATTGTGGTCCTCAGCAATTGAAGAGGAAAGATGCCTTTGAGATGTTGGTGACCATCAGAACAGACTACACTAGGCAGCATGGGACAGTCTGGCGGAATAGAAAGCCTCCTTTCCATTTGTTACAAACCTGCCCCCTCTCTGCTGCACACAACCACAGACCTCATGGGTACAAGCAGGTGCACTACCTATTACAAAGGTAAAGGTAAAGGGACCCCTGACCATTAGGTCCAGTCGTGGCCGACTCTGGGGTTGCGGCGCTCATCTCGCTTTATTGGGCGAGGGAGCCAGCATACAGCTTCCGGGTCATGTGACCAGCATGACTAAGCCACTTCTGGTGAACCAGAGCAGCGCACGGAAACGCCGTTTACCTTCCCGTCAGAGCGGTACCTATTTATCTACTTGCACTTTGACGTGCTTTCGAACTGCTAGGTTGACAGGAGCAGGGACTGAGCAACGGGAGCACACCCCATCACGGGGATTCGAACCGCCGACCTTCTGATCGGCAAGCCCTAGGCTCTGTGGTTTAACCCACAGCGCCACCTGCGTCCTTGCACTACCTATTAGGGTGCAGCAAATGGGAAATCCTCACTTTTGCAACCACTTTAAGGATGTAGCTGGGCATGATCCCACCCTAAGCCTCGTTATGTAGCACACCTTGATCAGAGCCAAGATTTCCGAGCTAATAATAAGGCCTTAATCGCAGGGATTTCTTAGCCCTGCCACTTTGCCAATTCACCCAACTTGCTAGGCCAAGAAGGGAAAATGAAAAACCACAAGTTTCAAGAAGCTGGCCAATACCCTAGTTCTGAGGAGTAGATCCTCAGTTCCGTCGGCTTGCCAATATTATCCCTGCACACATGTCAGCCTCTGCTCATCAAATTTTGGGAACCCCCAAGTCCCTTGAAATGTGCAGCTCCCACATCAGGGTGACAACATCTGCATAGCACCCCAATTTGTCTCTCTCACTGTCTCTTTCTCTCCGTGTCCATCTTCTACTCTGGGTAATACTGAATGAAAGTGTACAGACTATGCATTTGCACCACAACTACAGTGGTACCTCGGGTTACATACGCTTCAGGTTACATACGCTTCTAGTTACAGACTCCGCTAACCCAGAAATATTACCTCAGGTTAAGAACTTTGCTTCAGGATGAGAACAGAAATCGTGCTCCGGCGTCGCGGCAGCAGCAGGAGGCCCCATTAGCTAAAGTGGTGCTTCAGGTTAAGAACAGTTTCAGGTTAAGAACGGACCTCCGGAACGAATTAAGCACTGAACCCGAGGTACCACTGTATTAAGGAAGACGATGAAAAGAAGGCTTTTATTTCTTTGGAAAGAATGAGGAATTTTCCTCTTCCCGCCCCCCATGCTATACATACAGCAATTTGCTGCCAAGGCTATCTTTTGCTCCTCTTGCAGTTTTCCAGGTGCTTTTATTTCTGACTGTTCCATTCTACGTTCATTTAATTCTGCTGCAAACGGGAGGACCAGAGACAGCGGTGTGAATACTAAAATGGCTTTTTAAAATTATTATTTAACAGAGAGCTTACGAGTGGCTCTGGAAGCTGGTTTCAACACAGCCGTTCTGCTTTTAGTTGGCCTTGAACTGCGTTCCTCACCCACAGCTTCCCTTCCGAAAAGCTCTCGCACCCTGGCAATGGCTCTCTGTGTGTGTCTCTGCACAGTAAGAAATAAGGAACACCCTCCTTGCAATGTAACTTTACAATCAGGCTTCCTAAGAGTAGGCACTCGCTGGTGGCCAAAAAGAAAAGAAAAGTTGTCTCAGGAGCAGATGTTTCCCTCCCTCCTCAACAGACAGTCATGAGTAGGTAAATAATGAGGTCTAGTAACTTGATGGCTCCTTTTCAAGGTTGTTGATAGGATGCAGGAATCTTCTGCCCAATGTGGGGCTCAAAACCCACGACCTCCAGGTATAGGTAAAGGTAAAGGGACCCCTGATCATTAGGTCCAGTTGTGGCCAACTCTGGGGTTGCGGCGCTCATCTCGCTTTATTGGCCGAGGGAGCCAGTGTATAGCTTCCGGGTCATGTGGTCAGCATGACAAAGCCGCTTCTGGCGAACCAGAGCAGCACACGGAAACACCATACCTTTACCGCTGGAGCGGTACCTATTTATCTATTTGCACTTCGACATGCTTTCAAACTGCTAGGTTGGCAGGATCAGGGACCGAGCAACAGGAGCTCACCCCGTCGCAGGGATTTGAACCTCCGACCTTCTGATCGGCAAGTCCTAGGCTCTGTGATTTAACCCACAGCGCCACCTGCGTCCCTCGTATAGGGCAGTATATAAATTCTTAATAATAATAATAATAATAATAATAATAATAATAATAATAATAGCACCATGCTCTAGCAACTGAGCCATCGTTCACAAACTTGGGTCCCCAGCTGTTGTTGGACTACAACTCCCATCATCCTTGACCACTGCTCCTGCCAGCTACGTACTTACACTGACTGGCAGCAGCTCTCCAGGGATTCGGAAAGGGGTTTCTCCCAGCCTGCTTGGAAACGCCGGGGTCTTTAGTTATTGCATTTATATCCCACCTTCCTCTCCACAAGATTTGAGGTGGTGTACGTGGTCCTCCCCTCTCCCCACAACATCCCTGCGAGGCAGGCCAAGCTGAGAGGCGGCATGAGTAGGCCAGGGTAGCTATCTGGTGTAGCAATGTTTCCCACAGCCTGTCCGGTATCTCCTCCCTCGTCCAACCCAACCCCCAGCCATGCCAAAGCCTTCTGTTTGGAGCAACGCCAGCACCAGCCACTCCTTGGATGCTGAATAAAGGTGACTAAAGAGTTGGGAGAAGTTTGGCAGAGAGTGGGAGAGGGAAGGAACTAAGGCCTCCCTTCTCTGAGGGGCAAAGGGGTTAGAGAGGAGGTGCTGAAGGAAATTAGAAAGTGAGACAAATTGCTAATATGTACGATAAGAACCACGGTAATAAATAAGAGGGGTAAGAAAGGAAAGCTGCGAGAGGAGGAAGCGAATGCAAAAGGCACAGAAAGGAGGCGGTGTGTGAGAGGGGGAAAATAAGGTACAAGTTGAAGGTGAGAGGGAGGAAATTACAGGAGATGGGTAAAAACATGCCTGAGAGCCACGTGGGGGTTAAGGACAGGGGAAAATATGAAAGAAAATGCCAATTCCACTTAGAGCGTCTGGATGAGCAGATTCCACCTAGAATGGGGAGGCTGTGGTGTTATCACCAAATCAAATGTCTGTTTTTTGCTTAAGGAAAGCTAAATTACGGAACTCCTTGCCACAAGGAAAATGCTGTGGGAAACAATTCAGTAATCACCAACCGTGGATTAGGTATCAGAAGGAAATGATGTCAGCTGATTATGCCAAACTCTGCCACCATTTTGTGGTTGGCTTTGATTTGCCTGTTCATCAGTAGCATTGTGTGGGCCTTGTTAATTTTCAGGTGTCTCCAACTGGGCCCAGGGGGGCTGAAAGTTTTGAGAATCTCCATGGTACACTTCACTTCCTATGTTAGTACAGTGGTACCTCGGGTTACATACGCTTCAGGTTACATACGCTTCAGGTTACACACTCCACTAACCCAGAAATAGTACCTTGGGTTAAGAACTTTGCTTCAGGATGAGAACAGAAATCGTGCGGCGGCAGCGGGAGGCCCCATTAGCTAAAGTGGTGCTTCAGGTTAAGAACAGTTTCAGGTTAAGAATGGACCTCCGGAACGAATTAAGTACTTAACCCGAGGTATCACTGTACTAGATTTGAAAAGGAGATTTTTAAAAATGAAGGTAAAATCCCATCATTCACTTGGGCTTTACTCGACACAGGCAGGAGATAAGGCAGCTGTTCCGCTAAGATGTCAAATCATTACAACGAAAGACTGCCTTTTATAATCTTGTAAACTCCTTCCCACTCCTTAAAAAAAGAACAAGGGTATTTTAAAGAACTATTTGAGTGAGGCAAAGTGCTAAGTCCCTGCAATTATGTCACACTGGCTTGTCCTGACAAAAATGCACCCCCGCCCCCAAAATGGGATAAAACAAAGAGAAGGAAAACCCAGCCAACTTTCTCTGAAAATCAAATGTGGCCAATTTTTGTGGCTGTTTTTCTCTTTGTTTCACCACTTGGGTGTCTGCTATGGATACTTTCAAAGGAAGCCTTTAACCATAACCTCACCAACACGCCCCCGTTCTTTTGTTTTTTGCAGATTTTGTTTAATTAGTTACTCAATCCATATTCTGTTTCCTATTTCAACAGCAAGCAGTTTATAAATCCCGACAAAAAGGAATCAAGGTAAGAAACACAATACGTATCCACATAGTAACTATCTTAAATAAATAAGCAAATCTCTCTTAATGATGTATGTTAGAAATAAAGCAATGCCGAGGCACCGGCTGGCTTCACGGTTTTTCCCACATTGTGATTTTTGCAAAGCACACACACACACATAGATCATTATGAAACCAATATTATGATATGGACTTCAAACCGGTTTGGGGCGATATATTTCCCAGCCCTATGCAATACACATTACATATTTATCTACATGCTTCACCACTAATAATATTCTACCATGTTGGGAGTGGTACATGCAAAAGCCACACATTTACTCCAATGCATCTGGCCGTTAACCAGAAGGTTGGTGGTTCAAGTCCACCTGGGAACAGCTGTGGGCAAGATTCCTGCACCTAGATGACCCTTGTCGACCTTCCCAACTCTACAGAGTTCTATGATTTCATGAAGTGCTGTTATAGGCTGAGTTAATTCCCCACCCACCCCTTTCTCTCTGTGTTTGGCTAGCCAATTACTTCAATGAATGCTTGTTTGTGCGTTATGAATTGTGTATTTGTGGGAGATCTTCTGTCATCTACTTGTTTTGCTCTTACGTTTGCTGTGAACCAAATATGTAGGTTTACCGTACTTTTCCAGGTATAAGACTATGTTTTTTTACTCTAAAATACTGTTCAAAATCTGGGCTCATCTTATACACGGATAGTATCCCCCCCCATTTTCTTAAATCGGAGTCCCCAAAAATAGGGGGGGGGTCTTATACACGGGGGTGTCTTACAGACAGAAAAATATGGTATATGCTCTGAGTTTGCATTGTTTCTTTGCTTCTTTTTCTTTCATATGTAAAGTCTTAATAAAACTGTTCTTAAAAACTGTGTGGGTGGGTGGGTGGGTGGGTGGGTGTGGTTGTTTTTTAAGTCAATTCATATCCTTCCCACCGCCCAGACTAAGGGTTTGGATTTTATACAGTGGTACCTCGGGTTAAGTACTTAATTTGTTCTGGAGGTCCATTCTTAACCTGAAGCTGTTCTTAACCAGAGGTACCGCTTTAGCTAATGGGGCCTCCCCCTGCCGCCGCGCAATTTCTGTTCTCATCCTGAAGCAAAGTTCTTAACAACGAAGGTACTACTTCCAGGTTAGCGGAGTCTGTTAACCTGAAGCGTTTGTAATCCGAAGCGTTTGTAACCCAAGGTACCACTGTATAATAAACGTGTTGCTTTTTGTGTAAGCCCTGATTCATTCCTAGCTGGCACTGCAAATTCCTTTCCCCAATCCTAGAATAGCTAACACGTGGAAAGGGGGAACTGCCCCCCAATATGATCTCCCTTGCAGCTCTCTTTCACTCCTTGTCTTCACTTCCTGTAAAAGTGGCTTCTCCGAAGGTGTTTACAGACTTCACAACCCAAACTGCAGTCAATCAATTTTCAGGATTTCCTAGCAGTCAGGGCTCATTCAAACACACAAAGCAGTAAAAATCACCTGCTCGTGCCTCACATTGCATTGCAGGGGGTTGGACTAGATGCCTCTTGGCGTCCCTTCCAACTCTACAATTCTATGAAAATGCACTGGTGCTGCATTAGCAAGCAAGGCCTAAGTTATTATTATATGTATTAAAAGTGGAAGTTTGCTTTTTAACCCCATACCTGGCTATTAAATTGCAGCCCAAAAAAGGAAAGTATTGCAGAGCTTCCAAAAGGTATCAAGGCTCAGAATAACCCTAATTGCCGGCAGGGAAGGAAAGGAACAAGCAGCCTGTTGTAAGGTACTCTTCTCAATCCGTGCTAACTACTGGAGTTCATTCCAGAGGTAGCTGGACAGGGCTTCCTTCTTTATTTTATTACATTTTTATGATTATCCTGCCCCGGCTCCAAGGAGATTGGAATGAGGTACCAAATTCCTCCATACACTGCCATATTTAACCTCAAAACAACCCTGTGAGGTAGATTTGTCTGAGAGGCACGGTACTAGCCTCAAAATCACCTGGTGAGCTTCATGACTGAAGTGAGGATTTGAACCCTGTTCTCGTTGGCTGGCTCTGGCTATTGCACTACACTGTCTCTCCCTCTTTGTTCTCTTTATGCTATTCCCCATCTCAAGAGAATCTACACGATTTCAGACGCAGGACCTTCTTAGAACAGTGCCTCGTGTCTTTGTAGCCAGGTAAGGATCTGAGGTGGGGAGATTAAATAAATCACGGTTACGGAAAGGTTCTGAGTTCACATGGCTAAAACACACCAAGATTCATAAGTCAACAACAAACCGTTGTTTCAGACTGTGCTTCGTTGCCAGTAAACAAACTATAGTTAAGCTGCTGGACTGAGTTCACGCACAACACGAAGTCATGGTTTAATAAACCATGGTTTAGTGTTATGGGACAACAAGGTGGTTGGATTATTTACATAGCTGAGCAATTGCCTAAAAATGGAAATATCTGGACAAAAGTTTGCTTGCTTATAGCGGCTTCTGCCAACCTGGTGACCAACCAAAGTACAGTTTGAAATGAGAACATTGGGTAAAAGATTCTGACACTGCAGGGAGTTGGACTAGATGACCCTTGTGGTCCCTTCCAACTCTACAATTCTATTATTATTATTATTATTATTATTATTATTATTATTACTGAAACATCATCACAGCAAACGTCCCCAAAGCAACTCTTTGTGGCAGCAAAATTAAGGACTCGGAGTGTCCAAGCTGGAGGCTAGTCAATAAACTACAGCGGGAGAAATAAGGGTTGGCGAGTCCACCGTGAAAGAAATCCTAACAAAACTGAAAGCTTTTAAAAGCAATTGTTGCTTTGGCAATACCCCACATGTGCCCACTCAACCGCTTACATGATTGCACAGTTGCAAGAAACACATCTTTCGCTGTGGCAAAAGACTTTGGAACTCTCTACCCATTGATATCAAGCACATGCGTTCACTAAACTGCTGTTGGGTGTCTGCTAAAAAGTTTTTTGTTCCAGCAGCCCTACCCATGCATGTAATTTTAACAGGTATAACTGTTTTACAATTACGGATTTTATTTTTTATGTAACTCCTTCTTAATTGATATTTTAAATGAACCAACTGCCTTGTAAACCACTTAACAGGGTTGTGTTGTTGTTGTTTTGCAGTAAATGGCATATAATTTTGTTAAATAATAAATTCCAAGACTAGCAGCAGAGAACCCCTACTCATTGTCTAGCTGATAAGACCCATATCCTGCTGGCTTTTCTTTTTTTCCTTAGGAAGGTATACCTCACACCAAGCCTACTATATCTCTGGCATTTAAAATGGCAGCAAAGCCACAGACCTTTCTGCTGATTTTACTCAGCACCGTTAGCAAAATGTGCAAATTAGACCCCATACACTGTCTGGAATTTTTATTTAATGCAAATCAATTATTACCAATGCACACCTTGCAGACAGGCCATATCTGTGTGCTTTACACTGGATTTCACACAGACTTTAACATTTAGATGTGGGGAGGGCGCCCAGCCCTTTCTTGCCTCAACTCAGTTCATGGAGTCACAGAGAACAAAGAACCTCACCACAGGCCACTGCTTTTATCTTGGATACATTTTGGGCTCTGCACAGAATTATGACAGGCCTCCAGCTACCTTGGCAATTTCATGGGCTTTAGGTCCTCACTGTAAAGGAAAGTCTCTTAATTCAGTGGTGCAACATCCACTATGGTCCCAAGAGCGATCTCCAGGTAAGGGCCCAGGTAAGGTCACCGCAACCCCAGTGTCGGTCACGACTGGACCTAATGGTCAGCGGTCCCTTTACCTTTAAGGTCAGGAGGGACCCCTGTCTGAAACTTTGGAGACGCACTGCTTGCCAATCTAAAAGGTAAAGGGACCCCTGACCACTAGGTCCAGTCATGACAGACTCTGGGGTTGCGACGCTCATCTCGCATTATTGGCCGAGGGAGCCGGTGTACAGCTTCCGGGTAATGTGGCCAGCATGATTAAGCCGCTTCAGGCAAACCAGAGCAATGCACAGAAATGCCGTTTACCTTCCCGCCAGAGTGGTACCTATTTATCTACTTGCACTTTAACGTGCTTTCGAACTGCTGGGGGGGGCAGGAGCAGGGACCGAGCAACGGGAGCTCATCCCGTCATGGGGATTCGAACCGCCAACCTTCTGATCGGCAAGTCCTAGGCTCTGTGGTTTAACCCACAGCGCCACCCGCGTCCCTATGCTTGTCAATCTAGACAATACTAAATTAGATGGGCCAATGGCAGTATAAGGCAGCTTCCTAATGGCTTTGCTTTACATCCAGTCAGGCCAGGTGAGACAAGCAGCCGATCCGAGAAACTGCAAAGGATCCCAACTTCTTTTTCCAACCCTAGTACCTCTGTACTTCTTGACCAGTCATTCCATAAAAACATGGAGACATTTGGACGCAATCAGTATTCAAAATTCCCCAGGTGCCAGACACATTTTGCAACTGGTGTAAATTCAACTATGTAGAGATCCCCGTATTCCAGGTTGCTGACTGACATCTCCATCTGGCTGGCCCCTCCAGCTTTCTTAAGCAGGTAAGGAGAAGAACTTATCTACTGCATGTATATCCCAGCTTTTTCTCCAAGGAGTACATGGTTCACCCTCCCCCCTCAGTTAATCCTTACAATGACCCTGTAAGGTAGGTTAAGAGGCTGTGACTGACTCCAAGGTCACCCAAGCCTCATGACCGAGTGGGGATTTGAACCCTGATCTCCCAAGCCCTAGTCCGACACTCTAACCCAGGCATAGGCAAACTCAGGGCCATCATCCCTGACCACTGGTCCTGTTAGCCAGGGATCATGGAAGTTGTAGTCACAAAACATCTGGAGGGTCGAGTTTGTCTATGCCTGCTCTAACCACTACACCACACTGGCTTCCTAAAGCACTTCTGCTATGAGGCAGCTATATGAATAAAGTAGGTAAATAAATAGGGGGGGAAGCAAAATGTCCCTCAGAAAAGGATCTGAAATGTTTTCCTTGAAGACTGAATTTGTTTTATTTTAGATTGTTTTATTTGATGTTTTGATGTGTTATAAACCGCTTTGAGGGTTTTTTTCTTTAAAAGTGGTAGAAGAAGAAGAAGAAGAAGAAGAAGAAGAAGAAGAAGAAGAAGACGAAGAAGAAGAAGAAGAAGAAGAAGATTCACACACAAAATGTGCCTAGACATTCTGTTGTGGTGACTGTAACCTAGGTTTAAGGTGCCATTTGATTATATATCTGAGTTTCTAACACTAGTCTCACCTGAGACAAGTTTTAAAAACAGATGTAACCAAATCACGTCTCCAGATTGGCCTGCCAAAACACAGAAAAGTTTCTGGCAGGTGGCTAAAAGGATACAATGATGGTGCCGACCTAATGTCAATAGGCAGGGAGTTCCAAAGGTCGGGTGACGCCACACTAAAGGAATCACAGAATTGTAGAGTTGGGAGGGACCCTGTCAGCAACCTTTTTCAGCCGTGGGCCGGTCCACCGTCCCTCAGACCATGTGGTGGGCCAGACTATATTTTTTGGGGGGGGGGAATAATGAATGAATTCCTATGCCCCACAAATAGCCCAGAGATGGATTTTAAATAAAAGGACACATTCTGCTCATGTAAAAACACCAGGCAGGCCCCACAAACAACCCAGAGATGCATTTTAAATAAAAGGACACATTCTACTCATGTAAAAACACGCTGGTTCCCAGACCGTCTGCAGGCCGGATTAAGAAGGTGATTGGGCCACATCCAGCCCCCGGGCCTTAGGTTGCCTACCCCTGATCTAGGTCAACCCCCTGCAATGCAGGAATATGCAACTGTAAACGACTCCTTACAATGTGAAATGAACATTGTGTGGCCCTTGTGTAAGTGCAAGTTCCACAGATCAAAGCGATTGGTTGGGTTAAGATTTCAGCTGAATCGCCCCTGCCCACAGAACCCCCAATGTCTGCACAAGGTCAAATAGCTATTACACACCATTATAATAGCTAAAATGGTACACTTGGGTCAAGCAAGCACATAGCAAATACTTTAGGTGTGCATCAACCTTACTGATTTAAGCAGACACTGAATAACTAACCCTAACCAGGTATAATTTAAGCCACTAACACCAAATATGCGTCCTGTCGTTCTGCCTAATATTGAAACCATCAGACAGCTAAAAAAAATAAAAAATACCGTATTTTTCGCACGATTGGACGCACCGGACCATAGGGCGCACCTAGTTTTTTGGGGGGGAAATAAAGGGAAAAAAATTTCCCTTTATTTCCCCCCCCAAAAGCAGGTCAGGGAAACCGAACCAGGTCGAGGAACAGCGGGATAGTGGCGCTGCGCCTCCCTGCTGTCCCCCGAGCTTGTGGGGCTGGCTGATGTCTGCCTGGCGCGAGGGGCGCTCTGATTCAGGGCGCCCCACCCGCCGGGCGGCAGGCTGCTATCCGCAGCTTGGAGAGCCTTGCAGGGAACTCCTGCAGGGCTCCCCACGCTGCGGATGTCTGCCCGGCGCGAGGGGCGCTCTGATTCAGGGCGCCCCACCCGCCGGGCGGCAGGCTGCTATCCGCAGCTTGGAGAGCCTTGCGGGGAACTCCTGCAGGGCTCCCCACCCTGCGGATGTCTGCCTGGCGCGAGGGGCGCTCTGATTCAGGGCGCCCCGCCCACCGGGCGGCAGGCTGCTATCCGCAGCTTGGGGAGCCTTGCAGGGAACTCCTGCAGGGCTCCCCACCCTGCGGATGTCTGCCTGGCGCGAGGGGCGCTCTGATTCAGGGCGCCCCGCCCGCCGGGCGGCAGGCTGCTATCCGCAGCTTGGGGAGCCTTGCGGGGAACTCCTGCAGGGCTCCCCACCCTGCGGATGTCTGCCTGGCGCGAGGGGCGCTCTGATTCAGGGCGCCCTGCCCGCCGGGCGGCAGGCTGCTATCCGCAGCTTGGGGAGCCTTGCAGGGAACTCCTGCAGGGCTCCCCACCCTGCGGATGTCTGCCCGGCGCGAGGGGCGCTCTGATTCAGGGCGCCCCGCCCGCCGGGCGGCAGGCTGCTATCCGCAGCTTGGGGAGCCTTGCAGGGAACTCCTGCAGGGCTCCCCACCCTGCGGATGTCTGCCCGGCGCGAGGGGCGCTCTGATTCAGGGCGCCCCACCCGCCGGGCGGCAGGCTGCTATCCGCAGCTTGGGGAGCCTTGCAGGGAACTCCTGCAGGGCTCCCCACCCTGCGGATGAGTTCCCGAAGCGCCGGGCGCTCTGCTTTCAGGGCGCCCGACGCTCCAGGAAGCAGGCTGCTATCCGCAGCCTAGACATCCCTGCGGGATCTCCCACAGGGTTGCCTAGGCTGCGGATGTGTTCCCGAAGCGCCGGGCGCTCTGCTTTCAGGGCGCCCGACGCTCCGGGAAGCAGGCTGCTATCCGCAGCCTAGACATCCCTGCGGGATCTCCCGCAGGGTTGCCTAGGCTGCGGATGTGTTCCCGAAGCGCCGGGCGCTCTGCTTTCAGGGCGCCCGACGCTCCGGGAAGCAGGCTGCTATCCGCAGCCTAGACATCCCTGCGCGATCTCCCGCAGGGTTGCCTAGGCTGCGGATGAGTTCCCGAAGCGCCGGGCGCTCTGCTTTCAGGGCGCCCGACGCTCCGGGAAGCAGGCTGCTATCCGCAGCCTAGACATCCCTGCGCGATCTCCCGCAGGGTTGCCTAGGCTGCGGATGAGTTCCCGAAGCGCCGGGCGCTCTGCTTTCAGGGCGCCCGACGCTCCGGGAAGCAGGCTGCTATCCGCAGCCTAGACATCCCTGCGGGATCTCCCGCAGGGTTGCCTAGGCTGCGGATGAGTTCCCGAAGCGCTGGGCGCTCTGCTTTCAGGGCGCCAGACGCTCCGGGAAGCAGGCTGCTATCCGCAGCCTAGACACAGCTAGCGGAGCGCTAATCCCGAAGCTTGGGGCTGCGGAGCTCAGCGCGCCCCAAGCTTCTGGGTGCCGGCAAGGTCTAGACGGCTAGCGGAGACCTTGCCGGCACCCAGAAGCTTGGGGCGCGCTGAGCTCCGCACGCCCCAAGCTTCGGGATTAATGCAGCGCTCCGCTAGCCGTGGGAGAGCTGGGTCTCCCACGGCTAGCGGATAGCTTCCTGAAGCCTGGAGAGCGAGAGGGGTCGGTGCGCACCCACCCCTCTCACTTTCCAGGCTTCAGCGAAAGCCTGCATTCGCTCCATAGGACGCACACACATTTTCCCTTGCTTTTTAGGAGGGAAAAAGTGCGTCCTATGGTGCGAAAAATACGGTAGTCACAAAAAGTTAAAAGGCAGGATAGGAAGAGCACCTACAATTCTAGACACCCACAGCACCAAATTTTTAGGCACTTGGGAGGCAGAACACATGAGGTATTTTCCATACCAATTTCATTACTGCTTCTAGGAAAGCTTTAAACATTTTACCTACCCCCCCCCCAAAATGCTGACATTCAAGAACTAGTTGACAAGAACACTTCTGGGAAAGATTAACTTGACATCACTGACATTTGTGTAAGTTAAAGCAATACCTTGGTGACAAGCTCCATCAAGTAATTTGACAGGTCTTTACCCCGGTTAGTAGAGAGCATCATTAAGAAGGGGTTTTTTAGTTCATATAAAAGTAGTATGCATGACTCTCAATTGATGGAAGCCCAAGTGGGGGGGAGCTAGCCTTCCACACAACCTGGTCCTATCCAAAGTTTTTAGGGATGTTACTCTCATCAGCTGCAGACAACATTTGGAGGACACAAGGTTTTTGTAAATGTGGGGAAGGGCGACAGGGAGGTTTTAAAAAATGTGATAATCTTTGCGGAAAGTAAATTAAGGTTCTCACTTGGTTAGAGTATGGTGCTAATAACGCCAAGGTCATGGGTTCGATTCCCTTACAGGACAGCAGCATACTGCTGCATTGCACGGGGTTGGGCTAGATCAGGCATGGCCAAACTTGGCCCTTCAGCTGTTTTGGGACTACAATTCCCATCATCCCTGACCACTGGTCCTGTTAGCTAGGGATGATGGGAGTTGTAGTCCCAAAACAGCTGGAGGGCCAAGTTTGGCCATGCCTGGGCTAGATGATCCTCAGCTCTACAATTCTATAATTCTGTACATGCAATCCCATTTACAACAGCCAAGTATCCAAATTCCTAACAAGTTAGAATTTAACTAAGAAGAGCCCTGTGGAATAAGGCCAAAGGGCCCCAAATCCAACATCCTGTTTTCAGAGAAGGCCAACCAGGTGCCATGGGGAAGCCTACAGCCAGGACCTTGAGTGTAACCCCATCTTATTTTCCAAGCAACAAAATATCCCATCTCTCTTTTAAAAAATGTGGAAGCTTTAAGACTTATGGGAGTTCGGTGGGGTATATGTTTTCCCACCCCCCAACAGTGCACACATACTAGAGAGCCTATTCTAACAATAAATTCACAGTTAGTTCCATAAAACTCTCAAACCCAGAAAAAATAATTGTACTATTGCAGCTTAGGAACCACTTCCACGTGGCCTAGCCGTATCTCCAGAAAGGAGATACATGAGACGAATGGATCGCCTGGAGAATAAGGGCGCCATTTGCCACGTCACACGGATGCAACGTAAAAATGGTCCCCATGCAACACAGCTGCAGTGGCCAGTCCAACTTGGCGCAACGAGATAACCAAAATATACCGTATTTTTTGCACCATAACACTCACTTTTTTCCTCCTAGAAAGTAAGGGGAAATGTCTGTGCGTGTTATGGAGGAAATGCCTACGGGTGGCATGCCTACAGATTTTCCTCCTCTAAAAACTACGTGCGTGTTATGGTCGGGTGCGTGTTATAGAGCGAAAAATACGGTAATAACCACACTACAAAACTCAATCTAGTTTGAGGGGGCCCTCCCCAAAAAGAAGCTTGTGGATTATAGCTCTGCAAGAAGAACATGCTGCTCAGACACATTTCAGCACCTCCACCTAAGAATGCTTCTAACCAGCTCACGAAAATATTCAGCAACAAGTTTATTGCGGCAGGAAACAACCTACTACAGTCATACTTCGGGTTACAGACGCTTCAGGTTGCATTTCTTCGGGTTACAGACGTGCCGAAACCGGGAAGTACCGGAACGGGTTACTTCCGGGTTTCGGCAGTTGCGCATGCACAGAAGCGCTAAATCGCACTTTGCGCATGCGCAGAAGCGCCAAATCTCAACCCACACGCGTGCACAGTCGCGGCACTGCAGGTTGTGAACGCTGCGGGTTGCGAACATGCCTCCTACACAGATCACGTTCGCAACCTGAGCGCCCACTGTACTTCAGAAGCAATCAGAGCCAACCAGTGGCCACTAAGTTAAAACACAACGCCAGATTTAATTTTCAGCATATAATGGTTGGACCACTGTAACCTACAGAACCGGCCAGGAGGCGTTGGGAGTGCTGGGGGAGGGAAGAGTACAAAAGGATCAAATTAGGCAGGACTTTGAGAGGTCCTTGATTGGATCTCCTGCAGGTATTTGGTTTTCTTTAAAGGTTAAAAGAAATGTAGGGAAGTAAATCTAATCAGGGCTGCGGTGCAGGAGAACAGCCAACAGACGTAAAACCCTTTACAAGCCAAAACCCCTCCCCAGTGCAGAAACTCTTTGCCCAAAGGGGAAAACATGCAAATTTATACATCCCTGTGTGCCTCCTACCTGCCCCCTACAAATAGCAGCAATTTTGATCAGGAAAATACACCTGGGAAAGAGGATGAGAGCTTTTCCAGCTCATGGCCCCAATTCAGACACTCACCCTCTTCAACTTGGGGGGGGAAGGGGGGGTCAGGAAATCTCCTCTGCAGATTTTGGCCCTGCCTGTAACCTTCATCCAGGAAGAGCTTCATCCATGGGGAGTGTCCTACTGTGGGAATCCCCTTTGATGTTAATTGTGTGCGACAAAGACACATGTACCTGGTGCTGCCGTATGTATAGCCAGCTGCTCCACACACACACACACACATATGTACACATGGAAAACCAGATGTGTGCGCATACAACACATGGTCACGGTCTAGGGAGGGATTCATGCAACACTAAACAAGCATATACAAGGCATAAAAAGCTTAGATCAGGGCAAGTGTGGTTTAGAGCAGGGTGTTCCAACGCACAAATGCGGCCCTCAAAGCCTTTTTGGGCGGCCCTTGGCAAGCCTAGTTAGCACTTTTCCAGGGTTGGGAAGGAGGTAGGAGGGCTGCAATACCTTGCCAGCAGTGTTAGAAACTGGGATAGAAAAGCTAGGAGCCAAATGGCTTCTGGGACCTGGGTTGTGGGCGCCAAAACAGAATGCCTAGTTGCCACGGGGAGAGGGTGGCAGAACTTTTTAGTTATTATTTTGATAAGCATGAATTAACACACAATACACGTAAGTTAATTCACATTGTTAATATCACGTTTTTTAGCAGAAATTTGTTAATACAGTGGTACCTCAGGTTAAGTACTTACGGTAATTCATTCCGGAGGTCCGTACTTAACCTGAAACTGTTTTTAACATGAAGCACCACTTTAGCTAATGGGGCCTCCTGCTGCCGCCGCACCGCCGGAGCCCGATTTCTGGTCTTATCCTGAAGCAAAGTTCTTAACCTGAAGCACTATTTCTGGGTTAGCGGAGTCTGTAACCTGAAGCGTATGTTACCTGAAGCGCATGTAACCTGAGGTACCACTGTACATGTTTAATTTGGTGTTTACATCAAAATATATTAGTACCGTACTTCGGTTTTCAAAACGCTCTACTCTTTATTGTTAAACTCTTTAACGTATTGTCTATCCTTAACGTATACTTTGAGGCTTCGAAGCACATACATTTCAGTAATCCTTGAGTGTCAGCCAGGCACAAAAAAATTGGCACCCACGACTTTTGAACGTCCTAACAAATGGAGAATTTTTAGGCGCAAAACGCACGTGGCGCCCTGCTAATTTCGAACCCTAGCCTGGCACCTACTTCCCAAAGCACAGAGTCTTGTTTAGTGGGCTTTGGGTTGGGAAGGCAGTGTAAGGGCTGGGGGCGTATGTCAATTTTTGGCCTCAATCCCCCACCCCACACACACACGTGACAAGGCACTGTGCGGCCCACACGTTCCGTGTCGAAGTACTTTTGAGGCCTACGTGCGATGAGAAGTTGAGCCGCCCCAGTTCAGAGTGTCAACAAACCCAGGTTCAAAATTCGGTCCAACCATGAATGGGTGACCTTGGGCCAGTCACCATCTCTCAACCTAAGCTTCCTCACGTGGTTGTTGAGAGACAAAAGGGGGGGGGGTGAAGAGAGTGCGAGGAGAAAGACCCTTGAACTTAAGATAGAGTATAAATGTATAAAAAAACCACCACACAAAAAGATTAAGATTTCATTATATTTCCTCCCGCCCCCAATGTTTCACAGGGTCCTTCACATTAATATAGTACATTTAAGTGTTTCTGAGTGTTATACAGCACTTTTGAATCACATGTTTTCAGCAATACTCAAACACAACCTAGTAAGGTAGGTGGGCATTTTTCATAAAATCATAGTGTTGGAAGGGACCCCAAGGGTCATCTAGTCCAACCCCCCCAGCAATACAGGAATCCTGCCCACAGTTGTCCCTGGATGGATTCGAACCACCAACCTTCTAGTGAACAGCCAGACGAAAGGACCTTCTCATATTTATTTTGTTTTAAGATTAACATTCTTTGAAACCAAATAAACTCCAATGAATACATCCACATCCAGTGAACCAGTTGTGTTTACTTCTGAATAAGTATGCATAGGATCAAGCGTTTGGCAAGTTTGTGGCTGGGGCAAGATTTAAATTTATTAGCGACTTAACTTTCCAAACTTTTTATGTCGGTGGCACACTTTTTACATATGCATCATTTCACAACACAGCAATTCAGTTTTGCATCATTTCGCGACACAGTAATTCAGTTTTACTAGCAAACCAGAGGTTAAACTAACCCTTTTCCAGCCCCGAGAGGAGAGCGGGAAGCGTTCGCATGACACACTACACACTGCAGCCGACACACTAACGTTGGAACTCAGCAAAGTAAAATTCAGTAAAGTAAAAGTTTTGCATTTGGGCAAAACAGAAATCAAATGGCGATGCCTGCCTTGACAGTAACGCATGCGAAAAGGAGCTTGGGATTGCAACTGATCACAAACGAAAACGAGAGTCCGTGGTATGATGCTGCGGCAAAAAAGGCCAACACAGTTTGAAGCTGCTATTCATAGAGCCATAGTTTCCACGGGCCAGATTCAAGTACAGTGGTACCTCGCGTTACATATGCTTCAGGTTACTCCGCTAACCCAGAAATAGTGCTTCAGGTTAAGAACTTTGCTTCAGGATGAGAACAGAAATCGTACTCCGGAGGCGCGGCAGCAGCAGGAGGCCCCATTAGCTAAAGTGGTGCTTCATGTTAAGAACAGTTTCAGGTTAAGTACGGACCTCCGGAACGAATGAAGTACTTAACCCGAGGTACCACTGTACTCCATTCCACTAGCAGCAGCCAGCAGAACTGAACTCTCAGTAGCACATCCGGCCTTTCCTCTACCTCCATGAATCTGGGAGAACATAAAGTACAGTGCATTTTGGAGAAAGGGGGGTGGGGAGATCATTTCACTGTTTTGACAGAGTGATCTCGCTTGAAATGCACCCCCAAGTGCGCAAGAAGTAATAGCTGCACTTTATTCCAAGTACCACATCCAGTTCTGGCCTCCGCACTTAGGAAAAAAAGAACAGGTTCAGAGGAGGACACGGCGAGCATGGCCAGTGGTATGGAAAACACGTCTTAAGAGGAAAGGATGGAGGGAGCTGAGTTATGTTTAGCCCGAATACGGAAAGATCAAGGTGGAAGACACACTCTTCAGATATCTGAAGAGCTTTCACACAGAGGGGAGGAAAGAGAAGTTTTAATGGGAGATTTCGGATGCAAAAAAATTAAAAGAGGAGGAATCTCTTGATGGCACAAGCGGCTCAACAATGCCATCCGCATGAACTAGAACTACAAGCAGATGGTTGGACAGCCATCCCCCTGAGGATGCTGTGCCCGTGGGATTTTTGCATTGAGGAAGGGGGTGGACTACATGGCCTGCAGGAACCCCTCCAGCTCTCCCGATTCTTAAAACAGGGGCATCCTAAGTCCCGGCCCTGCACAACTACACCAGCCCTACAAATCTGTGAGCGCTATCACAAATTACGACAGTCAGCAAACTAGGGGGGAAATCAATTATCCGGAGTTCCGCCGGGTCGTGCTAAAAAAATGAAATCTCATACTTTTCAAAAGGGGGGGGGGAGGCCAGGCGCTCTTTTTTGTTGGGCTTATTATTTTTGAAAAGTCCAGAAACAAAGGATTCAATCAAGTTAGCTACATGCTAGAGTCAGCTCTCGTGTTAAGACCGAGACAGTGGGGGGGTGGGAGGGGGGGGCAGGGATTGGGGTGGGGGGTTGTTGTCGTTTGTTTTGCTTGTTTTACAGGAAGGCAGCTTTAAGCTATAGTTGCAAAGGAACAACCGGGAGCCTTTCCGTTTCAAAACTAAGGAAGTAAAGGCTGTAGCATGGCTCCTGACAAACACACATTAAAAATAATAAATTATCTGCCTTACAGGAAACCTTGAATTCCTTTGTTTGCCCAGGTTTCTGTCCCCCCCCCCCACAACCCCTTCCATTTTAAATTAAGAGTAGGGGAAACTGAGGGAGAGATTAAGTATACAGAGAGCATTGGGGAACTAGCTTTTTCTTCCTCCTTCTCCCAACCCCCAAGAACAGAAACAGTTGATTACAATAAATGTGCACATCCTAAATAAAGGAACAAGGCTGTTTTGTTCTCCTCCACTCCCAAAAACCATATATCCACGTACAGAGAGATTATTATTTTTTAAAGAGGGGGGGGGAAGCAAACACTCCCCTTTCGCTGGACAAATCTGTTGTTCTGCTTGACACCCAGTCTATAAAGCGCCCCCTGGAAAGACTTCTGTTGTTTTTATTAACTGGATTTCTTTTCTTCCCTGTCTTTCTCTCTCTTTTTGTCCTCTACTCCACTCGTCCCTAAAAATCCGTCATTAAAAGAAGTAGGAGATTCCTGCTCTCTTTCGCACCTCTCTGGACGACCTAACCAACGCGAACCGCTCATTTAATAACAATAATTGTAAAAGTAATTGGATTTAGGTCAATTGCATGTGAAATAATTGGTGGGAGGGGGGAGAGAGAAGAGGTTGCGGGGAGGAGTCTAAAAGAGTCGACTGGCACCGGATTTTCATAAAGGGCAGGTTCCCCCCCCCCCCCGCCAATGTGAATTATGAAAATAGTAACCACACCTGCAAAGCACGGAAATGTGGGGGGGGGGGGGGAGAGGAGAGAATATTAATATTTTCTCCTCCCTGAAAAATCCACTTTATTTTTCTAAAGGGAAGAAAAAAAGGAATGGGAGAGAATGGGGAAAAAGAAGAGATAGTAAAGAATGGATTTGTGGGAAGATTTTCGAAGAAGTAAAAAACCCATAATATATCCTCTTCCCCCCCCCTTTTATCATCAAGTGTGGTGGCACGTTTCCCAAGCACGTTTCTCTGCTTTTCCAACCCCCCCCCCCCGCCTTGCTGTTCCTTCCTTGGACAGCAGGGTAAACACAGAGGGGAAGGGGCAAAAGTTGTCATCTTCCTGCTTCTTGAACAGGGTGGGGGAAACAAAAAGACTTTTTTTAAAAAAAAATTACTTTTATAACAAAAGGAAGGAAGAGCCCTTCCACCCTTGAGTTCGCAATCTCTCACACAAAATTACTTTAGCCATTCCCCAATCCATTACACGTTTTACTTGGGAGGAAGCACCACGGAATTTACTTCCTAAGCAAAAAAAAAAAAAAAAAAAAGCAGGCACCAGATCAGATCCTTTCCCCCCTTCCAAATGGCGAAGGATTAGCGGGGGGGGGGCGTTGTGCACAGAGAGAGAGAGAGAGAGGCAGACCTGGGATCAGCCACGCTGAGAGCAGCCCCGGTTGGAATTAATGGCCACCCATGACTACCCACTTGGGCCCATGCACTCCAACGGGCCTACTCCCGAGTAGGACTTCCTCAAAACTACTCGTCCAGATGAGACGCCAAAAAAAAAAAAGCAAGCACGCAGGATCCACGGAAAATGACTCACCAGGGTCGAAGTCGGGAACGACGGCTTGGTATTGGGGTCCCACTCTCATGCCGCCGCCTCCTGATGTGGAAACAAGCAGGAAGAATAAAAAAAATGCTTGCCATGCCTGTATTCCCAAAAGTCTGCAAGCTTTGGGGGGGGGGCAAACTCTGCTCGATTTCCTCCCTTGCTTCCCTCCAACCCCGTTCCCGATTTAAAAATAAGAATGCTTGCTTTACAAAAACCACGCGCCTATTTCCAGAAGTCTGCAGAGTTTCCTCCCCACCCCCCCTTCTCAATTTTCTCTCCATCCCTTCCTCCCCCCCCCCCACCCCAATATCCCCGGAAGACTCACCATGCTCCTCATCGCTGGAAGACCCCGAGCTGCCCTCTTCCCAAGAGTTGGCGGCGCTGCTGCCATTGCCATTGGGCGCCGCCGCCGATGCCGCCGATGCCAAACTTTTACTATTATTCCCATTGTTGGCGCTGCCGGCTGCGACGGAGCCAGAGGCGCCCTGAGAAGCAGCGCCGCTCGCCTGGCTGCTGGCATTATTGTTCCTGCCCCTTCTTTTGCCTGAGATCTCCGGGCCCTTCTCTATCATGGCTGGCATTGGGGGTTGGGGGGGGAGGCAAAAAAAATAAATAAATAGGAAAGAAGAAGAGGAGGAGTGTGAAGGGTTGTTGGGGGGGGGGGAGAGATAGAGAGAAGGTGAAAAGGAAAGAGTCAGGATTTAGAGGGAGGAGAGAAGGGAATAGCAGAAGACGAGCTTGCTGCTTTCTTTTATTTTTTCCTCCCCCCTTTTTTTGCAAAGAAAGGGGAGGGGAAGCAAGCTGCAATTGCAAAGCTTTTTCCCAGAGGCTGCTTTTATTGCAATCTCCCGTCTCTCCTCTTCCCTTCCTTCAAAGAAGATGGGGGGGAAATTCCCTGCAATGAGAGGAAGCCTCGAACTTTGAAGCTCATCCCCTCCTCTCGCTCTCTCTCCTTGCACTTCCCTGCACTGGGACTAGTCACTGTCAACCTGAGCTGCTAGCCTCCCCGCGAGCCGGCCCCCCTGCGCAGCCTATTGGCCGCCCACACATTTTGGGAAGCCTCCCCGCCACGCCATTGGCTCCGCCGAGCCGCCCGTCAAAGCCGGCCCGGCGCTTCCGTTTGCTCAGGTTAGGTGGAGAAGGCGGGGGGGGTGGGGGGAGAGCGTTCCCTTTGCAATCTCTGCGCCCAATGAGGCAAGGCTCGTTGCAAGGCTACACTGTGTCTTGACTGAAGCGAAAAGAGGAAAAGAAAGATTGCAATTAAAAAAATAAAAAGGGGAGTTTGGGGGCAGTGTTGGCAAATGCACTCTAGCCATGCTCAGGGGAACAGGGAGCTTGGGTGCAAAATATAAAAGGGTGGCGTAGCCGCAGCAAAAAAAAAAAAGCGAGTTGCAAGCAATTTCTCTCTCGTGCTCACATATATTTCCCACACACCCCCACCTCCGCACCCATCAGAAGGGTGACGAGTAGCTTGGGACTATTTTTCTCCCCCTCCTCCTCCTCCTCTTTGGCGGAAGGTTACTGGTGACACGCTGAACAGTTTGAATGGAATCTCCATACAAAGAAACTAAGATAATACTACGAAGTCGCTCGCTGTGGTGCGACGGGTGCCCTCGCCCCACTCGCGCGCGTGGAAAGATGTTATTGCATTGTTTCCTCCCCACCCCCCTTTTCTCTCTCTTTTCAAATGCCCCAAACCTTTCTCTTGCGTGTAAAGTGGGAGCTATTGCTTCTTTACAGAGAAAGGCGGGGTGCGCGGATAGGCAAAGTCATCTGAATTGCTGGAGTTGTGTGTGGTTTTTTCCTTTAATAAGAAAAAAAGCAAATTGCTTCTCCTGTCTGGTGGCGTGGAGTTGAGAGAGAGAGAGAGAGAGAGAGAAAAATACACAGAACCTTCCACCTTATTATAAATGAAGGCAACTTTCCCCTGCACGTTTCCACACGAGGCAGAGAAGAAGAAGAGGAAGGGAGATGGGGTTTTTTCTTTCTTTCTTTCTTTCTTTTTGTAATGGTACTGCAGAACAAATATTCAGGGGAAGAAAGAAAAGGAGAAAGGAAACCCTGGAGGAGGTTTCAAATGCCTGGGGTGGGGTGGAAGAGAGAGAACCCTCAAAATAATGTACCCGTCCAATCCACCCACTGGGCAAAGGGAGACATCGAAGGCCAATGGCATATTTTCCAAAGCTGTCTTAACATTTGATTCCAAAGTGAAAGAGGCTTCGCTCTCTTCCTTCCGTCTCTCTACGCCCCCCCCCCCCGCAAAAAACCTGTCTTTCCTCCCCCCCCTTCCAAAAAGAAAAGAGGAGGCAGGAGGGGGGGTGGAGGCTGAAGGAAAGAATTTGTCAACATCTGACAATTTTTTCCACACGGGGGAAGGAGGAAAAAAGAGAGAGAGGCAGCCTTGAAGGGCTGAAGTTTCTGTATGTGGTGGCCTTTGTTTGGCTCCTCAAAGGCCTTTGGGAAGGAAAATAAACGGAACACAAAATATCGTTGATACCCAGGCTGTGTTCCCTAGCCCCCCCCCCCCCGCAGCAAAGAACAAAACCTAAAAGGCAGGTGAAATTTTATAGTGCAAAAGCAAGGGGGTGGCTGCTTTAAAAAAAATAAAATAATGAAAAATCGTGATAGGAAATAGAACTCCAAGCCTCACTCGTCCAGCAAATATGAACCTGCCTGCCAGCTGGAATCTGCCTCCAAAATCCTTCCTGGCGTGTTGTGCCACAGCCTTCCCCAACCTGGTGCTCTCTAGATGCTTTGAGCTACAACCTGCATTATTGTAGCTAGAGGGCACTGATGGGGCCTGTTGTTCATAATATCCGGAGGGCACCAGGTTGTGGAACCTCTGGGAGTGGGCCAGATGCAGCCTTTCAGGAACTTTAGCCAGCCTTTTTCCGCCTTGCTGGTTCTGCTTTGCGCTCTAAACGTTTCTCTCCTTGAAATCTTGCATATCAGGATGGAGGGTATAGAATCACAGAAATGTAAGAGTTGAGAGGGACGCCAAGGGTCATCTAGTCCAACCCGCTGCAATGCACGAAACTCAGCGGAAGCATCTGTGACAGTTGTGAGAGTGTCCCAGTGCCTGCTGGGAAAGATAACATTTGCATTTGTTGCTCTGCCTGCTTTTGCCTCTGGCCCTGCCCCCTCTGTCATGTGGCCCTTGGAAAGCTGCCAGGAAGGGGATGTGTTAAAGAAAGCTTCCCATCCCTGCTGGAGACAGAGCCTTTCCAGTGGTGGCTTTCCAGTTGCAAAACTCTCTGAGGGATAGCTCAGCGCAAGGCTCTTAATCTCAAGGTTGTGCCCCACACTGGGAGAAAGATTCCTGCATTGTAGGGGGTTGGACTGGAACTGGCTGATCCTTGTGGTCCCTTCTGATTCTACAGTTCTATGCTTCTCTGCTACACAGGTACACCAGTGCCCTTCTTAGCTACAGCCCAACTCCGCCCTGCTGTCTGTGCCTCCAATGTGTGGCATAATTGTTGTTGTGTTGGACTAGGACCTGGGAGACCAGGCTTCGAATCCTCTACTCAGCCATGAAGCTCACTGGGTTGACCTTGGGCCAGTCACCTACCTCACAGGGTTGTGGTGAGAATGAAATGGGGGGAGGGGAACCATGGGCGCCACCTTGAGATCCTTGAAAGGTAAAGGTAAAGGGACCCCTGACCATTAGGTCCAGTCATGACCGACTCTGGGGTTGCGATGCTCATCTCGCTTTATTGGCCGAGGGAGGCGGCGTACAGCTTCTGGGTCATGTGGCCAGCAGGACTAAGCCGCTTCTGGCGAACCAGAGCAGCGCACGGAAATGCCTTTTACCTTCCCGCCGGAGCGGTACCTATTTATCTACTTGCACTTTGACGTGCTTTTGAACTGCTAGGTTGGCAGGAGCAGGGACCGAGCAACGGGAGCTCACCCCGTCACGGGGATTCGAACCTCCGACCTTCTGATCGGCAAGTCCTAGGCTCTGTGGTTTAACCCGCAGCGCCACCCGCGTCCCATCCTTGAAAGGTAAAGGTGGCATATAAATGTAGTGAATAAGTAATAACTTTTAATAAGGGTCGAGACACATTTAATTGCCTTCTGCTGTTTTGATTTGTTTTTAACCAGCCAGTTTTAGTGTTCTGTCTAATGCTCTGATGGTTTTTATGGTTGTTTTAAGCTACTTACTGTATGCTGGTTTCAGGGCTGCTGGCGATAAGGTAGAACAGAAATCTTAACAAATAAGAAAATAAATTAAGCTACTGAAGCGCCCTACTTCATGTTGACTCAGAAGTAAGGCCCACTGAGCGCAATGTAGCTGACTTGCCAACTCTGTTAGGCTGTCAGTGTTTAACACTCATCTATCTGCCCAGGCATTCCCAGGCCATCAATATTGGATAGGAAACACAGAGCAGCACCTACAGTGGATGTGATTGTGAATTTTGGTGTTATGGTTTTGGGTTTTTTCTGTTTTGTGGTATGGTTTTTACCGAATTGCACATTAGCATTTTTATTGAATTGTGCATTAGAATGGTTTTTATTGAACTGCACATTTAGCTTAGCATTTGCACCTAACGCTAAGCTAAACTATGGTTTGACGCAAACATGCAAGTGTGAGGATTCTTGGAGAGCTCACAGCTGCTGCTTTACGTTTGCCACAGTCCTGCTGCAGTACTACCAAGCCATGGTTTGGCTTAGCTGGTTGTCTGAACCCTGCTTCGAGGCTTCTCTTGCTCCCTACAGATAATGAGCTGTAACCAAGGTTTGTCCTTGGGTGTATAGCTTGTGGTTTGTCTGGAGGAGACAAACCATAAATCCGGGTTTGATCAACATGTAAAACGAAACCATGGCTTAGCTCATAGCAGCAGGAAGATTAGGGAGAGGAATTGTAGCAGTCACTCTCCCCTCTCTGGGATGCCTCATACTTGTACAGTGGTACCTCGAGTTAAGTACTTAATTTGTTCCGGAGGTCTGTTCTTAACCTGAAACTGTTCTTAACCTGAAGCACCACTTTAGCTAATGGGGCCTCCTGCTGCTGCCGTGCTGCCGGAGCATGATTTCTGTTCTTATCCTGAAGAAAAGTTCTTAACCCAATGTAATATTTCTGGGTTAGCAGAGTCTGTAACCTGAAGCGTATGTAATCCGAGGTACCACTGTATATTTGCAATGCTTTGGCAAAGCACGGTGTATGAACCAGGTCACTGTCTCTGTACACTGCTGTGGCATTTTTTAAAATACAAAGCGATATATGCGTGTTTAAAAATAAATAAATGCCTATTATCAAGATTGCAAGCCATAGTTTGCAGGATCACCCGCAGGAGTGTTGTTCGTCACTGCCTGGGCTGCTGAGGCTCATTTGGACAGCAACAAGAAAAGGAAACTTTAGTGTCATCGTTCCAGTTTTCTGGAATACTCCGCCAATAGAGATTGAGTCGGGGCCCTTCTATCTCAGCTTTCAAGTGCCTGCTGAAAACTTTTTCTATTCCACCAGGTTTATGCAGGCAATCAAGAATACACAGAATCATAGAGTTGGAAGGGACACCAAGGGTCATCTAGTCCAACCCCCTGCAATGCAGGAATCTTTTGCCCAACATGGGGCTTAAACCCACAGCCCTGAGATTAAGAGTCTCATGATGTACCTACTTAGTTATCATAAGAGTTAGCTGATCTCTGATTTAAAATAATAATAATATGTTTTAATTGCATTGGTTTTATTCATAGCTTTTGTAAGCTGCTTTCGTATTTTTTTATGAATAGGGGTATAGAATATATATATATATATATATATATATATATATATATATATATATATGAGAAAAGTAACTGCCAATCTGCTTCTTTATGCATCTTTCAATAAGTTTTATTGCCCTCTCCCATTAATAATAATAATAATTTATTACTTTTACCCCGCCCATCTGGCTGGGCCTCCACAACCACTCTGCGTGGCTCCCAACATCATCATCATCATCATCATGTGATAAAACATCAAACATTAAAAACTTCCCTAAACAGCGCTGCCTTCAGATATCTTCTAAAAGTCAGGTAGTTGTTTATTTCCTTGACATCTGATGGGAGGGCGTTCCACAGGGCGGGCGCCACTACCGAGAAGGCCCTCTGCCTGGTTCCCTGTAACCTCACTTCTCACAGGGAGGGAACCACCAGAAGGCCCTTGGTGCTGGATCTCAGGGTCTGGGTTGAATGACGGGGGTGGAGATGCTCATTTAGGTATACTGGGCCGAGGCCATTTAGGGCTTTAAAGGTCAGCACCAACACCTTGGTGACCTTGTATACCTGAGCACATGTGTGGTGTCGGAAGGAAGCTTCACGGTTGGAACGCTGATCTAGGGGTTGGGAGACCCAGATGCAAATGGCCACTCGGCGATGCATCTTGCTATGGTGACTCACCATAGCCCTATCTGGGCATTCCCTTTGTACACAAGGAAGAATCAAAGAATTGCAGAGTTGGAAGGGACCTTGAGTATCATCTAGTTCTCAGGAATTGCAGCTAAAAAATCCCATCCACACTCGTATGTTTAAAAAACTTTCACTAAAGAACAGTCCACCGCCTTCCAGTGCCAAATTACCAAATAGGCAGAGCAGGTACCGGCCTATAGGGTGCCACGCCTTTTAGGGGCCCAGAAACAATGGATCAAAATAATATTAATTTGATCTTGTTGGTTGGTAAAATCAAAAACGTATTTGTTGTTTAGTTGTTTAGTCGTGTCCGACTCTTTGTGACCCCATGGACCAGAGCACGCCAGACATTCCTGTCTTCCACTGCCTCCCGCAGTTTGGTCAAACTCATACTGGTAGCTTCATGAACACTATCCAACCATCTCGTCCTCTAGATATTAGGGGATAATTTGTGAGCCCCCCCCCCCTTGAGATTTCGACTGCCAGGAGCCTCCACAGGGTTTAATACGGCACTGCCACCTTCCAAGGTAGTCTTTTCCACTGCTGATCAGCTTTTGCAGTCAGAAAGTTCTTCCTACTGTGTAGTCGGCCCATCCTTTCTTATCATTCAAATCCATTGCTTTGGGTCCTACCTTCTGGAGCAGGAGAAAACAAGCTTGCTCCATCTTCCATGCAACAGCCCTTGGGATATTTGAAGACAGCTCCCAGCCTCCTCTTTACCAGGCTAGATATACCCAACTCCCTCAACCATTCCTCATAAGGCCTGTTTCCAGACCCTCGATCATCTTGGTTGCCCGCCTCTGCACACATTCCAGCTTATCAATAACCGTCTTAAATGGTGGTGCTCCTAACTGGACAGGCAGAGAAAGTATCTCAACCAGATATATTTGTCGAACTGTTGGATTCTCTTTGTAAATGGTTGGAATTTAAATTTCTGAGAGAATATGCAATCGTAATTATTGTATTTTTTATATACGGATAAGGGTTGTTTAGAGTATTTGTATACAGTAATGGGAGAAAAGCAGTGACAAACCTAGACAGCATCTTAAAAAGCAGAGACATCACCTTGCCAACAAAGGTCCGTATAGTTAAAGCTATGGTTTTTCCTGTAGTGATGTATAGAAGTGAGAGCTGGACCATAAAGAAGGCTGATCACCGAAGGATTGATGCTTTTGAATTATGGTGCTGGAGGAGACTCTTGAGAGTCCCATGGACTGCAAGAAGATCAAACCTATCCATTCTTAAGGAAATCAGCCCTGAGTGCTCACTGGAAGGACAGATCGTGAAGCTGAAGCTCCAATACTTTGGCCACCTTATGAGAAGAGAAGACTCCCTGGAAAAGACCCTGATGTTGGGAAAGATGGAGGGCACAAGGAGAAGGGGACGACAGAGGACGAGGTGGTTGAATGGTGTTCTCGAAGCTACCAGCATGAGTTTGACCAAACTGCAGGAGGCAGTGGAAGACAGGAGTGCCTGGCGTTCTCTGGTCCATGGGGTCACGAGGAGTTGGACACAACTAAACGACTAAACAACAACAACAATACAGTAATTTTAAAAAAAAAAATTTTTGATTGAAAGATTTTCATGGGTAACAAAGGTACAAATAATAACTCTGTTTTCAGTTCATGGAGTCTTATCTACAGGTCAGGTACATTTGGTGTAAAACACTGCTATCATAGGCAACTCTACAATTCTATTTCTAGTACTATAATCCCTGCCTTCAATCAAGTTCTGAGGGCAGTTTACAACAATGTTCAAGCACAATAAAACATACTAAAAACAGCAAGGCTGAAGACCAAATTCAGGTCCATTGCAGAACCTGATATTAACTAGCCCAAATCAAAGTTGTTTCTTGTAAGTTTATTGTAAGGAGCTCTGATTTGGGCTTGTGCCTAAGGTTCTTGCTGTGTTTTAAAAGACTCCGAAAAAGGTTTCCTATTAAAGATAAACTTGAGCTGCTTGTCTTTATCAGGCCTTACACGGGTTGCCCATCTCAGTTTAAGATAATAATACAGATTTGCGTTGCGTGAATATTTCCCTTTCCCTTTAAAGCATCACATTGCCTTCATCATGTGTTTATAGGTCTATGATGAATGCAATCTAATCTGCTTTTCGGGGTGTCACTTTGATCATAGGTCAAGGAGTGGAAGGAGGGTTGGGGCAAGAGCTTCAGTGGGTTAAGGAGTTTCTCTATATTTCCCTCTTCTGAATTTTCAAAGGCAACCACAAATGCACCATGATGGAGAGCAGAGAAAGTCTGGCATTCCGCTCTGTACAAAGCTCCTTCCGGCTTGTACACAGCAAAGGCTTTCAGCGTTCCAGCCCTTTCCAGGCTGCGAACTGGCGCCTCCTAAGAGAGAGGGGGAGGCCTTTGGCATTTCCCTTCTCCCACAAGCTTTTCCACAGAAGGTGGCAATCTGTCCCCTTGGTAAGCGTTGCAAATTCGTTTGAAATTGCTTCCTAACCAACAAAAATGTGGAAGGCGAAAGAAAGATCCGAGAGTGCACATGCAATTTAAGTTAGGAATAGTTCACTAAAAAGCAGCTTCTAAGGTAGGATTGCTGCTAGATTTTTAATTTCTGATAATGCTGTTTGTAGGTCTTTTAAAAGCAGCAGGAGGTTAGAAAGTCAAGCTTTTCTCATCACATTAAAGGGCAGATCCACACCATATATTTAAAGCACCTGAATTTAAAGTGCATGACTTCCTCACAAGAGCCCTGGAAGCTGTAGTTTGTTAAGGCTGCTAAGAACTGTATGGGGAACTACAGTTCCCAGGGTTATAGCGGGGCAGTCACACATTTTAAATGTGGCTTTGATGTGCTCTAAATGCATTATCTTCAAACCCAAAAAGGGCCCACCTGCTAAATTACTTATGTCTCCAAAAGTGTTTCCACATTGCACATTTAGTGTAGAACTGCCGTACCTTGGAAGTCAAAAGGAATCCGTTCCGGAAGTCCGATCGACTTCCAAAAAGTTCGGAAACCAAGGCACGGCTTCCGATTGGCTGCAGGAACTTCCTGCAGAACCCACGTCAGATGTTCGGGTTCAAAAGAATGTTCGCAAACCAGAACACTCACTTCCAATTCTGCGGCATTTGGGAACCAAAACATTCAAGTTGCAAGGCATTCGACTTCCATGGTATGATTGCATTTAATTCACTTTTTACAGAGCATCCCAGTAACGATGCCATCTGATTATCATCATGATCATCCTGTATTTTCCTGTACCTCTCCTTTCGTCACATCACTAAAAAGTCTGACTTTCTTCAGAAGCATGGAAGAGTAGGAAGTATCAGCAATCCCAAAAAGAGGGCGATAAGAGAAATCAGCAACGTTGAAAAGAATGAAATTGTGGCCAGATTCTCACCAGCAGCTTGTTTTTCTTACACCAGCGCTAAATATAGTTCTCAGCCTCCGCAACTCTTATAACATGAGACTTCTTTCCCATATCTTAGGATCATGTTGTTGGAGAAATTAAAGCTCTGTTTCAGAATGTTCATAATATTCAGAAATAACCATTTGTACAAGTGGAATTTGCAACCAGAGCTCTGTCTGGACATTCAGTGTGCAGTTATCACGTTGTGGGTCAGGAGACCAGGGGACTCTGAGAATTGTAGCTTTGTGAGGGGAATAGGGGTCCCCTAGGTAAAAGGTAACGGTAAAGGACCCCTGGACAGTTAAGTCCAGTCAAAGGTGACCATGGAGTTGCAGTGCTCATCTTGCTTTCAGGCTGAGGGAGCCAGTGTTCGTTCACAGACAGCTTTCCGGGTCACGTGGCCAGCATGACTAAACCGCTTCTGGTGCAATGGAACACCATGACGGAAACCAGAGCGCACGGAAACGCCGTTTACCTTCCCGCCGCAGCAGTACCTATTTATCTACTTGCACTGGTGTGCTTTTGAACTGCTAGGTTTGCAGGACTCGAGCTGGGACAGAGCAACAGGAGCTCACTCCATCGCGGGGAGATTTGAACCGCCAAACCTCTGATCAGCAAGAGGCTCAGTGGTTTAGACCACAGTGCCAAACTCTCAGCACCTATAAGAAACTGATCAGTTTTTATTGGGCCATCCATCCTGTCCCTGCATTGCTGGTTTGTTTGTTTCTTTTCTTTTCTTTAAAAAGTGTTACTTCTGCAAAGTTTGAAGTGTTGGGAGGGGGGGTATAAAAGGAGAATTCCCTGGATGCCAAGATCTAAATATGGGGCAAGTACTCTTTTGTGAGAGAACCCCAGCAGAGATTTAAAATCACAAAACATGAAGCCAAGTAAAGCGTGGAATTATAGGCTGTTAGAGCTTTAATATGCCCTCCTAAGTTCCAAAACTTCCCTTAGCATAGAGAAAGGCCACATGTTCGGTAAGATAAAAATGGTTTACTTACAAACTCTCCAAAGGTCAGATTCATGTGCTTTTCCATACAGCAGAAAACACAGGCAGTACAACTTGGCTTGGTTACAGTGGTGAAAGTTCCTAAATTATTGGTCTAGGAATACAAGAATGGCTTGTAAGAGCCATGCTGCCTGAGCTGCAGCAACCAGCTCAGAACCTCGTCACTGCTTCTCAGGCAGACTGAAAGTGAATAGAGTCCTTGATTACCTTCCTCCCAAGTTGAGGGAGAGTGACTTAGTTAAGCCTGGCAGGACAGCTTACTCTATGGCATTAACCCCTTTATGCCATAGACTTAAGCATTTTGGTTGTATGAGGCTGGTCATCCCACATGGAGTTCCCCCAAGCATATTGAAATCTCCCTCTTGTATGACAGCAATACTGTTTTTGTTATATAAGCACCCACAGCCTGAGCATTGAGTGGAAGTAGAGAAGCAAGCTGGGTCCCCCAACAGAAGGCTAACTGTGTATGCATAGGCACCCATGGGAATTTTCAAGGGTCAGAGGAGTAAAGTAAATAATCCAGGGAAAACATACTGCTACAGGATTGGTTGCGTTGGAAGCCGTCTTTAAGTCTCATCCAAGCCCATGGTTTTATATCTGTAAGGGGTGGGGTTCTATAAAAGAAAAAAAGACTCCAAACAACCCTTTTTATTCAGTTAATGGCCCTAGCCAAGCATCTCTTTGCATGACAAAAGAGTTGGCCAAGTACAGGTGTGCTGCCATAGAAACAACTAGCTAGGGATGAGCTTTCAGAAGAAAGGGGCAGAAAGCTGCATCCTACACCTGTCTGGAGGTGACCTCATCCTGGATCCATTTGAAACTCCATTTGGTCTCACCCTAATTTTTCACACTCTTTATCTTGGCTATTTTGTTCTCTGTGCTGGCTGCCTTTACCGCATGCAATTTAAGCTTATCTTGGTATGCAAAGATCTAATCTCCATTCTCTTCCAAGCATTCCCACGGTCCCATTTCTTCCCTTCAGATCATCTTTTTGTCCTTAGCTGCACCATACCTCGTTCACTTAAAGGGGGAAAAGGAAGGTCTAATCCAGTAATGTCTAACCTGTTGTCATCCAGATGTTATTAGACTCAAGTCCCATCAGTCACAGCCAGAATGGCCAATGGTCAAGGATGATGGGAGTTGTAACCCAACAACATCTGGAAGGCACTATGTTGGTGATGGCTTAGTTACATGTTGCACAAAGATAAGATCAAACGTATTTCCTGCCTGCTGGCTAATGCTCTCTGCTGACTGGAGCTTATGGGAGTTGTAGTTCAAAACAGCTGGATGGCACAACGTTGGAGAAGGCTGCAGGAGCTACAATAGTACATGTGTTGCTGTTATTTATTACTACCATAACAATCAATATGAAGGTGCCCTCAAAATAGAACCGTAAGTACAAATCATGCCAGAAGGGCAATTTGAGGGCTCCTAGGCGTTTACAAGTTTCAGTAGCCTAATCAAGCAGCCATTTGAAAGCGGCAAAATCTGGTGCAAATACATCAAATCTGAACAAAGGAAAAATCTTGGCAGCATCTGTGGAAAGAAGGAGTTTTAAGAATACAATGCTACTACGTATTGTTATGAGTTGGGAGGCGAGGGGAAGTATGCGAGAGCCTTCTAACTCCTGGAACGAACAAGCGTTAAAATATAAGCCAGGCTATTTTCCTGTGTTGAGGTGACAGCCTGGGCAGTGGGCCATTAAGGGAAACAAAGGGAAGAGCCCTCAACTCAGAGATAGTTAGAAGGACGAAGCAGAGTTCAGAGTTGAGTTGCAGCGATATGACCTTAGAAGCAAAGCAGCAAGTTAGAGAGAGAGAGTCGGAGCAATGTTGGGGAGGACTGTTTGATTTCTGTTTGAATCCTAGGCTGTGGCTTTGGGAGAAACAAGACCCGCCCCCTTGGTGTCTTAATGCTGTGGACCACTCGGTTGTAGGCTCAGGTTGTATATACAGCGGTACGTTTACTTACGAGCACCTCTGGTTACGTATCCTTTGGGATACGCACGCGGCAAACCCGGAAGTATGTTTCCGGGTTTTGCCCTGCGTGCATGCGCAGAAGCGCTCTACCACACTGCACGTATGCGCAGAAGCACTCTACCGTGCCGCACGCATACACAGGACAGGCACCTCCAGTTGCGAAAACCTCAGGATCTGACTGGAGCTCTGGAACGGATCCCATCCGCAACCGGAGGTACCACTGTATGTGTAAATAAACCATATAGCATAAAGACACCACAGTCTCTGCTGTGCCTCATTCCAAAAGGAAACACGAACCCTGGGTAAGTGCCCAGAACCCCATGATTCTTACACCAACCGCTCAGAGATTGGGGTGGCAAGCAACAGTATGTTAGCAAGTTGAAATGGTAGCTATGGTGACCACGAACAAAGAACAAAGGCATTTGGGTCGACTTCAACACACCCTCAGTTCACCAACTGTTGATGTAATACTCAGGCTTTGTGAAACCGAGTTAGATGTCAAAGTAGGGGGGGGGGGACATTTAATTCTTCACAGCTCTGTTATTTTTTTAAACCAGGTTAAAGCAATCACACACCAAAAAAGCATCCCTTTTTTATTAAGTGTGTTCTCCACTAGAGTCTCCCCCCACCTTTTTTAATTTTTTAAAAAATTGATTATTTTGCTTGCACTTTTGGAGACAGCCAGGAATTACTAATGGAAAATGACTGAGCAGCAAGAACTCGTTTATTCTCTGTTATTCTCCTACCTGGCTGGAAACTACACTAAGGAGTAAGGGAATTACAATGCTATTGTGGATCTTCTACCACACCTTCGCCGGGTTTTGTTCACGTGTTATTAGGTTTTGTACACACTTGTAGCAAAACTCTCTAATTTCACTGACCTGGATATCTCGGTTCCTCCTGGGTATTACTACTGTGCAGCCAAAATAATTGTTCACTCTATCATTGTTCACTCTATTTATCATTTCCGTCCCCAAAGATGCTCGCAAATGGCACCAAAATGGCGGCACTGCCGGCAAACACACACACACACACACACACGGAGGTATCAGCAGACTTAGGAGAACCCCAGAATGTTCAGGGGTGGAAAGAAGGGGAATGACCTCTAGGGGACAGACCAATAGGTCTCAATGGCCACTGATGACAGATTGAAGCAGGTGGCGGCAGTGGCGGAGCAAGCTGATTGGGTGCCTGGGGTGCTGTGTGTGCCCTGCGCCCAGGGGTGGGGCCAGCTGCCCAAGGGGCCAGCCAGGGCAGGACGCTCCATGGGGCCTCCATGGAGTCTGCCTGCCTCTTCCACCTCAGCCACCTTGAAGCTGAGGGGGAGACGGCAGGCAGACCATTTGGGGCAGCACGGAGCCTGTGGGCATCCAAGCCACCGTGTCACTCCGATGAGAGATGCGTGGCTCGGGCACGCTGCAGGCCCTGTGGTGAGTGCCGCCCGGCATTTTGTCACACACACCCCTCACCTATTCCTCTTCCTTTCTTCCCCTTTCTTTACTTTATTTTCCCTTTCTTCTTCTTTCCACCTCTGTCCCTTTTAAACATTTATTTTATTTGAGTGTGTTATAAAAATATACTTGGTATTGGGTATGAACTTTTGTATATCTTTGGACAAGTATCAATAAATATATTTTTTGAAAGAAAGAAAGAAAGAAAGAAAGAGAAAGAAAGAAGACCTCTGTCCAGACAAATGACATCTGCCCAGACAAATGACATCTGCCCATAGAAATATTACAGAGGAACTCAAGATTCGAACGTAGCAAAATCAAGCAAAAAACGTGAACCAAAACCATTGAGAACTGAGTATTCTCAGTGGCCATGGAATATGGACTGACTGACTGGGGGACATGAGCAGAAACATGCCAGTATTCCACAGGTGAAACTATTATGTTAAACAGGTAGAAAATGAGGAAATAAGGGGTGGCATTCAACTAAATATTACTCAGTATAGACCCATTGAAATGGCTTTATGTGACTTATGGGTGGAATTCAGCAGAGCACTAGGGCTGTATCAACATTTCTATTGGTCTGCCTGAACAGCCCCACTCTCATGTCCATGTGGGCTGTTCTCCTAACCCTCCAGAGCAGATTTGGGGGAGGCACAGTGGGAGAAAAGGGGGGGAATCCCCATTGCACTATTCGGAGTCCTTGTGCTGGCTTTCGCTCATAGAAGCCAACCCCTAGGGACTGCAGGGACTTCGGCCCCCTCAATAAAAATATTTGAGTCCCCCCAAAGTTGATGGGCATTGCCATTCAAATGGTGTGTGCGCGACCTGTCATGTTATCAATTAAGCAGGGCCCCCACAATGTTTTGTTCAAGTTGGCACCCCTGCTTTCGCTAGAGGAGCGGGTTACTTGAATCTGGCCCTGAACCAGGTCTAATCATTTCCATTGGCCTACTCTGAGGAAAAAAACTTAGTTGAACACCACACAAAGTCTTCCTTCCCAGGCTGAAAACAGCTTCAGGGGTTGGGTTCCCCCTGCTATCTAGCTTTGATGTGTGAATCTTTTGCTTTGTGAATGATGTTGCCAAAACAGCATCACCTAAACACAGCTAGGAGGAACCAGCAAACTTGGAGAAACACCAAGGTTTGCAGAAGGAGGAAATAAATAAGGGGTGGAGAAACAAAAAACAGGCCAAAGGGGACAGAGGACTGTTCAACAGCCATATAATGCTAATTATATGACGCGGGTGGCGCTGTGGTCTAAACCACGGAGCCTAGGGCTTGCCGATCGGCAATTCGAATCCCCACGACGGGGTGAGCTCCCGTTGTTCAGTCCCAGCTCCTGCCCACCTAGCAGTTCTAAAGCACGTCAAAGTACAAGTAGATAAATAGGTACCTCTCTGGCGGGACGGTAAACGGCGTTTCCGTGAGCTGCTCTGGTTCACCAGAAGCAGCTTAGTCATGCTGGCCACATGACCCGGAAGCTGTCTGCGGACAAACGCCGGCTCCCTCGGCCTATAGAGCAAGATGAGCGCACAACCCCAGAGTTGTCCGCGACTGGACTTAACGGTCAGGGGTACCTTTACCTTTTCAAGTGCTGGGAGTTGATGAAAAGAAGACCAGATGGGAGAGGGAATGTAAGGGCTGGAATCAAAGCAGCTGTACTCCATGCCGCAACAATTTATTGCAGGTCCTACTTGTGATTCCTGATTAGCGGATTTTTTAGGAACATAGCAAGCTGCCTGATTCTGAACCAGACCTGTTGCTCCACCTACCTCAGTACTGACTGACAGCGGTTCCCTGGGGTTTCACAGAATCGTAGAATTGTAGCGTTTGAAGGGACCCCAAGGGTCCTCTAGTCCACCCCCTGGAATGCAAGAAGCACAACTGAAAAATCCCTCACAGGTGGCCATCCCACCTCAGCAAAACCACCAAGGAAGGGCAGTCCACCACCTTCAAAGGGGGATATTCGCAAGCCTGCCGAGAGATGAACCTGGGGGCCCCTAGACACAGAAAACAGGTGCTCCCCGCCCCAATAGCAATGTCACAGGTGTGATCTAGGATCTCACCATTAGCCTCTGACAATCTCGGCCCTTGCCTCTCCCAAATTTGCTCAGTAGAAGGAAAAAGGGTGTCAGTGATAGTTGTGCTTTCAAGATGAGCTGCTGGGTTCAGGGTAGGAGGAAGGAGAGAGAGGAGGCGACTTGATAACACAAGAGTCATTAGCTAGGTACAGTAAGTGTGCCTCCCACTATGCAGACAAGCAACATTTTGACATAAGCATGTGCTGTCCCTTCTTTTCCTCTGCCCCCCCCCACCCGCTTGAGTGCTTCAATTTGCCAACAGTCGATATAATTAATATCTGCAAAGGAGACATGGCTGTAGGGTCCCCTCCTTCTGCTCCAAAAAGGTGGGCTTAATCATGAAACCCTCAGCTTAAGTTCCAACTCCTTGATTGAACCCCCCGACAAACTCCTTCCACTTATCCCATGCCGTTAAATCGACAACAATCACAATTTGCAGCGCCTGATGATGTTATGGTCGCTGTGGGAGTGATGGCTCCGAATTTGCTATCTTTGGCATATTGGCATTCTGAACTTATAAATATAACGGAGTTGTTTTTGTTCCGTTTAATGTCAGCGCTTCTTTTTAAAAATTGAAATCTATAATAAGGGTGTGTTTTTGTCAACATGCTTCCAGAGATACGTGCTGGGAGCAGCTGGTGCTGTTTACACCAGATCCCGAGCGGAGTAACATTGACGCATCACTTCAGGTGGTTTTAGGAAGGTACGCATGGCCAAAACCTGATAACTGTGACTTTAAAGATGAATGGGAACCCTTTACAAAGTATCTGAAGATGCAACAAAGTGAACTGGACTCCTTGGCAGGTTTTGAATAAACATTCACAAACTTTTCATTGATAATAATCAGCTAAACAGTTTGAGGATCTATACAACTTTGTAACATGCAGAAAACAGCAGTCGCAGAGAAACCAAAGACTGGAACTGAGGGAAGTCGGGGGGGCGGTTTGTGTGGGAGCGTGGGGTGAGGGAGGAAAAACGGGGGGGGGAGAAGGATGATATGTTTTTGGACAATATGTCTTGTTTTAATTTTGAATTATAAAACTTTAAAAAAACCCCAAACAAAACCTGATGTTACCTCAGCAAACGTGCGTTCTCATGTTGCACATCATTTACTCGGGTCACAGGGATGGTGGGAGCAATTCTGCTGAATCTTCCTCCATCCAGGGGTGCACCGAGATAATTTTAGACCCAGGGCTTATGGGGGAAGGCTTACATGGTCACTTCAGTCTCTGCTGACCATCATTTGAAGTAAAGCGAACCCTTAACTTTATATTCTCGCCGCCGCCACCACCACCCCATTCTTTACAACGGCTTCCAAATTCCTGATACGTTACATCAAAAATGATGATAGGCAGTTTGCCAACCCTGATTTAAAAAACAACAACTTGCAGTTTTGTGTTTTTATTTCATTTCAGTCACAGCACCATCACAACTATAGGAACTAAACAGGGTGCACTTTTTCTGCTATGGTAGTTAAACACATTTATGTAAGAATAAGCACCCACGGCAGTTTTATCAAGATACGAGTACTGGCATCTCATTATAATATATATTTTTTAAACCAAACAAAGCAGCGGAAATATATATTACTTCACTTCCTTCGAAATCTGTTGTCAGAGTTTAGGGGGTGACCCGCTCATTCTGCTGGGGGAGGTCCCATACACGGTTCAACAGATAAATGCTGATTTATCTGATGAGAATAGATACATCCTATTTCATCATCATCATCATCATGATCCGTACTATTTATACCCCATCCATCTGACTGGGTTTCCCCAGCCACCCTGGGCTGCCTCCAACATACATAAAAGCATAATAAAACATTAAACATTATTTTAAAAAACTTCCCTATACAGGGCTGCCTTCAGATGTCTTCTAAGGGTTGTATAGTACAGTGGTACCTCTGGTTATGAACTTAATTCGTTCCAGAGGTCTGTTCTTAACCTGAAACTGTTCTTAACCTGAAGCACCACTTGAGCTAATGGAGCCTCCTGCTGCCGCCGCGCTGCTGGCACACAATTTCTGTTCTCATCCTGAGGTAAAGTTCTTAACCCAAGGTACTATTTATGGGTTAGCAGAGTCTGTAACCCAAAGTGTTTGTAACCTGAGGTACCACTGTATCTCTTTGGCTCGGGGGGTGGGGTCATATAGCTAATATTTCATAATATTTAATATTTCTCCAATGAAAATAGGGACGTCCTAAGGAAAAGCAGGACATTCAGGGATCAAATAAGAAACCAGAATAGCTTCTGTAAATCTGGGACTGTCCCTGGAAAATAGGGACACTTGGAGGATCCGAGGTCCTGAATTTCTGCCCCAAAGTCCTACCCTCTCAGCACTGCAATTTACTTTTCATTCATTAATTTTTTTGTGGTGTTTGTAAGCTAGCCCATAACATTAAGTTCCCTGGGTGGCTTGCAGTCCAGGTGAGAGACACCTCTCCGCCTGAAAACCTGATAACTAGTCAGAGCAGATGCTACTACCATTGCTGGATCAATGGTCCAGTCTGGTCTAATACGGCATCCTATATTACCCTGTGCAATCCAATGAAAGCATGCACTTAGATTTTGCTTCTCTTCCATATGCTATAAACTCACACTAGATGGCTCTTCACATCAAGCAAACATGGCTGTTCTTGAGGGCAAGATTGTCGACTCCACCTCAGGGGCAGGGGGGAGGGCAAGAAGGTAGAGTGCAAAGTTCATTCGTTTTCATAACTGTTTGAATGTAAATATAACAGAGAGGTTGGGCCCCGTATGTGGAGATCAAACTCTTTACAAGGCTGCAGAATATGACACAGCCTGCCACCTTCACCCCAAACAATGAATATACAGTGGTACCTTGGTTCCCAAACGCCTTGGTACTCAAACAAGTTGGAACCCAAAGACTGCAAACCCGGAAGTAAGTGTTCCGGTTTGAAAACTTTTTTCGGAAGCCGAATAGAAGCCGTTTTGAGTGTTACGCTTCCGTTTTGAGTGTTATGCTGAGGTCTGTCTGTTTTTGCTATTTATTTTGTGGGTTTTTGTTTTTGCAGCTTTTTTGTTTTGTTTTTGTGACCGTGTGGAACCCAGTTCAGCTACTGATTGACTGCAGTACATTGTTTATTGCTTTCATTTTATGGATCAAAGGCCTTATTAGATAGTAAAATTCATGTTAAATTGCTGTTTTAGGGGTTGTTTTTAAAAGTCTGGGATGGATTAATCCATTTTGCATTACTTTCTGTGGGAAAGTGCACCTTGGTTTTGGAACGCTTTGGTTTTGGAACAGACTTCCGGAACGGATTAAGTTTGAGAACCAAAGTACCACTGTATTATGATGATGATTTGTTAGTCACTTTTCTTACAGTGTGACCCTGAGAGTCACAGTCTCATGTGTTACCAACTGAGCTGTCCCACAGTCACCCTTCAAATTAAGGGCCTAGTGCCCAGATAAAGAGAAGTCTTTGCAATACCTAAGCTTGACAAAAAGAGTGTCTGTCAGCTTCCTGGGAAACGAAAAGTGGTGTGTCTCCATAGGAGCCAAGCTGCTCAGACAAGGCTGGGAACAATCAGAAGAGGTGATCTAACTTGAATACTCTATCCAGGAAGAGGGAACAAGTTAGACCTGTGTGTAAAAAGAACAGCAGACAGGAGTTTGAATGAGCATGAGAAAGAAAAAGAGATGGGTTTTGGTTTTGTATGGATTTTAGGGTATTGGCTATCTCTTAGATTATGTGGGGCCTCTGAATACATATCTGTTCCTAAATTTCAAGCTTTACATAATCACTTTTTAAAAAAAGATCATGTAAATGTGGTGGGGGTGAACAGACATTAGCGTTCTGATATGACAAAAATATACTTCAAGTACACAATTATTTGTCATGTTGTGTTTATAGCACCACTCATAAAAGAATATCATCACTCATATCATATTTGTCATCTTGTCCTTACAAATCTGTGCAAAAATAACCATAATCTGTGTCAAAATTTCATGAGGCCAGGTAACTGCTTTTGTGTTGCTGTACGTTAAACGTATTCATGTATGCCAAGTAAGAAATCACAATATATTCTCATCTGGAGTTGTTTCGTATGTAAATAGGCTTTATTGCAATGTAGATGTTTTAGTTAGATGGTTAGTTTTTAGTTGCCAGTACACCGGTATATAGGGACATGGGGGGCGCTGTGGGTAAAAGCCTCAGCGCCTAGGGCTTGACGATCGAAAGGTCGGCGGTTCGAATCCCCGCGGTGGGGTGCGCTCCCGTTGTTCGGTCCCAGCGCCTGCCAACCTAGCAGTTCAAAAGCACCCCCGGGTGCAAGTAGATAAATAGGGACCGCTTACCAGCGGGAAGGTAAACGGCGTTCCGTGTGCTGCGCTGGCTCGCCAGATGCAGCTTTGTCACGCTGGCCACGTGACCTGGAAGTGTCTCCGGACAGCGCTGGCCCCTGGCCTCTTGAGTGAGATGGGTGCACAACCCTAGAGTCTGTCAAGACTGGCCCGTACGGGCAGGGGTACCTTTACCTTTTTACACCGGTATATATGCAAATATAAACCTTTATTATTTCTTTTTTTCATAGTTCTTTCTGTTAGAACAATGTTATGAGTCCTCTTAAACATGACATACAGTTTAGGGCCTCAGCATGTCTTAATCCTGCCCTGCCTGCAAATTTGAAATAGCAGCAGTGGGCTTCGGCTGCCCATGGGCTGTGTTTAAGCCATGCTACTACCTAGCTATATCCAACCTGTATATTTATAAATAATCTCAAATATTACAAAGTGGCCTAAGCTTCCTGCAGCTTCCTTCCAAAAAGAAAATGAAATTGGGTAAGCACTGCAGTCTGCAGCTCTGCAACTACTATCGGAGAAGCGGAGTTGAGCATACATTTTTTTATTGTGTTATGGTTGATTTCCTAAAGGGTTAATGTTAAAGTATCTCCATACACCGGGACGCGCGTGGCACTGTGGGTTAAACCACAGAGCCTAGGACTTGCCGAACAGAAGGTCGGCGGTTCAAATCCCCGTGACGGGGTGAGCTCCTGTTGCTCAGTCCTTGCTCCTGCCAACCTAGCAGTTCGAAAGCACGTCAAAGTGCAAGTAGATAAATAGGGACTGTTCCAGCGGGAAGGTAAATGGTGTTTCCGTGCGCTGCTCTGGTTTGCCAGAAGCAGCTTAGTCATGCTAGCCACATGACCCGGAAGCTGTCTGCAGACAAACACCAGCTCCCTCGGCCTATAGAGCGAGATGAGCACGCAACCCCAGAGTCGGTCACAACTGGACCTAATGGTCAGGGGGCCCTTTAGCTTTACCTTTTATCTCCATACACAATGCCCAGGCTTGCTTGCGCCCCGAGGAAGTCACTTCGGTGCTGCTAACACAGCGGTTTCACTTCACCCCCGAAGGCACACTCCATTGTCTCTCAAGACAGACAGATGCCAACAATAAAAAAAATTAAAGGCACCTTGTTCTGGGCTGCTTTCATTTCTCAAGCAGACCATTGCTCTTTCAAAAAAATGCAACAGATGCATTTTTTAAAACATATCTGTTGCATCCCAACATTGTATTTTTTTACAAGTACTTTTTACAGGAACACAGTTGGTAGAGCATGAGAATCTCAGGGTTCTGGGTTCGAGCTCCACCTTGGGCAAAAGATTCCCGCATTGCAGGGGGTTGGACTAGATGACCCTCAAGGTCCCTTCCACCTCTACAATTCTGATTCTGAAAATGCAATGTCTGAAGTATCCCTCTGCATGTGCTGTTTCTAAGGCACCCCAACAGCTTTTACAAATACGGAGATGTATATTTAAATCAGTTTGGGCGGACGGGAAAACGGGTAGACACTAACAGTATATTCCCTGTGTGGTATTTTTGGCCGGAACTGTGACTTTACTGCACTTGTGCCTTGCTTACTGACAGGCTAGCTGACTATTACACATAATTAGCCAGGAGAGAAAGTACAAATCTTTCATCTGCTTCCAGCCTCTTGTGTGTGTGTTTACATGCTCTCTGTCTGTTGCAATAGTAGCTCAACTGTGCCCTCATTAATTAGTGACAGCAATTTGTGCCTATCCTCATGTGAGATAAGCAAGCCTATTGCATAGGTAGGAATGGCATGTGATAGCAAGGTTGCAACAAAGGAAACTGTTCAAATGCACACCATCCCCTATGTCCACATGCCTGGCTCTCCCTATTGAAGAGGACCAGCCCCTAGTTTCTGCTACCACCCCTGGAAAATAATAGTTGTCCCCACTTTTTGTTTTCTGAGAGAAACTAGCAATGTATTTTTTAAAAACTTGATTAGGCTACACAGTTGTACACTTGTGTCTGACAGATTTGAGTCCAGTCTCTGGATCAGAAATGGGGAAACACATTGAAATATACTCAGAGTCAAGAGTGGATTTTATGCTCTTTATTCAGCTCATAGTGGTGAGGAGGAATGAAAGTTCCCCCAAAATATCTGCTTTATATAGATTATTTACACAATGGGCCCCACGTGATTGGCTAATTATGGGATTCTCCTGTAGACCAATCAGGTTGCGGATTCACTTCCACCTGGAGCTGGATTGGGTGGCTCCTGCAGACCAATCATACTGCTGCATTGTTCTAGGACCAATCATACTGCTGCATTCTGAATCCTATTGTTCTAGGACCAATCAGACTGCTGCATTTCGGATCCTATTCAACTCAGTACATAACACACATCCTGACTATAATAATAGGCAGACACACTGCCAGGGAGCCAGCCAGCAATAAATCACACAGAGTATGTGAAGTTAACTCTTTATTAGCAGAAACAAGGCCCGCTGAGAGGAGTCAGGCTGAATGAGCACAGCGACTCTTCTTGGTAGTTCTCGCCTCTGTGAGAAGAGAGAGGAAGAGATTTAGGCAGCAGTGGGAAGGTGGGGATTTTCAGTCTCCACAGCTGCCTAAATCTCCTCCTCCCTCTTCTTCCCTCTTCTGGTCCTGGGAGACCAGCGGGGAGAGGGGCTTGTCTCAGTAGCAGGGGAGGCACTTCCTGGCATCTTCACCAGCTGGACTCATCTCTGCCTCTCCTGCTTCAGCTTCTGTTTCTGGCACAGACTCTCCCAGCTCACTAAGCCCTGTTACCCCTTCCGACTCCGACTCCTCCCAGTCTTTTCCCTCTGCCTACTCATTGTCATTCTGCCACCAATCCCTGGGCTCTGAGCCTTCTTCCCTTGGGGGTCCCCCAGCTGGTTCTTCCCTCCATTCCTCCATGCGCAACCAGTCCATGACAGACCTCTGGGGCTTGCTGGCAACAGCAGAGGCCTTTTCAGCTTAGTGCAACCCAGTTTGGCCACACTGGGTTCCACGCTGCATGGAGCACCACAACAATGCTGTAGAACGGAGCGTGAGAGGCAGGAGGCGCCAAATTTTCATGTTGCCCAGGGCAGCGCCAAAATTTGAGAGCTCCACTGGCAACAGTGCCAACCCACTGCGTATCACTTTTTCGGGTTACCTCAAGGATGTCTCCTCCCTGCCCCCCCAGTTTTGTCTTTGTTAGTATGGGTATTCTGGCAGGGGCAGGAATTATTGTAGGAAGAGCACATACGCTTATCAATCAAATAGTGATGCTTAGTTGGCTAGTAAGTCTGCTGAGTTAATTTGCTTAGGACCACACTGCGCATGCTATAAATACAGAAGGATCCCTTCTCTTAAACTATAGAGCACCAGGTACACTGATGATCCCATCCAAATAAATAAATACATGAAAAGTTGGAAGGTGAGAAGTTGTGCTTGATGACCCATGACTAAGATGGCCTAATGGATTTTCTTTCTTTCTTTCTTTCTTTCTTTCTTTCTTTCTTTCTTTCTTCGGTGCTATTTCTTCTTCAGCGCTCTCTTTCCTTCTCCTTTCGCAGGTGTCCTTTCCCGCGCAGCTTTTTCAGCCGTTTCATCTCGTCTTTGAAATATTCATGTTCATCTCTGTAGAGGCCATAGGAGCCAAGTTTTGTCATGAGGTTGTGGTAGGTATTGTGCAGAGGATGCCAGCCATAAACTTCCTTCTGCATCACATAGGGCGGCTCGCTTAACAGTTTGATGACTTTCATGGATGATGTTATCAGCTGGGCGAGCTACTTCTGCAAATATCCACACACTCAGGCGGGCCATCTGTAGTAGGAAAGGTTGGATGACATCTCCAAGCACAAACCGGGTGCATGGAATTGCGGGCACCTCCTCACTGTGGGTTAAACCACAAAGCCTAGGACTTGCCGATCGGAAGGTCAGCGGTTCGAATCCCCGCGACGGGGTGAGCTCCCGTTGCTCAGTCCCTGCTCCTGCCAACCTAGCAGTTCGAAAGCACGTCAAAGTGCAAGTAGATAAATAGGTACCGCTCCGGCGGGAAGGTAAACGGCATTTCCGTGCGCTGCTCTGGTTCTCCAGAAGCGGCTTAGTCATGCTGGCCACATGACTCGGAAGCTGTATGCCAGTTCCCTTGGCCAAGAAAGCGAGATGAGCGCCGCAACCCCAGAGTCGGTCACGACTGGACCTAATGGTCAGGGGTCCCTTTACCTTTACCTCACTGTCCCAAGCGTGCCTCTGCCTGCAGGACACCTAATGGATTTTCTTTGGGTGGTATTCAACTGGATAAATGCATGAGCAGAACAACTTCCACTTGTGCAACAGGACTTCCACACACACACACACCCCGCCCTCCGGCCCCTGCACACACCCTAATTCTCTTCTGGGGGTTCCATAGCCTTTCCCAGCAGATTTGGGGATAGCATGGGGTGCACTCTTTCCCCAGACAATGGGGGTCCCTGACAACTGGGCAGGCTCACAAGAGTTTATGGGAGTCCACACAGCTGCTGGAGTCCGCAGGTTGGTCACCCCTAAGAGAAAAGGGGAGGTAGTTTTTGCTTAGTTCCCTGAGAGAGGAACCCAGTGGAAAAGCATGGAAGGACTGAGGTGGAGGGGGCGGGGGGGGTGAATGGAAACGACCACCTTCAATTGCCATGGCTCACTGCCGGTTCAAAAGCCATTCTGTGAACAGAAAGGTGGTGCCGGGTGCACTCCACCATCTCCCTGATTTTGGAGAGTCTGAGAACGGAGGTTAAAAGTCCAGGAAGGTAATGTGGTGCAACCCTCTTGGGATGGTACAACTTCACACTACGAATTCAGGTTACAACAGCAATTCAAAACAACGGGAGCAACAGTGTTAAAAACAACCACATAACACCCAGAAGCTGCCCGTCAATTGGGTCAAAGTGTTTGTGACAATGTACAAATTGCAACGTTACCAAAAAGGAAGAAAATTAAGCTCAGCAACTGCTGTTCTTGGCATAGATGCGTAAATAGGGAGACACATTGCCCACCTCGTCTGCAGCAGAACCATCATTCCAAAGAACAGCAGCATCTGATCATCCACTTAATTGGAGTCATTACCTTTCTGTAATTATTTACGTTTTCTAATTTCTAGGTGAACTGGAGTACCTGTGATGTAGAAAAATATCTGAGACCACCTCAGGCCAATCAGTTTATCTTTGCAAAAATGCATAGAAAAAAATGTGTATAAGAGGGGAAATGTACACTAAAATGCTGATGGATTTTCATCTGGACTGTTGTTTTTTTTTTTAGAATGCAAACGGATGTGGAGGTTTGGAGAACTGAGCTTCTGCGCTGAAAAAAATGAGAAATTGAGAGAAGCCAAAATGGAACGATTCACCCATTGCTAAGTGGTGTGAACTGGCTGGTGACTGGGACCCTGACAATCACCTGAGGATGCCACAAGCTGATGCCAGGCCTGTCTCCGCTACCCCACTGCTCATGCCCTCCCCTGAGTGCTTAGCTTTCCCTTGATATTCTCTGCTAGCTCATCCTTGCGCTGCCGCTGCTGCCGTTCACTGTGGGCTGCATTCCATATGGAACGACAAGATCTCTAGCTGAATCATAATCAAGTGAGAAGTCTGTCGTGGATTCTTGCCAAGGCTCGGCATCCATTTTTGGTAAGGCTTCGTAGAGCAATTCCTCTTTCGAGCAAGTTTAAGCTTCCAAGGGGAATGTATCCCAGCCCCGGGATTCACACTGCACTTCCCAAGTTGTGTGAATCAGGCAACATCATCTCCGCTATAATATTCACCAGGCCAAGGTGGGGAATCTCAAGACAAGGAGCCAAATCGGACACCAGCCACCAAAGCAACATGACTGTTGCACCATCCCTGTGCGAGGTGGGATCGAAGGGTGGACAGTGGCCGCATCCCCACACCATCCTCCCTTGCAAGGCTTGGATCTGGGGAGGGCGGTGTAAGAAGGATGTAACAGCCATGCTGCTTGGGGGCCGGGGCTGGGTGGGCAAGGTGGGCTCTGTTTGTCCTCCGCCCCTGTCCCCACCCTCGGCACATGCACACACACACAACACCAGTCCCTGGAGGCATGGAGATAAGTTCCACCATCAGAGCACAGGGTCTGTTAACAACTCTCAGAACCCTGGAAGGGACCATTACTTTGGGAGAAGGCATGACTGTTTAAAATGATATGATACTGCTTTCATTATACAGCCATACCTTGGTTTTCATGCAGCTTAGTTCTCGAACGTTTTGGCTCCCGAACGCCGCAAACCCGGAAGTGACTGTTCCGGTTTGCAAACTATTTTTGGAAGCCGAACATCCAACGTGGCTTCCAATTGGCTGCAGGAGTTTCCTGCAGCCAATCAGGAGCTGTGCTTTGGTTTCCGAACGTTTTGGAAGTCGAACGGACTTCCGGAATGGATTCCATTTGACTTCCAAGGTATGACTGTATAGGCAGATGGGGTCTCAAGGTTGCATGATCCACAGCTAGATAGGGGAAGTGTTTCATCCCATGTATTTACTGACACATGTGTACACGTGTTAATATTATGGGTTTGCAGAAGCAAGCACACAGCAGACCCTACCACTTGCAAAGTAATACCAGCATTCTGGATTCTTCACAAAGCTGCTTCAGCTGGCAACAGATCCCTGGCTAACTTTCAGCCAGCTCCAACATTCAAATAATTTCCCTTTCCAGCTCTTTTGGCACAGGCATCCCACACTCGACTGGTCAGACCAGTTTCATAGCCTCTACCCGCCATGCAGGGGCGTGTGACCTGGTTATCCAAATGGCTAATGTGATCTGCCGCATTGCCAAAGAGGGGGAAGATCCACCTTAAAATCGTTAGGCAGACATGGTCCGGTTTGCATTTGCCAACATCCCCCCTGCGTATACTTTTTAAAAATTGGATTTCTATCGGCATTTCCTCCAACAATCAGAAAAACTCACATAATAAAAAAACAAAAGAATATACATAGCAAATACTGACTGTGAACTTCGCCCTGGTACTACTTGTTGATGCACAGAAAGAAAGAAAAACTGAAGCAACCTGAGGACAGTCCCCGTCCTATTATTAATTCTGTTTCTGTCCTTATTGTTATTTTGCCTTTCACATAAATCACTCGCGCAATAAAACCAACTAAAATAGGTTTTTAAAACAATACAACAACAACTAACAATAGATCCAAAAACAACACAGATAAACACTCAGGTCAGAGACTTAAAACCTTTCCTCTTCCATCCAGTCGGAATAGGAGGAAGCAAAAACGACTTTGGTTATTCCAGAAACTACAAATAGTGGGGGCCTGCCATATCTCTGCAGGGATGCTGTTCCACCAAACAGGGGCAGCCGCAATGAAAGCCCTGCTCTGAGTTGCCGTGATATTTTAGGAACTTCAGGGAGAGACTCTCCAGCAGAATGCAGTGCCCTACTCAGTCTGTAAGGGGTAAGGTGTGCAACCTAGGCTGAGTAGAGACCACTGCTTATTCTGGCTCCAGTGTGCTCCTGCCACTGGTGCTTGAAGCCAAGTGCACATGGTGTGAGCCACAATCCACAGGTATCCTGTAGCTCATGGGTAGGCAAACTAAGTCCCAGGGGCCGGATCCGGCCCAATCACCTTCTAAATCCGGCCCACAGATGGTCCGGGGAATCAGCATGTTTTTACATGAGTAGAATGTGCCCTTTTATTTAAAATGCATCTCAGGGTTATTTGGGGGCGGGCATAGGAATTCATTCATTTTTTTTCCAAAATATAGTCCTGCCCTCCACAAGTTCTGAGGGACAGTGGACCGGCCCCCTGTTGAAAAAGTTTGTTGACCCCTGCTGTAGCTTATTGACAAATAATGCACTTACCTTTAAACCAGCTTCCATCCAATTTGAAAACAGAAGCTGCAATTAAGCTGAGGTATGTACGATCTGGGACGCGGGTGGTGCTGTGGGTTAAACAACAGAGCCTAGGACTTGCCGGTCAGAAGGTTGGTGGTTCGAATCCCTGCGACGGGGTGAGCTCCCGTTGCTCGGTCCCTGCTCCTGCCAACCTAGCAGTTCGAAAGCACGTCAAAGTGCAAGTAGATAAAAAGGTACCGCTTCGGCGGGAAGGTAAACGGCGTTTCCGTGCGCTGCTCTGGTTCGCCAGAAGCGGCTTAGTCATGCTGGCCACATGACCCGGAAGCTGTACGCCGGCTCCCTCGGCCAGTAAAGCGAGATGAGTGCTGCAACCCCAGAGTCGTCCATGACTGGACCTAATGGTCAGGGATCCCTTTACCTTTATGTACGATCCTGGCAACCACTGCACATGTGCAGATGGCAGTGAATTGGAGTTTGGCTCAGGGTAACAACTCGGGTCATAAGCCCTCGGTGAATACATCCCTGTCTCCCTCTCTCTAGGACTGCAGTTTGAAACACACACACAGGAGCGGGGAACAACCTAGTTGCATTTTAGACCGTTAATGTGTACCAAGCCCTGGTTGTCTCCAGCTGTACAAGGGCCACTTTGTGCTAGTACCAAAACCTTGAACTTTTAAAAACGCAGGATCCCTTTCGACTCCTTTGAATCTAATCAACCCTACATCTTTCAATAACCCATCACAAGCTATCTCTGTGCCTGCACCAATTCATAGCAGCGGTGATTCAACTGGGAATCTCTTAGCAATGGATTTGCCACCTGAAGCTTAGGCAGTTATTGTAACAGCGCAATTTGGGACATGCTAATTAAACAATGCTTCTATGTTTGTTTTAAATGGCTTTGTAGGGATCCATAAATTTCCAGTAAATGTAGTAGGGGCTGCTGAAACGGCAGGCATGTCCATCCTGCCCTGATGAACAAATATTCACTTTGAGTGGCTTTTGTTTTTATTCCTTAGAAGGGAGTCGTAGCGGTCCTGTCGGACACAGTGGCTTGGGAAAATAACAGGAAAACAAACAGGAGAGCAAACATATATTCTGTGCATAAATTAAGTTGTTCTGCTGGGTGTCTGGCCAGACCTTCTAACACAGTATTGTCTGCACTGTTGGCAGCAGCAATGCAGGGTTTCATAGAGACAGCATCACTCTCAGTGCTTCCCGGAGATGCCAGGGACATTCAGCATGTAAATGCCGTGTCCCTACATTCAGAGAACAGAAGCAAGCTATAACTGAAGGCTGACTCTGTTGGTAGAGTAAAAGGTAAAGGGACCACTGACCATTAGGTCCAGTCGTGGCCGACTCTGGGGTTGCGGCACTCATCTCGCTTTACTGGCTGAGGGAGCCGGCACACAGCTTCCAGGTCATGTGGCCAGCATGACTAAGCCGCTTCTGGCTAACCAGGGAAGCGCACGGAAACGCCGTTTACCTTCCCATCGGAGTGGTACCTATTTATCTACTTGCACTTTGACGTGCTTTCAAACTGCCAGGTTGGCAGAAGCAGGGACGGGCGTTCACCCTGTTGCGGGGTTTTGAACCACCAACCTTCTCATCAGCAAGTCCTATGCTCTGTGGTTTAACCTACAGCGCCACCCGTGTCCCCTGTTGGTAGAGTAGGAGACTCTTAATCTCAGCGTTGTGGGTTCGAGCCCCTCATCGGGCAAAAGAATCCTGCATTGCAGAAAGTTTGGCTAGATTATGACTCTTGTTGTCCCTTCCGATGCTACAGTTCCATGCAGGGTAAGCATTTTCTCAACATGCCGTCTGAAGCAAGTTTTGGGAGAAAATGCAAATCTTACAGGTGCAGCTTCCCAGATCACGAATCTCTTTGCACAGGAGAGGATGAAACGGCACGTCCCAGGCTCAGGAAGAAAATGTGTGCTTTTGATGCATGACAGAACGGCAGTTGTGGTTTTTGCTCAAACATTCAAACACAACTATTTTTAACAATTCCGCGCCCCAGGGCACCAGAATCTCTAGTTGCAACCCTGCAATCAAAGGACTTGTTTATTAGCCATTCCCAAAAGGAACTCTGGGAACTGTAGTTCTGTGAGGAGAACTAGGGAACCCTGTTCGTCTGGTTCACATTGCAACATTAAACCATAGTTTGAAATAAAATACGGTTTAACACCTAGCAGGTCTTTGCTCCTTTCACGCTCCTGACTGTGCTACTTGGGGACAGAAAAAAGCCAGAGTTGTGGGGGGTTTTATTTTTTGTTTTTTTATCTGTGCTAAACACCACCATATTGGGCTGATGAAATTCTCCCCCCCCCAAAAAAAAAACCAACAACCACACATTTTAAAATTTGCTTTTCTGTTATATCTGGCCATCAACACGTACTCTGGTGCATTCATGCACAAAATGAAAAGAAAAACAATAACATAAATATAAAACATAAACATGCAATAACAATAGTGACATATGTATATTCCTCCAAGTAGTTTAAATCCAATATAATTATTGGGCTGATGAATTGTCTTACTGGCCATTCAGCAAACTACATTGACCACCTAAGTGGCCCATAAGCACTGAAAATAAATACAAGTATTCTCTTAGCCTCCGGGTAGACAGTAGGGTGAGTATTATCAGCCTTCCGCAATTCCTCAAAAATCTGGGCAAGCACCAGCAGAACCAGGCATAAACAGAAGATGGAGATAGCCACCTCTCCACAGTTTATAGCTCCCACATGGGATGTTTTGAAGTAACTTCCATTTTGTTAGCAAGCAGCGATCTGTTCCCTTCCACCCAAAGGTTGTTTCAGAGGCTGATGACGCAGGACAATTATCAGGAACCAGTCACGACGTTCTGTGAAAAAGGAATTTCAGGGTTTTTCACCCACATCCCTGATGACCCTCATCAGCTCGGGTCAATTTCAGGTCACTTGTGTTTGCAAGGAATTCTTGAACTCTGCCTGCTTCTGCACAACAGAGATAAGCGCCCTGCAACCAAGTTACTGCTCACGTGTCTCAGAACGCAAAATAGAACGCCAAGGTTCTCCTCTTTCAGCTCAGTCAAGCATCCAATTCATCTCTTGAAGGTGCAAAACAAGCAAGTGTAGTGGTTAGGGTTTGGGAGACCAGGCTTTAAATCCCCACTCAGCCATGACACTTAATGTGTTGCGACACACAGTTTGGAAAGCTCTGGTCTGGTTGGTTTTTAAGGGGGGGAAGCAGCACACCTTGTGGTTATTTTATTTTTCCGTCTCACAACAACTCTAGCTGTGTCAACCCAGGTCACAGTCGTCCTTTTCAAGTAAGGGGATTTGTGTCTTTGCCACGCACGCCTCCTTCACTGGCTGTTGATCTGCATTCCTCATTCATTGTGAGTTTCCCGGAAATGCAGGCCCTGGGAAGGTTTAATCATGTCTGATCTGAAATGAAGGTAAGTGGCAGACCGGATGAATCGCGTGAACTCTGCATGAGAAACAGCCTGCTTCTTGTAGATGTGATAATGCAAACTGAAAAAAAGAAGAAGATGGGTATCATTTGTCAAACATTATCAGGAATGAAGGACAGGAAATAGCTGAAGTTCTTATTTGAAGAGGCTGGAGAAGATGAGAGCTGAAGTCAAGGGCAGCTGCGGCTGCAACTCAGCAGCAGTATGGAGAGAGAGAGAGAGAGAGAGAGAGAGAGAGAGAGAGAGAGAGAGCAAGAGAGAGAGACAGAGAGAGACAGAGAGAGAGTCCGGCAGGCAGGCCTTAGTGGGAAATCCTGCATCAAATGACAGACATCCTGCTTCAAAGGTCAGCATGCAATTTCTTTAAAGCATGCATATTAGCGAGTAGACTTCAAGCTTTGTGGGATATTGTGGAAGGACTTCAGGTTTGTGGGGTTTTCTACTAGACACCTAAAATCCTCCCAACTGGAGCCTGGTGCAGAAGACATAAGCTAAGAATTAAAGGATTCAATCAGAGTGTGGGGAGATTGCTTCAGGAAAGAAAAGGTGCTCACAGTCTTTCCACCCAAAAAATCCTGCTGCAGCAGAAACATAATTCAGAGTGGGAGGATGACAAGTAATGCTGTTGCTGCTGTCGTCAAGTTGGGAATCAGAAATCCTTGCCCATCTGCGGCAAGCTGCCCAGAAATCTATCAGGAGATCCTGTTCTGCCTTCTGAGCTAAAAGCACCATGCTTTCCTGTGGTGCTCTTTTAGAAATTAGTCCTTGAGAGACAAGGGTCTTGTAGGGAGACACCCGCTCCGTCTCCAGGAGGAGGGAGGAGGAGGTCTTCTCCTTTGGGCCAAAGCAAAACAGGAAACAGCATTTCCTCTGAGTTCACTTGCATCCTTCCCATGTCTCTACTCCTGGACAAGAGTGATCCAGCACCGCTGGCACACACAAAATCCTGGCTTCCTGCAGTCTCCTCTCCCTCGTTCTCATTTCTTCCTTTCTGGTTCCATAGGGACAGTTTCATGTGCTGCAGGTCCAGTGGTAGCCATCAGCTCTGGTGGTGAAATAGAAGCTCGGTGGTCAGTGGCAGTGTGCTTCTTAAATTCACAGTATAAGGGCCAGACTGTTGTTGTTGTTGTTGTTTAGTCATTTAGTTGTGTCCGACTCTTCGCAACCCCATGGACCAGAGCACGCCAGACACTCCTGTCTTCCACTGCCTCCCGCAGTTTGGTCAAACTCATGCTGGTAGCTTCAAGAACACTGTCCAACCATCTCGTCCTCTGTCGTCCCCTTCTCCTTGTGCCCTCCATCTTTCCCAACATCAGGGTCTTTTCCGGGGAGTCTTCTCTTCTCATGAGGTGGCCAAAGTCTTGGAGCCTCAGCTTCGCGATCTGTCCTTCCAGTGAGCACTCAGGGCTGATTTCCTTCAGAATGGATAGGTTTGATCTTTTTGCAGTCCATGGGACTCTCAAGAGTCTCCTCCAGCACCATAATTCAAAAGCATCTATTCTTCGGCGATCAGCCTTCTTTATGATACAGCTCTCACTTCCATACATCACTACTGGGAAAACCATAGCTTTAACTATACCTTTGTTGGCAAGGTGATGTCTCTGTTGGGATACTGCCAGGGAGATAAAGTCCATCTGAGCCCCCAAGCTCGGTGCCGGACGATCCATCGACCTCCCTTAGTCACGCAGTATCTAGCAATTATAGCGACACGAAGCCTCAAGAAAAGATAGCCACATTCTTGGACTTGTGCACACTCTATCAGCAGAATTCACACAACAGAAGTTGCACAGCATGAGAGCAGAACATGCATATTTACAGTTTTATTCAGTGTTGGTCAGAACAAAGAAGGCATGACCGTCTGCTCCGACTGCTCAGGCAAAACAGCCAAAAACGAAACGAACTTACAACATAAACATCCTGTGAGACAGGAACTTACGCAGGCTGTTATACAAACATCCTGCTCCCTTTTAAGGTGGAACGGAAATATCCTAACATCCTCCCCCTTTCCGTGTAACCTGTAGTACCTGTGGTTCAACCCAATTGCAACCTTTGTGCGTAAACCTTAAGTTGTTCTCTGTTAACAACCTTAGACAACAGATCAGCAGGAATTTCATTTCCTGGCATGTAGGACACCTGAATGAGTCCTTTCTGAATACACTCTCTTGCACGATGTAGCTTAATCTGCAAGTACTTGGTCCTTTGCTTGCAACTCTCCGAGTTCAGCAAAGCCAAACAAGATCTATTGTCTTGATACACTTGTATAGGACATTTCACAGAAACCCCAATGTCCTTAAACAGTTGCATCAACCATTCACAATCCATGAGTGAAAATGACAGAGCATTGAGTTCTGCTTCACAGGAACTTAGGCTAACAGTCGTCTGCTTTTTGCACAACCAGTCAAACAGGCAGTGGTTGTACATGTAGCATACTCCAGAAGTGCTTGTACCATCCGTGGTGTCACTTCCAAAACTTGCATCTGCAAAGATTTCAAGACCTCCAGTCTTCTGACTGGTGAACCTCAGCCTGTAGTGCATAGTCCCTTTCAAATACCGGGCTATGCGCTTCAGAGCTTTCCAATCCTGAACAGTAGGATTGTTAGCATGTCTGCTCAGCAGGTTAGTGCTTACAGCAATGTCAGGTCTTGAACATCTAGCAATGAAATTCAACTTGCCTAGAATGCATCTGTACAGCGTTGTGTCAGACAACGCTTCAGCAGTACTATCTACCTGGTAACCTGTCACCATCGGTGTGTCTGCTGGGTTTGCATCAACCAAATTCAACCTGGTTAATACATCAGTAATTTTCTGTGTTTGGTGTACCAGAAAATTACCTGCTTGGTCCCTCTCCACCTGCAGAGAAAGATAGTTGGATACCTCACCAAGATCCTTCATGTCAAAGTGCTCCTTCAGCTGAGCTAGGGTGCTTTGGTAAAAAGCCTGATTCTTCCAAAACATCAGAAGATCATCAACAAAACATAAACAATACAGTTTGTTTTGCCCCTCCTCCTTGACAAACACACAAGGATCAGCTTTGCCCTGGTGAAAACCTAGAGAAAGCAATGTTTCAGTGAGTTTTGTGTTCCAACACCTGGCACTCTGCTTGAGACCATATAAGGATTTCCGCAGTTTACAGACCATTCCCTTCTGTATCTGCATCCCGTCAGGTGGAAGCATGTACAGCTCCTCCCCCAAAATCCCGTACAAAAAAGCTGTATTAATGTCATGATGGGAAACATGCAGTTTCTCCTCCGCAGCGATCTTGAGCATCAGCCGAATGCTCTCATATTTGACCGTGGGTGAGTAGGTCTCGTGGTAATCCTGCCCTGGTACCTGTGAAAAACCTCTGGCAACCAATCTGGCTTTGTGTCTGACAACCTTGCCATTCTGGTCTGTCTTGGCCTTGAAGACCCATTTGCTGCCAACCAGTCTCATTCCTGGGACTACCGGTACCAGCTCCCAAGTTTGGTTCCTGTTCAAGGAATCAACTTCAGCCTTCATGGCATTAAGCCAAGGCTCAGCATCTTTAGAGGTTAACTCCTGGACCTCTTTGAAGCTTGAAGGTTCCCACACCTTCTCTGAGCTACTAAGAACAGCAGTTGCCATCTTAGCAAACTCATCAGCAAATCTCTTCGGAGGTTTGCCTTTGGTCGCCCTTTCAGACCTGCGAACCAGACGCAAGTCTTCTGGACTCATCTCCTCCTTCTTAGGAGAAAAGTGACCAATGGTGAACAGTGGTTCTTCCAGTTCATTGTCAGACTCATCAGATGGTCTGACTGAGGCCTTTGCGCTCTTGTAGTCTGCTGTGTCATCACTGTCACTGACAGCAGCAGCAGCGCCGCCCACTGAACTGGAATCCGAACTCTGATCATCATCATCATCATCATCATCATCCTCAGTTTCCTCAGCTTTCTCAGCATGATCTGCTTTCTTCACATCACCTTCATCCTCCTCTGGGTAACTCTGGAAAATTCCCACATTTTCCCCCCACTTAGGATTGTACTCAACACTCCTTGTGAACTTTATGGATTTAGAGTTAGTCATCCATACCCTGTATGCACCTTTTTCGTACCCCATGAACAAACCATGTGCCCCACGCTTCCCAAGCTTGTTGCTTTGTGGGGTGTGTACCCACATGTCAGAACCAAAGATTTTCATGTGCTTGGTATTAGGTTTCTTACCAAACATTTTCTCATAGGGAGTGCAGCCAATAGGTGATGACAGTCTGCGATTAAAAGTGTAAACAAAATTCGCCAAAGCCTCCCCCCAAAACTTCTCAGGGAGATTGGCATCATGCAACAAGGTTTTTATCCCTTGCAGCAACGTTTGATTTGCTCTCTCCGCAAGCCCATTCATCCATGGCGATCTAGGCGTTGACAAGTCATGCTGGATTCCCTTCTCAGTCAGGAAAGCTTCAAACTGCTGAGAAGTGAATTCCCCGCCTCGATCAGTAAACAGACAACCAATACGTTTACCGTGAGCATTCTCCAACCAAGCACAGAATGCCTTGAACTTAGGAAATGCTTGCGATTTCTGCTCGAGCATAAACACATGAATGTACCTGGAAAAAGAATCAATTAGAACCATGAAGTACCTTGCTCTACCCAAAGAGGGCGCTAGAGGACCTACCAGGTCTGCGTGAACTAGCTGGTAGGGTTTGGAAGCCTGCCTGCTAGACTCCTTGCCTTTTGGAGCAACCTTCACCTTGTTCTCTGCACAAGATACACATTTCATGTGAAATTTGCAAGGTTTGATGTCCAAACCTTCAACCAACTCAGGCATCTTGGCTAGCGCTTGCCAAGAGAGGTGACAAAATCTGTGATGTGCATCATGAATGCATCCTGCATGAAGAACCTTGTTAGTTTGTGCAACACAACAAGTATCAGCATTAGATATAACAGCATTGTCATCATAAGTTAGACTGAACAAACCATCCATCAACTTTGCATGCAAAATGTCCTCTTTGCCTTTTCTGATGACACAGACAGTCCTCTTGAAGGAAACCTCAAAACCACGCCCAGTCAGCTGTGGTACACTAATCAAATTGTCCGCAGCTCCTGGAACAAAAAGTACATCTTTAATGGTAGTATGCAGACTTTTAAGTTTCACAGTCCCAACTCCTGTAGCTTGCAAAGTCCTTCCATCAGCCAGCTGGACCTCTCCATCTTGAGGTGTGAAGGAGATGAACAGATGGCGGTCTTTGCTGAGATGGCGCGTCGCCCCAGAGTCCACAATAAACCTGGCCTTCCCCTTCGAAGCAGATTTGCTGGCAAACAAAACCTTGTTTTCCACCAGCGTGGGCTTTTGCAGCTTGCCTTTAGCCTTTGGTGAAGCTGTGCCAGCAAACATAGCCTTGTTTTCCACTGGCGAGGGCTTTTGCAACTTGCCCCCCTGCTCCTGGCCATCAGACGTGCCTTTAGCCTTTGGTGGAGCTGTGCCAGCAAACATAGCCTTGTTTTCCACTGGCGTGGGCTTTTGCAACTTGCCCCCCTGCTCCTGGCCACCTGCAAGCATCTTGCTCTGTTTACATCTGGTCTTCCGGCCTCTGCAAAGGCTCTGACCTTGGTTCTCACGAGAAACAGAGCTCTCAGCTGCCGACTCCTTGGCTCCCCCTGGAGGCTGGAATGCTGCCTGGGATGACGTGGCAGTCTTCTCCCCCTGCAGCTTGCAACCGGTGCCCTCAGCATCCCTGCATTCACTAGCATTCTGGGAAACAGCCAGGACCTCCGATGCATTCAAACACTGGGCTGGGATTATTGGCTGGTGGGCCTTTTTCAAAGCATCCCACATGTCACGTGCCGTGAGATTTCCAGCAAGCGTCTTTATTTCCTCCAGAGAGACGGATAAGACTATAATATCCACGGCCTTCAAATTCTGGCCCTGCCATTTCTCTGTCCGAGGAACTGGAGTGGCTTGAGATACAGTATGCCAGACTCCAAACTGACGCAGCAAACTCTCACACCATTTTGCCCAGGTCTGATAGTTGTGCTGATTTAACTTAGGGCACTCAGTGGCCTCAGAAGCTTGGAAAAACTCCATTCCAGCTTTTTACGTGAGCCGTGAGCCTTTATTGCCTTCTAAGACTTCTTATCTCGGCAGCTCATAAATCATGATGCCTCTGGCTCGGCTCCCAGGCCAATTAGTCTTTGCCGGACATCAAAGACGTTTTCGCGGCATCCAGAAAAGCCCCTGCTTTCACTTTCCCAGCACATACCTCTCAGCAGTCTGTCGCTGTCTTACTCTCCTGCAAGTGCCGTGAATCTGGGCCCATAACCTGTTGTTGGGATACTGCCAGGGAGATAAAGTCCATCTGAGCCCCCAAGCTCGGTGCCGGACGATCCATCGACCTCCCTTAGTCACGCAGTATCTAGCAATTATAGCGACACGAAGCCTCAAGAAAAGATAGCCACATTCTTGGACTTGTGCACACTCTATCAGCAGAATTCACACAACAGAAGTTGCACAGCATGAGAGCAGAACATGCATATTTACAGTTTTATTCAGCGTTGGTCAGAACAAAGAAGGCATGACCGTCTGCTCCGACTGCTCAGGCAAAACAGCCAAAAACGAAACGAACTTACAACATAAACATCCTGTGAGACAGGAACTTACGCAGGCTGTTATACAAACATCCTGCTCCCTTTTAAGGTGGAACGGAAATATCCTAACAGTCTCTGCTTTTTAAGATGCAAGATAAAAGACCTCTGGACGGTTAAATCCAGTCAAAAGCAACTATCGGGTTGCGGCGCTCATCTCGCTTTCAGGCCAAGGGAACCGGCGTTTGCCCACAGACTGCTTTCCAGGTCATGTGGCCAGCATGACTGCTTCTGGCGCAGCAGGACACCGTGACGGAAACCAGAGCGCACGGAAATGCCGTTTACCTTCCCGCCGCAGTGGTACCTATTTATCTACTCACATTGGTGTGCTTTCGAACTGCTAGGTTGGCAGGAGCTGGGACAGAGCAACGGGAGCTCACTCCATCGCGGGAATTCGAACCGCCAACCTTCCGATCAGCAAGCCTAAGAGGCTCAGTGTTTTAGACCACAGCGCCACCCGCGTCCCACTAAGGGCCAGACTAAGGCTGTGCTCACATGAGGAGAGGAGAGCGGGGGATTGTGCCGTGTAGCAAGGTGAAATGCTTGCACGTACAGAAAGCTCACTGTATTACACGAGGCCAAATTCCATCCCTGCTTTGGAAACCCATATTGCCCAGCTTTCACAAATTCAGTTTTACCCCACCAGGGCACATGAAATGCTTTCTATTTTGCTACAGCCACTGTGCACTTAACATCGAAAAGTCATTAGCCATTTTATTGTTATTTATTCAATTTGCATACCGCCCTATACCCGTAGTGTCTCAGGGTGGTTCACAACATAAAATCATGATATAAAAACACAAAATACGCAATAAAAATATAAACAAGAATAACCCAATAATTCCACCACCACCCAAAAAAAAATTTTTTTTAAGGGCATTGGCTGTCAAGCAGCCCAAGGCTTAGTTAAAGAGGAATGTTTTTGCCTGGCACCTAAAGGTATATAATTAAGGTACCAGCCTAACCTCCCAGAGGAGAATTTATATACTGCCACGTATCAAAAGATCCCACAGCGGTGTACAACATTAAAAACACATTACATAGCACCAATAATAAAAACATAACAAAAAGCATAGTAACAGACAGCATAATAATAAAATAATCATATTATTTGTTGCCGATTCAACTCATTTGCACAGATCCTTTAGGGTCTCATCTGGTTCTTAGTATTTGCCAACCTGAGTAATTTGGTGTCATTCCCTACCTTGGGGCAGATCCACACTGTATATTTTAAGCATATTCACCACACATTTAAAGCACATGACTCCCCCCCCCCCAAGTATCCTGGGAACTGTAGTTTGTTAAGGGTGCAGGGGTATGTACCCCCTATGAGGGTTAAACTACAGCTCCCAGGATTCCTTGAGGGAAGTCATGTGCTTTAGATGTGCATTGAATATGCTTTAAATCAGGGGTCAGCAAGGTTTATCTTGCCTGGGCTGGATCGGTCCAGTGGAGATCCTTCCGCAGACCGGATCACGCCCGCACTCGCGATTTTCGGCACTGCAGAAGTGAGTCCCCACGCTGCTCTGCGCTGGTTTAGGGCAGTGCGCAAGCGGGCAACTCAGTTCGCGGGCGGCTCGTGGGCCGGTCAAACGACCTCCGTGGGCCACTTCTGGCCCATGGGCCTTAGGCTGCTGACTCCTGCTTTAAATCTGTAGTGTGGATGCAAAGAGGAGGAAGACAATTATAAAAATTCATATTTGACTCCAGATCAGTTCAGGCGTGGGGATTATTGTGTTAGTTTTCCTGATTATAATGCTAGCACTTCTATGCCAGATTCTAACATTTCTGTTACATTGTGCTACCTGTTGTGTTATGGAGCTGTGGCTTAAAAATAATAGTTATATTGGTTTTGGTATCAACAGTAATACACATAGCAGATAACACAGGATTAGCAGCTAATAACACAAAACTCCTGCAATTTTCTAGAGCTGCAAAAAGGGATGTTTTCTGGAGGCAAATAAAATGGAAATGAGCGCTAAAGTTTCCACCGGATTCTGCTAGTTTTCCAGAAATGGCTTTTACATTGTGCAAAAGGTCACATAAAGCATGGAAATTATCGGGTCAGGAAGCACTGGGGAAATGGAACAAAGTGTTGCATGAATGCAGCCTAAATTAGGGTGGGAGACCCATCCCCCTCCAGTTACTTTACCAAAAATGTTGCAATCAGTATGCATTTATGGTGTTACATTTATTTCTTCACTTGTTTTTTAGCGGTGTGGCAGGTGGGAAAGAGAGAGCATTTTGCTGGCGGTTGCGTAATTAAGGACCGAACAATGCTGGTGCCTGCCCTGACCAAGTCCCCGGCACTTACGTATTTTTCATTCCAAAAGACGCACCTGACCATAAGACGCACCTAGTTTTTAGAGGAGGAAAACAAGAAAAAAAATACTCTGAACGAAACATTGGATGTATGATTTTTGTGGTTCATGCTGTGGCCACAGACATGTGATCTGATGGTGAATTTGGGGTGACCCAATGCACAAATCCTGAGGATCCATGTGGATCCGTGCTTTGTAACCATGTTTTTGCGCCATTGCGGCCCCCTCCCAGGCAGCCTCCTTTATCTCTAGCGTCTCTTATCTCTCTCCCCGATCGGCAAACGATCAGCGGCTTTGTTTCAACACCCATTTCCCTCTTTCTTTCTTTCTTTTTTTTTAAAAAAAGCATGATCTGCTTTTTGCCCCTGGGCAGTTTGGCTCCAGGAACCATGCATTCGCTCCATAAGACGCGCAGACATTTCCCCTTACTTTTTAGGAAGAAAAAAGTGTGTCTTATGGAGCGAAAAATAAAAATACGGTGTTTTCCATACCTGGCACAGCAAGCAACTCCAGTCAGCTGAATCCAGCTGCCCTTACGATTTCCCACAATGCCCTGGAATGTTCTGGGGCATTGTGGGAAATTAAACGGGTAGCTAGACTCAGCCACTCAGCAGAAAACTGGAGTGCTGCCACAATAGCTGGGTGAAGCCGTTGACGGAGGAAAGGGCTCACTGAGGACACTTTGCCCTGAAACCCCCACAAGAATTGACTTCATTCAAAGCCGAGCCTAGTGCTATACAGCAGCAGAGCTCTGGTGTTGCTTTGGCAACAGCCACAGGCTAAGTTTTCAATCTCATCCCCTGGAAAAGCATCTTCACACAGGGCCCAGTTCAACAAGGGAATTCGTTTTTGCAGGAGACAATAATGGCCGCCGGATTGGATCTCTTTAAAAGGGATTTAAGGCTGCTAGTTAGTGGCTGTCTCCTTAAAAGTATAGGTTCTGCTGCTGAACTGAGGAAGGCCTCTTTTCACTTTGCTTCAGCAAAGCGAAACATGGCTCAGCCGCAAAATAGCCGTGTCACTGTTATTTGACAAAAGTAGCCTTGCCAAAGTTACTTAACCGAAGGCTCATGTAAGTCGCTAGCCACAATGGCTGTGCTCTGCATCCACAGTCGAAGAAGAAGAAGAAGAATTTGGATTTGATATCCCACTTTATCACTACGCAAAGGAGTCTCAAAGCGGCTAACATTCTCCTTTCCCTTCCTCCCCCACAACAAACACTCTGTGAGGTGAGCGGGGCTGAGAGACTTCAGAGAAGTGTGACTAGCCCAAGGTCACCCAGCAGCTGCAGGTGGAGGAGCAGGGAATCGAACCCGGTTCACCAGATTACGAGTCCACTGCTCTTAACCACTACACCACACTGGCTCTCGAGGCTGTAATGGCTTCTGAATACTAGTAGCTGGGAACTACAGGAGGGGAAAGTGATGTTCTTGTGCTCCAGTCCTGCTTAAAGGTTTCCTACAAGCACCTGGCTGGCCTGGTGCGTTGTTGTTGTTTAGAAAAAAAGAAAAACAGGTGTGAGGAAAATCTGAGAAATGCTCCCATTGGCACCACTGAGAATCCTCCCTTTCCGAACTAAAAGCGGTGTGTGGGGTGAAGGGGGATTTCGGTCAAGATCATGGTTTGAGATGGAACTCTTAGACATCACCTCTCCACGCACGGGGGTGCAGAAAATACCGTATTTTTCGCACGATAGGACGCACCGGTCCATAGGACGCACGTAGATTTGGGGGGGGAAATAAAGGGGGAAAAATTTATTCCCCCCCCCAGGCGCGGGGCTGGGGCGGGGGAAGCCTGAGCTTCCCCCTCCCCCAGAACGGGACCCAGAGCCATGCCGAAGCTGCGCGCAGCTTTGGCATCGCTCTGGGAGCTTGTGGGGCTGGGGGAGGAGGAAGCCCTCCGCCAGCCTCCAAACCATGTCGGGAGACAGGGGGATGGCGCGCTGCGCCTCTCCCGCTGTCTCCCGAGTTTGCGGGGCTGGCGACGGGGAGGAGCAGGCTTCTCCCCGTCGCCAGCCTTCTAGCCAAGTCGGGGGACAGCGGGAAGGGCGCGCTGCGCCTCTCCCGCTGTCCCCCGAGTTTGCAGGGCTGGCGACGGGGAGGAGCCGGCTTCTCCCCGTCGCCAGCCTTCTAGCCAAGTCGGGGGACAGCGGGAAGGGCGCGCTGCGCCTCTCCCGCTGTCTCCCGAGTTTGCGGGGCTGGCGACGGGGAGGAGCCGGCTTCTCCCCCCCGCCAGCCTTCTAGCCAAGTCGGGGGACAGCGGGATGGCGCGCTGCGCCTCTCCCGCTGTCTCCCGAGTTTGCAGGGCTGGCGACGGGGAGGAGCAGGCTTCTCCCCGTCGCCAGCCTTCTAGCCAAGTCGGGGGACAGCGGGAAGGGCGCGCTGCGCCTCTCCCGCTGTCTCCCGAGTTTGCAGGGCTGGCGACGGGGAGGAGCCGGCTTCTCCCCGTCGCCAGCCTTCTAGCCAAGTCGGGGGACAGCGGGAAGGGCGCGCTGCGCCTCTCCCGCTGTCTCCCGAGTTTGCGGGGCTGGCGACGGGGAGGAGCAGGCTTCTCCCCGTCGCCAGCCTTCTAGCCAAGTCGGGGGACAGCGGGAAGGGCGCGCTGCGCCTCTCCCGCTGTCCCCCGAGTTTGCAGGGCTGGCGACGGGGAGGAGCCGGCTTCTCCCCGTCGCCAGCCTTCTAGCCAAGTCGGGGGACAGCGGGAAGGGCGCGCTGCGCCTCTCCCGCTGTCTCCCGAGTTTGCGGGGCTGGCGACGGGGAGGAGCCGGCTTCTCCCCCCCGCCAGCCTTCTAGCCAAGTCGGGGGACAGCGGGATGGCGCGCTGCGCCTCTCCCGCTGTCTCCCGAGTTTGCAGGGCTGGCGACGGGGAGGAGCAGGCTTCTCCCCGTCGCCAGCCTTCTAGCCAAGTCGGGGGACAGCGGGAAGGGCGCGCTGCGCCTCTCCCGCTGTCTCCCGAGTTTGCGGGGCTGGCGACGGGGAGGAGCCGGCTTCTCCCCCCCGCCAGCCTTCTAGCCAAGTCGGGGGACAGCGGGATGGCGCGCTGCGCCTCTCCCGCTGTCTCCCGAGTTTGCAGGGCTGGCGACGGGGAGGAGCCGGCTTCTCCCCGTCGCCAGCCTTCTAGCCAAGTCGGGGGACAGCGGGAAGGGCGCGCTGCGCCTCTCCCGCTGTCTCCCGAGTTTGCGGGGCTGGCGACGGGGAGGAGCAGGCTTCTCCCCGTCGCCAGCCTTCTAGCCAAGTCGGGGGACAGCGGGATGGCGCGCTGCGCCTCTCCCGCTGTCTCCCGAGTTTGCGGGGCTGGCGACGGGGAGGAGCCGGCTTCTCCCCGTCGCCAGCCTTCTAGCCAAGTCGGGGGACAGCGGGATGGCGCGCTGCGCCTCTCCCGCTGTCTCCCGAGTTTGCGGGGCTGGCGACGGGGAGGAGCCGGCTTCTCCCCCCCGCCAGCCTTCTAGCCAAGTCGGGGGACAGCGGGATGGCGCGCTGCGCCTCTCCCGCTGTCCCCCGAGTTTGCAGGGCTGGCGACGGGGATGAGCAGGCTTCTCCCCCCGCCAGCCTTCTAGCCAAGTCGGGGGACAGCGGGATGGCACGCTGCGCCTCTCCCGCTGTCTCCCGAGTTTGCGGGGCTGGCGACGGGGAGGAGCCGGCTTCTCCCCCCCGCCAGCCTTCTAGTCAAGTCGGGGGACAGCGGGAAGGGCGCGCTGCGCCTCTCCCGCTGTCCCCTGAGTTTGCAGGGCTGGCGACGGGGATGAGCAGGCTTCTTCCCCCCCCGCCAGCCTTCTAGCCAAGTCGGGGGACAGCGGGATGGCAGCGTTCCGCCTCCCCGCTGTCCCCCGAGCTTGTGGGTCTGGCGGTGGGGCTCTCCTGAAGCCTGGAGAGCGAGAGGGGTCGGTGCGCACCGACCCCTCTCGCTCTCCAGGCTTCAGCGAAAGCCTGCATTCGCACCATAGGACGCACACACATTTCCCCTTCATTTTTGGAGGGGGAAAAGTGCGTCCTATAGTGCGAAAAATACGGTACATCTGCTATTAACAGAAGACAGCATTTGGATGTGCTTTCCAGGAACACATCCAGCATCATTTGGCCTTATGAAAAGACAGCCATCTTATTAGAAACACAGACCATCTCAGTAGACGTAACCATGCCGGGATGAGTGATGACAACGTCAGCTTCAAGGGCTGCTGCTGGCACCATTCAAGGGCCTCCCTCCTCTCTCCTTCCGACACAAATATTACTCAGAAGAAAACCTAGCCTGCCTGCCAGAAGGTTGCAAACAAGGGCTTGGCGCATTGAGTATCGCATGCCAACACTATACGTGAATATAATATGGGGCCTGGGACCTAAAGCAGCCTTTGCCATCCTGGGGTCCCCTCCAGATGTGATCAGACTACAACTCCAGCTAGCCCAGGTCGTGCCAGATGTGGTTGATGGGAACTGTAGTCCAACACATCTGGAATGTGCCAAGGCTGGCATAAATCACACCGCTAGCCCAGTTAATATGGCACTGCTTCTGAAATTTTACAGTTTCTAACAAACACTTAGGTGTGAGGTTTTATGTTTCGAAAAATCTTTGGGTTACATCCAATGTAGCATTAAGTAACTCGTTCCGTTAGCGCAAAGATAATTCGGGAAGGGCCATAGGCCAGTGGCTGAGCATCTGCTTTACATGCAGAAGGTTGCAGGTTGAAACCCCCACCACCCAAAAAAATAAAAAATCATGGAGAGTAGCTGCTAATCAGTGTAGGCAGCTCTGGGCTGGACTGACCAATGGTCTGGCTCAGTATAGCACAGCTTCCTGTGTTCTCTGTGTTCCTAAGGATTTACACATGCACAACAGAACTCCCCCCCCACATACACACTCCTCCTGTGCACCCCTTAAATCTGTTATGGGGGTTACCCTAACCCCCTGGAGCAGGTTTGGGGAGAGTTCAGGTTGTGAGGGGAGAAGGGGGAGAGTGCACTGCACAAGTGTAAATCATTGCACTAAGGGAGGAGCATCCTCAATCTAGCATTCGACCTCTTCCAATCTCTTTTATCAGCATTTTTCGGGGCCTGTGCACCTCAAGGGTGCACCCAAGAACTGAGCCTTCTGCAACAGACTCCAGATTTGCACCCTTCCCTTTAAAAAAGAAGGTAGGGTTAATATGTTTTTTACAACAACAACAACAACAACAACAACTTTGCTTACAAAGCAGCTGAGCGCACCACAGAACAGTTCTGCCTGTCTCCCCTCCCCTTAATTTGCAGAGGGCCCAATCCACATACAGCATCCAGGGCCTGGGAAATCCTATTGGGGCCGGAGGTGTTGTTATTTTTCTCTCTCTCTCTGAAAGCCAGCCCAGATTTACACTGGTGCATAGAAATTAGCATATGTGCATTTTAAGGCAATTTATGCCCCAAGTCTTTTTAAGTACCTTGCCACTGCTTTAAGGTGCGGTTGCCTTTTCTGTTGATACAACAACCCAGGCTTGCTCCCCTCCCCTCCCCTCGCCCCGGTGATCTATTCATCCTCTGAGACATCTCCAACTCGTTCTGCTCCCCCCCCCTCCAACCCAATTACTTTTCCTTTGTATGTTCCCTGTGCAGGGCCTGTATTCAGATGGTTATGCTGAATGGACAATATACAGGTGTTCTGCTGAATCCCTACCTTGCTGGTGCATCTCCAGCACAGTATGTTTCTGTGTGTGCTTGTGTGGGTGAGAGAGAGAGAGAGAGAAAGAGTCCTTTGAGGAGGTACACCGTTTCTGCTTCCACATATGGTGCTCAAGGAGCAGTGGGAGAGAGGGTAAGCTATTCATCAAGGTCCAAATTCCTTGAATGCGTTCAAGGTCAAAGCCACGAAAAAGCCCTGGGTTTTAAGAGCATTACTTTCCCCATCTTTCCGGCACCTCGTAATTATGACAAGGTTATCAGCACAGGTTAATGAGAACCTTTAACACAGCCTTTCTCAACCTGTGGGTCCCCAGATGTTGTAAGATCTCAGGGATGATGGGAGTTGTAGTCCAGCAACATCTGGGGACCCACAAGTTAACAAGAGAGAAGAGGGGTCCTTTGTGTGGAGCCAGTGTGGTGTAGTCGTTAAGAGCGGTAGTCTCGTAATCTGGGGAACCGGGTTCGCGTCTCCGCTCCTCCACATGCAGCTGCTGGGTGACCTTGGGCCAGTCACACTTCTTTGAAGTCTCTCAGCCCCACTCACCTCACAGAGTGTTTGTTGTGGGGGAAGAAGGGAAAGGAGAATGTTAGCCGCTTTGAGACTCCTGAAGGGGAGTGAAAGGCGGGATATCAAATCCAAACTCTTCTTCTTCTTCTTCTTCTTGTCGCTATGGAAAGCATGTCCTCCACCTGAGACCTGCTGCCAGGATGGTTAAGTCCAGTCAAAGGTGACTATGGGGTTGTGGCGCTCCTCTCGCTTTCGGGCCGAGGGAGCCGGCGTTTGTCCATAGCAGCTTTCCGGGTCATGTGGCCAGCATGAGTAAACCACTTATGGCGCAACGGAACACTTGGATGGAAACCAGAGCACACAGAAACACTGTCTACCTTCCTGCCACAGTGGTACCTATCTATCTACTTGCACTGGTGTGCTTTCAAACTGCTAGGTTGGCAGGAACTGGGACCGAGCAACGGGAGCTCACTCCGTCACAGGGATACGAACCACCAACCTTCCGATCAGCAAGCCCAAGAGGCTCAGTGGTTTAGCATCAATGGTCTGAACTGGCATGAATCTACTTCTTATTTGCCCTAGGGGAGAAAATATGTAGATGTCAGCTTCTTCAAGGGGCAGGATTTAAATGGGGAAAACAAGAGGGAGGGCCTATATAAACCCAGGGAGAAAAGGAGAAACGAGCTAAGAGGAAGGCACGTTTGGCAAACCCTCTCCATGATCAAACCTATGTCCCCACTGTGGAAGGATGTGTGGATCCAGAATTGGCCTCCACAGTCGCTTATAGACTCACTGTTAAGACCACGTTCATGGAAGACAATCTTACTCGGCTACGAGTGATCAGCAAAGAAGAAGAAGATTACTGATACGGCATCCTTTCTCTGTTAATATCCTCGACAATGCCTTGACCACAGTTCACAGTTGCATTTTGTAATATTTATGTGATGTGCATATTTTGTGTCTCACACTGACATTTGCAATACACCCCAATAATATATATATATATTTAAAATAACAGTGTAAAATGCAACCCATCTTTAGCAAGCTGAGCGCAAAGATAAATAATATCTCCGTTGTTGTTGTTTAGTCATTGAGTTGTGTCCGACTCTTCGTGACCCCATGGACCAGAGCACGCCAGGCACTCCTGTCTTCCACTGCCTCTCGCAGTTCGATCAAACTCATGCTGGTAGCTTTGAGAACACTGTCCAACCATCTTGTCCTCTGTCGTCCCCTTCTCCTTGTGCCCTCCATCTTTCCCAACATCAGGGTCTTTTCCATAGTGCAGGTTAAAAAATGAAAAGGAAGAGAGAGAGAGAGAGAGAGAGAGAGAAGGATCATTTCAGCGCTCAGCGCTCTGTCTCTCGCTGTGTGGCTGATGGCATTTGTGGCTGTGCGCTGCACCTTTAAATATACTCAGGCCTTCTTTTGTGCTGTCACTTCAAATACAGAACAGCTACAGAGGGAAAAGTCATGTGTCTATGTTCTCTTTCTTGCTAATGGAGACTTTAGGGCATATGCCAAATTGTCAGACACACACGCAAACACACACACACACCTCTAATTATCTAGGCTTTAAAATAAAGATGGGAAGGGAGGCTGAGAGTGCCGCTTTTCAAAAATCACCATGCCTGGGTGAGCGGATGCAAAGGAAGGAATTTCATAGAAGGAACCATTTGGCAGGTGTAGTTTGTCGTGCGGGGGTGTGTAAGTGTGAGGAAAGGAAAGCGGCACTCTCCCTGAGATTTCTCTCTTCTGTGCAGTTACAGAAGCCTTGTCTTCCTCTTCCCAACGATCGCCCTCACCAACTCTGTAAATATCACAGTTTTAATAGGGAAAAAAATGTATGTCAGCTGTATTAGGGCCATTGCCTAATTTAAAAGCATCTAAGGCTGCTATCCTGCGCAGCTCCCTAGGAGCACACCCTGTTCAACACCTGGACTGGCTTCCACAGTAAACATGCATAGGAATGTGCTGTTAACTCAGAATGCATTTGCATATGCATAAAAGAAGTCAAAAGAGCAAAAGACACTCTTTTCTTTCTTTCTTTTTCCGGGACTTTAGATAAACTGTAAAAGTTAAGGTAATGTTGGGTTTGATACTATGCTGCAGGGTTGGTTTTATCATTGGATTTTAGCAACCTCCCCCCAAAGTGCAGAAAGCCTGACACACACACACACACCCGTGTCAGCAGGGCTGTCTTAAGCATATGCGCTGCCAGGGTGCAAGGATCCTCAGGGTCTCGCTGGCTCGGTTGCCCCCGAACTTGCGTCGCAGAGCCACCTGCAGCAGAAGAGCCCACCGCGGTACAGTGGTACCTCGGGTTAAGAACTTAATTCGTTCTGGAGCTCCGTTCTTAACGTGAAACTGTTCTTAACCTGAAGCACCACTTTAGCTAATGGGGCCTCCTGCTGCTGCTGCTGCAGGATTTCTGTTCTCATCCTGAAGCAAAGTTCTTAACCTGAGGTACTATTTCTGGGTTAGCGGAGTCTGTAACCTGAAGCGTCTGTAACCTGAAGCGTCTGTAACCCAAGGTACCACTGTACATAAATCTGGCACTGGCCACCTGAAGTTTAATTCAACAATGAACTTAATCCAGTGATACCAGCTTTTCAAAGTCTGGTGATCATTTATAGCTCCAGTGCACCACTGTCGGTCCGTATAGTTAAAGCCATGGTTTTCCCAGTAGTGATGTATGGAAGTGAGAACTGGACCATAAAGAAGGCTGATCACCGAAGAATTGATGCTTTTGAATTATGGTGCTGGAGGAGACTCTTGAGAGTCCCATGGACTGCAAGAAGATCAAACCTATCCATTCTTAAGGAAATCAGCCCTGAGTGCTCACTGGAAGGACAGATCCTGAAGCTGAGGCTCCAATACTTTGGCCACCTCATGAGAAGAGAAGACTCCCTGGAGAAGACACTGATGCTGGGAAAGATGGAGGGCACAAGGAGAAGGGGGTGACAGAGGACGAGATGGTTGGATAGTGTTTTCGAGGTTACCAGAATGAGTTTGACCAAACTGCGGGAGGTAGTGGAGGACAGAGGTGCCTGGCGTGCTCTGGTCCATGGGGTCACGAAGAGTCGGACACGACTAAACGACTAAACAACAACAGCACCACTGTCACCCACTTGCTTCTTAGTGCACACCACCCTGTAATCCCACTGCCTCCTGGGGGGGCAGGACCCCCAACTTTGGAAACCACTGATCTGCAATTACTGGCAGCGGGTCTCCAGGATTTCAGACAGGGAACATTCGTAGCCCTACCTGGAGATGCTAGGGTCTGATCCTGAGACCTTCTGCATTCGAAGCATGTTCTCTGCTACAGAGCTAAGGCCTTTCCCCGAACTGAGCAGCTGCCAGCACTGCTAAGGCTTCTCTTTGATGTCTGATTCCTACCAATGAGATGCGGAGACAGCCCGAGGCCTGTGATCCTGAAGAGAGAGAACAGTTTGTGGCATTCCCTTCCCTGTCTCTGAATGAGCAGCGCAAAATAGAATTTTTTTTTAAAAAAGCAATCTCCTCATCTCAGGTCGACAGGGCTTTTGAGGACCAGAGGATAAATGAGTGAAAATCAGGCAGTAATGAGGGTTTCGGAGGCTGGTGCTGTCACAAATGTTTATGGAGCACTTTCTGCTTAGCAAAACTGAGAACTGTCTGAGAGGTAATGGCTTATCCGAAGCCGCAAAATGAAGCCTTGGCAAGCAGAGGAAATGTTTAAAGGATGGGCAGAGCGTGATCGGAAGCAGGGCTCGGCTCCAGGACAAATATCTGTGCAATAATATTGCATAAGTATGGAATTAATCGGCGAAAGGTACAGTAAAAACCCCTCCCACCTGGCCAGGCCATCAGTGACGACGTCTGTCCGTGAATGAGGCATGATGCCACAGGTCAAACACCCCAGATGAAACTTGCATTTTCAACCTTGCATCACCTCTGATATGTTCTTCATGTAGGCTTAGCTTGTACATCACAGTAAGCCAAAATACGGTGCCAGGAGTCCAGTCCCCGGCTTGATAACACAGTTAGCATAGTTAATTAAAAAGGATGTTTTATTGTCAAAACAAATAGGTAACTCCAGACGGCTCTAACACAGCCTCCGCCATCATCAGTCAAGATGACCCTTCTGAAGACTGCTTCCGGCCTGACCAGAAGCAACTGAACTTTCGCTTCTTACGTCTTTTGTTTTGCTTTCTGTCTAACAGCCCTCCCCTTAGTCTACTCTGAGGAGGGATTGGCTCAGCTCCAATCTCTTTGAGAGCGTGCCAGTGCTCATCCTGCCTGGCAGTTAACCCTCTCTGTTCCTGGCTGCTTTCTTCAGCTGGTTGCAAGCTGCCCCTGGGAGCTGGCTCATTCATGACATATGGCCTACCTGTGCAAACGTGAGGACTCTCAGAAAGGAGCTCGCAGCCACTTTGTTCCTTGCTGGTGCTTCATCTCAGCATAGCAAGGCAACTAAGCTCAAGATTAAGAACACAGGGAGATGCCATATGCTGAATTGGTCCACCCAGCTCCCCAAGGTTTCAGGAAGGGGACAATTCCTGCCCTGCCTGAACATGGTTGCACCTGGAACTCTCTGCATGCAAAGCTGTTTCGCCATCATTTCCATAGCTCAGAGGTGGGATATAATTTTCGAAAGACATAAATAAATGTTTGGGGCAGAGCCACAATTACGTTGCAAGGCATGCCAGGTGTGCCTATGATGGGTTGGATTGCACAGAAAAGTTATTAACAAGATCTCTGGCAAGGTTTCAAAGGCAGAGATGCATTATGTTTTCCTGCTACTTTTTTAGTAACAGGTTGGAAAATACGTGGGGGAAGGGTTTGCATTTAAATAGAAGATTCACAAGGTCCTGCAAGGCAAAGTAAACCTTAGCTGCAGAAAAGGAGATAGCTTGACCATGATCACAGCTGTGGACAGGTTCGGTTCAACTCGCTATACTACGCTAAAAGGGCCAAGAAGGAGCAAAGCAGCAGCAATCTCCTCCGCAGGACCTCAAACACTTTCATGCTAAGTCAGAAATTTCCAAACTGTGTGTCCTGACATGTTAGTGTGTTGGCTGCAGTGTGCTCTTATAAGGGGGTAGTTTAACCTCCGGTTTGCTAGTAAAACTGAATCGCTGTGGCACAAAATGGCGCACGTCTAAAAAGTGGGTCGCTAACATGAAAAGTTTGGAAAGCTCTGTGCTAAGCTATGGTTTGGCTTAGCGTTGCATGCCAACGGAGCTGTAATCTTCTGTCAGAAGCATGGGAAGAGGCTGGGTGAAATGGCTAAGGGAAATATCAGGAAGGAAAGCAAAGCAGCTACTTGCTTCTCTCGCTTTCTTCCGAGTCTTTAAATAGATAACCATGTTGTTGTTGTTTTTTAAAAATGTATTTTTTAGTGATTTTAGCCAAATACCAACAATAAACAACTGTGGAGTCGTGACTCATGGCTCGCAGGCCACAGTGAAACTCAGAAATCTGCTTCTCTATACTCTCCCTTGTGCGAGACAGGAAATGATTATCGCTCACTTCTCCCTCCTGTCTTCACCTTTCTCGTTTCCTTAACCACTTTGGCTGCACACACCTCCATGCATTTAAAGCATGAGATAAAAGGGTAAAGGGTCTTGCTTTATTGGCCGAGGGAGCCAGGTCATGTGGCCAGCATGACTAAGCCGCTTCTGGCGAACCAGAGCAGCACACGGAAATGCCATTTACCTTCCCGCCGGAGCGGTACCTATTTATCTGCTTGCACTGGTATGCTTTGTAACTGCTAGGTTGGCAGGAGCTGGGACCAAGCAACAGCAGCTCACCCTGTTGCAGGGATTCGAACCGCCAACCTTCTGATCAGCAAGTCCTAGACTCTGTGGTTTAACCCACAGCGCCACCCGCGTCCCTAAAGCACGAGAAACTTCCCTCCAATAATCATGGGAGCTATAGTTTACCCAGCGCTGACCTACAGCTCTCAGCACTCTTAACAAACTACAGTTCCCAGGATTCTTGGGGGGGTGAGTCGGGTGCTTTCAGTGTGTTTTACATATATGGTGTACATGCAGCCTTTGTCTTACAGACTCTTTGTCCCTTTCACTGGCATTTAAGATTCCCCTGCCCTGGTGCATTAGACTTCCACTGCGGCTTAGATGATGAATCCATTTTTTGCCCTTAGGACCTAACACCAGGTGACATGTATTTAATAAAAGTGGCTCCCTGGATGGAACACCCATCCTCTGCGTCTCGGTAAAACTACCCTGTTCTCCATGAATCTGTGTGATCTTTTTCATGGCCGACATTTAATCTTGCGGCGTGAGTGTGCTTTTAAGTACATCCTACTTAACTGCGCTGCCGGGATGTGACAGGTCAGATGTTCAAGCGAAATATTCTGTGCTCTCTGATCTTTTGGTAACTGTATCAACATTTAGCACCTGTCCCAGAAAATTTTTGCTCTTCCTTTTGCAACTCCTGGATGACAAATTGCATTGGGATGAACTGCTGACCTCTGCTGGGCAAACCTGGACTTGCACATGTGTTGTTGTTTTTTAAGGATGCTCCTGAATGCTTTTCCTAGCTCTTCAGAAACAGTGCATTCCTAGGAAATCCAGAGCATTTATTTACATCCCCTCCTGCAAAACATTTATCTTGTTTTGAAAATTCATCTTAATTACATTTCTAAAGCTCCAAAAATTGTGGGTGGGAGGAACTAACGTAGAAAACGTTGTTGGAAGTTCTAAAGACAACAGGAAAGTATGGACTGATGATCTGAGAAGAATCTCAAGGGACATCCAGTCTTGTGTAATGTACTGGCACAGCTGCCTCAAATTAAACTGATCCTGACAGATATTCATCCAACCTCCTTTTATGAAGCTCCAGAGATTTAGGTTCCAATCACTGTCCGTTGCAAGCTGGAAACCTTCCCCGATACACATCCAGATCTGTTCCACTTCCCTTAGAACGTGCCCTTTTCTTAGTGGTCAGAAATGGTGTCAATATCTCCGCCTACTTTCTAGTAAATCAATGCCACAGGAGCGTGCCAGTCTGTAATAACACAATTTAAAGATGGTGCTAACTCTTTATTAGCAAAAACACGATCGCCACAGATTTGGTTGAGAGTCACGCCTAACGAGCAGAGCAGCTCATTCCCGGTGGTCTTACTCCATGAAAATCAAGTTGCCGAGACAGAAAGTCCTCCTTCCTCACAGCCGCCTAAGTCTGCTCCTCTCCAGGGCTTTTCCCAGGCAATCGGAGACTGTGCCTGTATGAACCAGCCTTTGCTCCGCCCTTTTCATGCCTCTTTAGGTTCTGGGAGACAAGAGGGAAGGGAGCTTTTTGCAGAGGGGGAGACATCCAAGACTCTGCACCAGCCTGACTCATCTCTGCCTCTTAGCATCCCTCCTCCTCACCAGCTTCAGCTTCTGATTCTGGATGTCTTTCTGCCACAGACTTCCTCAGCTTACTAAACCCTGTTACCTCTTCAGCTTCTGACACCTCCTCCTCCCAGTCTTCTCCCCCTGCCTGCTCATTGTCTCCCACCACCATTTCCCAGACTCCGAGCCTTCTTCCCTTGGGGGTTCCCCAGCTGGCTCCTCCCACTATTCCTCTGCATCCAACCAGTCTCTGACAATCAATGCAAGATCATGGGAACTAGTCACTAATGGAGCAGCCTTGTTGTCTGCCTCTTAGAAATGTTGGAGCGTGGACTGCTTCTGTCCATACGCACCATGCCCTCCAGCATTTGCTGCGCTAGATGGCTGCCTCTTGTTGCCTAACGGTAGGGCCGGCTCTGACTATCTGCACATTTCCAAAGACTATTAGCTGTTTCCAGATCTAAGCACTGCACTAAAAGCAGGCGGCAAGCTCCCTGGAAGTGCATAAGCAAGTTGCTTGCTGCATCCTAAAGTGCTACGTGGAGAAAGTTGCCCTTCTGGAGGAAGCTCAGTTGTCTGTGGCCATTCAGGAGCAGATGGCGAGGGGAAACATGCAACCGCCATTAAGCTCTTTGCTCTTGCGGAGGAGCTCAAGGTGAAATCTTTGCCAGCTCACCTGTCCCCAACGGATGATTAGCAGGCATGCGTTGCTACAGGCTGGGCTGGCTGTTTACTCCCTGTCAGGAAACCAGAGAAGAATCCACACCCAGCTCCTTCCCAGAGCATCAGCCAGAACACCATCCACATAAGCAACGGGCGGGGGGGGGGGGCTTTTCATTTCACATCTGGCTCCATCATTTTTGCATTTAGGATTAAAATATTCATTGTCCAACAGCTGCTGCCTTTTGAATGTAGAGGCAACAAAGGGAGAAGCCTCCAAGCTGCGTATTCCTTTTCATACATTAACATTTGTCTAACTCTCTTTTTAAAGCATTCGAGTTGGTGGCTGTCTTTGGAGCGCAAATTCCATACATTCAACTCTTGCAAAAGTACTTTCTTTCGTCCTTCCCCGTATTATCGCAGCCTTCCTCCCCCCCCCCCAACCTGATCGGAGCTGTTCTCCCAAACACCTGGAGGGCACCAGGTTTGGGGTGAAGGAAGGCTGGATCCCTTAGCTCTTGAGATCTTCCTCTTTCTGAACCCCCGAGTCACAAGACCACAAATAGCTCAGCTCTTCTAAAATGCCCAGCTGGCTCGTTTGCAGGCAGACTGCAGCTGGATCGCAGCCAAGATGGGGTTGCTGTGTTCTGCAGGGGAAGTTGCAAGAAGAGCAGTTAATGCGCCGTGCACCTTTGCGCGTGCCAACTGAGGGCAGCGAGGCGGCAGAAGGACATTGCTGCACTCTCTCCAGTCTTGTGGGAGCGAGCGCCCTCGTCCTCCATCGCAAGGGAGCCGCTCAAGATTCCACATGGCGTCAGCAACCAGTATCTCAAAAGCTCTGACGCAAGCTTTTCGAGGTCAGGGTTATACAAACAGGAAACATTTTAGCAGAAACCCTTTCCTTTAAAAAGTTTAAGAATGGGAAATGTGCTTTCCGCCCCAGCAATTGCTCCCTCTTCATCACCTCGTGTTTTTCCGGGGAGGGAAGGAAGAGAACCGCAAATGAAGGCTAGCAGGGGGTGGGTTGGTGGCCCGGATTGCAAAGGTGGGTGAAAAAGCAGCAGTGATACACTGACATCTATAGAGGGAATGGGTGCAGGATTGCCAATCAGATA